>NC_064614.1:933533931-934173431 GCF_023898315.1 Schistocerca nitens | reverse complement strand
CTCCGACTCAAAGGATTTTCTCTGTTAAACATATAAAAATATTTTTATGTGAATGTCTACTTTAGGATCTACAGCTAAGGCCTTGGAAATTGCGTTATTCCTTAAAGTTGTGCATATTAAGTTTATAGCTTAGACCTTAAAGATATGTCTGGTTCACAACTAGTTTTCTGGGTCTGAGTAGCTTTACACATACAGAACGTTTCATGTAAACTGGTGAACCCATGCTCAAGATATGATTCTTTTTTGGATCCCCTGATGTGCAGTCGAATTATTAATGTCTGTGTTTTTTGTTTGTTCGTCTCACTTATTGGCGTGACCGGACCAGAAACAAAAACATTTTGACATGATAGTTTCTGGTACTTGCTGGAGCGAATTAATAACCTGTGTACTTTTTTCTCTCTAGGTTCGTGTTCATGATTTTTGTAGATTCTTATCCACGTCCAATGGTATTTTTGGAAGGATCTTGTATGTACATATGTTGCATAAAGGCAATTTATTGTTTGCCACAAATTAGAATAACACTGTTATATTTTATTTTTGTTTCTGTTGTTTGAGGAGCATCAGGCTTTCACAGTAGTGTTAATAGAATTTTATGTCACAATATCGAATATTTTGTCTCAGGTTGGTTCATGGGAATGAGCTACCGGATCTGAATCAACTCAAAGGGAGTTCACATGGTACAGAAAGTCTACGTTCTACAAAATGCATGCAGTGCAATCACACCAGGCAGAGCACACCACGTAATGAAGCGAAATGAGAGGTTTGTGCTACGTGCCAGCAGTATGAACACTCTACACAAGAATGTAAACACTGCACATGGCTACGTTTGAGGAGGAAGAAATAAGGGGAGCAGTGAGAGTGCCACAGATAATGACTGTAGATTGATTAACAAGAAGAATTTTGAAAGAAGTTTTACTGGAGAAAGATTTATTGCGAAAGATTTGTATAGTATTTTGTGTTGTATGTGGAGGAGAAAATTTATCCTGAAATCAATAAGTTGTGCATCGGAACAGATTCACTGTCAGGAGTGGTTGCAGATAAATTACAGGTGTGAGGGACAAACGGAAAATGGGAAAGGATTGGGTAGTAACAGATTCATGGTCAGTCAGAAGACATGAGGTGGTCAAAGTTTTGTGCTCTTTTTTGTCATTTTGTTCCACGTTGAATATTAAAATGGAAAACATGAGGACAACAACTTTCAAGGGCATCAAGTGCAGTGAATCTCTTTCGTCATAACCATCAGAATTCGTAGCATTAAATATAGAGATGAGCATAACACCAAATGAATTCGCCAATCTAAACCGAGTTATGATATTTGTGAGATATGTATGTCTGTGGTCTGATACCATATTCTGATGAGTCTGGACCCACCAGAATCAGGTTGTACAGAGGAAAAGAGTGTTCTTAGAATAAATGGGGAGACAATGCAAATTACTGGTAGTGGTTAAGGTCAGAAAATGTGTAATGGGATAGATTATCAGGACAGCGTGATTTTTGTAAGCACGCAGTGCGCACGACAGGCGCCGCCTGGGACAGATACAAATCACGTAATAAGTGGTAGGAAGGAGGGAGTAAATTACTGTATGACTGAGATTAGATTTTGTAAATAATTAAGTATGATAAGTAATACATTTTAGTGGGGTTTTTACCCCATGCTTTTCTGTTTAGAATTAAGTAGGATAAGTAGATTATTCACGGTTATGAGTATTTATACGTGATTATTTATTTATGATTTTTTTGTGTATGGGTAGTGTGTGTAATTTATTGCGTATGTTCCACCCTTCTATTACTGGGAATCTGTCAGGGATGTAGAAATGGGAGCAGTTCTGCAGAAAGGTGGATATTCTGGACGAGGAAGAAAATAGAAACATTTGAGGAATTAATTCTGGTCTATGGGAAGATAACGGAATTCATAACGAATTGTATACCAGCGATCACACTGGTCAAAGGGCACATGAAAAGCTAGTTTATCGAAGAGGAGATGAAGAGAAGGTACAACAGGATTTAGAAGAGGAAAGAATTCACAACCAGGAGGAAGAGGAGGGCACAAGGACGAACCAGGAAGCGCAAAACAATGAAATGACAGATGAGGAGTTCAGTATCATGCAGTTTTTGAAGGGAATGAGACAAGAAATTAAGGACATGGTAGAAATGGTACAAGCAATGAGGAAAGAAAATAAGGAAATGGGAGAAAAAATGAGGGAGGAAAACGAGGACATGTAGAAGAAAATACGGTAAGAAAACAAGGATATTTGGGAGACGATACAAAATTAAATTCGAGGAATAATGGGAGACACGAAGAAAATTGCCAAACTGGCAGAGGATATGAAGAAAATTGCTCAGAAGGCGGTAAATGGAGCCCAAGAAGCAAACAGGTTAGTAATAGCGGCAAAGGAAGAGTGTAAGAGGATAGAGGAGATGAGTTGGGTGGCAATTTTAAAGTTGTAGAATGGGATCACCGATGTGGAGAGGCGATAGGAAGAGTGGGAGAGACTAGTGGGCAAGATGGACGAGCATATGAACCAATTCGAGAAAACTATGAAGAAAAACTAGAAGAGACCGTGCATCAAAAGAAATGAAAAGAACTGGAAGGAAGAGGCTGGACTGAATAGCATGAACACTGAGACAAAGATAAATATCTACAGAAGTACAGTCGAGCTACAGTCACAGAGAACAGAGAATAGAGCTATTCAAGTAGAGAGCAAAGAAGCAGGGACATGGTAAGCAGGCACCGTTCAATCGAAAACAGATAATATGTGCGAAAATGGAGACAGGCTGAATAACATTAATGAAACTGACTGCGAGACAACGGTCAATAAACTTGTGCATCAATTTGGGAAAGCGATATCAAGCACTCAGGCGCTAAAAGATACAGGATTCAAGGATGTAGTGTGGTTACTGAGCGAACTGGAAACAAGAAATTTATATCTTAACGAGCCCTTCGCCACCACAGAAACACTGTGGTTGTGCGAGGACAAGATGCCTAACAAATTTCGTTGAACCATTATTGAACACAAGAAAGTAAATATTGATGAATTTAGGAGACTTGCAAGATATGTGACGCATAGAGTGCAGGTGATAGCCTTTCCTACCCAACGACATCGCCCACGTACGTGGCAAAATAACCCATAAAATTATGCTAATCATGACTGTAGCGTCCGGCAATTTAGTACACAAGTTATCGCAGGTAACAGATATAGAAGTTGTGAATACGGCAGAGTTCAGATGCGGACGACAGGCGCCGCCTGGGACAGATAAAAATCACGTAATCAGTGGTAGGAAGGAGGGAGTAGATTGCTGTATGTCTGAGATTAGATTTTGTAAATAATTATGATAAGTCATACATTTTAGTGGGGTTTTTACCCCATGCTTTTCTGTTTAGAATTAAGTAGGACAAGTAGATTATTCATGGTTATGAGAATTTATACATGATTATTTGTTTATGATTTTTTTGTGTATGGGTAGTGTGTGTAATTTATTGCGTATGTTTCACCTTTCTATTACTGGGAATCTGTCATCTTGATTACTTGTAGCGTAAATGTACTAGGTTAGAGAGTTGATAACGAAGGAGTGCAGAGCTACGTTGGTAGATATGTGGGACTATCGAGATTCCAGTTCGTGCTGATATGAAGAGTAAGAGATGGTTACATATCAAGCACTTGGCTCCTGTTAAGGTGGCTGTTGCGAGGGATAAGATATGGATACTAATCCCCATTTGGCGTTTTGTCTTTCCTAGTTGTTTAGTTATCAACTGACTGCGTGGGATTATGTGCTCTATAGACGATGATTTTATGTGTGTTGATGTCCTCACCAGTGATGTGAGTGGACATGAATTTGTTGGGTAGTATGTGTTTGTTGTCGTTTGAAGTCAGACAACGTCCGAGCGAATTGTGTGCTCAGTGTGAACAGTTTTTGTGCTTTTTTATGGGAGCATGAGAAATATGTTTATGGGCAGCAAACAAGTTTGCTTGGCGAGTGAAGGATGACGTGCATGAGCAATGAATGTGGGAATACATGTTTTTTGCAGAGCACTCAGACGTTCACCAGTCTGCAACAGTCTGATATCAAGCAACAGCACGTAAAGATATACAGCATATACTGTCTATAAAACTTATTTTGTTTGTTTAACAGTGTACAGGAGAGATTAAGCACAATGAACAATGGTAATGAGGGACAGTACTGAGACTGCTTAAAGTATTATAATAATAAAGGAACAGTAAGGGAAATCAAAGCTATTAGAATGCAGGCACTTAATTCATATTAAACTGAAGGTAACATGATGAGCATCTCAACTCGACTTTGTATGCATTAATATTTTAATCGAAGGTAAAATTAGATATACAGATAAGTGTGGTGGGATCTAGTCTTGTGTTGGGAGATTTTGTCCACAGGAGTATGGAGCAGCATATAAAGACAATGGAGGAGATGAATTGAATGGAAAGTAATCAGTAAAGAAATATGTAGGGATCGTCTCATCCAACTGTGGGGATCACATTTTGTATCCAGGATCTTGGTAGTTCAGTCAGTCATGATGCCTTATAGTTAACTGTATGATCCATAGAACAAACTAGGATTACTATGTATGAAAATTATTTGAATGTGTTATATTTCAGGCACGGCATGGTGGAAATGGGAATATAATAACGTGTTAAATACTTGTTAATCTAGTATTATTTCGTTCTTCTCACAGGATAGCACAATATGACCAAAGACTTAAGTCATTTTGCCAGTCAGGGGCACTGATAGCCAGTAACATTAAAACTGTAGACTAAATTATATAAAACAATTATGAAACTGTATGGCATACAAACCACAGTTCAATGTCGTACAGTTTGTTTGTTTTCATTTTCACTTGGGGTCACTTGGATATACATTTGTGTCATTATATTTGTGCGTACTGTTAGTGTCACTCCATTTTATACAGATCGTATGGTCCACAACGCCATAGAATAAACTGACCTTTTTCTCCTGCCAGAGAACAATATGCACTAGCCAGTATGCACCACATGCAGTACTGTGCTATGCAGCTATTCACTGTCTATTCTCACAGTGAGAGCTTCCTGACGCTATCTACCATCACACTTGGTACAGCTCAGCACACCTTTTCATCGGACCTTGTGGATAGTGTGGATTCACTGTTCAAGCTACTCCACAACATATTTCCGTTAAGCTCTAGTGAGCAGTTTAGCAACATACTGTCAGGGTACAATCGAGTTGACTACTACAACCAGCACCAGTCACATGGACATGAACTTTGGAGACATGTCCAACTTCTTGTTTCTGGACACACACCTGCGTCCAAGGGTCTGCTAAATTTTCGTCAAGCCACAGCCAGTGTCATGGTCACCCCTGCTATAGACTGTACCAACGAAGAGAAGGTAGCACACCTACTGTCCACTGCATTGACTGCATCTGCCAGATGTGACATAATCATGTTGCAAGCGATGACCAGATAGCTGCCTCGAACTAATCTGTCCATCCACTGTACGTTGTGCCTCAGTGTGACAGAAGTGAACCTCAGTGCCTGTGTGATATTCCAAAAGAGAGTAAAGCTGAAGACCAAGCTCAATTCTGTTTCATTCATTATGTAAATCTGTATCTTGATGTCAATGTCTTGGTGAGTGTTTATTGTCACATATTTGTGTTTAGTTCTGTTCTTTGATATCGCACATATTGTCAGTGCATTGTAGATTTGACATGTTTACGATTAAGAATTTCACAATTAGACATAAGCCTTATTTCTTTGTCCAACTGCCATTGTCACACTAATTTGAAATTCATATCATGTGTTCACAGACACGATAATTTAGTAAATGGAAACGCCTGATCACCTTATACTTACCATTTCATTCAATGTTCATTTAGTCATTTAACTGGTATGGAAAGATTTCTAGATGGGTACTCAGTTGTTGTATTTTAGTGCTTCATGCTTTCATTGCGTCAACTAGTTTTGCTCCGAATACACCCTACAGTGACGATATGTACAACATATAATCAATATTCTTACATTCTACTTAATAGCCTGAAAACATTCTTAAAAATTATAAACATTTATTAGGTATAGGGTATGAGTGGACCTTCAGTCACAATTAGATTAATGATGTAATAAGATGAGTGAGGAAGGAGACACATTAAATGTCAGGCAGAATAAGAGGTTCAAAGTGTATAACATAATGTTGACTGTGACCTGAGAGGAAAGTCTGTTCTACATATTGTTCAACTGGTACTCTAGTCCTTATTTGCTACTGTATATTCCATAACTGTTATGGCCCTGCCTTCAGTGTCACATCCAGAAATAAAGTAAGTAATTAATGGAGTTGCTTATAATGATACTGCTGGTCAATCACATGGCATTTAATTTGTACAAACCAACTACACTGGGTAGAGAAAAGTCGTGAGATAGCGATATGCACATTTATAGATGGCGGTGGTATAGTGTACGCCGGGTATACAATGTTAATGGATGATGCAGCTGTCATTTGAACTCAGCTGATTCATGTGAAAAGGTTCCAGCATGATTAAGGCCACACGACGGGAATTAACAGACACTGAATGTGGACTGGCAGTTGGACTAGATGCAATGGACATTCAGTTACAAAAATCGTTAGGGAATTCAATATTCCGAGATCCACAGTGCCAAGAGTGTGCTGAGAATACAAAATTTCAGACATCACCTCTCACCACATAAAACTTAAGGACCAAGAGCAGTAGCGTTTGCTGTTAGTTGTCAGTGATAACAGACAAGCAACACTGCCCGAAATAACGACAGAAATCAATGTGGGAAGTACGGCGAACGTATCCGTTAGGACAGTGAAACGAAATATGGCGTTAATGGGCTATGGCACCAGACGACCGACGTAAGTGCCTTTGCTGACAGGACGACACCAGCTGCAGCGCCTCTCCTGGGCTCATGAACATGTCTGGTGGTCCCTAGGCGCCTGAAAAACCATGGCCTGTTCAGATGAGTCCCAATTTCAATTGGTAAGAGTTGATGGTAGGGTTCGAATGTGGCACAGAGCCCACGAAGCTATCGATCCAAGTTGTCAACAACGCACTTTGCAAGCTGGTGGTGGCTCCATAATGGTGAGGACAGTGTTTACACGGAATGGAACCGACTATTGATTAGAAGTGGTTACGTTCCCCTACTTAGAGACCACCTGCAGCCATTCACGGACTTCACGTTCCCAAACAGTGATGAAATTTTTATGGACAACAATGCGCCACGTCACAAGGCCACAGTTGTTCGCGACTGGTTTGAAGAACATTCTGGACAGTTCGAATGAATGATTTGGCCACCCAGATTGCCTGAGATGAATCAGATCGAACATTTATGGAACGTAATTGAGAGGTCATTTGAAGCATAAAGTCCTGCGCTAGCAACATTTTCGCAATTATGGACAGATATAGAGGCAGTGTGGCTCAATATTTCTGCAGGGGACTTCCAACGACTGATTGAGTCTGGGTCACATCGAGCTTCTGCACTATGGAGGCAAAAGGAGGTTGGACACCATATCAGGAGGTATCCCGCGACTTTTGTCACCTCAGTATATCTATGGGATTTCAGACAATTAGTGGGTAGCAAAATTTTGCTTCTCACTGTCCCTCTACTTAACTTAAGAAGGTCACCTACTGTACGAAACTTTCATAGCTAGGGGGCGGATGTTATGTAACACTGCAAGTAATTTCACATGCCATTTGCATTCAGTTTGAGGTTGATTAGGTAATTAGAGGGAAACAAAGGGGCAGATTCCTTGGGTAATATTTTCATCTAAAGAATATCAAATGACAGTGCACTTTCTATGTTCATTTCCTTTCATTTAAAATGAAGCTGGGATGGCTTGTTTCCTGGATGATGTTTGTGTGCTTGGGAAAGCACAGTATGTTAGATCTGAGACAGGTCAGGGCAGCCAAACTGTGGCTTGGACGCCATGTTACCAGAAGGAGAGCGCAGCTTTCTCATGTTTTGCTGAGGGTTTTTTGTTGATAACCATCACTCGCTTTTCGAAAGAAACACGGCTTGCAGAAAATATTGACTTAACCCCATGAGCTCCTTTCTAGAATCAGAGGACCTCTCAAGTGAGGCTAATGCTGAATGTGAAAACGCGCCATTGGTAAGTTAGTCAGTGCTGTCATGGAGACAGAACTGTGGCAGCCGTTTTTAGAAGTGAGACGGCGTTTTGTCATGTGATTGGTATTGCGCTGTAATGCATTGTCTTGACGGAATTCTGTGTGCTGGAAGACGATCGATACTATTTGGCCAGCATGTACGCAGTTGTTGCTATTGGTGGGATACAGATGGTGCTGATAGCGCCGCTTGTGCCGGGTTAACAGCGCTTGCTGCAGCTGTTCATTGCGTCCCAGACAGCAGCGCCCGACTCAGTAGGCTCCGTCCACAGAAGTAGTATAGCTAACTGAGCTTCAGTGCATTTTGTTAGTGCTGGTTGCCTACATCAGCGATAGGTATGTGCTCAGGGGCAAACCTATTGTTCTCCTTTGATTGACAGGTACTTAACCTATTGCTCTCATTTGATTGACAGGCACTTAACCTCTTGTTCTGCTAAAAGGATCCTTCCTTTTGATTGACAGGCATTTAACCTATTGTTCCCCCACCCTCTCACACTCCCCTCCCCATCAGGAAACCGCACCCCTCTCTGCTACAGGTACACTTGCAGGTCTGAGTTATTGGATACCCCCTCTCACTCTTATCAATTTGATTGACAACTTAAATAACCTCACCCCCTCTGGTAAATCCCCCCGTCTCCCCCTCTCCCAGAAAATGGCGGGAAGTTCAAATTCCATCCGGACAATGCAACATACCACTAACCTAGGAAAATGGCGGGAAAAAAGGGCACTTAGGCTACCTCCACTAACCTAAGTCATCTGACTGCCACCTCTTCCTAGTAATTGGCAGGAAAGGGACTCAGCCTGCGCTGGGCATAAGTCTTTATTTTCAGTCTTTATTTAAACAATTAGAGGCAGTACTGCCATCAAGTGTGTTCACCCCGAGATCCGGAGTCCAACTTACCTAGTCCACAGTACAGCCACCAGAGGGCACTGTCGTTCCTTCCGTGATGTAATCCAAGATAGCGGTCAGGTAGTGGAGCGGAAGGATCTGATAACAGGAAATTCAAGGGTATATTGTTTATTTATAAAAAAAATTCAGTTTGTGGAGGTTGGATTTCTCTTGCTCATCATTCTCTGCTGTTGGGAAACATGTAGGTCTTGTAAGAAGAAATTACATGGGGCAAACATATTGCATAATCTAATGTTTGGCACTGCACTCTATGTGTCTTTTTGTGCCCTTTGTTGGTACTTAACGAACTGTTCTGTTAAGTGGTTTTCCATGTCACCCCCATTTCCTTAAACTATTGTACCACCTTTGATACCAAATTAAGTAATTAGTTATGTCTTCCCACCATTTTGTGGTACACTTTTCGAATTTCACATGCTTTTGAACGCCATTTCTGGCGCATTCTTCTTTGTCACCCATCCCCTTAAACTATTGTACTGCACCTTACATAAAAATTATGCACTTAACCTGCTGTTCTGCTCCATGTCACTCACTCACACAAACCCCCCACCCCTTAAGTATTGTACCACTAACATCACATTGATATAAAAAATTTATGCAAATTAATTAAATCGATACTCTTCACATGAATGGGGTAGTTTTTTTTTCTTAATTCACAGCATCCTATTGGTCAGTAAAATCGATAGAACATAGTTTAAACAAAAGATCGCTAATAAAAAACACATACCACCATTCGATGCCCGACGCCGATGCCAAATCCGCACACGTCCGCCAGCAGGCAGGATTCACCGGCAGTCCCCACGAAGTGATGAAGCGTTTGTCAGCTGCCAAGCGAGGCGTAGGTGTCAGTTCGGGCCCCGCAAGGATGAGTTGGCGGCATCTCTTTCATACTTGACACCATTGCTCGTACGATGACACATAGCTATGGTGTGGGTCCAGTGCTGAGAGAGATGTTCCAATGCTTCCTAGCAATCGGAACGGGACAGCCTCTTTGCCGGCCAGAGTGGCTGAGCGGTTCTAGGCGCTACATTCTGGAACCGCGTGACCGCTACGGCCGCAGGTTCGAATCCTGCCTTGGGCATGGATGTGTGTGATGTCCTTAGGTTAGTTAGGTTTAAGTATCTCTAAGCTCTGGGGGACTGATGACCTCACAAGTTAAGTCCCATAGTGCTCAGAGACATTTGAACCATTTTTTGAACAGCCTGTTTATCACTGGATTTACCGGTCAGACTGCTGCTGATGCCAGTGTGGGAGCATCGTCCGCCATTGTTTTCTGCAGATGAGACATTCAGCGGCAAAATTATTAGCTACAGATCGCTACATTGCACTGACAGTTAAACCCCACAAAAGTTGTCTACAGATTATGAAATACATACAAGACTTACAAGTATATTGGGAGCCAGGAACATATTTACCAGTGTAACTACAATTAAATATTACGATTGCTGCTGCAGTCTGACACTGATAGATGTACAGGTAATGTCTCCTCTTGAGGCTGTGCTTCTGGTACGAATCTCAGTATCTATAGTGCAAATAATTTTCAACGTAAAAATCTCTCTCATGCCCCTGCAGTTATCGGTGTGCTGAATCTATATGTTCCTCACGATAGGACACACACTTATATTCTCTGGTCATGCCATAACATAAGCCACAGTAATATTACACTGCAATATACACACATTTTACACTAACAGTACATTTATCTTTTATATCTGTACAGCGTCCAAAAAGATTATGGTATGCCTACACTCACACCGGCTCTATGTCTCGATTCTTCTTAGTCCTAGGAAATTATCTAACAAAGTCTTCGAATCAGCGCTTCTGGAAGGTGCTGCATCCTGCCAAGATTCTCTACAACAAGTGTTACACAGGATAGGCGTCCGGCAATATGTGTGATAATGAATGCTGCACATGCGGACGTAATGCTTGAAAAGACATGACCAACGCAGGGTGGTATACTGTAATCAACATCAGTATCTATAGAACAACCCAGTGCTCCCACTGGTGGTCCAAACTTCGAACATAGAGCATGTGTTCGGGTGTAATGCACGATTAGTCCACCTGCGAACCCTATCCCAGATGTGAGGTGTGGTGGATCCGCCTCCGAACATCAGTCCAGCTATATAGTGCGTGGCACATCCACACTCGGACGGTAATTCAGATCTGGTATATTGTGGATCTGCAGCCCAACACCGCTCCGTACATTGTGGTGGCAGATCCACCTTCAAACCCTATCCCAGGTGCGGCATATAGTGGATCTGCATCCCAACATCGCTCCAGATATAACTCGCAGCAGATCCACACTCGAATGCTAACTCAGGTCTACTGCGGTTCATGGGAGCCATCAGCGACACATGCATATACATAGACATACAGAAAACAGAGCAAACGCTCTCCAAATGTGGAATATGTGGGGTGGAGGCGACTGGATACAATCGAGTACAGTGCTGTATTACGCATACCGATCAGTGAATTTGGGCTAGGTGTTGGCAGCTGTACTCCAAAAAAATGGTTCAAATGGCTCTGAGCACTATGGGACTCAACTGCTGTGGTCATAAGTCCCCTAGAACTTAGAACTACTTAAACCTAACTAACCTAAAGACATCACACACATCCATGCCCGAGGCAGGATTCGAACCTGCGACCGTAGCAGTCGCACGGTTCCGGACTGCGCGCCTAGAACCGCGAGACCACCGCGGCCGGCAGCTGTACTCCATTTACAAGTAATTTAAGAACACAGAACGAGAGGTTATGTCATGATCGCATGGATGGAACTGACATAAAATCGATAGAATTGCGAAAAATGATGGGAGAATACATATAAATTGAGCGAATACACACCGAAAAGCGGGGAAATTAAGGAAGTACTTGTGTATTTTCTGGTTGGCGCAGAACAATTTGTACATGGGAGCAAGTATGCGACAGCAAGAGGAATCCAAGAAAACGTCGACATGAAAGCAGAGGGAACCAGTGAAGCAGTCACTTTTTTCCACCGATGCAACATTATACTGTATGTCAGTTGAGGTACCAGTGATACACGTGTGTTGACTACTGTATCTGACGCTTTTCAGGAAGACAGAGAACAATCCGCCTCTAAACATACATGCATCTGTGTAAAAGGATAACAGACAGTGGACGGGGTGATCGATTGAGATGGAGCTGTAACAAGGTACGATTTAATGGTAGACTGATGATGCATTCTAGAGAGGGAGAAGTTGCTGCAGGTCAATTTTTCCGCTGTTCTGTCAGAATGCATCAGTAATGTGACATAGCCTGCATTCGACTCATATACAACCACATGCTCTGTATGTGATTTAGAGCACTGTCTACTTGCGATCGTTAAGGGCAAACCTGCCAGTCATCAGAGAACTTCCATCTCAAGGGTGATGAAACGTGACACATTCCTCTAAACGAACTATGATTTATGCAATGTACTCCATCCCCCTGTCGCATCTTGAGTGTAAAATCGAGACTTCAGCTTAATAACTAAGATGATTCTAAGTTAGCGATATGTATTTGTGAGGCACTTCAGTCCCAGTGTATACATTTGCCTGACAGATGTGCTGTTTACAGAGTTAGTGGCTGAATGACTTGTAATTTCACATGTCAGATGCTGCTGCTATGTGTTTATCTGTTTCCTTGTAAGAGGTATTCTCCGTTACTAACGATCATTTTATGTTGTACTGATGTGGGCATAGTATAATTTCTCAACCGTGATCAGATGTGAACAGTGGACACTATACATCACTGGAAAGCTATATTGTGCTTGTATCACACAGAGACGATGTTTTAAGGAAGTAGTTTATGCGTTTTACTGTTCGATAACATAGTTTATCGTAGAGAAACCGAGAAGAAGGATGTATGTCATGCGCTTGAAATATATTTCTTACATTGGAATATTAACAGTGCTGCATTTCATACAACTGATAGGTCAGAAACTGAAGCGACCTGACATTATAGCCTGTTTTAATTGCAGAACATTGTAGACTAAGGAATGCGTGTGTTTATGTTCTCTCTTACCAATACCTTCCAGGTACTGATCCTATACTCTGGAATAATACTTTAAAATTGATAGCTTGGTTGATTTACGTAAAATGCTTCGAACTCCACCTGTCTGGAGCTCCATCACGCATAAATCTTCCGTTTGTTCTTCTTAACTGTCTGCTATTACATCACAACCCTTTCAAATCTGTTACTACACATTGATAAGGAGTGCTAACCTCCTCGACATGGGCATCTCTCGAGAAATCTTGTGCACTTGGATGGGCGAGGACTCGGCAAACTCCATTGATTCACAAAATGTGGAATGTAGCGGTCTACTTCGGGTCGGCTGCAGATTAAATCGGAAACGGCGCTGCAGGGTGGGTTGGTCAGTGACAGTGTGGGGGTCTTTCAGTCTCTAATTTTATCCTAAGACTGCGATAATGCTCTGTGACTCCCATCAGCATAGATCGTAAATTAAGCACTATGCTCGAGGTGTCAGAAATATGTAGGGTGATGTCTGGTATACTTTGATGCTGTATGTGTTTAAGAATTAACAATGAATATACATACTGCACTGTCATCTATCTACATTCGCAATGATACCTGCAAATTGGAGAAGGGGTTGTTTAGCTATGATAATGAATTTGGGAAACATGCTGTCGCATGATTGGTCGGTGTTGAAACTACTGCAAAATTGCTAAAATTGTTCGCATTATCAACTATGATGGTTATTATTTCAGTACATTGATGGGGTCTTTTCCATCCCGTCTTCTGGCATGCTGTTGGTTACCACATAATGATTGACTGACAATGCTTGTTTGAGTTGGAGAAAGAGTTTTGTAGAGGGGTAACACCTTCTCGCTGTGGCTAGCACCGAAACAGTGATCGCACACATGACTGCAATATGAGGAATCAGTCGAAATGGAACGCAGAGCCATCAGATATTCTGTGACAGATGAGTTCAAATGTAGAGCTCGTCAATCACATTCAGACTGCAGTTTGGAAACTCTCCACAACGCCGCAAAACTCTTCCAGTTACCTTATGTTGTAACTGACTTTTATTTAAAATCATCCAGAGTGTGTGTGAGGTGCGTTATGGTAGCAGCAGTAACAAAATTATTTTACACCGTGTGACATCTATTTTTCTGCGACAGGCCATGGATCAGAACGTTTTAATGGCAGTTTAGAACCTGGCACAGACCTCAAAGTCGTGGTGGAAAAACAAAATATATGGCAGTGTACAAAGCGAGTTACAGCAGAAAAAACTATGTTTCAAACAACGAGACAGGGTCACAGGGAGCGTCTCTTGCGACTTACAGTATAGCCTGCGGGATACGACCATCCTCCTACAGTAAAGGTGATGAAACTTTAAACTGGTCTGTGCAGTTGATCAATACCTGTATATTTAATAGGATTGTAATGTGTGCTCGATGCTGGCATGCATGCAGTATTTGTTTTTGATATGAGAGAGGAGAGAGACACAGTAAAAATCTTATTGAGTTCTCTATCCCATGAAGTTAATCTCAACTATCGAAATCATGCACCAGTCTTTATTTAAACAATTGTAGACAGCACCACCATCCAGTGTGTTCGCCAGGAGGTCTGGACTCCAACTGACTTAGTACACACTGCCACCAGCAGAGGGCGCTGTCCGCTGTCGCCCGTGACGTCATCTGATGATGCGACTATCGTTATTCAAGATGGCGGCATACATTGTGTTCAACGTGAGACCTAGTACACATTGATACCACCAGAGAGCACTACCATGGACTTAGGATGAATTTTCGCGAAAGCCATGCCCACCTTAACTTGGAAGAAAATAGTGGAAGGAAATAGTTTAAGTCTCCATCATGATCCTCAACTGACCGCCACGTCCCCTTACCAACCCATGCTGTCAGGCTAATGTACACTAACGTGTACTAAAGTGTACTAAGGTGCACTAACAAGTACTAACGTGCACTAACATGCACAGCGCATGACGCCATCCAAGATGGTGGAGGAAATGGTGGGAAACCGACTCTGCCTATGATGGTTATATGTTTTTATTTTGCAAGCAATGTCTCCACCGTGGGTTCTAGACTCCAACTGACCCAGTACACATTACTGCCACCACAGGGTGCTGTCATCCCTCCTGTGATCTAATCCCAGATGGTCTTCTGGAGTCGGAAAATGGCGTGAAAATGACTCAGACTGCGCTGGCCTGCTGGGGAGGGTAAGGAAGGAGTGTACTCTTTTTTTCTCTGAACATTTTAATTAGGGATGGAGTATATTTATCAGACTGATACAAAACACACGCTCTGAGATGCCAGGGGTCACACCACACAGCCCACAGATCTGTAAACTACTCCTAAATAACACTCACCAGACACACAAACTACTCCTAATTTACCGAAATAATTTCAGTACAGACATGCTGACTCCTCCTAAATAATGCAGCACAGTGATGTGTAGACACGCTCAGTACTAGTAAACTGTCCAAATAACCCATAGAGCAGCTTACAGACGTACTCGCAAAATAATGCAACAGGCACGCAATCAACGCATGCAGACACCGTCCGCCACCCCCTGTACAGTAGAGTGCAGTGGAGGTTAGCGGCAAACCACGTGAAGTGAGGTGGCCGTCAGCTGGCAAACTACACACAGATGCCCTCAGGCATAAGGCAGCGACATACTGTTCATACTTGACACCAGAGAAATTCCTATCCAAATACGTGTTTACCTAGGCACTGGTGCAGGTGGAACCAGCCAGGGATGCGTGCACTGTCACAGTCATGAGCCACCGCTGGACGCAGGTGAAAGTTGCATCTATTTTCAAGTATACAGCAACTGTTTCACTGATGTCACAGAGCTCGAAGGCGCAACCCCCATATGCGAGACATCTCCAGACAGCACTTGTCTTTACCACTGATGATAGTGTAGCTACAAACCTTTGCAAACGCATCTAACAACATTCTCAATCTTATACTCAATGTCACCTGACTATGTACAAAAAACAAGAAGTGAATTGACCTCGCAGGAATTGTATACTGTCCCGGAAATAGTTAACTCTTGCTTTCTTCATGTCTCAGCTTGTATGCAAGAAAGTTATTGCCCTAACAGAACCTGTTTACGAAAATAGCGCATAATAACGCAGAATGCAGGCTTCCCAGCGCTCCTAACGTGATAGCCTTCCTGCTCTCAACATACACAAATGTTCTCACTGCTATGTAGGGGCTCCATATCCCAGCACAAAGGATCTGAATGAATAGAGTATTATGATTCGCTCTTATCGAATTTACCCGCCGAATTACTGTTGTCGTCGGTATCAAAGCACCCTCCACCTTTTCTTTCTTTCTGCAGACAGGACTTTCAGTGGTAAAATTATTTTGTACAGATCGCTAAAGTGCATTGACAGTTAAACCCGTAAAGTTGTCTATAGATCATCAAATATATACGAGACTCACAAGGATATTGGAATCCAAGAACATATTTAAAAATGTAACTACAATTAAATACTACAATTTCTGCAACAGTCTGACACCGATCGATGTACAGGTAATGTCTCCTCTTGATGGCTGTGCCTCTGGAACAAATCTCAGTATCTATAGCGCATATAATTTTCCACATAAAAAATCTCTTGTGATTATCGATGTGCTGAGTCTATACGTACCTCATGATAGGACACACCGCCATTCTCTCCAGTCATGTCACAACATAAACCACAGTAACCTTACAATGCAATGTATACACATTTTACACAACATAATCCACATTAACTTTACAATGCAATATATACACATTTTACATGAACAGTGCACTTATCTTTTACATCTCTACAGCACCCGAAAAAATTATGGTATACCTACACTCACACCTGCTTATGTCACGATGTTCCTCAGTCCTAGGGAAGCACTATCTGCCTTTTCTTTCTGTCTGCAGACGAGACTTGCACTGATCGCCATATTGCAGCGACAACTAAACCTCGCAAAGTGCCATACGTATCGTCAAATACGGAAAGACTCTTACTCAATTACACTGCTCTCCCACTGATGACAGGAGCTTGAATACAAGAACTATTTTCGCATCTTTTACGATAATATTATATCACTTTCGCGGTACTTCTCGATGTCAAGCACACGGCAGTAGGCTCCCGATCGCTCACGCAACACAAGTCCGTGGATATACACTGGAAATTATTTCTCTACAAACCCGAAACTTTAGCTAGGTGGAGCGTGCTCTAGACCACTGAGTAACGATAAACAAAAAAATGAAAAATGATATATCCACCCATGAATACCGATCTCACTGACATAACAGATTCCAAATCATCCCTATAATTTACAAGCCAAGTAAGGTGTTTCTCATTTCTAGAGAACAAGGAAACGTCTCTTCACCAGCTAGATGCACACTCCACATCGATCTTCTCGCAACTAAATAAAGGCGCGATGAAGTGTTGGCAGGAGAGCCAACACCGTGTTGCTAGAGGAGGCCGAAATGCACGCGTTTAATTACACGCTGACGGGCGTGAGGTCTGGAACAGGACAATGTCTTGAGAATTGCAAATAAAGTACGTAGATGATGTAATACTTAACTTTAATCCATAATTGGTGTACATCGCTCTTGACGGTACAGGTTTTATAATAAGCTCAATATCACTGGTAATGGCGCCTTGCTAGGTCGTAGCAAATGACGTAGCTGAAGGCTATGCTAACTATCGTCTCGGCAAATGAGAGCGTATTTGTCAGTCAACCACTGCTATGAACGTCGGCTGTACAACTGGGGCGAGTGCTAGTACGTCTCTCTAGACCTGCCGTGTAGTGGCGCTCGGTCTGCAATCACTGACAGTGGCGACACGCGGGTCCGACGTATACTAATGGACCGCGCCCGATTTAAAGGCTACCACCTAGCAAGTGTGGTGTCTGGCGGTGACACCACACGCGAAATGTGCAGAAGCAGTCAACTGAGCAATTTACATGGGAGGGAAGAACAGTCCAACGCAAATGCACTTCCATTTTCACTCTCGAATTTACACATGATCACGAAAGCTATCCAACACATACTAAATATTAGTTCGCTATTCAGTCGTCTAGAGGGTGGCAAAGTTAGCTCAGATACATTCCTACACTCCAACAGGCCTTTGCATTCGGACTGATGACGTTAACGGGAAATGGGAATCAATCCCACCACAGGCCATGCATACACAGAATCATTCTAAAAACACCCGCTGCATATATGTTTTATCATTATACTTACAATTAAATGTTACGATCGCAGTCTCAATTGAACGGCATTCGACAATGAGCAAAGTATAGGAAATACACCCTGCAGAAGGCTATGGCTCTGGAAATGGAAATATATGTACCTTCCATACGACTGGACAGTCATTTCCTTTACACAAACATATATTTTATAAACCTGATACTCAAGTGTGAACATATAACGCGTCCCCTACTACTAAGTATAATACTTTGTCAATAGCTGATTGCCTACGATACGAAACAATACTGACCGAAAATCAACAATGGGTGTGCTTGTCTCTTAGATTTCTTCCTGCGAGTGCTACCACTGTGTCTTAGAAAGAGAGGCGTAATCGGCCAGATGTTAAAAAAAAAAACGGATCGTAACAACTACTGCATGTTACTGTAACAAGAGATCTTGTTTCTACAAGTGAACACAAGTGGCTCTGAGCACTATGGGACTTAACATCTACGGTCATCAGTCCCCTAGAACTTAGAACTACTTAAACCTAACTAACCTAAGGACAGCACACAACACCCTGTCATCACGAGGCAGAGAAAATCCCTGACCCCGCCAGGAATCGAACCCGGGAACCCAGGCGTGGGAAGCGAGAACGCTGCCGCACAACCACGAGCTGCGGACGTGTGAACACAAGTATCCATCTTAAAACCTATACCCACTTTTCGAATCGAGGTAAGACATTACCTCTGTATGAGGTGTTTTTTTTTTTCACGACAAATACTGTGACGGTGATCGTAGGAATGTCTATTATCAGCCTGAGGGCATATGTGTGTAGTTTGACAGCTGACGGCCGCCTCACTTCGCGTGGTTTGCCGCTAAATTCCAGTGCACTCTAAGGCGCAGGGGGTGGCAGATGGTGTCTGTTGATTGTGTGTCTGTTGCATTATTTTTCGAGCAGGTCTGTAAGCTGCGCTGTGGGTTATTTGGACA
Source organism: Schistocerca nitens (assembly GCF_023898315.1). Taxonomy (NCBI): domain Eukaryota; kingdom Metazoa; phylum Arthropoda; class Insecta; order Orthoptera; family Acrididae; genus Schistocerca; species Schistocerca nitens. Next base: position 934,154,248 of record NC_064614.1, on the reverse strand, counting down.
GTTTACGAGTACAGAGCGCGTCTACACATCACTGTGCTGTGTTATTTAGGAGGAGTCTGTATGTCTGTACTGAAATTATTTCAGTAAATTAGGAGTAGTCTGTGTGTCTGGAGAGCATTATTTAGGAGTAGTTTATAGATCTGTGGGCTGTGTGGTGCGACCCCAGGAATCTCAGAGCGTGTGTGTTTTGTGTGGCAGTGTGATAAATATACTCCATCCCTAAATAAAATGTTTGAAGATAAATAGAATACACTCCTTCGTTACCCTCCCCAGCAGGCCAGCGCAGCCTGAGTCATTTTCACGCTATTTTTCCCCCTCCAGACCACCATCTGGGATTATTTCACAGGAGGGGTGACAGCACCCTCTGGTGGCAGTAATGTGTACTAGGTCAGTTGGAGTCTACATCTCATGGTGGAGACTTTGCTTGCAAAATAAACACATATGTCCATCACAGGCAGAGTCGTTTTCCCACCATTTCCCCCCACCATCTTGGATGACATCATGCGCTGTGCACATTAGTACACATTAGTGCACGTTAGTACACTTTAGTACACATTAGTGTACGTTAGCCCGATAACATGGTTTGGTAAGGGGACGTGGCAGTCAGTTGAGGATCGTGATAGAGACTTTAACTATTTCCTACCACTATTTCCTTCCAAGTTCAGGTGGGCGTGGCATTCGCGAAAATTCATCCTAAGTCCACGGTAGTGCTCTCTGGTGGTGTCAATATGTACTAGGCCTCGCGATGCCGCCATCTTGAATAACGGTAGTCGCATCATCAGATGACGTTATGAACGACAGTGCCCTCTGCTGGTGGTAGTGTGTACTAAGTCAGTTACGGTCCAGACCTCCCGGCGAACACACTGGATGGTGGTGCTGTCTTCAATTGTTTAAATAAAGACTGGTGCATGATTTCGATAGCTTGACGATTAGCGAGCATGTTTGCAGAGTCTTTAGATGGATTATTATTTTGACAATTTAGGAGTTGTTTTACTCTCTGGATGTAAATGTATTGCATTATTTACGAGTGGTTTGCATGTCTGTAGGCTTTGCATTGCGTTATTTTGACAGTTTACACTTAGCAGGTGCGTGTGTAGAGCATTATACATGAGTTATTTAGGAGTATTTTGCAGGTCTGGATGCTGTGTGGTATGTCAGAGCGTGTGTTCTGTATCACTGTGATAAATATACTCCATCCCTAAATAAATTGTTCGAAAATAAATACACTCCTTCCTCTCTCCAGCAGCCCAGTGCAGGCTGATTCCATTTCCCACGAATCCCTAGGAAGAAGTGGCAGTCGGGTAACTGAGGTTAGTCCAAGTGTCCTTTCTTTGCAGAAATTTTCTTAGTTTGGCAGTGAGACACCAAGTGGCCTTTCTTTACCACCAAAATTCAAACTTGGCGCCAGTTCATAGGAAGAAGTGGCGGTCGTGTGACTTAGGTTAGTGGAGGCCAAGTGACCTATCTTCCCGCCATTTTCTTAGCTTAGTAGAGATACGTGAATTGACCTTTGTTTACCACCAAAATTCAAACTTCACGCCAGTTCATAGGAAGAAGTGTCGGTCGGGTGACTTAGGTTAGTGGAGGTAGGCTAAGTGAGGTATCTTCCCACGATTTTCCTGGTTAGTAGAGATAACCATGGTGTGATGCATTATCCTGTTGGAGTTTGAACTTCCCACCAGTTTTCTGGGGGAGGGGGGCGTGGCACTTTCCCGCCAAAAGCCGCCATCTTGGATAACGGTACTTGAATCATCAGTGACGTCATCGCCGCCATCTTGGATACATCTGGCAAAAATGCAGAGTGTGCTGATACCACCCTTGTCCCAATACTAGCATGTTTGGGAGATATATGTGAATGGGTGCAGATGTGTAGTACTTACATGTAGTCTGGGGACAGACCACAGTGCAATAGCAAAAATCATCATGTTTCTTCCAGTTCCCATTTCCAGCGAATGGTTAAAACACAGTCCTGTCGCAGTAAGCAGCTTAGCCTGTTTCTACAAGGGTTGCAGAAAGTTGCAGTTCTGACTAAAATTGGAATGATGACACACGTAAAGCTGCAGAAAGGGCAGCAGTTGCAAGATGCTTAGGGACTACCTAAAACGAGGCTGGAATTTTACTGCGGCAGATAGTTTCGAAAAAGGTGAGTGCCAGGAATATGATTCATTAGTGGCTGTAATCATTAAAGGACTTCTCTATAGGATCCAATGCAGGTATTTGCTTGAATGGAAAGACTTGATTCCAAATCCCAGACAGCATTCCTGCGGAAAGCGTAGCACTAGAGATCTGAAACGCTAGAGTACATTTCTTACGACCTCAATCAGTACATCATCTACTACTGTTAGTGATCCTCAATCTACCCTCGTCTATACTCCAATAGATACGTCACCGAACCTCTGACATGGCACAGAGGCAAAATGCATTACAAATACTGGAGAAATATCTAGCGGCGGCGGCGTGAGGGATTTGCAAATACCGGTTTTATACCATGCTCCTTAGCCGAATCACTTTAAAAATTCGGTAATTTTATTCTGAGGTTGCACCCTCGGCGACCTGTAACTGCGCTGTCGGTCTGACACTATACACTCCGGCGATCAATGTCTGTTTTCAGTGTCACGGTATTTGTCTGGAAAAAAACTACTTCATTCAGAGGTAATGCCATACCTTGATTTACAAAGCCAGTATAGCTTTTAACATGGATAGTTGTAATCACCTGTAGAACCAAGACCGCTTGTGATGGTAATATGGTTGAGTTATTTAACATCTCACTGTTTGTATGACAATTATGCCTCTCTTTCTAAGACACAGTGTGAAACTTCTTTATGATATTTTTACTTAAACTGCTGAATGCAAGTGAACTTTCTTAAACTCCTGATTGAAACTGAATGTACTGTCTCTTTGCTACATTATCATTTCAACACTGACCCACAGTATCCTAGCGCAACACAATCTTACTGCTCAAAAATGATAATCTGACTTCAAATAATTAATACAAAAGAATGGCCCTTACAACCACCACTTCTATTCCTATTCATTAATTACTCACAATATTCAACGGTAACGCGATCTGACTGCTTTCAGATGAACTCAGAAGCATTGCCCGAAATAAGAAGAAATCCTGACGATAACCTACACATTCCATAAGTCACTTACCTCACAAAAATCTTTATTACACGAACTACAGCATTGACGCAACCACCAATACTACCAGATAAATAGAAGATTCTAACTACTGAAGGCTACTGATAGGGATGTGGTTAGCAAAAGAAAGATTTTGTGGCAAAGCAAACAACGTATTTTTACCTTAATAATATGACAAATAATTCGAACAAATATATAATCGTCCGTGACATCCAGTTCCAAAAATTATATAATCATGAAAAATATTCAATCTCCAAGTTGGACACGTCCAGATCGTCCTCTCGCGCTATTACTGCAAACATCCAGCACTGCTAATTATTTACCTCTAACCTCCATCAGATTGAATAGCATCGGGGAGAGGCTACAACCCTGTCTCACTCCTTTCCCAACCACTGCTTCCCTTTCATGTCCTTCGAATCTTTTGACTGCCATCTGCTTTCTGTACAAATTGTAAATAGCCTTTCGCTCCCTGTATTTTACCACTGCCACCTTCAGAATTTGAAAGAGAGTATTCAAGTTAACATTGTCAAAAGATTTCTCTAAGTCTACAAATGCTAGAAACGTAGGTTTGCCTTACCTTAACCTTTTTTTCCAAGATAATTTGTAGTGTCAGTATTGCCTCATGAGTTCCAAGATTTCTACGGAATCCAAACTGATCTTCCCCAAGGTCGGCTTCTACCAGTTTTTTCATTCGTCTGTAATGAATTTGCGTTAAAATTTTGCAGCAGTGACTTATTAAACTGATAGTTCGGTAATTTTCACATCTGCCAACACCTGCTTTCTTTGGGATCGGAATTACTATATTCTTCTTGAAGTCTGAGGAAATTTCGGCTGTCTCATACATCTTGCTCACCAGATGGTAGAGTTTTGTCAGGACTGGCTCTCCCAAGGCTGTCAGTAGTTCTAATGGAATGTTGTCTACTCCGGGGGCCTTGTTTCTACTTAGGTCTTTCAGTGCTCTGTCAAACTCTTCACGCAGTATTATATCTCCCATTTCATCTTCATCTACATCCTCTTCCATTTCCATAATATTGTCCTCAAGAACATTGACCCTGTATAGACCCTCTATATACTTTTTCCACCTTTCTGCTTTCCCTTCTTTGCTTAGAACTGGGTTTCCATCTGAGCTCTTGATATTCATGCAAGCGGTTCTCTTTTCTCCAAAGGTCTCTTTAATTTTCCTGTAGGCATTATCTATCTTACCCCTCTTGAGATAAGCCTCTACATCCTTACATTTGTCCTCTAGCCATCCCTGCTTAGCCATTTTGCACTTCCTGTCGATCTCATTTTTGAGACGTTTGTATTCCTTTTTGCCTGCTTCATTTACTGCATTTTCGTATTTTTTCCTTTCATCAGTTAAATTCAGTATCTCTTCTGCTACCCATGGATTTCTACTAGCCCTCGTGTTTTTACATACTTGATCCTCTGCTGCCTTCACTATTTCATCCCTCAAAGCTACCCATTCTTCTTCTACTGTATTTCTTTCCCCCATTCCTGTCAATTGTTCCCTTATGCTCTCCCTGAAACTCTGTACAACCTCTGGTTCTTTCAGTTTATCCAGGTCCCATCTCCATTAATTCTCACCTTTTTGCAGTTTCTTCAGTTTTAATCTAAAGTTCATACCCAATAGATTGTGGTCAGAGTCCACATCTGCCCCTGAAAATGTCTTACAGTTTAAAACCTGGTTCCTAAATCTCTGTCTTACCATTATATAATCTATCTGAAACCTTCTAGTATCTCCAGGGTTCTTCCATGTATACCACCTACTTTTATGATTCTTGTACCAAGTGTTAGCTATGATTAATTTATGCTCTGTGCAAAATTCTACCAGGCGGCTTCCTCTTTCATTTCTTAGCCCCAATCCATATTCACCTACTACGTTTCCTTCTCTTCCTTTCCCTACTGTCGAATTCCAGTTACCCATGACTATTCAATTTTCGTCTCCCTTCACTACCTGAATAATTTCTTTTATCTCATCATATATTTCATCAATTTCATCATCATCTGCAGAGCTAGTTGGCATATAAACTTGTACTACTGCAGTAAAGCTACATGCCCTCAGGGAAAATGACGGCTGTAGTTTCCCCTTGCTTTCAGCCGTTCGCAATACCACAACAGCAAGGCCGTTTTGGTTAGTGTTACAAGGCCAGATCAGTCAATCATCCAGACTGTTGCCCCTGCAATTACTGAAAAGGCTGCTGCCTCTCTTCAGGAACCACATGTTTGTCTGGCCTCTCAACAGATACCCCTCCGTTGTAGTTGCAGCTATGGTACGGCTATCTGTATCATTGAGGCACGCAAGCCTCCCCACCAACGGCAAGGTCCATGGTTCATGGGGGGGGGGGGAGTAGGTATTAAATCCATGGAGAAGAAATAAAAACTTTGAGTTTCGCCAATGACATCGTAATTCTGTCAGAGACAGCAAAGGACTTGGAAGAGCAGTTGAACGGAATGGACAGTGTCTTGAAAGGAGGGTATAAGATGAACATCAACAAAAGCAAAACGAGGATAATGGAATGTAGTGTAATTAAGTCGGGTGATGCTTAGGGAATTAGATTAGGAAATGGCACCCTTAAAGTAGTAAAGGAGTTTTGCTATTTGGGGAGCAAAATAATTGATGATGCTCGAAGTAGAGAGGATATAACATGTAGACTGGCAATAGCAAGTAAAGCGTTTCTGAAGAAGAGAAATTTGTTAACATCGAGTATAGATTTAAGTGTCAGGAAGTCGTTTCTGAAAGTATTTGTATGGAGTGTAGCCATGTATGGAAGTGAAACATGGATGATAAATAGTTTAGACAAGAAGAGAATAGAAGCTTTCGAAATGTGGTGCTACAGAAGAATGCTGAAGATTAGCTGGGTAGATCACATAACTAATGAGGAGGTATTGAACAGAATTGGGGAGAAGAGGAGTTTGTGGCACAACTTGACTAGAAGAAGGGATCGGTTGGTAGGACATGTTCTGAGGCATCAAGGGATCACCAATTTAGTACTGGAGGGCAGCGTGCAGGGTAAAAATCGTAGAGGGAGACCAAGAGATGAATACACTAAGCAGATTCAGAAGGATATAGGCTGCAGTAGGTACTGGGAGATGAAGCAGCTTGCACAGGATAGAGTGGCATGGAGAGCTGCATCAAATCAGTCTCAGGACTGAAGACCACAACAACAACAACAACAACGTCCATCACTGCTGACTACTCACTTCCAACTTCCATCACTGCTGGCTGTTCACCTCCAACAAGTCCGACCAGCCACAGAGAGTCTCTTACAGACTGCGCACAGCACAGTCAGAGATTTAATGCAGAGCGCTACATAGCGCTACCAGTATACAAACACATAAACAGCCTACTTACAAGTGCTACGGCTCGCAAGAAAAACTTACGAGACATGTCCACCCATCGTTGATTCTCGGTCAGCATTATTTCGTATCGCCGGCAATCATTTATTGGTGAAGTGTTATACTTAGTAGTACGGGGTGTGTGGTAGGTTCTCCTTGAGCATCAGGCTTATAAACTATGTGTTTGAGTTCCGACATATGCAAAAGAAATGACTATACCCAGTCGTAAGGAAAGTATTGATTTGACTTGGAATACTGTGATAGCAAAGGGAACAGTACGTAAAGTCATACAAATGGTACAGATATTTCTATTTCCGGAGCCACGACTGTCAGCAGACTGTATTTCCAATACTTCACTCATTGTCGAATGTCGTTCAGCTGAGACCGCGATCGTAACATTTAATTGTAAATACAGGGTTATTACAAATGATTGAAGCGATTTCACAGCTCTACAATAACTTTATTATTTGAGATATTTTCACAATGCTTTGCACACACATACAAAAACTCAAAAAGTTTTTTTAGGCATTCATAAATGTTCGATATGTGCCCCTTTGGTGATTCGGCAGACATCAAGCCGGTAATCAAGTTCCTCCCACACTCGGCGCAGCATGTCCACATCAATGAGTTCGAAAGCATCGTTGATGCGAGCTCGCAGTTCTGGCACGTTTCTTGGTAGAGGAGGTTTAAACACTGAATCTTTCACATAACCCCACAGAAAGAAATCGCATGGGGTTAAGTCGGGAGAGCGTGGAGGCCATGACATGAATTGCTGATCATGATCTCCACCACGACCGATCCATCGGTTTTCCAATCTGCTGTTTAAGAAATGTCGAACATCATGATGGAAGTGCGGTGGAGCACTATCCTGTTGAAAGATGAATTCGGCGCTGTCGGTCTCCAGTTGTGGCATGAGCCAATTTTCCAGCATGTCCAGATACACGTGTCCCGTAACGTTTTTTTCGCAGAAGAAAAAGGAGCCGTAAACTTTAAACCGTGAGATTGCACAAAACACGTTACCTTTTGGTGAATTGCGAATTTGCTGCACGATTGCGTCAGGATTCTCTACCGCCCAGATTCGCACATTGTCTCTGTTCACTTCACCATTAAGAAAAAATGTTGCTTCATCACTGAAAACAAGTTTCGCACTGAACGCATCCTCTTCCATGAGCTGTTGCAACCGCGCCGAAAATTCAAAGCGTTTGATTTTGTCATCGGGTGTCAGGGCTTGTAGCAATTGTAAACGGTAAGGCTTCTGTTTTAGCCTTTTCCGTAAGATTTTCCAAATCGTCGGCTGTGGTACGTTTAGCTTCCTGCTTGATTTATTCGTCGACTTCCGCGGGCTACACGTGAAACTTGCCCGCACGCGTTCAACCGTTTCTTCGCTCACTGCAGGCCGACCCGTTGATTTCCCCTTACAGAGGCATCCAGAAGCTTTAAACTGCGCATACCATCGCCGAATGGAGTTAGCAGTTGGTGGATCTTTGTTGAACTTCGTCCTGAAGTGTCGTTGCAGTGTTATGACTGACTGATGTGAGTGCATTTCAAGCACGACATACGCTTTCTCGGCTCCTGTCGCCATTTTGTCTCACTGCGCTCTCGAGCGCTCTGGCGGCAGAAACCTGATGTGTGGCTTCAGCCGAACAAAACTTTATGAGTTTTTCTACGTATCTGTAGTGTGTCGTGACCATATGTCAATGAATGGAGCTACAGTGAATTTATGAAATCGCTTCAATCATTTGTAATAGCCCTGTATAGCGATCAAATGTATATATGATCAATTTCCTAGGATAATTCTGTTTGGGGTTGCTTGGCGTGCACCGCCGCTGTCCTGTGGCGGTAATGATTCACGTTTCCCGTTAACGGCAGGAGCTATTCGAACGTGGAGGTCTGTTGGGAGTGTAGGAATGTAGCTGAATTAACCGTATCGTCCTCTAGAAGGCCGAACAGCGAACTAATACTTACCATGCGTTAGGTAGCTTTTGTGATCGGGTTGAAATCTGAGAAGATTCAAAATGGACATGTGTTTGCGCTGGGCCATTGTTCCCTCCCATGTAAATTGTTCGGTTAACTGCTTCCTCACATTTCGTGTCTTTATTTGATTGTGGTGTGTGCATCTAGAAGGTGAAAGACAGGTGGAAGACACGTTTGCTGGTTCTCTAGACGTGAGAAACACTTTGGTTGACTTTGTAAATTACAGGGATGATTTGGAATCTGTTGCATCATCGACATCAGCATTCGCGAGTGGAAATATCAGTTTCCTCTATTTTTTCGAGTTCTCACGTAAAGGTCTTTACAGACAGGATAAGTTTCTAGTTACTCAGTGGTTTACAGCACGTTCCACCTAGGTAAAGTTTCGGGTTTGTAGAGAAATAACTTCCAGTCTATAGGCTCTGAGCAATATGCGACTTAACTTCTGAGGTCATCAGTCGCCTAGAACTTAGTACTAATTAAACCTAACTAACCTAAGGACATCACACACATCCATGCCAGAGGCAGGATTCGAACCTGCGACCGTAGCGGTCGCGCGCTTCCAGACTGTAGCGCCTAGAACCGCTCGGCCACTCCGGCCGGCGCTTATGATGTGGCATGACCAGAGAAAATGATAGTGTGTTCTATCATGATGGACATATAGATGCAGCGCATCGATAACTGCGAGGGTATGAAAGAAATTTTTACTTGGAATATTACTTGCACTATAGATACTGAGATTCGTTCCAGAACCACAGCCATGAAGAAGAGACATTACCTTTACATCGATTGGTGTCAGACTGCAGCAGCAATCGTAATATTTAATTGTAGTTACACTGATACATATGTGTCTGGTTCCCAATATTCTTGTGAGTCTTGTATGTATTTATGATCTGTAGACAATTTTTGCGTGATTTAACTGTCAGTGCAATGTAGCAATCTGTACAAAATAATTTTGCCACTGAAAATATAGTCTGCAGAAAACAATGGCAGATGGAGCTCCCACACCAGCAGCAGCAGTTTTACGGGTAAATTCAGTGATGAATGGGCTGTCCTGTTAGGATTGCTAGGAACAATGCACCCTGTGCTATTCTGGGAAGGATTGGAGTATCTCTCTCAGTACTGGACCCGCACTGCAGCTATGTGTCATTTCGCCAGCAACGGTGCCTAGGTGAACACGTATTCTGACAGGTATTTCTCAGGTGTCAAGTATGAAAGACATGCCGCTGCTTCATCCTTGCGGGGCCCGACTTACACCTATCCTCTCTTGGCAGCTGATGACCACATCGTCACTTCTCAGGGACCACTGGTACATCCTGACTCCTCGAGACGTATATAGTGTCGGCAGCGTCAGTGTCTGGCGTCGAGTGGCAGGATGTGTTTTTTATCAGCGATCTTTTGTTTAAACTATATTCCATGGATTTCACCAACCAATAGGATGGTGCGAACTAAGAAAAAAACTACCCCATACATGTGAAGAATATCGATTTAATTAATTTGCATAAATTTTTTATATCAACGTGGTGCTAGGGGTACAATAGTTAAGAGGGGGGGGGGTGCATGAGTAGGTGAGTTTTAAATTTAAATTTGGTATTCGTATTCCATAGATCCGTACATGCGAGTGATTCGCCTGGATGTGGAATGTGTCAATACAATTGTACAAATACAATTAATGCTACAGAATAGTAATATAATACAATGATACAGATATTATAAGTATCTCATTTACAAGCTGTCATTAAACTAGTATAGCAATTCTCAATATAACATTATAACATTAACACTATGACATTAACATAATATTGTATCATCCATCTAATAACTAAGAGACTAAATACATCTATTATTAAGGGAGGGCATTACTTCTGGAAAATAATTCATCTAACGAGTACAGTGGATGGTCGAGCAGGTATTTTTTTAACATACCTTTGAACAGCGTTTCATTTTCTATTGTACATTTAATATAATTAGGCAATGCATTAAAAGTCTTTATAGCAGCATACTTTACTCCCTTCTGTACAAGTGTTAAATTTTTTAGTTCAACATGTAGATCATCTTTACCTCTAGTATTGTAGTTATGATATGAACAATTGGTTTCATACTGAGCATAGTCTTTATTAACTACATTCATCAGAGAGTATATGTACTGACATGTTGTGGTCAGAATACCTAACTGTGGAAAAAGTTTTCTACATGAGGTTCGTGGAGGAACCCCACACATGATTCTGACTGCTCTCTTCTGAGCAGTTAAGATTTTTTTTGAGGCTGGTGAATTACCCCAGAATATTATTCCGTAACTCATTAATGAGTGCAAGTACCCAAAGTAAGATGATTTTAAAATGTTGATGTCCCCAAAATGAGTAATTATTCTTAGGGCAAAAGTTGCTGATGAAAGCCTTTTTAGAGTAAGGGACACATGCTGTTCCCAGTTGAGCCTACTGTCAATGTGAACCCCCAGGAATTTAGTGGATTGCACCTGTTCTAGTTCCTGGTTGTCATGAGCAATTACTATATTCTCTAGAGTTTTATTTTTTGTGTGGAACTTTATAAAATTAGTTTTTTTAATATTAACTGAAAGAGAATTAATTGAAAACCAAGCTGTAACTTCTCTGAGTATATCATTAACATCAATCTCCAGATCAGCAGTAGACTTACCATCTACGACAATGCTTGTATCATCAGCAAACATTGTGAATTCACAATTTTTACTAATGGACAGGGGTAAATCATTAACATATATTAAAACAGCAAGGGTCCAAGGACAGATCCTTGGGGAACTCCATGCTGAATTTTGCCCCATTCAGAATCCACTAGATTAGGAGATCCTTTGTTGCAGCCATTTAGAACCACCTTTTGTTTCCTGTCTTCAAGATATGATTTTAGCCAGGTTAACTGCAGAACAATAGGTTAACTTGAATAATTTTTATGTAAAGTGCAGTACAATAATTTAAGAGGATGGGCAACAAAGAAGAATGCGACAGAAATGGCGTTCAAAAGCATGTGAAATTCGAAAAGTGTACCAGAAAATGGTGGGAGGACATTACTAATTACTTAATTTGGTATCAAAGGAGGGATAATAGTTTAAGGAAATAGATGTGACACAGAAAACCACTTAACAGAACAATACGTTAAGTGCCAACAAAGGGCCGAATATTAGGTTAAGACACCCAGAGTACAGTGCCAAACATTAGGTTATGCAACATGTTTGCCCCATGTAATTACTTCTTACAATGTTTCCAAACAGCAAGAGAAATGCAACCCCCATAAACTGAATTTTTTATAACTAAACAATATACCCTTGAATTTCCTGTTATGAGATCCTTCCTCTCCACGATTTTCCATATATTCCATACACTGCCTTGAATCCCCTAAATTGTTGAAATAAACGATTTTCCACACATTGCCTAAATTGTTTAAACAATATTCCATACACAGCAATCGATTTCCCTCCAAATGACCGATCAAATGGGTCTTTTCCCCGCCAATTTCTGAGAGGTGGGGGGGAGGGGGTTTACCAGAGGGGGAGAGATTAATTAATTGATCAATTTAATTAAGTAGTCAATAAAACTGATAAGAGTGAGAGGGCCTATTCCAGTAACTCAGACCTGAAAGTGTACCTGTAGCTGTGAGGGTGGAAGGGGGTTGGGGGGGGGGGAGGGGGCTGGAGAACAACAGGTTAAGTGCCTGTCAATAAAAAGGAAGGAGCCCTTTAGCAGAACAATAGGTTAAGTACCTGACAATCACAGGAGAACAGTAGGTTAGTACCAGTCAGTCAAAGGAGAACAACATGTTTGCTCCTGAGTGCAGACCTGCAACTTGCACTAACAAAATGCACTGAAACGCAGTTAGCTATACTACTCACAGAAAGCTGGCTGCAGGTATTTTCAACCGACGTGTGGCTCTCATTTCCTCGCACTTCTTCAACGCTGGCACATGGCACACCGCCTGAACACGAAAGCCAAGTTAATGGTGTTTAAAAGGACTGAGACTGTTTTTCACTTACGTTAGGCCCAGATATCGGGAGCTGTCTGTCAGTTACAAAGTACCGTTCAGTGTGCTCCCTCTATCTCACTTTGTGAAAGATTTTTGGTACGTGCATATCGGACTCTCCAATAGCATAAGCTCCACACCAAGCAAACATGAAGACACTGGGACAGACGTCGTGGGCCAAGCTGGCATCGGCTGCATCAAACACTGATGAAGGTGGCCAGAGGCCAAAAGTAAATATTACACAAACATCAATGGGAAACAGGAATGACACACCAACATGGGAAGAAGGAACGATCAAACGAACAAGTTCAACAGGGGATGTAACACCCAGATGGACAAATGTGAAATCGAAAACGATAGCTGCTGTAGACTAAAATTCTGGCGGATTTTCAATTACAACTAAAGTAGAAAGGTGTGTCTACCATACAAGGAACAAAATATAGGGGTCAGTACTCGGTCAAATCTTACTCTGCAGACAAAATGATCAACTAAGAACTGGAAACGAAAGATTGCGTAGGGAATTGGAGGCTGCAAATGCCCCTGACGGCAACAGATAGAAGTCAGTGTTTGGAAATTGATATCACAAGCCTGAAGGAAGAAAATCAAGACTTACACACTGAAAGGAGGCCAACGCCATTGACTTCAGCTGCAGTTACGGCAGATATTCCAGTTACCAGGCTGAAAAACAGAGTTCAAGAACAAATCCAATCAGCAAAAAATAAACAGGCAACTGTCCTCTTTTTTTACATCAGAGAACAACCAGAATGCTAAAGCCGTAAGGGAAACCTTACCTAAAGCAATAACCCCTGGATTTGACCAAATAAAAGTGAAAGCAATAAGTAATGCAGCAAACATGGTGATTTGTGAAATTGAAATACAAGCAGACAAGAGGAAGATTACTGAAGAAACATCAAACTTAAAGGACACTCATTGCGAAGAATCCAGAAAACTAAGACCACTACTGGCAGTACACAGTGCTCCAACAACACTTACAGATCAAGACTTTCTAGAAGAAATGTCTGAAATAAATCTCATCGACCACATTACCAAATAGGAATTTCAAGAAGAAGCCGACATACGATTCAAAACAGGTCCAAAAGGGAAAAGAACTTCAAAAGAACAGTAAAAAAATATTCTACAGAAGACGCCATGGGTCAGATTACTGTTATTACTAAGGGGTAGGCTGTACATGCAGTTCGAATAAAACATATTTACACATTAGGAAATATGTTTTATTCGAACTGCATGTACGGCCTACCCCTTAGTAATAACAGTAATCTGACCCATGGCGTCTTCTGTAGAATATTTTTTTACCGTTCTTTTGAAGTTCTTTTCCCTTTTGGACCTGTTTTGAATTAGGACTTCCCCCATGAACCATGGACCTTGCCGTTGGTGGGGAGGCTTGCGTGCCTCAGCGATACAGATGGCCGTACCGTAGGTGCAACCACAACGGAGGGGTATCTGTTGAGAGGCCAGACAAACATGTGGTTCCTGAAGAGGGGCAGCAGCGTTTTCAGTAGTTGCAGGGGCAACAGTCTGGATGATTGACTGATCTGGCCTTGTAACATTAACCAAAACGGCCTTGCTGTGCTGGTACTGCGAACGGCTGAAAGCAAGGGGAAACTACAGCCGTAATTTTTCCCGAGGACATGCAGCTTTACTGTATGATTAAATGATGATGGCGTCCTCTTGGGTAAAATATTCCGGAGGTAAAATAGTCCCCCATTCGGATCTCCGGGCGGGGACTACTCAAGAGGACGTCCTTATCAGGAGAAAGAAAACTGGCATTCTACGGATCGGAGCGTGGAATGTCAGATCCCTTAATCGCGCAGGAAGGTAGAAAATTTAAAAAGGGAAATGGATAGGTTAAAGTTAGATATAGTGGGAATTAGTGAAGTTCGGTGGCAGGAGGAACAAGACTTTTGGTCAGGTGATTACAGGGTTATAAATACAAAATCAAATAGGGGTAATGCAGGAGTAGGTTTAATAATGAATAAAAAAATAGGAGTGCGGGTTAGCTACTACAAACAGCATAGTTAATGCATTATTGTGGCCAAGATAGACACAAAGCCCATGCCTACTACAGTAGTACAAGTTTATATGCCAACTAGCTCTGCAGATGATGATGAAATTGATGAAATGTATGACGAGATAAAAGAAATTATTCAGGTAGTGAAGGGAGACGAAAATTTAATAGTGATGGGTGACTGGAATTCGTCAGTAGGAAAAAGGAGAGAAGGAAACATAGTAGGTGAATATGGATTGGGGGGAAGAAATGAAAGAGGAAGCCGCCTTGTAGAATTTTGCACAGAGCATAACTTAATCATAGCTAACACTTGGTTCAAGAATCATAAAAGAAGGTTGTATACCTGGAAGAATCCTGGAGATACTAATAGGTATCAGATAGATTATATAATGGTAAGACAGAGATTTAGGAACCAGGTTTTAAATTGTAAGACATTTCCAGGGGCAGATGTGGATTCTGACCACAATCTATTGCAGATTGAAACTGAAGAAACTGCAAAAAGGTGGGAATTTAAGGAGATGGGACCTGGATAAACTGAAAGAACCAGAGGTTGTAGAGAGTTTCAGGGAGAGCATAAGGGAACAATTGACAGGAATGGGGGAAAGAAATACAGTAGAAGAAGAATGGGTAGCTCTGAGGGATGAAGTAGTGAAGGCAGCAGAGGATCAAGTAGGTAAAAAGACGAGGGCTAATAGAAATCCTTGGGTAAAAGAAGAAATATTGAATTTAATTGATGAAAGGAGAAAATATAAAAATGCAGTAAATGAAGCAGGCAAAAGGGAATACAAACGTCTCAAAAATGAGATCGACAGAAAGTGCAAAATGGCTAAGCAGGGATGGCTAGAGGACAAATGTAAGGATGTAGAGGCTTGTCTCACTAGGGGTAAGATAGATACTGCCTGCAGGATAATTAAAGAGACCTTTGGAGAGAAGAGAACCACTTGTATGAATATCAAGAGCGCAGATGGCAACCCAGTTCTAAGCAAAGAAGGGAAGGCAGAAAGGTGGAAGGAGTATATAGAGGGTTTATACAAGGGCGATATACTTGAGGACAATATTATGGAAATGGAAGAGGATGTAGATGAAGATGAAATGGGAGATAAGATACTGCGTGAAGAGTTTGACAGAGCACTGAAAGACCTGAGTCGAAACAAGGCCCCGGGAGTAGACAACATTCCATTAGAACTACTGATGGCCTTGGGAGAGCCAGTCATGACAAAACTTTACCATCTGGTGAGCAAGATGTATGAGACAGGCGAAATATCCACAGACTTCAAGAAGAATATAATAATTCCAATGCCAAAGAAAGCAGGTGTTGACAGATGTGAAAATTACCGAACTATCAGTTTAATAAGTCACAGCTGCAAAATACTAACGCGAATTCTTTACAGACAAATGGAAAAACTGGTAGAAGCGGACCTCGGGGAAGATCAGTTTGGATTCCGTAGAAATGTTGGAACACGTGAGGCAATACTAACCTTACGACTTATCTTAGAAGAAAGATTAAGAAAAAGCAAACCTACGTTTCTAGCATTTGTAGACTTAGAGAAAGCTTTTGACAACGTTAACTGGAATACTCTCTTTCAAATTCTGAAGGTGGCAGGGGTAAAATACAGGGAGCGAAAGGCTATTTACAATTTGTACAGAAACCAGATGGCAGTTATAAGAGTCGAGGGGCATGAAAGGGAAGCAGTGGTTGGGAAAGGAGTGAGACAGGGTTGTAGCCTCTCCCCGATGTTATTCAATCTGTATATTGAGAAAGCAGTAAAGGAAACAAAAGAAAAATTCGGAGTAGGTATTAAAATTCATGGAGAAGAAGTAAAAACTTTGAGGTTCGCCGATGACATTGTAATTCTGTCAGAGACAGCAAAGGACTTGGAAGAGCAGTTGAACGGAATGGACAGTGTCTTGAAATGGGGATACAAGATGAACATCAACAAAAGCAAAACGAGGATAATGGAATGTAGTCAAATTAAATCGGGTGATGCTGAGGGGATTAAACTAGGAAATGAGACACTTAAAGTAGTAAAGGAGTTTTGCTATTTAGGGAGTAAAATAACTAATGATGGTCGAAGTAGAGAGGATATAAAATGTAGACTGGCAATGGCAAGGAAAGCGTTTCTCAAGAAGAGAAATTTGTTAACATCAAGTATAGATTTAAGTGTCAGGAAGTCATTTCTGAAAGTATTTGTATGGAGTGTAGCCATGTATGGAAGTGAAACATGGACGATAACTAGTTTGGACAAGAAGAGAATAGAAGCTTTCGAAATGTGGTGCTACAGAAGAATGCTGAAGATAAGATGGGTAGATCACGTAACTAATGAGGCGGTATTGAATAGGATTGGGGAGAAGAGAAGTTTGTGGCACAACTTGACTAGAAGAAGGGATCGGTTGGTAGGACATGTTTTGAGGCATCAAGAGATCACAAATTTAGCATTGGAGGGCAGCGTGGAGGGTAAAAATCGTAGAGGGAGACCAAGAGATGAATACACTAAGCAGATTCAGAAGGATGTTGGTTGCAGTAGGTACTGGGAGATGAAGAAGCTTGCACAGGATAGAGTAGCATGGAGAGCTGCATCAAACCAGTCTCAGGACTGAAGACCACAACAACAACAACAACAACAACACATTAGGAACTATGTATCAGCGCAAAAGTGCCTCAACTACTGGGATTTTGACCATTCGTCGAAAAGATGTGACAGGGAAGCTCTCTGCAAGAAACGTGCGAAACCTGGTTACAAAAGTCTCGAACGTCGTGAAGAAACAATTATTGACTACATTCCTTGCAAGAACATGAAAAGAACATGTAACAAAGCTGGGGGACTAGAATTCCCTAAAGAACTCTGCAAAAGACAAAGAGAAAGAACGGAGTATGGCCCTTATTGCATTAGGCCACCAGGCAGCGCAGCCATTCACGTCACCAGCGGCGCCGCTCGTCATTGGGAATAGGTTGTTAGGGAGCTTCTTAAGCCTAGTTTACACGACGACACTAGGTTGCAGGCAACTGTGCTACTGGCCACTGCGCATGCGTGGCACGCGTTTTCGCAACTCGTTGGTAAAATAAACACTTCAGCGTGTTTCAACTGTGGTGACACTAGTTGCATGAGTTTTGAGGTTATGTGTGTTCATAGAATGCAGACAAACTGAAACATGAAGTGGGGAACGGAGAATAATGTTTGCTTTATTGATATCTATGCTTTTCGTAGGTGTTTGTGGGATTTCAGTGATGCTGATTACAAATATAAGCAACATATTGCTGCCGCTGAGACCGCCATGTGCGATCGTAACATAGATGGTTTGACAGTATCTGAGCTGCAGGGCAAAATTTATTGAGTTAGGAGCACATATACATCTGAATTAAGAATAATACAAGCAACTGTAATTCTAACTGTGGCAATGCTCTCGTCTACAAGGCTAACATCCCCTCGTTGGAGTTGGACAACTTTTTGTTAAGGAATATTGTTGACAGGAGGGAAGACCATAAAAATCCAAGAAGCTGCATTCTTTATTCATCTATTTAAAACGTCGCTGCAGTGCTCCCCATTCACATATGTTTGAATTTTGAAATATTGCCACTGTACACATCTATCTTCAAGAGAGTAGCTTGCAAACCATTCCCTTCTTAATGCGGCATGTTTCGAATAATTATTGTTGCTAATGTTAATAATTATTATTGTTAATGTTAATAATTATTTGTGTTGACGAAAAAGCGTAATCACCAACTAAAACCGTATCTTATAGCATGCCGATTGTTCTCTATTGTAATGCATGCAGTATGATACGTAATTTCAGTTCTGGCGACAGTGCTTCATGCATTACAACACCTTTATTTCTTATCGAATAACTAACTCTATTTAGAAGAAACGTGAACAGTTCTGGTGATACTCTAAGGTAAATAAAAGAACTTCTTGGATCTTCCGTTATAAATTATTTCAGCAAGGATGCTGAGCAACCGAGCTGACGTCTTTTCTTCATCCAGTCACGAATCGAAACACGTTTCTCATTTTTTTGTTTTTCTTATGCAGCGATTCCACGCAACAAGCTTTAACTCCATCACAACTCGTGCGACGTGCAGCTGCCAAAAGTTTCATTTCAGACACGACTCAGGGACCCCCAAAACGACGAAACTGAAGTGTATACTAGTGTCGCCGTGTCTACAGTCAGATATGAAACAACTTGCGTGCAACTCAGTCCACGCAACGAGTGTCGCAACCCAATGTCGTCGTGTAAAGTAGGCTTTAGAGTAGGGCAGCCAGTGGCGCCGCCAGAAGCTGGCTGCCTTGTCAATCTGTTTCGCCTGGCCACCAAGGGCTGTTGCAGGACGATTGATTCACGGATCCAGTTATATGGTTCCTTCCATGTATAGTGATTTTACGACTATGCCGAGTGGGGACTGAAGATGGCATCAATGTAATTCCGAAACTGGTAGCACATAGAAGTTCATAAAATAAAATAAACTTCTACAAATCATACGGCTGTTGGTAAATTATTGCATCAAGAAAACCATTTAGTTTGGCCACCACGTCATCAGTTCGCTGCTGTGTGTAAGTGAACACTGAACATTTCGGACAACAACTATACATACATGCTCCTCCTGGCGCTTTTAATGAAAAGGAGAAGGCGAAGGGAGAGGAAGATGCATGTACACCCTGTGCTATAGTTAAGAGAATCTAAAGGGTTGTATTATACTCTTTTGATGAACTGTGATTAGACGACAACAAGTTTTTTAACTAACTACAAATGTCTAAATCGTCTTTCTTTGAGTTACTGTCGTTAACAAAGGCTGATATTACGGGGAAAGGAACGAAAATGAGAAAGTGTATCTCACCAGAGGAAAAATTCCCAGTCACTTTGAGTTAAGTAAACCAATAAATTTCTTTGAAAGTTATTAAATTTTTTTGCCTTAGGAAATATTAATTACTTTTGAAAACGGTTAACATATCCTATTATGTCAAAAGGAAATTGATTCGAAGTGTGACAAAAAGTAGAACACTAATAATAACTTTTATTTACAAAAAGAAAAGTGATAAGAACATTTATTTCCAAATGTTTTGTACATTGTATGTGTGGAATATTTGTTTATATACATTGCATATTGAAGAGCAAAGGTTCACTCATTTGACTATCAGAATCTTGATTTGATGTGACTGAATTATCTGCACATGGAGGAGATTGTAAGGGCACGTTTGCATTTGGGAATTGTTGAAACTGAGTCTGGAAAAACTGAACTTGTGATTGTTGGTCCACTAGTCCTGGCTGAAGCATTATATTCTGTTGCATAGGGTGTTGTTCCATAGGCCGTTGTGACATGCACTGTATTTGCATAGGCTGTTGTTGTGTAAGATACTGTAGCATTGATGGTGGTGGTAGAGGAGTGAAGGGTCCATTATAACCCATCTGCTGCCATCCTTGCTGTACAGGTTTTTGGGCAGCAGTAACGAGAGGAATCATGTCGGCCGGGAGTTTTACTGCGTTTTCATCGGTGCTTTATGAATCTCAGTTAAATCGAAAGTGCGAGATTTGTCTTCCGATGCAATCTTTTTCTTTAGAACTTCAATTAGCTCATCGTAGTCGCTGGTTCTTTTTTTAGATTTGTGCTGAGAGATTCTACATGTAGGTCCATTATCAAACGAAATAGAAGTTTCATTTTCTTCTTCATTACTGTAGATTTCTTCATCGCAGTTCCTAGCAAACGTGGTTGTTCAAAATAGGTGAACTGTTTTTTCCTGGTTGCAGCTGGACCACTTTTGGCACCCTTTACCCGAAGAAGTTCTCTCGTGTAACATGAGCGGATGGATTTCCACTTCTTCTGAACGAGTGTCACTGAACAAAGAGTACATTAGAAGGTGAGAGAGAGAACAGTCGCTAAGTGATCTCATTCTCAAATATTGGGTGCGTAAATCTCGGTATTTTCGCGCGGAGGCATCTCGTAGTTTATGACGTCATATCTCCCCAACAGTGTGTCGTATTTTTCTTTTTTGGCTAGGAGCCTTCACGGGCGTATGGATAACAACTCACCAAAATTTCATCGCAGTCGGATGAATGGTTTAGGAACGCATAGAGGACAATACATACATTCATTTTTATATATAGAGATGTTAAAGTGATTGAACTGCTCTTTTAATTTTGTTTCAGATATCTGGCAATGGGAACTTCGATGCAAGATCTATATTACCAGCACAGAATAAGTCAACCTACAATCTCAGTGTTTGTAAGACAGGTGTTATATGCCATCTGGAAAAAAGTTAGACGAGAACGGTTTCCAGACCTCACCACAGACTTTTGGCTTAACACAGCTGCTGGTTTTTACGAAAACCAACTTCCCACACTGCATTGGAGCTATTGATGGAAAACATGTACGAGTGATCAAGCCAACTGTTAATGGTTCATTGTATTATAATTACAAAAACTTTTTCTCAGTCTCACTCGCTACATGTGATGCCAACTACAAATTCATTTTCGTGAATGTGGGTGCATGTGATACGTCTGCTGATTCCACGATATTTAATGACAGTGGTGTTAAGAAAAAATTTGATGAGGGCTCCTCAAATATTCCTGAAGCTCTATTTTCTTTCCAGGGTCTCGATGAGCCTATGCCCTTCGTGATTGTTGGGGATGAAGGTTTAGGTTTCACAACAAAGTTACCTTATGCAGGGAAATGTTTGAGCGTAAAAAAAACATGTATATAACTACAAACTTAGCAGAGCACGAAGGAATATGGAGCGTTATGTTTGGAATCTTGGCCAATAAGTGGAGATTTTTCCATCGACTATTAAATGTTGACTTTCATTTGGGTGAATCCATAATACGAAGTTGTTGTGTTTTGCAAGAGAACGTGACGGTTTCAAAGTTGAAGATACCTTGTCAGTCGAAGGTTTGTACGAATGGAGTGAAGACAGTCAACCAAAAAAGCAACACAGCTCAGAGACAAGTTCAGTGATTATTTTGACAGTGAAGCAGGAGCTATACCTTGGCAAATGGAGCGAATTTAAATAAATGAACTCAACGGCAGCGAGAACATGTACCTACTATTTATCATAATTATAGTTTAGTGGATATATTTTGCTTGGAATTTTAACATCCATGTGAATATTAGCAAAAAATAAATAAACGGCAGGTATTTTAAAAATTAATAACCTTTACAATTTTTTCCTGTTATAGGAAAAACGAAGGATATCATCCCAATCATAACGAGAAGGATAATGTTATGATTTTAAAAAGTAGAAGAACAAGCATTCAGTTTTCTCTGTAATCATAGTCGTAACATTATACTTGCGAGGATTTATGAATAAATATAATGCTTAAATAGTTACAAAGGTTATTCCTCTCAACCAAGGACTTCTGCTCAAAATCCAGTAGGAGTGAACAAATAATTTCATTCCAAGCATCTAGTTTTAACTCCTTATTACTGTAAGCTTCAGGACTGGCGTCCCAAATTGCGGGATGTTGTTCAACTGCACAAATGAAATCTTCGGTATTCACTTGTGTGTCCAATAATTTCTGGCATTCTTTCAGTGCTTCTTCCAGCTTCATGGTTTTTCCCTTTAGTCGTGTCTGCACTTTCATTCTTTTCCACAGTGATACTCTGCAGTTCATTAGACATATTGAAGCAAATGAAATAGTGCGCAGAAAAGTGTTAGAGGAAAACAGACTGCTTGACTAGCGAGAACTGTCGAGCTACCGTAGCCTGAACAACAAGTGATTGTTGCGCTGCTGGTGGCGCAGTTGGTTGGCGGCCTTAGTGTAATAAGGATTAGATTAGATTAATTATTCATTCCATAGACCCATAAAAGAGGGAATCCTCCTGGGTGTGGAACATGTCAGATAAATACATTACAAATATGTAATTAGAAGAACTTGAGTTTCATTAATTTTAATGATCCTCAGTCAATAAACAGTAAAATTATGTACATGAATCAAATTTAAACTTCTAGTATTTACAGGTTTAATACTTACATCTGCTTTCATTAAATCCATCATTGAGACATTTGCTAGTTACTTGGCTGTTACAACCAAGTATTGTCAAAAATTAAAGTAAATTATTCATTTCAGTGATCCTCAGTTAAGAACAGTCAGATTATGTACAAGATTAAAAATTAATCTTCCACTATTGATAGACTTAAGACTTACATCTGCTTCCCATACATCCACCATTCACACAGTAGGTAGATATTTGGCTATTACAACCAAGTATTGTCAAAAATTAAAGTATAATAAATTTTCATTAAAAGGTCTACTGCACTTGTTGAGAAACTCATGGATGGAATAGAAGGGGTTGGCCACCAACAATTCTTTTAAATTATGTTTAAATTGTGCCTTGTCTGAAACTAAACTCTTAATGGTTGCTGGTAACTTATTGAAAATATGTGTTGCTGAATAATGGACTCCTTTCTGGGCAAGAGTAAGTGATATTAAATTTTTATGTATATTGTTCTTATTCCTAGTATTGATACTTTGTACTAAGCAGTTAGTTCGAAAAAGATATGTATTATTTACAACAAACTTCATTAAGGAATAAATATACTGAGAAGCTGTGGTTAAATGCCCGATTCTTTGAATAGGTTTTGACATGATGTTCTTGGATTTACACTACTCATTACTCTTATTATACGCTTCTGTACTCTAAAAATTTTTTCCCTGTTTGTGGAGTTACCTCAAAATATGATACCATATGACATAATGGAGTGAAAATAAGCAAAATATGTCAGTTTTTTTTATATTTATATCTCCTATGTCTGACATCATTCGCATTGCAAACACAAACTTGTTTAGGCACTTTAGCAGTTCGTTAGTATGTTGCCCCCAATGAATTTATTATCAAGTTTTAATCCCAAGAATTTTACACTCTCAGCTTCTCCTATTGGCCGGCCGCGGTGGTCTAGCGGTTCTAGGCGCGCAGTCCGGAACCGCGCGCCTGCTACGGTCGCAGGTTCGCGCGCCTGCTACGGTCGCAGGTTCGAATCCTGCCTCGGGCATGGATGTGTGTGATGTCCTTAGGTTAGTTAGGTTTAAGTAGTTCTAAGTTCTAGGGGACTGATGACCACAGATGTTAAGTCCCATAGTGCTCAGAGCCATTTCTCCTATTTCCATGTCATCATATTTTATACACACACCAGAAGGAAATCTCCTGGAAGTTCTGAACTGCATATAGTGGGTCTTTTCAAAGTTTAATGACAGTGGATTGGCTATGAACCACTTATTAATGTCAGTAAAAATTTTATTATCTGCCCTTTCTAAATTTATATTTGATTTTCTATGTATTGCAATGTTTGTATCACCTATAATGTCATCAGCAATCTCAACTAGCTCACATCAAAACAAAAGCAATGAGACAACAACAACACTATTTGGAAATTTGGGTAGGAATTTGAATACAACGGAAATGTACAGACGTCCTCTTAATAAAACACAGGTATGAACACCAGCGTCTCTCGCTACAAAATCAAACACAAATCACCAGCAACCAAGACTAGAGTGTGGCAACGTGCAGTAGCCTGGAGACAACAATTTGGGCCGCTGCTGACCACAGACTCTATAACGGACATAAATCCGTACAGTAGTTGCAACACTGTGCAAGAAAAATAGTTTAGTCTAACAGATTACATCGACGATGCGTGTTTCTACAGCGCCATGTGGCGAGTCACATCAAGCGTTCGCACTAACATGACGATTTTTTTTTTTTAATGAACTTTCCCAACGCACAATACTCCAAACGGTGACAGCTCTAGAGTACAAGAATTGGGAGAAGTCCCCAGTAAGAAGAACGGGATCGTGACACAAGTCGTTAAACACAACACACCACAGTTAACATAAGTACATAAAAACGACGATAGACATCCGAGACATCGTCAAGCTCATCCAGAACAGGATTATGACACAAACGAAACATCACTACATCTGGGCACACCCAAACAACATAAACGTAAATTAATTCTTCCGTCATCAAATGACTTGTTACCTACAATGAAATAACAACTGCAGAAAAATATGAATATGGCACATCAAAGTGTAAACCGTACATTCAAACCGTGCTTTTCATCTAAGGTAAGAATACGCACGAAAAGGCAACTCTAGAGCGAGAAACAATTACCTGTGTGAAAAGAAAACGCAAACAGAAAACTTCAAAAAACAAAAAGTTACCACACACCGTATGGATACTGAAAACAACATGAACACACAAAAAGCTCACGGTAGAAAATCACAACAATTCGTAACTGACGGAACACCGCATCACTCGAAACCAGAAACTTCATAAGAGCTAAACACCACGATCTAGTAGATCAGACAGTAAATAATCCAAGCAGTAAGAAACAAAATAACCACGATGACATCGACGGGAACTTACGCCTAAGTCGACTTGAAAAGAAAGGAATTTTTCATATTACACTTGGGCTAGTAACAAGACTGAATCACCCCCTGGACGATAATACATGCTATCCGACCACTGAAAAAATGGACAGAATGATTCTACGAACCGAAAACCTACCTACAGATAAACTCGAACTCTGTAATCTTTTGCGGAAATCAAATGGACGAAGAAATGAAGGCTTCAACCTTGAGAACGTCTACAAGGATCTAGTAAGGGCGCAGGGACGTGTGTACCTCGATCACACTCGGAAGTACTTTGTTCTTTCTACATCCCCATAGTGAACGTTTTGCAGCTAAACTGTATGGGAATCACGACAGTGGACGCAAAGCTTGGCAGGCTGCTGAACGAGGTATGTGCGGACGTATTGTGTCTGCAAGCAACGTGCACACGAGCTAGGAGGTTTCCAGGCCTTCCGAGGTAGTACATACAAATCACAGGCGCAAACAAGGCAATGGCTGCAACACAAATAATGCAACTATGTACACAACATACGGTTAGAGTGGAAATAACTTCAGACAGGGAAACATGGACATCTCATCGATATACGTCCAGTACCAATGTGATACAGAGTCTTTTGCTGAAGTAATAAAAGAATTTGCGCGATCTGCAAATGGCAGACGACTACTTATCTTAACAGACATAAATGCCAAGTCACCCCTCTTGCAGTCATACAACGGAAGCCAGAGGGCAAATAATAGTCAACGTTATAAATGAATGTCATCTTTTGGTTTTAAACAAACCAGGCCAACCGCCAACTTGCCATGAAAATAGTGGAGTAGGCAGCAACATAGACATTTCTCTGCCAAACGACACGTCATTAATACAGATGGTGACCGGGCAGGTGCTCGATAGGAGAATGCTCAGCGATCATAACACAGCAATTATATACACTAAAACAAACGCAGACACAGATACAGACACATCACAACAGCTAAGTTTGGTGCTACGCAAAGCAAACTGGCAAAGTCTGAGGCACATGATTGAAGAGTTGCCTCTATGTGCCACCCAATGAAGCATAGATTACAGAGCTCACGTTCTTACAGCCGTCTTACAGAGGGCAAAAGCTTCAGCAATATCTGCAGTACGCAGTGTACCCAAACAAAGGACACCATGGTCAGCACTATTAACAAGACTAGGAAAAGACATTCATGATAAACTACGATGTCATTAAAACTCAATGACAGGAGGGAGAAATTAGACTTAAAAAATACCACAAAGCTAAAACACGATTCAAAGGCAAACTACATAAAACCAGGAAAGACCACTGGGACACATACGTTAGGTCAAACTTCCAGAAGAGCATCTGTGGGGAGCCTTTTAAACTTCAAACTGAACGTACCAAGACCCAACAGTATTATCAACACTGAGGAAACCGGACGGTGCCATTACAAGAGGCTGGAGATGCACAGCACAGTATCCCCTCAACAAAGTACTTCCTGCTGATGACCCCATTCAGTACAACAAACTTCGCACCGACCTTCACAGACTACTTCATGACAAATACAAAAACGAAGGTATCATCTTCCCCTTCGCTCACGAGGAAGTTGCATTGGAAATATACAAAATAAAGAACAAAAATGCTCCGGGCGCAGATTACATCCATCCTGAAGCCATCAAACAATATTATACCATACCTGAGTGACTTACTGAATGATGCTTTACTAGAAGAAAGAATGCCGAATATATGGAAGACCGCAAGTGCAGTTATAATCAAGAAAGCAAAGGACAAAGACCCAGGGATCCATAAGTGGAACGATTTTCTGGGGCATAGCCATAGAACCATTACTGAATGCACTAGAAGACAATGAATGGCAAACGGGGTGGTTGCGTACAGTATCTACAAACTTCAGGTCCCAATAAGAGAGTAAAGCCATGTGGCTTCTCACATGCATCGGTGAATGGTACATGAAGAACAAACTCACAATAGGAACTAACAAAACTGTTTATCTACTTCTGAGAGGTACACTGAAAAGAAATCCTATTACAAAGTTAAACGACATATCTATAAACAGGAAAGCTGTGACAAGATACCTTGGCATTTGTACTGATGAAGCCATTTTGACTATTTTTCGACCGTGACTGTCTCAAGAAATATGTAAAGGATTTTTTTTTAAATACCGCTACCTGTCACAAACTTTGTCAACTATTGTATTAGTTATTTATCTAAATAAATAAGTAATACAATACTTGACAAAGTTTGTGACTGGCAGTGGTATTTATCTAAATAAATAGGTAATACAATAGTTAACAAAGTTTGTGACTGGTAGCGGTAATTTAAAAAAACCTTTACATATACTGATGAAGATTTACACTTTAACGAATATGCCAGACTAACAATTAACAAAGCAACGAAACTGATTCATAAACTTGCATGACTGAACCCTATACGATACAGACTACCCCTACATACAATGACGACATATTATACAGCACTCTTTGAGTCAATAACTTGTTTTGTGGCTAGTGCTTGTCACATCGATTATGCTTAAGTACACATAAAACCATTGTGAGGCGCCAACAGAGAGGTGTTCTCCTCAGAATCTCAGGGGCTTTGGGCACAGCCTCAATTGTGGCACTGTGTGTCATACTGGGAGTTTTCCCCATAGCTATTACAGTTCGCCACAGAGCAGCATCAGACCAGCTGAAGAGGGGATGATGTGACAAAATGAGAGAAATAACTGAACAAGACATAATCGATAAATGGAGATTAAACAATTGGAGAATTAATTCATGGCAGACAGAATGGTACTCAACTGACAATGGAAGTATTGGAACAAGGTTGGCACCAGTCCAAAGTACCGTTATCCAAATTGGAGCAATGACGTCATCCAAGATGGCAACCATGACGTCAATCAAGATGGCGGATTTTGGCGGGAAGTTTGAATTTTTGCAGGAAAGTGACACGCCCCCCTCCCCCACCCCCCCAGAAAAATGGTGCGAAGTTCAAATTAGAGCAGGATAATGCACCACACACTGGTTATCTCTACTAAGCAAAGAAAATGGCGGGAAGATAGCTCACTTGGCCTACCTCCACTAGCCTAAGTCACATGACCGCCACTTCCTCCTAAGAACTGGCGCCAAGTTCGAATTTTGGTACTAACCTAAGAAAATTGTGGGAAAGAAAGGACACTTGTACTAACCTCAGCCACCCGATCAACACCTCCTCCTAATAACTGGCGCCTAGTTTGAATTCTGGCAGGTCACTTGGGCTTTCGCTACCAACCTAAGAAAATTGTTGCAAAGGAAGCTCACCTCCACTAACCTAAGTCACCCAACCACGACCACTTCCTAGGGGTTGGTGATAAAAGGACTCAGCCTGCACTAGGCTGCTGGAGAGGAAGGAGTGTACATTATTTATTTTGGAGCAGTTTATTTAGGGGTGGAGTATATTTATCACAGAACACACACTCTGACACGTTCCACAGCATACGGACCTGCAAACTACACATGTGCTTACTAAATGTAAACAGTCAAAAATAATGCATTGCACAGCATGCAGACATGCAATCCACTCGTAAATAATGCAATACATTTACGTCCAGAGAGCCAAACAACTCTTAAATTGTCAAAATAATAATCCATCAAAATGACCCTGCAAACATATTTGCTAATCGCCAACTGTCAAAATCATACACCAGTCTTTATTTAAACGATTTGAGGCAACACCACCACCCAGTGTATTCGCCACTCAGTCCAGAGCCCAACTGGCTTAGTTCATATCGATGCCACTAGAGGATGCCATAGTGATGTCAGGTGATGATGCAAGTACCGTAATCTAAGATGGCGTCTCCTAGTGTGTTCACCACGAGCTCCAGAGCCCAACTGGCTTAGTTCATATTGTAGACACCAGAGAGCGCTACCGTGACGTCAGGTGATGACGCAAGTATAGTTATTCATGATGGCGTCAAATAGTGTGTTCTCCACGAGTACTAGCACTCAGTACCACCAGCAGAGAACCTTATCGTCCGTTTCATGACGTAACCCAAATGGCTGGGGTAATGGCGGGACTCTGGATACAAGCCTTTATTTTGCAAACAGTCTCTCCACCACGAGATTTAGAGTCCAACTGACCTAGTACACAGTACTGTCACCAGATGATGCTGTCTTTCCTCCTGTGACCTAATCCAAGATGGTGGGGGGAAAATGGCGCGAAATTGACTCAGCCTGCTCTGGACTGCTGGGGAGAGTAAGGAAGGATTACACTCTATTTATTTTGAAACAACTTGTTTAGGGATGGAGTATATCTATCAGACTGATACAAAACACCCACCTTGATGTGTCTGGGGTCATGTTGCACAGCCCACAGACACATAACCAACTCCTAATTTCAGTACACAATAGCAAACTGCTCCTAAATAATGCTTCACACTCATGTGTAGACACGCTCAGTACTGTCCAAATAGCGCATAGCATGGCCAACAGACCTGCTCGTGAAATAATGCAATCAACCCATGCAAGTGGTCTGCCACCCCCTATCCAGTAGAGTACACAGGAGGTAGCGATAAGTGACGCATCCGTAAAATATCAAACTGTGCACAACTGCCCACAAGCATGAGGTTGTGACATCCCCATTCATACTTCACACCTGAGAAATTCCTATCACCTAGACACAGATGATGATGTGATCGCAAAGCACCCGAGCGAAGACATATTTACAGAGTGCACATACAATCGAAGCTGGTCCGCACGTGCCACAAACCCCGCGAAGTGAGGTGGCCGTTGTCTGTCAAAGAACACATTGGCCCCCGCTCAGCTCCCGTGCACTCCGTCTCAGCCACAGCGAGCCACAGTCATCGAACGCAGGTGAAAGATGCTTGCCTCTATACAATAACGGTTATACTGAGGTCATAGCATTCCAAGGTGCGCTCACGCCAGTCTCATATGCGAGACATCTCCAGGCCCCACTTGTCTTTACCATCGAAGGCAGAATAGCACAGGATGCATTGACACACGCCTTCAGCCGTGCGTATCTGCCCTAACGTGGCTCCCACCTCGCCGCGTGGCGACTCAGCATCTAAAACGTTCTCAATGTTATTCTTAGGTCACATGGCCTTGTGAAAAAAATAGCAACCAACTCGACCTTTCGGGAAGTGTATAGCACCCCAGAAATAGTTAACGCTCGCTTTCTTGATGTCTCAGCTTGTATGCTCGAAAATTCTTACCGTAATGGAACCTGTTTATGGAAATACACTACTGGCCATTAACATTGCTACACCAAGAAGAAATGCACATGATAAACGGATATTCATTGGACACATATATTATACTAGAACTGACATGTGATTACATTTTCACGCAATTTGGGTGCCTGGATCCTGAAAAATCAGTACCCATAACAACCACCTCTGGCTGTAATAACAGCCTTGATACATCTGGGCATTGAGTGAAACAGAGCTTGGATGGCGTGTACAGGTACAGCTGCCCATACAGCTTCAACATGATACCACAGTTCATCAAGAGTAGTGACTGCCGCATTGTGATGAGCCAGTTGCTCGGCCACCATTCACCAGACGTTTTCAATTGGTGAGAGATCTGGAGAATGTGCTGGCCAGGGCAGCAGTCGAACATTTTCTGTATCCAGAAAGGCCCGTACAGGACCTACAACATGCGGTCGTGCATTATCTTGCTGAAATGTAGGGTCTCACAGGGATCGAATGAAGGGTAGAGCCATGGGTCGTAACACATCTGAAATGTAATGTCCACTGTTCAAACTGCTGTCAATTTGAACAAGAGGTGATCGAGACATGTAACCAATGGCACCCCATACCATCACGCCCAGTGACACGCCAGTATGGCGATGACGAATACACGCATCCAATGTGCGTTCACTGTGATGTCGCCAAACACGGATGTGACTATCATGATGCTGTAAACAGAATGTGGATTCATCCGAAGAAATGCCGTTTTGCCATTCGTGCACCCAGGTTCGTCGTTGAGTACACCATCGCAGGCGCTCCTGTCTGTGATGCAGCGTCAAGGGTAACCACAGCCATGGTAGTTAATCCTGCTGCAAACGTCATGGAATTGTTCATGCAGACGGTTGTTGTCTTGCAAACGTCCCCATCTGTTGACTCAGGGATCTAGACGTGGCTGCACGATCCTTTACAGCCACGCGGATAAGATGCCTGTCATCTCGACTGCTAGTGATACGAGGCCGTTGGGATACAGCACGGCGTTCCACATTACCCTCCTGAACCCACCGAGTCCATATTCTGCTAACAGTCATTGGATCTCGCCCAACGCGAGCAACGAGCAGCAATGTCGCGATACGATAAACCACAATCGCGATAGGCTACAATCCGACCTTTATCAAAGTCGGAAACGTAATGGTACGCATTTCCCCTCCTTACACGAGGCATCACAACAACGTTTCACCAGGCAACGTCGGTCAACTGCTGTTAGTGTATGAGAAATCGGTGGGAAACTTTCCTCATGTCGGCACGTTGTAAGTGTCGCCACCGGCGCCAACCTTGTGTGAATGCTCTGAAAGGCTAATAATTTGCATATCACAGCATCTTCTTCCTGTCGGTTAAATTTCGCGTCTGTAGCACGTCATCTCCGTGGTGCGGCAATTTTAATGGCCAGTAGTGTAACATCGATTGCACTCTTCCTGCTCTCAACATACGCAAACGTTCCCTCCGCTATGTAGATGCTCCTATATCCCAGCACAAACGATGGAGCATTATGATTGGCTCTTATCGAATTTACCCACCGAATTACTGATGCCATCGGTATGGAAGCACCATCCACCTTTTCTTTCTCTGGCTTTCAGAGGTAAAATTATTTTGCACAGATCGCTAATCTGCATTGACAGTTAAACTTGTGCGGTTGTCTACACATTATCAAATACATACTAGACTCACAAGAATATTGGAAGCCAGGAAGATATTTACTAGTGTAACTACCGGTACAATTAAACATTACGATTGCTGCTACTTTCCGACACCAATCAATGTGCAGGTAATACCTCCTCTTGACGATTGTGCTTCAATAACTATAGCGCATATAATTTTCCAAGTAAAAAATCTCTCGCGGTTATCCATGTACAGAATCTAAATGTCCCTTACGACAGGACACACAGCCATCCTCTCTAGTCATCCTATAACATAAACCATACTAACTCTACAATGCAATATATACATAGTTTGCACAGTGTAAGCCACAGTAACTTTACAATACAATATACAGGGTGTTACAAAAAGGTACGGCCAAACTTTCAGGAAACATTCCTCACACACAAAGAAAGAAAATATGTTATGTGGACATGTGTCCGGAAACGCTTACTTTCCATGTTAGAGCTCATTTTATTACTTCTCTTCAAATCACATTAATCATGGAATGGAAACACACAGCAACAGAACGTACCAGCGTGACTTCAAACACTTTGTTACAGGAAATGTTCAAAATATCGTCCGTTAGCGAGGATACATGCATCCACCCTCCGTCGCATGGAATGCCTGATGCGCTGATGCAGCCCTGGAGAATGGCGTATTGTATCACAGCCGTCCACAATGCGAGCACGAAGAGTCTCTACATTTGGTACCGGGATTGCGTAGACAAGAGCTTTAAAATGTCCTCATAAATGAAAGTCAAGAGGGTTGAGGTCACGAGAGTGTGGAGGCCATGGAATTGGTCCTCCTCTACCAATCCATCGGTCACCAAATCTGTTGTTGAGAAGCGCACGAACACTTCGACTGAAGTGTGCAGGAGCTCCATCGTGCATGAACCACATGTTGTGTCGTACTTGTAAAGGCACATGTTCTAGCAGCACAGGTAGAGTATCCCGTATGAAATCATGATAACGTGCTCCATTGAGCGTAGATGGAAGAACATACTGACGAAACTAAAATGAGCTCTAACATGGAAATTAAGCGTTTCCGGTCACCTGTCCACATAACATCTTTTCTTTATTTGTGTGTGAGGAATGTTTCCTGAAAGTTTGGCCATACCTTTTTGTAACACCCTGTATACACATTTCACACATACAGTGCAGTTATATTTTTTATCTGTACAGCAGCCGAAAAAATTATCCTATGCCTACACTCACACCATCTATACGAGGTGTGGCAAGAAAAAAACCGGACTAGTACTGGTGAAACAATAAAACGAATGCAATAAGGCTGAAAGTCGCGTGGCCTGTCACGTGACTCTCGCTCCGCCTACTGCTCGAGTTTCATCTGCCTCCTGCACTCAGTCTGCCCGTGGCGTCTGTTTTAAGTAGTTGACGTTTTGTCTGTGCGTCGGAAAATGTTGAGTGTACAAAAAGAACAGCGTGTTAACATCAAATTTTGTTTCAAACTAGGAAAATCTGCAAGTGAAACGTTTGTAATGTTACAACAACTGTACGGCGATGATTGTTTATCGCGAACACAAGTGTTTGAGTGGTTTAAACGATTTAAAGATGGCCGCAAAGACACCAGTGATGACACTCGCACTGGCAGACCATTGTCAGCAAAAACTGATGCAAACATTGAAAAAATCGGTAAACTTGTTCAACACTTTCCTTGTCAACTCCTGTTAACTCAGACACTGCTCTGATTGTTAAACGGCGATCTTGTCGAACAAGTTTACCGATTTTTTCAATGTTTGCATCAGTTTTTGCTGACAATGGTCTGCCAGTGCGAGTGTCACCACTGGTGTCTTCGCGGCCATCTTTAAATCGTTTAAACCACTCAAACACTTGTGTTCGCGATAAACAATTATCGCCGTACACTTGTTGTAACATTACAAACGTTTCACTTGCAGATTTTCCTAGTTTGAAACCAAATTTGATGTTAACACGCTGTTCTTTCTGTACACTCAACATTTTCCGACGCACAGACAAAACATCAACTACTTAAAACAGACGCCACGGGCAGACTGAATGCAGGAGGCAGATGAAACTCGAGCAGTAGGCGGAGCGAGAGTCACGTGACAGGCCACGCGACTTTCAGCCTTATTGCATTCGTTTTATTGTTTCACCAGTACTAGTCCGGTTTTTTTCTAGCCAAACCTCGTATGTCTCGAGCCCACCCCCTCCCAGTTCCAGGGAAGCACCGTCAGCCTTTTCTGTCAGTCTACAGACACTACATTCGACGGTAATAAGGTATACTACACTGATCACGATATTGCATCGACAACTAAACCTCGCAAAGTTGTCTACAGATCATCAAATACATACGAGACTCGCAAGAATATTGGACCATGAAACCGATCTCCATCCCGGCAATGTATCACCAAGTACCGTCTCGATCTAGTAAACATGCAATTCATATCCCCAACCATACAAAGTCATCCCTTTTACATCAGCGAACTTAAGTCGCTCTCAGAACTCTTCTACAAACTCGAGATCGTGTACCCTCGGCACAAATGCGTTACTGTCTCTGCCTCCTTGCCTGCTCGTTTTTCTATGCACATCTCGAAACTCGTGGATTACAAGAACACACGTATTTTCACCATAATATTATACCATTTTCGCGATACTTCCCGATATCAAGCACTAGCCTACCGAGCGCTACTGCAACATAATTCCCGAGATATAGACTGGAAATTATTTCTCTACAAATCCCAAACTGTAGAGAGGTTCAGCATGCTGTAAACCACAGAGTAATTAGAAACAAATAGACGAAACTGATATTTCCACTCTCGAATAGCGAAGTCTGTCATGTAGCAGATCCTAAATCATCCATATAGTTTACAAGTCAACTAAGGTCTTTCCCATGTCTAGAGAACAGGTAGGCTAAACGTGTCTCCCACACCCCACATTCAATCTTCCCTCAACTAAATAAATGCGCGAAATGTGTACAAACAGTCAACCGAACAATTTACATGGGAGTGAATAACACTCCAACGCAATCATACCATCTTCTCAAAGTTCCACTTGATCACGAAAGCTGCCCAACACGTACTAAGTATTAGTTCGCTATCTGGTCGTCTAGAAAAGGGCAAAGTAAACTCATATAAATTCCTACAATCCAACAGGCCTCTGCATTTGCACGGATGCTGCCGTTAGCAGGAAACGTGAATCATTACCACCACGGACTTTGCATGCACGGAGTCATTCCGGAAAACCGGTCGTATATATGTTTATCAATATATAAATGTCACAATCGCGCTCTCAATTGAACAACATTCGAGAATGAGGGAAGTATCGGAAATACACCCTCTTATGGGCAGTTGCTCTGGAAATAGCTGTACCTACCTTACAACTGGACATACTCCCCCTTTGCTATCAGAGTACTCCAAGTCAAATCCTTACCTCCCCTACAACAGGGCATAGTAATCACCTTTCCACAAACACACATACTTTATAAACGTGATGTTCAAATGCGAACATATCACGCACCCGCCAATACTACTAAGTATATTACTTCGTCAATAACTGATTGTCTACGATACCAAATAATACTGATCGAAAACAGAGATGGGCATGCATGTCTCTTAAGTTCTTCTTTCGAGTCCTACCCCTGTGTCCTAGAAAGCGACACGTAATCGGCGAGATGTTAAAGAAAAAACCGATCCCAGCAATTATTGTATGTTACTGTCACAATCAGTCTTGCTTCTACAGGTGCACACAACTATCCATGTTAAAACCTATACCCGCTTTACGAATCGAGGTACGACATTACCTCTGAATGAGTTGGTTTTTTTCTGGACAAATACCATGTCGGTGATCGTAGGAATACGTATTATCAGCTAACGATGCAACCTCGGGATAAAATCACTGAACTTTGA
Organism: Schistocerca nitens; assembly: GCF_023898315.1. Taxonomy (NCBI): domain Eukaryota; kingdom Metazoa; phylum Arthropoda; class Insecta; order Orthoptera; family Acrididae; genus Schistocerca; species Schistocerca nitens. Next base: position 934,118,702 of record NC_064614.1, on the reverse strand, counting down.
AAGTGATTCGGCTAAGGAATGTGGTATGTACGCAGTATTTGCGACTCCCTCAGCCCATCCCAACTAGATAATTCTTTAGTATTTGTAACGCAGTCTGTCTCGACATCATATCAGAGGTTCCGCGATATATCCACCTACTTATAGGTGATGACTGATTGAGCAGGAACACAAACAGTAATAGCAAATGATGTGCTGACTGAGGTTGTAAGAAGAAAAATGTACACTACTTTCTAAGATCTCTAGTGTTACGCTATATGTTCAAAATTATGTCAGTCATTTGGAATCACCTCTCTCCATTCAAGCACACACCTGCATCAGATTACAACCACTGCTCAATCATATTGGCGTGAGCACACCTTGGAATGCTATGATCTCAGTATAACCGTGACTGTATAGTGGCATGCAACTTTCACCTGCGTTCGATGATTGCGGCTCGCTGCAACTGAGACGGAGTGCACGGGAGCTGATCGGGGGCCTGTGTGTGCTTTGACACAGCTAACAACCACCTCACTTCGCGGGGTTTGTGGCATGTGCGGACCAGCTTCGATCATATGAGAGCTCTGTAAATATGTCTTCGCTCCGGTGTTTTGCGATCGAGTCATCATCTGGGTCTAGGAGATAGGAATTTCTCAAATAGGACTTTCTCAAATCCACCAAGGTAGAAATTGAAGCTATGTGCAAGATTGTTTCGGCAAGACTCAGTATCAGGGATGGGCATAAAATGATAATTGGATCCTACTGTCACCCACCAGACTCATCTACTGGTGTAACCGGAAACTTTAGAGAAAACCTCGCTTCACTTGTACATAAGTTTCCCAATCATATTGTAATCATCGATGGAGATCATCCAACAATTAATTTAAAAAATTACAGTTTTGTTAGTGGTGGGAGTGATAAGATATCCTGTAAAACTTTGCTAAATGCCATCTCTGAAAACTACCTAGAATAGATAGCTAGGAACCCCACCCATGATGGAAATATATTGGATCTAATGGCAACAAATAGACCTGCCCTTTTGAGAATGTCCACATTGAAATTGGTATCAGTGACCATGATATGGTTGTGGCAACGATTACCAGAGTACAAAGGATAACTAAAACAAGCAGAAAGACATATATGTTCAGTAAACTAGATAAAAAATTAGTAATGTCATATCTCAATGAGGAACTTGAAACTATCAGCGCAGGGCAGGAGCATTTAAAGGAACTGTGGCTCAAGTTTAAAAGAATAGTTAATAGTTGACTATGTGCTGGTTAGATGTTTACCCAGTAGAACAGTTCATAATTGGGGGGGGGGGGGGGGGGGAATCTTCATGGTATACAGTCACTGTAAAGAAACTTCTAAAGAAACAGAGGTTACTGTATAATAAGTGTAAACATAGCGTACAACTATAGATAGAGAGATGTTGTATGAAACACATTTGCCTGTTAAGAGAGCAATGCGTGACAATTATAGCAGAGTATTGTCAAATGATCTTTCACAGAACCCAAAGAAATTCTCGGCGTCTGTAAAGGCTGTTAGTGGCACCAAAGTTAGTGTCCAGCACATAGTGAATAAGGTAGGAACTGAAATCGAGGATAACCAAGCAAAAGCTCAAATACTGAACTCAATTTTCAAATGTTTCTTTATAAAGGAGCACCCAGGAGAATTGCCCAATTGAACCCGCACCCAGGAGAATTGCCCAATTGAACCCTTGTACCACTGAAAATATGAATGAAATAATTATTAGTGTCAGCGGCAGGCGCGGCTCGTGGTTTCTATACTGGGGAAGGCTGCGGCATTTATCAATCGGAGCCAATATAGACCTCTAGTTACGTTATAGATTAGTCCGACATAAACAACTAAGAATTCAGGGGGAGGGGGTGGGCAGATCACTCTCTACCCATAATTTTATGTACTGTGTCTTCTATAATAAGGTATTAATTTATTAAATATCATTAGAAGCTGACTTCGAGTTAAAATCTTTGGTTAGTGTTTTTATACGTCATCATTACATTTTCTGACACTTTGCAGCAAATCATATGAAAAGACGCGATGCGATGAATGTTAACTTTGCGGCTGCTTAATATTTTTGGTGTTTTCAGTTCTAAATTTAAGGCGTTTATTGTAATTTACCTCCAAAGCTCGAACTTGAATGTTTTTCGCTGGAATTATGTTTTTTCACCTTTGCGTGAAAATTCTTTAAGTCAGTGATACCAGTTTCAGTCCAGGCACTATCAGTACTATCTGTACGACGACAGGCGAAACAGAAAAATGCATTTTTCACTTCACAACCACTCAGCTGCATCGTACATTGCTCTATTAAAACTGCGTTTGTATCCTTGCCTAGATTTGCACTGTTTCTGTTCTTGATTGATCGTTAGAGCGGGTCTGGGTGCACCAAGTTCTTTCACTTGCATCCTATGGCCGTGTTCCAAGTTTTTAACTAATAAACTGCACACTGAATTCATATTGCGCTGGTTTCACACTCGCGGTATGTCGCAGATATTCACAAGCAAGTAAAACTCACTAAAATCTTGCAAAATACACTCCGAAAAAGAAACTTGCTAATATCACACGATATCAACAAAAGCAGTCAGCATCAGCAAGCAAGGAAAGTAAAAGTCACGGGACAAATTTCGCGCGCTTTGTCCTCTAATCACTTATGAAACTCTCGCTAGATGGCAGTACTGTTGTTACGGTTAGAGAGCCTGTAGTTACGGCAGTCTAGTGCACTCTGGCGGGATATTTGCAAACTTATTGTAAATGTGGATAAAATAGCCAATGGTAGAAACAAAACAACTATGTAAAACATTATCAAAACAATAACACTAAACGTCGATTAATGACGCATCGAAGCGTAGTCGAGATGTGCAGAGACAGAGGGTGGACAGCGAAGTTTCGGCCACTCTGCATTCCTTTTTTACATAGATAGTGGAACGTGAAAAACGTGTGGTGGTTGGTATGACACCCTTAGGCTGCAAGCTCTGAGCCTTCGGGTCGCCCATAAAGAGCAGTACTATGTAGAAGCCACGCCCCCATACCGCTACCACATGCAGCTTACGGACGTTCCAAGGCGCAGCCTAAACACTACTAACCGTTCGGAAAACATCTATCGATACAAACAGTCCCAAAAACGTCGACCGTCGTTATTTTAATCGGAATGGGAAATTTGCGAAATTCGTCCTGACAATTTAAATTTTGTAATATGTTCTTGCGAAATTTACTTTAACATATATTTTGGGGCGGCTCCGCCTCAGAGCCTTTAATTACGAGCCGCGCCTGGTCAGCGGTGTTGAAAAACAGCTGAAATCGTTAAAATTATACAAACCTCTAGACCCCCATCGAATCTCTCTCAGATTCTTCACTGAATTTGCACCTGAGTTAGCCCCTCTTCTCCGAATTTAAGCGCTGTCGGGCGCGGCCAGCACTTGGATGGGTGACCATCCGGGCCGCCGTGCGCTGTTGCCATTTTTCGGGGTGCAGTCAGCCTCGTGATGCCATTTGAGGAGCTACTCGACCGAATAGTAGCGGCTCCAGTCAAAGAAAACCATCATAACGACTGGGAGAGTGGTGTGCTGACCACGCACCTCTCCTATCCGCTTCCTCATCTGAGGATGACACGGCAGTCGGATGGTCCCGGTGGGCCGCATGTGGCCTGATGACGGAGTGCTTTAGCCCCTCTTCTGCCTATAATCAATAGTAGATCCCTCAAACAAAAAACCGTGTCCAGTTCTTGGAAAAAGGCACAGGTCACACCTATCTACAAGAAGGGAATAGAAATGATCCACAAAACTACCGCCCAATATCCATGATATCGATTTGTTGTAGAATCTTATAACATATTCTGAGCTCAAACTTAGTAAGGTATCTTAAACAGAATGACCTCCTCGTCGCCAACCATCATGGATTTCAAAACATTGATCATGCAAAATCCAAATCTCACAAGACTTAATGAAAGCTTTGGATCAAGCCAATCAGGTAGGTACTGTATTTACTGACTTTCGGAAAGCATTTGACTCGGTACCACACCTACACTTACTGTCAAAAGTACGAACATATAGGGTATCAAGGAAATTTATGACTGGATTGAAGACTTTTTGATAGGGAAGAGGCAGCACGTTATTGTGGATCGGGAGTCATCGTCCGATTTAGAAGTAAGTAACTTTGGTTGTGCCCCATGGAAGTGTATTGGGACTCTTGCTGTTCATGTTGTGTATTAATGACTTTGCAGATAATATTAATAGTAAAATTAGCCTCTTTGCAGATGATGGCATTATCTATAATGACTTACTATCTGAAAGAAGCTGCGCGAGTATTCAGTCCGATCTTGATAAGATTTCAAAATGGTGCAGAGATTGGCAGCTTGTTTAGAAATGGAAAATTTTGTACTTTATAAAATGAAAAAAAAAATTATACTATGGCTATAATATCAATGAGTAACTGTTGCAATCGGCCAACTCATACAAATATCTTGGTGTAACATTTTGTGGGGATATGAAATGGTAACACAGTTTCAGTCATGGGTGAAGCAGGTGGTAAACTTCGGTTTATTGGTAGAATACTGGGGAAGTGCAATCATATACAAATGAAATTGCTTACAAATCACTTATGCGACTGATTCTAGAATATTGCTCAAGTGTGTGAGAACTATACCAGGTAGAGTAACACGTGATACTGAACGATACAAAGAATGACAGCATGAATGGTCGCAGGTTTGTTTAATCTGTGCAAGAATGTCAGAGAGATACTAAAGAAACTCAAGTTGAAGATTCTTGAAGATAGTCATAAACTAATCCGAGAAAGTCCATTAACAAAGTTTCAAGAACCAGCTTTAAATGGTTACTCTAGGAATATTGTACAATCCAGTACCTATTACTCACATTGGGGTTGTGAGGATAACATTAGAATTATTACTGCTTGCACGGAGGCATTCAAACAATCATTCTTCCTGCACTCTATATGTGAATGAAACAGGAAGAAGCACTAATAACTGATACAATGGAACGTACCCTCTACCAAGCACCTCACAGTGGGTTGCAGAGTATAGATGTAGATCTAGTACCCAGGCAGAACGGCTGTCTATGATGACGTCAATGAGATTTCTTGATGCAACTTCCATCCTTGAACAATTTTCATCTGTGGCAGCCTCATCTCCATAGATAGTAGCCTCACTTAGTTTTCCTGAACACGGAGACCTCTCATACAGGTATTTTCCCTTTCCCACCATCTCTCTCTCTCTCTCTCTCTCTCTCTCTCTCTCTCTCTCTCTCTCTCTCTCTCTCTATATATATATATATATATATATATATATATATATATATATATATATATATATATATATATATATAAACAAAGATGATGTGACTTACCGAAGGAAAGCGCTGGCAGGTCGATAGACACACAAACAAACACACAAAATTCAAGCTTTCGCAACAAACTGTTGCCTCATCAGGAAAGAGGGGAAGGAGAGGGAAAGACGAAAGAATGTGGGTTTTAAGGGAGAGGGTAAGGAGTCATTCCAATCCCGGGAGCGGAAAGACTTACCTTAGGGGGAAAAAAGGACAGGTATACACTCGCACACACGCACATATCCATCCACACATATACAGACACAAGCAGACATATTTAAAGACAAAGGGTTTGGGCAGAGATGTCAGTCGAGGCGGAAGTGCGGAGGCAAAGATGTTGTTGAATGACAGGTGAGGTATGAGTGGCGGCAACTTGAAATTAGCAGAGGTTGAGGCCTGGCGGGTAACGAGAAGAGAGGATATATTGAAGAGCAAGTTCCCATCTCCGGAGTTCGGATAGGTTGGTGTTGGTGGGAAGTATCCAGATAACCCGGACGGTGTAATACTGTGCCAAGATGTGCTGGCCGTGCACCAAGGCATGTTTAGCCACAGGGTGATCCTCATTACCAACAAACACTGTCTGCCTGTGTCCATTCATGCGAATGGACAGTTTGTTGCTGGTCATTCCCACATAGAATGCATCACAGTGTAGGCAGGTCAGTTGGTAAATCACGTGGGTGCTTTCACATGTGGCTCTGCCTTTGATCGTGTACACCTTCCAGGTTACAGGACTGGAGTAGGTGGTGGTGGGAGGGTGCATGGGACAGGTTTTACACCGGGGGCGGTTACAAGGATAGGAGCCAGAGGGTAGGGAAGGTGGTTTGGGGATTTCATAGGGATGAACTAACAGGTTACGAAGGTTAGGTGGACGGCGGAAAGACACTCTTGGTGGAGTGGGGAGGATTTCATGAAGGATGGATCTCATTTCAGGGCAGGATTTGACGAAGTCGTATCCCTGCTGGAGACCCACATTCAGAGTCTGGTCCAGTCCCGGAAAGTATATATGATGGATCTCATTTCAGGGCAGGATTTGAGGAAGTCGTATCCCTGCTGGAGAGCCACATTCAGAGTCTGGTCCAGTGGAATATATATATATATATATATATATATATATATATATATATATATATATATATATATATATATATATATATATAAACAAAGATGATGTGACTTAACAAATGAAGGTGCTGGCATGTCGACAGACACACAAACAAACACAAACATACACACAATTCTAGCTTTCGCAACCAAAAAGGAGTATATGTGTGGATGGATATGTGTGTGTGTGCGAGTGTATACCCGTCCTTTTTTCCCCCTAAGGTAAGTCTTTCCGCTCCCGGGATTGGAATGACTCCTTACCCTTTCCCTTAAAACCCAAATCCTTTCGTCTTTCCCTCTCCTTCCCTCTTTCCTGACGAGGCAACCGTTGGTTGCGAAAGCTAGAAATGTGTGTATGTTTGTGTTTGTTTGTGTGTCTGTCGACCTGACAGCACCTTAATTTGGTAAGTCACATCAGAGGGAAACATTCCACGTGGAAAAAATATATCTAAAAAGAAAGAAAGTGATGAGACTTACCAAACAAAAGCGCTGGCAGGTCGATAGACACACAAACAAACACAAACATACACACAAAATTCTAGCTTTCGCAACAAACGGTTGCTTCGTCAGGAAAGAGGGAAGGAGAGGGAAAGATGAAAGGAAGTGGGTTTTAAGGGAGAGGGTAAGGAGTCATTCCAATCCCGGGAGCAGAAAGACTTACCTTAGGGGGAAAAAAGGACGGGTATACACTCGCACACACACACACATATCCATCCGCATATACACAGACACAAGCAGACATTTGTAAAGGCAAAGAGTTTGGGCAGAGATGTCAGTCGAGGCGGAAGTACAGAGGCAAAGGTGATGTTGAAAGACAGGTGAGGTACGAGCGGCGGCAAATAGAAATTGGAGATTAGCGGAGATTGAGGCCTGGCGGATAGCGAGAAGAGAGGATATGCTGAAGGGCAAGTTCCCACCTCCGGAGTTCTGACAGGTTGGTGTTAGTGGGAAGTATCCAGATAACCCGGACGGTGTAACACTGTGCCAAGATGTGCTGGCCGTGCACCAAGGCATGTTTAGCCACAGGGTGATCCTCATTACCAACAAACACTGTCTGCCTGTGTCCATTCATGCGAATGGACAGTTTGTTGCTGGTCATTCCCACATAGAAGGCTTCATAGTGTAGGCAGGTCAGTTGTTAAATCACGTGGGTGCTTTCACACGTGGCTCTGCCTTTGATCGTGTACACCTTCCGGGTTACAGGACTGGAGTAGGTGGTGGTGGGAGGGTGCATGGGACAGGTTTTACACCGGGGGCGGTTACAAGGGTAGGAGCCAGAGGGTAGGGAAGGTGGTTTGGGGATTTCATAGGGATGAACTAAGAGGTTACGAAGGTTAGGTGGACGGCGGAAAGACACTCTAGGTGGAGTGGGGAGGATTTCATGAAGGATGGATCTCATTTCAGGGCAGGATTTGAGGAAGTCGTATCCCTGCTGGAGAGCCACATTCAGAATCTGATCCAGTCCCGGAAAGTATCCTGTCACAAGTGGGGCACTTTTGGGGTTCTTCTGTGGTAGGTTCCGGGTTTGAGGAGATGAGGAAGTGGCTCTGGTTATTTGCTTCTGTACCAGGTCGGGAGGGTAGTTACGGGATGCGAAAGCTGTTTTCAGGTTGTTGGTGTAATGGTTCAAGGATTCCGGACTGGAGCAGATTCGTTTGCCACGAAGACCTAGGCTGTAGGGAAGGGACCGTTTGATGTGGAATGGGTGGCAGCTGTCATAATGGAGGTACTGTTGCTTGTTGGTGGGTTTGATGTGGACGGACGTGTGAAGCTGGCCATTGGACAGGTGGAGATCAACGTCAAGGAAAGTGGCATGGGATTTAGAGTAGGACCAGGTTCCATAAGATTCACTTGGTCCTACTCTAAATCCCATGCCACTTTCCTTGACGTTGATCTCCACCTGTCCAATGGCCAGCTTCACACGTCCGTCCACATCAAACCCACCAACAAGCAACAGTATCTCCATTATGACAGCTGCCACCCATTCCACATCAAACGGTCCCTTCCCTACAGCCTAGGTCTTCGTGGCAAACGAATCTGCTCCAGTCCGGAATCCTTGAACCATTACACCAACAACCTGAAAACAGCTTTCGCATCCCGTAACTACCCTCCCGACCTGGTACAGAAGCAAATAACCAGAGCCACTTCCTCATCTCCTCAAACCCGGAACCTTCCACAGAAGAACCCCAAAAGTGCCCCACTTGTGACAGGATACTTTCCGGGACTGGATCAGATTCTGAATGTGGCTCTCCAGCAGGGATACGACTTCGTCAAATCCTGCCCTGAAATGAGATCCATCCTTCATGAAATCCTCCCCACTCCACCTAGAGTGTCTTTCCGCCATCCACCTAACCTTCGTAACCTCTTAGTTCATCCCTATGAAATCCCCAAACCACCTTCCCTACCCTCTGGCTCCTACCCTTATAACCGCCCCCGGTGTAAAACCTGTCCCATGCACCCTCCCACCACCACCTACTCCAGTCCTGTAACCCGGAAGGTGTACACGATCAAAGGCAGAGCCACGTGTGAAAGCACCCACGTGATTTACCAACTGACCTGCCTACACTGTGAAGCCTTCTATGTGGGAATGACCAGCAACAAACTGTCCATTCGCATGAATGGACACAGGCAGACAGTGTTTGTTGGTAATGAGGATCACCCTGTGGCTAAACATGCCTTGGTGCACGGCCAGCACATCTTGGCACAGTGTTACACCGTCCGGGTTATCTGGATACTTCCCACCAACACCAACCTGTCAGAACTCCAGAGGTGGGAACTTGCCCTTCAGCATATCCTCTCTTCTCGCTATCCGCCAGGCCTCAATCTCCGCTAATCTCCAATTTCTATTTGCCGCCGCTCGTACCTCACCTGTCTTTCAACATCACCTTTGCCTCTGTACTTCCGCCTCGACTGACATCTCTGCCCAAACTCTTTGCCTTTACAAATGTCTGCTTGTGTCTGTGTATATGCGGATGGATATGTGTGTGTGTGCAAGTGTATACCCGTCCTTTTTTCCCCCTAAGGTAAGTCTTTCCGCTCCCGGGATTGGAATGACTCCTTACCCTCTCCCTTAAAACCCACTTCCTTTCATCTTTCCCTCTCCTTCCCTCTTTCCTGACGAAGCAACCGTTTGTTGCGAAAGCTAGAATTTTGTGTGTATGTTTGTGTTTGTTTGTGTGTCTATCGACCTGCCAGCGCTTTTGTTTGGTAAGTCTCATCACTTTATATATATATATATATATATATATATATATATATATATATATATATATATATATATATATATATATATATATATATATATTCCTGCCTCCATCCCTTCATCCTCTCTCCTTTTCCAAACCCTCTCCCTCTCTCTCCCATCCCTTTCTCCTTCTTCATCTTCACATATCTCTCCTTTTTCCCCCTCTGCAGTTCCACCTCAGTGTTGTGCCCATGGGAACGTGTGTTTTGATGTTTGTGTAGTTGTGTGTGTGTGAAAGTGTGTACTATTGCTTGAAAAAGAGCTAGTGCTCAAAAGTTAGTGTTAATGCTGTTATGTGTTACTATACTCCATGAATCAATCCACTACAGGTGAGTGGTTGTCTTTCCCTTATTTTATGTTTTTATACAACATTTATTAAATAAATAAGTAAATCTGATTTCAAAACTGATGTCATGCCAATCTTTTTGGAATGTTCTATGGAAGTAAATTTGCACAAAATCAATGAATTGGAAGCTAAATTTATGGTTACATGACCGTAAAATAACTTTAAAATTCATGCCCAATTGGAGACAACATAAAATGTTTGGAGATACCTACAGCATACATGTCCTATAAGCATGTAGTAGTCTTGGTCAGTCATCAGACCCAATAATTTCATAATGTTGTTCCTGGTCTCCCATGTTACACCTGCTCTAAACTTTTTTTTTTTTTTTTTTTTTTTTTTTTTTTTTTTCCACTGGCAGTAAACTGTATTCAATATAATGCAATGTGTGAACTTAATTTATGTCATATGTGAGAGTAGAAACATTTCATATGTAACATAAAGGTAGAAACTGGAAATACCTAGCAACCCAGAGGAAAATTAAAAACACGATTCCTTAGCCACACTTTCTACAAACTATATCTATATTCAAGGACAGAAATGTTCTACAACTACATAGCAAGTAGGAGTGTTCATTGTAGTGCTGCATGACAAGTGGTAATGTACTATAAACAGCAGCCAGTATTTACAGACATAGGTAATTATTTTCTTTGTAAAATACTAATGTAATTTATTAAGCTACCACTAAGAGACGAAAAGCTGGTAATTAATATAATTGGAGAACCAGTAGCCTTTTTAAAAGTAGAAACTTCCATTTATTTGGTTATATTTAGTTGGCATAAGCGTGATTAGTATTACAGTGAACATATTAAGATGATTTGCCCCTCTGTTGTAAATGTATATCTTGACTTATTTCATATCCCTGGAGGTTATTCTTTTTGATGCCCCAGTAGGTGTGCCAATGTATAAAGTGTGCTAACTGCAGTTAACATTTTCTTGTATCATTCCATTGTTGTTTCACAATTCTGAGCCCATACCTATTCATCACCCCACGAACCATGGACTTTGCCGTCGGTGGGGAGGCTTGTGTGCCTCAGCGATACAGACAGCCGTACCATAGGTGCAACAACAATGGAGGGGTAGCTATTAAGAGGCCAGACAAATGTGTGGTTCCTGAAGAGGGGCAGCAGCCTTTTCAGTAGTTGCAGGAGCAACAGTCTGAATGATAGACTGATCTGGCCATTTAACATTGACCAAAACAGCCTTGCTGTGCTGATACTGTCAATAGCTGAAAGCAAGGGGAAACTACAGTTGTAATTTTTCCCCAGGACATGCAGCTTTACTGTATGGCTAAATAATGATGGTGTCCTCTTGGGTAAAATATTCTGGAGGTAAAATAGTCCCCCATTCAGATCTCCGGCGGGGACTACTCAGGAGGACATTGTTATCAGGAGAAGGAAAACTGCCATTCTACATATCAGAGCATGGAATGTCAGATCCATAATTGGGCAGGTATGTTAGAAAATTTAAAAATGGAAATGGACAGTTTAAAGTTAGATATAGTGGGAATTAGTGAAGTTCAGTGGCAGGAGGAACAAGACTTCTGGTCAGGTGAACACAGGGTTATAACTGCAAAATCAATTAGGGGTAATGCAGGAGTAGGTTTAATAATGAATAACAAAGTAGGGGTGAGGGTAAGCTACTATGAACAGCACAGTGAATGCATCATTGTAGCCAAGATAGACATGAAGCCCACGCCTACCACAGTAATACAAGTTTGTATACCAACTAGCTCCACAGATGACGAAGAGATTGATGTATGATGAGATAAAAGAAATTGTTCAGAGAGTGAAGGGAGACGAAAATTTAATACTCAAGGGGAACTGGAATTCAATAGTAGCAAAATGAAGAGATGGAAAAGTAGTTTGTGAATATGGACTGGGGGTAAGAAATGAAAGAGGAAGCCGCCTAGTAGAATGCTGCACAGAGCATAACTTAATCATAGCTAACACTTGGTTCAAGAATCATGAAAGAAGGTTGTATACCTGGAAGAGGCCTGGAGACACTGGAAGGTTTTGGATAGATTATACACTCCTGGAAATTGAAATAAGAACACCGTGAATTCATTGTCCCAGGAAGGGGAAACTTTATTGACACATTCCTGGGGTCAGATACATCACATGATCACACTGACAGAACCACAGGCACATAGACACAGGCAACAGAGCATGCAAAATGTCGGCACTAGTACAGTGTATATCCACCTTTCGCAGCAATGCAGGCTGCTATTCTCCCATGGAGACGATCGTAGAGATGCTGGATGTAGTCCTGTGGAACGGCTTGCCATGCCATTTCCACCTGGCGCCTCAGTTGGACCAGCGTTCGTGCTGGACGTGCAGACCGCGTGAGACGACGCTTCATCCAGTCCCAAACATGCTCAATGGGGGACAGATCCGGAGATCTTGCTGGTCAGGGTAGTTGACTTACACCTTCTAGAGCACGTTGGGTGGCACGGGATACATGCGGACGTGCATTGTCCTGTTGGAACAGCAAGTTCCCTTGCTGGTCTAGGAATGGTAGAACGATGGGTTCGATGACGGTTTGGATGTACCGTGCACTATTCAGTGTCCCCTCGACGATCACCAGTGGTGTACGGCCAGTGTAGGAGATCGCTCCCCACACCATGATGCCGGGTGTTGGCCCTGTGTGCCTCGGTCGTATGCAGTCCTGATTGTGGCGCTCACCTGCACGTCGCCAAACACGCATACGACCATCATTGGCACCAAGGCAGAAGCGACTCTCATCGCTGAAGACGACACGTCTCCATTTGTCCCTCCATTCACGCCTGTCGCGACACCACTGGAGGCGGGCTGCACGATGTTGGGGCGTGAGCGGAAGACGGCCTAACGGTGTGCGGGACCGTAGCCGAGCTTCATGGAGACGGTTGCGAATGGTCCTCGCCGATACCCCAGGAGCAACAGTGTCCCTAATTTGCTGGGAAGTGGCGGTGCGGTCCCCTACGGCACTGCGTAGGATCCTACGGTCTTGGCGTGCATCCGTGCGTCGCTGCGGTCCGGTCCCAGGTCGACGGGCACGTGCACCTTCCGCCGACCACTGGCGACAACAGCGATGTACTGTGGAGACCTCACGCCCCACGTGTTGAGCAATTCGGCGGTACGTCCACCCGGCCTCCCGCATGCCCACTATACGCCCTCGCTCAAAGTCCGTCAACTGCACATACGGTTCACGTCCACGCTGTCGCGGCATGCTACCAGTGTTAAAGACTGCGATGGAGCTCCGTATGCCACGGCAAACTGGCTGACACTGACGGCGGCGGTGCACAAATGCTGCGCAGCAAGCGCCATTCGACGGCCAACACCGCGGTTCCTGGTGTGTCCGCTGTGCCGTGCGTGTGATCATTGCTTGTACAGCCCTCTCGCAGTGTCCGGAGCAAGTATGGTGGGTCTGACACACCGGTGTCAATGTGTTCTTTTTTCCATTTCCAGGAGTGTATAATGGTAAGACAGAGATTTAGGAACCAGGTTTTAAATTGTAAGATATTTCCAGCAGCAGATGTGGACTCTGACCACGATCTATTGGTTATGAGCTGTAGATTAAAACTGAAGAAACTGCAAAAAGGTGGAAATTTAAGGAGACGGAGCCTGGATAAACTGAAAGAACCAGAGAGTTTCAGAGAGAGCATTAGGAAATGATGGACAAGAATTGGGGAAAGAAATACAGTCAAAGAAAAATAGGTAGCTTTGAGAGATGAAATAGTGAAGGCAGCAGAGGATCAAGTAGGTAAAATTATGAGGGCAGTAGAAATCCTTGGGTAATAGAAGAAATACTGAACTTAATTGATGATAGGAGAAAATATAAAAATGCAGTAACTGAAGTAGGCAAAAAGAAATACAAACTCCTCAAAAATGAGATCGACAGGAAGTGCACAATGGATAAGCAGGGATGGCTAGAGGACAAATGTAAGGATGCAGAGGCATATGTCACTAGGGGTAAGATAGATCCTGCCTACAGGAAAATTAAAGAGACCTTAGGAGAAAAGAGAACCAGTTGTCTGAATATCAAGAGCTAAGATAAAAACACAGTACTAAGCAAAGAAGGGAAAACAGAAAGGTGGAAGGAGTATATAGAGGGTCTATACAGTGGCGATGTACTTGGGGACAATATTATTGAAATGTAAGAGGATGTAGATGAAGATGAAATGGGAGACATGATACTGTGTGAAGAATTTGGCAGAGCACTGAAAAACGTAAGTCAAAACAAGGCTCCGGGAGTAGACAAAACTCCATTAGAACTACTGATAGCCTGACAACACTCTACCATCTGGTGAGCAAGATGTATGAGACAGGTGAAATACCCTCAGCCCTAAAGAAGAATATAATAATTCCAAACCCAAAGAAAGCAGGTGTTGACAGGTGTGAAAATTACCAAAGTATCGGTTTAATAAGTCATGGTTGCAAAATACTAACACACATTCTTTACACAAATGGAAAAAATGTGTAGAAGCTGACCTCGCAGAAGATGAGTTTTGATTCTGTAGAAATGTTGGAATATGTGAGGCAATAATGACCCTTCAAATTATCTTAGAAGATAGATTAAGGAAAGGCAAACCTACATTTGTAGCATTTGTGCACTTAGAGAAAGTTTTTGACAGTGCTGACTGGAATACTCTCTTCCAAATACTGAAGGTGGCAGGGGTCAACTACAGTGAGCGATAAGCCATTTTCAATACTGTACAGAAACCAGACGGCAGTTATAATAGTCGAGTGGCATGAAAGGGAAGCAGTGGTTGGGAAGGGAGTGAGACAGGGTTGTATCCTATCCATGATGTTATTCAATCTGTATATTGAGCAAGCAGTAAAGGAAACAAAAGAAAAATTGGAAGCAGGAATTAAAATCCATGGAGAAGAAATAAAAACTTTTTGGTTTATTGAAAACATTGTAATTCTGTCAGAGAGAGCAAAGGACATGGAAGAGCAGTTGAATGGAATACACAGTGTCTTGAAAGGAGGATATAAGATGAACATCAACAAAAGCAAAAGGAGGATAATGGAATGCAGTCGAATTAAATGGGGTGATGCTGAGGGAATTAGATTAGGAAATGAAACACTTAAAGTAGTAGATGAGTTATGCTATTTGGGGAGCAAAATAACTGATGATATCAAAGTAGAGAGGATATAAAATGTAGACTGGCAATGGCAAGGAAAGCGTTTCTGAAGAAGAGAAATTTGTTAACATCGTGTATAGATTTAAGTGTCAGGAAATCTTTTCTAAAAGTATTTGTATGGACTGTGGCCTTGTATGGAAGTGAAACATGGATGATAAATAGTTTATACAAGAAGAGAATGGAAGCTTTCGAAATGTGGTGCTGCAGAAGAATGCTGAAGATTAGATGGGTAGATCACATAACTAATGAGGAGTACTGAATAGAATTTGGGAGAAGAGAAATTCGTGGCACAACTTGACTAGAAGAAGGGATCGGTTGGTAGGACATGTTCTGAGGCATCAAGGGATCACCAATTGGAGGGCAGCATGCAGGATAAGAATCATAGAGGGAGACCAAGAGATGAATACACTAAGCAGACTCAGAAGGATGTAGGTTGCAGTAGGTACTGGGAGATGAAGAAGCTTGCACAGTATGGAGTAGCATGGAGAGCTGCTTCAAACGAGTCTCTGGACTGAAGACCACAACAACAACAACAACAACAACAACCTATTCATTCATTATTATTTGAGCTGACACAATGATAAGCTGTGCTATCATATGTCCAAGTGAGCAGCAGTAATATAAAATAAATAATGAGATATGTCAGAAAAAAATACAATTTATGTAAGAAAATGACCCAGATTACAAGCTAGCAAAAAAATCCCATAACGAGGCAGTTGTCTACTAGATAATTAATAATTGAATAAATAGTTGAGGAAACACTGTTGTCACTGCACTGTTTAATGCTTAGAGTGGGTCATTACCTTGGTGTAATACTTGTACATGGGAACAGAGTGATATAACAAAAGTTTATTTTGTTATTTTTTAATTAAACAGTGCTTTAGACCATATAAGGTAATTTTATTGTATCATTGTTGAATTAAACTAAGATTAAACTGTGATTTTCCTCATGCATATTTATCTTGGTAACATAAGGACAGTTATTCTATACATGTATAAAAACTACGATGCATGCCTGTTCGTGTTACAAAAAACGGTGTGCCTGCTTGAAGGTTTATGGGATCCACAGAGGTTGATAATTGAATGAACAATTGAATGAATGCTGCACTTACAATATGAACTAAATACAATGCCTTTTGCAGAAAAAGGATTTTAAACACTCTCAGACTGACAAAGGACCAATTGGAAGGGTAAAATTTATATCATGAAAATTAATCACGCAATGAGGAGAAAAAGAAGCTATAGGCTATCTCTAGTCTAGAACTGACAGGTGGGGGAATGGGGACCTTACTCTACAAAATCAAGATATTTATTTTATTTTATTTTAATAATAATAGTAATAATCTTTATCAAGTTGAGCCTTTATGGACTGCATGGTAACAACAAACTTCATTTTAGTGCCTAGGTCCTGTTCTTGTTCCAGCTTTGACTTCCTGCCAGTATCTTCTGAGCCCGACAAGAAGTGTGTGTTTATGCTCTTCGGACAAAGGTCCTCTCCATCTTTTGGATGTTGATGCCATTTTGAACCTGGGTAGTAGTTCACCAATCTTCTAAATTTGTTCCTGTCAGGAATTTCCCTCTCTGAGATACCAATCTGCCTATGACCTTTTTCACATTCTTCGAACCATCTTGGCCTTGTTTTCTTAGATTGGATGAAACTCTACATTCTTTTCATTTGTCGATCACCGTCCATCCTCATGAGATGACCGTAAAATAACAACTGTCTCTTTGTAATGGATGCTGCGATAGCATTTCATTTTATTTATTTATTTGAGTCATCAGTCTTCTGACTGGTTTGGTGCAGTCCACCATGAATTCCTCTCCTGTGCCAAACTTTCATCCCAGAGTAGCGCTTGCAACCAACAACCTCAATTATTTGCTGGATGTGTTCCAATCTCTGTCTTCCTCTATAGTTTTTACCCTCTACAGCTCCTTCTAGTAGCATGGAAATTATTCCCTAATGTCTCAACAGATGTTCTATTATCCTGTCCCTTCTCCTTGTCAGTGTTTTCCATATATTGCTTTCCTCTCCAGTTTTACGTGAAACCTCCTAATTCCTTACATTATTAGTCCATACAATTTTCAACATTCATCTACAGTACCACATCTGAAATGCTTCAATTCTCTTCTGTTCTGGTTTTCCCACAATCCATGTTTCATCTGTGCTCCAGATGTACATTCTCAGAAATTTCTTCCTCAAATCAAGGCCTATGTTTGATGCTATCAGTCTTCTCTTGCCCAGGAATGTCCTTTTTTGCCAGTGTTAGTATGCTTTTGATGTCCTTCTTGCTCTATCCATCATTTGTTATTTTGTTGCCTGGGTAGCAGATTTCCTTAACTCTATCTACACTGTGACCATCAAACCTGATGTTAAGTTTCTCGCTGTTCTCATTTCTGCTACTTCTCATTACTTTTGTCTTTCTTTGATTTACTCTCTGTCCATATTCTGTACTCATTAGACCGTCCATTCCTTTCAGCAGATCATGTAATTCTTCTTTAGTTACACACAGGATAGCAATGTCATCAGCGAATCATATCATTGATACCCTTTCACCTTGAATTTTAATTCCACACCTGAACCTTTCTTTTATTTCCATAATTGATTCTTTGGTGTACAGATTGAACAGTAGGAGTGAAAGACTATGTTCCTGTCTTACACACTTTTTAATCTGAGCATTTCATTCTTGGTAGTCCACTCTTATTATTCCCTCTTGGCTTTTGTACATATTGTATATTACCCATCTCTCCCTACCGCTTACTCCTATGTTTCTCAGAATTTAGAACATCTTGCACCATTTTACATTGTCGAATGCTTTTTCCAGGTCAATAAATCCTATGATTTGAGTCATCGTCATCTAACACATCTTCAGTTTTCTTTTCCATACTTGCAGTGATAGAATAATTAACCTATCAGTGAACTGAGATGCAGCACTAAGCTCCACAAAGAAGAAAAGAAAGTAGGCTTCCTGAATAACATAAAATGACAAACAATGAGAGACAAGTTACATTGGGTCCCCATGGATATAGTAGAAGAAATTCTGAACAAATCTGACTTTTAGACCTCTGTGAGGGAAACAGTCTGGTACTTGGTAACACTTGCTTCAAGAAAAGAGACTCTTACAAAAACATCCACAATATTTAAAGTGCCATTATCTTTGCTTCTTGTATTATGATTATTCCAAAACACAGCTCATCTGAAACTGATCTTTGCTATTGTCTTCAAACATCATTATGGTGTAAACAGTCTAGGATATTAGTTTAAGAATTCTAGAAACATTAATCTACTTCTACAATGTGTGTGGTTGTCTACTTTTAATAAATTTAATCTGATTATTTTTCCTAAATAATACTTTATTTACTGTAGCTGCATTATGTGTAATATACTTCCACTGGACAGCAGGGAAGTAAGTGCACAAAATAAGTTAGCATACTTATTTGCAAGTCAGTTGCATGAGAGATACTTTGAAGTACAAAACTTGATAAATTGTGCTTCTTGATTATCTTACATATGTGCTTTGTATTTAGCTAATATTAATGAGTTCTGTACATAATATTTTACTTTGTATCTGACTTAACACCTCATTTAGGTAATAGCAGGTCATTTGTTTTCATTTCAAATTACATAATGTGAATCTTTTTTAGACTGAAAGACACATAGTTTGCATAACCAGCTGTAGATTCATTCAGCTATAATCTAAATTGTGTCCTACATGACTGAGTTCAGACTTTTGATTAATATGCTTGTTTCATCAGAACACATTACAGTTTTGAACAGTTTTTAAAGTGATTGGGAGGTTGTGTCAGAAGGCTGAAAATTCCATAATATATTATCAAAGTAGAATTTATTATTCATAGAATCAATGACATATCACTTGCAACTTTGTATTTTCTCTAGAGAATTATTTACAAAACTCAACTGATAGTCAGTTAAGAAGTCTGTAGATCCAGGTGACTTTCATAGCAAAATAACACCCCAAACACGGCTTTAAAAGAATATTGCTTTATTATAAAGCAGAGCACAGTGTAGAAGCAGTTAGAGAAAGGGAATAGATCAAAGCAGAGGAAAGTTAAGACATGACATATCTTGTAACTGTGCTGGTTGGCACAGAGGTTGACCAGTGAGGGAGAGTGGGACATAGACAGGCGTAGGTTGTGAGGGTTGTGGCTGATCACCTTGGACATGAATTGTCAGCAGACTGTCCTTACTGATGGACACTCGAAGGGAGCCATCTACAAAACCAGTAGATAATTGGAAAGCTCAGATGAGCATAAGGCTACAATAAAATTCTTTGCGGGAGTGTGGTAGTGCATTAATAACAAACAAATAGCCTTTATGACAGTGCAAGGAAATATCTTAAATGGGGTATGCAGAGATGCTGACAGTGACTTTAGCTGTGGCGGTGGAAGGTGTGGGCAGAGAGAAGAAATGTATGACCAATTCATCACAAGCAACATTTTCACTCCTAGGAACATTATCACTAACAGTGCCATGACGACTAGGGAGGGGGGGGGGGATGGGAGGTGGGAGTGCTTACTGAACACTCACCTGGAATCATGTCAACTGCTGCGGCTACACTTGGAATGAGCTCTGAATCCTTATTGACTGAGGTGGGGCTGGCAAGAACCCACACCAGTTTAACCCATTGTAAGGACACTATGGTGTGCTGTACAGTATGATTGTCATTGTGTTTTCTGATTGACTGAGAACCTGATGAGGCCCTGAATATGGCAGAGTTAGTGTCACCCTTCTGAAACATTACCTTTATTTGGCAGAAGTAATTGATACCAAAAATATTTTCAAATCTTATATAGGTTAACATTATTTTAGCTGTTTAACTAAAAGAGTTCCATGTGATTTTTTACAGGATGTCACATATTTCAGGCTCAAATCTATAATGTCAAAAATTTCAGTCTCTAGAATCAACCCCTTGCCTTGATGAACTGGAGCCAACTATGAGAAAAGAAGATAAGCAAAACTTTATTAATAAATCTTACCCTCTCAACGCTTATTAAAAGAGTTACTTAATTTGAAGAGTGACAGTCAACAAATGATGCGAGGGAGGGTAAGATTACAATTGATGGTGGTGTCTGGGATCAACTGACTGATAATGAAGTTTTGTCTGTTGCAGAAGAAGAAGGGACAGTGATTTGTGCCATTTGCAGTTTATATATAAATGAATTTCTGATCACATGAAGAAAGAAGGCCAAGGACTGCCCAACAAAGTCATATCAACAGTGACGAGATACTACCAACAATGACAAACCTGATCAATTGAAAGAGGAGTTTACAACTACAATGCAGGACATCAAAAAAGGAAAGATAAGTAAAAACTATCTGTGAAATTAATTTGTTTGTGGACTTGTGTGATTGTTAACAAAATGAATAGAGATGAGGGTAGTAGTGATGTAGAAGTGAAAGCGGTCAAGACATGTTTGAACCAAGTGAAAGCATAATCAGCAAAGAAATAGTAAAAGCTGATATTTAGCAGTTGATTTTAGCAAAACTAGAGGAAATGAAGACAGATAACAGTAGCAAATTTAGTGCAGTTAATCAGCAGTAAACTGAAATAAGGATGGACAACAATAGGAAATGTACTTCACTACATGGACAATTAAATGATCTGAAAACTGAAAACAATTGTAAAATGAATAGGGTACAATACCAAATAGACTAACTTAGTAATCAGGTTTCAGAGCTAAAACTTGGATTGTTAAAGGGGTTAAACAGTGTAAATGAAAAAGTTGACATCTCAGAAAATAAATTTATTGTTTTGGAAAATGAGTTTATTGCCGAGTCTGCAAGACAGACGAAGAATGTGAATGATATCAGAGTTGAACAGAAGGCCATAGCCGAAACAATGGAACAGTGAAGCAGAGACATGTTGTATCACTGCTTACAGTCATTAACGTGCAGTGAACCAGCTTTATTGCCATGCCCACACACTATGTTCAAGGGAGAGGCTTCGTGACGGAAACGACTAGAACAATTTTGGTTGTGACACATTTATTCTTCACAAGTCTTACACTAAGTTACAAATACAAATCATCACTAATGCCCGTCTGTACATGCATGTTGCACTTGCTGTATGGCTCGATCACCGATCCCAGAGTGTTTACACTCCAGTGATGAGCCACCTGTGTCGCCTGTGCTGTAGTTCAGCCCTTTGTGTGTTTGAACAGCGTGGCCGCCACAACAGAACTTCAGTAGTTTAGATTTAAAAAAATTAAATGTTGAAAACAATATGCAAACTAATGTAAATGTTTAAGGGCCAAAAATTTCAGCAGTTCATGAAAATTGTGCTCACAAAAATATGTATTCAAACTAGGGTATTCCATGATCCCACACTTCCATCAAAAGTTTTCCATTAGACAATTTACATCCAGTGGATTTTCTGCACCATTGCAGAGATAGTTTTGCATCAGGCATGAGTGACGATCAGAAAATTAAACTTGTTAAAAGATGTCTTGACCTCAAAGCTTTGTCTTGGGTAAATTTAAATTTAAGTCAGTGGGAAACATATCAAAGTTTCAAAAAAAGCTTTTTAAATTAATTTTGGTCGGAAGCTGAAAAGGGGAGAATTAAAAGCGAATTTTTGAATGGTCCTAACTATAGGAATAGGGATGGTACTCTGAAAGAGTTTTGTAAGAATCACCTTAAGAAATTAACACATCTTGACAAACCATTTGACAAAATGACATTGACTGATGCACTTAAAAGGAGATTACCAGAAAGGTTGCACTGGGATTTAGTACACAGACCTGACGATTAGCTTGAACAATTTTTACGATATGTTTACAGGCTGGATAGTTCAGTAGAAAGAAGTATGTACCATAACAATTGGAATGATAGAGATCACAGTGGTAATAAATACAGAAACAGAGATAATGGGAACTTCTATCACGGTCAAAATTTTAATATAAACAGAAATTTTGAACATCATCAGAATAGGAATAATGGGTATAACTGTGGGCAATTTTGTAGAAGAAAATATCATACAGGTAACTGCTAGGGAAATGGCAGTCCGTCTCAATAAAGTCCACAGTTTTGGGGTGAGGAAACACAACAAACACATGACACCCAATTTACACTTGCAGTTATATAATAATCATAGTGTTAATGATATCAAACAATGGAAAATTCAGGATGGAATGTAACAATATTATGAGAAGGGAAGTTGCTGCGCATCGTATGACAGAGAGCTGAGTCACAGTTAGGCACTATCTGTGACTCAGCGTTTCTGCTAAATAGTGTTGATGATATGGCACAGGTATCTGAAGTTGAACAGAAGGAATATCAGATTTCTCATGCATGTTTTGATTAAAAGTTTTGGGATACTACATTTCATTTTAGTGATGTAGGTGCTAATAACGAAACCAGAACGTGGGAGTAATGAGAATTTTGATGTAGTACTAATGATTTCTTCTCTTGGTCAGAAAATAGTGTTATTGATGTATGTAAAACAGGTGATGGTTGTATTGGATCTGAACTAGGTGGTATTTTTTTATGTAGATGTGAATGAGAGCTGTGAAATAACTGAGGTTGGTGAGTCTGAGACTGAGAGTTATTGCAAATGAATGTCGAGATAAGTGACTATTATCGTGATGAGATTTGGGTTGTTAATGATGTTTTTGATGAAGTGGATTTGGAAGAAATTGATAGTGATGATAATGATAATGATGAAGATGATGAGTATCAGGTATTTGTGGTGTTTAAGAATAATGAAGTTCTAGAGTTATTTGTGAACAATGTTGACAATACAGATAAGGTAAGTATCAAATAATGGAAAATGTAACAATACTATGAGAAGGAAAGTTGCTACTCACCACATAGCAAAGATGCTTGAGTTGCAGATAGGCACAACAAAAGGACTCACAATTATGCTTTTGGCCATTAAGGCTTCCTTGAACAATATACACACATAAGCGCACACACACACACACACACAGACTCACGCAAATAAAAATCACACACACAACTGCAGTCTAAGGCAACTGTGGTTTCAGTTGGTGTGTGTGAGTTGCGTTTGCATGAGTGTATGTGTATGTGTGTCTATTGTTCACGAATACCTTAATGGCCGAAAACATAATTGTGAGTCTTTTTGTTATGCCTATCTCTGACTCAACATCTCCTCTGTATGGTGAGTAGCAACTTTCCTTCTCATAATATTATTACAGATAAGGTAAGTGATGTATGTGAAGAGGTAAGTGAGAGTCATGGTATACCAGTCCAGTCAATGTAGTTTTTCATGAATGTCATGCAGAGTAATGGTCCACACAGTAAAGGTGAGTTATCTGTAAGCCTAGATAATAAAGATGGAAACATTTTGAAGTTTGTTTGGGAGGAGATTGATGAGAAAATTGATAAATGTGCATTCTGGAATAAGTTAGCTGTGTTTAGTCGAAATTTGTATCCAAATTGGTGGAATGGAGTGAAAGAAGATCTAAGTAAGAAGTGTAATTTTGATAGAAATATATTTTGTGTTCCTTCTGTATTGATGTTAGTTGTGCTATGGAATTCATTCGTTGTGTTCAATCTATACCTGATAACTTGAGTAACCAAACTAATGCTATGATACCAGTAAAGTTGATAAAACCCTGTAAAAACAGTGTGTGGATGAAGCATTTGATGAAATTGAAAGTGATCTTTTACATGAAGTGTCTAATAACAGAGATGATGATTCAGATTTTGGGTGTCCTTACGTTAAGATTAAGATTGATCAGTGGGAAGGGAACTGTTTGATCAATACAGGTAGTCCAGTTTGTGGTATATCTAAACAATTCAAAGACAAGATTAAGTATAGTAAGAATTTTGTGGAAATGGCTGTTCTAGGTGTAGGAGCTACAGGTAAGCAAAGCAAATTGGTAAAATCTCAGGTACTTTTCATGTTTAGTATAGAAGACAAAACCTTTTAACATGGATGCTTAGTGGTCCCTTGTCTGCAAGAAAATGTAATTGTCAGTGTGGATTGGATAGTGAAAGTTGAGGCTTTTTTTGGGTGGAATGCTACAGAATTGTTTATTCTGGAACCTAAAAATAATAGTTATGTGATAACTAATTTCTGTATTTTAAACTGTGGGGAAAGTTGTAACTATATGCAAAACATTGAGAACCAAGGTGAGTACCAGGTGTTTGATGACAATATAGATTTTGATGAGACTGAGGATCAAGATTTTGAAGGTTTAGTAGATTCTAAAGTAAGAGAAGCTATGACTCTTAATGACTTACAAAACAAACAGGTTAGGAATTTGTTATCGCAATTTAAAAATGTGTTTAGTGAAAAACCAGGGAAAGTGAAAGGCTATCAGCACTTGCTTTACCTTAGAGATCATCAGCCTTTCTTTCTCAAGCCATATAACATACAATTTTCAAAAAGGAAAGATGTAGAGAAAGAAATTCAGAAAATGGAAAAATGGGGTGTAACTGAGAGAAGTAGGAGTGTTTACAATAATCCTTTAGTTGTGGTAAGTAAGAGAACTGGTGTATTCTGAATTGTTTTGGACTCTAGATATCTCAATAAATTTCTTGTCAGAAAGTTTGACCATCCTGAGAACATGGATGAGCTGTTACACAAATTTAATTAATTCTAGAAGGTATACAGCATTTCTGTATGGAGTTAAGTGTTTTCAATACTGTGTGGTGCGATTTGGGCTAAATGTATCTGTAGTTGAATTCATAAGAGCTCTGGATTCCGTCTTGGGAAGTGAAGTGAGTTCAAAATTAATTGTGTATGTTGATGACATTCTGATCACAGAAAAGACTTGGGGACAACAGTTGGATCTGTTAAGAGATGTGTATTCAAAATTAAAATCAGAGAGTATGACTTTGAAAATAGGCAAGTGTAAATTTCATGTGGAAGAAGTTAAATTTTTAGAACATGTTGTATCTGACACAGGCATTGCACCTGATAAAGAGAAATTTGATGCTGTTGCTAATTTTCCTACTCCTCACAACAACAAAAAAGCTTAAATTATTTTTTGGGTTAACTGGATTTTATAGAAAATTTTGTAGCAGCCAAGCTTTGAATGCTCCATGATAGTGTGCATTTTTGAAGAAGAATACCGTTTGGGACTGGGATCAGGAGTGTCAGGATGCTTTTGATGAGATCAAAGGACAGTTGTGTCAAAGTCCAATACTGTTCAGACCAGATTTGACTATCCCTTTTTGTTTTATGACAGACAGTAGTAATGTTGGTTTGGGTGCTCATTTATTTCAGGAGGTTGAAGTTGTTGGTGTTATTGAATATAGATCGCTTGCATTTGCTAGTAGAGTATTGCAGAAACATGAAAAGACATACACTGCAATTGAGAAAGAACTTTTGGCTGTACATTGAGTGTTCAACAAGTTTAAAAATTATTTACTAGGTCACAAAGTCATCATCTATACTGATCACAAAGCATTATGTTATGTTCAGGTGTGTAAGCTGTACCATGACAGAATTACTCATTGGGCCTTGTTTTTACAGCACTTCAATTATGAAATCAGATACATTAAGGGCACAGGGGGTGTAGTTGCTGATGCTTTATCTAGGCTACCTTTAGGGAGTGAATCATCTAACAGCTTTGGAGAATGAGAGAAAGAGTTTAAAATTATGTACTTGAGAGGTGTGAAAGAGGAAAAAGAGATCTCAAAAATTTGCAAAGACGTCTGCAGGTATCAAAGTCATGATGCCAATTGGAAATTGGTTAAGAGTATGTTGGGTAAGAAAGAAGACAAGGTAGAACAGTATTATATGGTACACAATGGTATTTTATTCAGAAGATATAAGACAGACTCAGAGGATTAGAAACTATGTTGGCCGAACAATGTATTGATACTTTAATTACTTATACACATGAGATTTTTGGTCTTTGTGAATCAACAAAATGCACACAAAAGATTCAGGAAAACATCTATTTTATAACATAGGAAGGACAGTCAAGAAGAAGATTGCTAGCTGTGACAGATGTCAAAAACTGAAGGTAAGTAACCAAACAAGTAGAGGCAAATGCAAAACATACTGCCTAAGAGTAAACTAGATCTCATATCTGTGGACATATATGGACCTTTGCCTAAGTGTAAGAATGGATTTTGTTATGTTTTTGTGGTGGTTAATGTATTTTCAACGTTCATAAAGCTGTTTCCTCTTGAGAAAGCTACCAGTAAGCAGATCATCTCTAAGTTTGAAAAGACATATTTTAATCAGGAGGGTATTCTTAAAACAATTTTATCTAATAATGGTTCTCAGTTTACATCATAGCCTTGGAAAGATTTTGTTGATCACACAAAAATAAGGCATATTCTAACCTCGGTGTACCATCCTTCGAGAGCCCTGCAGAAGATTGTATGAGAGATTGGAAGACTCTTTAGAACTTAGTGTAGTAAGAATCATACTAGTTGGATAGATTATGTCAGTGATTTTGAGGATATTATGAACAGCTTACAACATTCTTTAACAGGTTTTTCACCATCTGAAATTATGTTTAATCACAGACCAGCTAACCTTACATCTGAGAATGCTGAGTTTTCACGATGTAAAATTATGACACCGCAAGAGAGGGAAGAGTCTGTTAGGGAAATGATTAAAAAAAAAACAGGAGAATAAGAGAAAGCAGAGCCGTGATGGTAAAGGCAGATTTTCTAAGTTTGAGGCAGCAGACCTTGTGTTGGTGAAAGTCAAAGAGAAATCTAAATTGTTGACATATGAGATACAGAAATTTTTCAGTATTTATATTGGACCATTCGAAATTCTTGAAAATCCACATCCTAATGCATACAAGCTAGTGTATCCTAAATCTAAGAAGTTGTTTGGATTATGCAATATCTCTGAACTGAAAGCATATAGATATCATCCATAAGTATCTTTTTTTTTTTTTTTTTTTGGTACTTTTTCCATTGTCATGAATTTAGTATGTAAGATGAAGTGACTTTTGAAGTTTTGTCTTATCTATTGACTAAGTTAAAATATATGATGCACTCTATAATAATATTTTGTAATAGATTTGTGCATTAGAATTTGATACGTATACACCATGAGACATCGGACATAATTTGTACTGTAAAAATTAGGAATGGTACCTTAGCATATCTGTGTGTATCACCTTATTAGTCCCTTTTTCATTGCATTTAACTCTTTTTATTAACTTTTCATATGTGAACACTTTTAAATCTCACCTGATGTAAATCCTACGTAACTGCTTTTGGAATATAAATAGGGAGAGCATATGCAGTGTAATATGAAAAAGGTATTGAACAGCGTATTTAGTACACAAAACAATGTTTCAGGATTTGATGTGAATGCTAGACAGGAAGTTGCCTATCCAATGGAGCATCTGATGAGAACTCTAGTGAGGAAACTGAAAGATGTGGGCAGATTCACTCCCCATACTGCTATATGGCTGTACCCAGCTGGACCAGTCAACTTACAAGAGATGATAGGTGCTGGGTAGTGTACTCAACCATCTGTCAACTACATCAGTGTTGTTACTGAGATTTGTAAATTGTTAGACAAGACTGCTAAAGACAGTGTTATTCTACACAAATGCATGTTTTTTCAAGTAGGGGGACTGACTTCCAAATAAATTATGTAACTTCAAATCAGTATTTTTTAATTGTAAATGAATCTTCCAGTTCTTTATGTATGTAGGTTAGTTCGTATAGACGATTAGCAAATAATGTAGAAGACATTTACTAGTATAGACAATATAACAAGATGTATATCCATGTCTGTTATCATATACTGGTTTTGGTCCTCAAGCTACTGGGTTATGTCATAATTCAAAGCTAATTATGACTCTGTTTACCAGTATTGTATTTATCCTGAGTACTGCAATATTGTATGTGATTGAAACTTGAGTTGTGACAGACTCATGCTTAACTCTGTTTCAGGTACCCCTGGTCATTACAACTGTGTGTGTGTGTGTGTGTGTGTGTGTGTGCCGGCCGGAGTGGCCGTGCGGTTCTAGGCGCTACAGTCTCGAACCGCTACGGTCGCAGGTTCGAATCCTGCCTCGGGCATGGATGTGTGTGATGTCCTTAGGTTAGTTAGGTTTAAGTAGTTCTAAGTTCTAGGTGACTGATGACCTCAGAAGTTAAGTCCCATAGTGCTCAGAGAAATTTGAACCATTTTGTGTGTGTGTGTGTGTGTGTGTGTGTGTGTGTGTGTGTGTTACAATTACTCTTAGCATATGATTGGACTTATTAATATGGTTAACAGCTTTATTCATTTTGTTGTGTTGAAACATTTTTTGCTGGTTTGTACCTGGTGTGGTTTGGATTTATGGGTTGGTCCCCACATCAGAAACTTAGGCCCTAATAATTTTTCATTGTTTTGTTCTTTCATGAGTCATCATATCCTTAAATACTCTGGTTTATGTGGATGATTGATTTTGTACTCTATTCCTACTCATAGTTGGTCTGCACCCATCATTAGTTTCCCACATACAGTGTTGCTTGCCTGTTAGCACTGACAATGCCGCTGCTCTCGGTTGCTAAGTGAAGGACGTCAGCTGCTGCGTTGTCCGTGGTGAGAGGTAATGCCTGAAATTTGGGTATTTTTGGCATACGTGTCTGTTAGGCAGTGCGTCAAATTTTGGTGTTAATGTGTTATGGCAGCAGATGACCATTACGAGTGCCTTTGATAAATGCATGGCATTGCCTGCAGTGCCTCTCCTGGGCTCCTGGACCCTAGACGACATAAAATATTACAGAAAACATAAGAACAATATCTACTATACAAGTCATAATCTATCCGTATATCAGGATATGGCATTCATATATTTCAGATCTGTCAAACATTCTGTCACAAGACAATTGATATAAAGTCAAAACTACAAAATTGCAACACTAAACTGTAGAAATAAATACAGATACAAGGTAAATTACTAGAATTACAAATTGTAAGTTTACATACATAAAATCACATCTTCAAAATCTTCAAAAGAGCAGAGAAATGACGAGTGAGCTAACTCGAAAGACAATGGCCTGGTCAGAAGAGTCCCGATTTCAGGTGGTGAGAGCTGATGGCAGGGTTTGAGTGTGGCACAGACCCCACAAAGTCATGGAGCCAAGTTGTCAACAGGGCACTGCACAATTTGGTAGTGGCTCCATGATGGTGTGGGCTGTGTTTGTATGGAACAGAGTGGGTCCTCTGATCCAACTGAACCAATGGCAATTCATATTCGCAGACAACAACAGAATTTTTTGTAAAGAGAATGTTTTTACAGTGTTACAGAGTAGATGGATTTTCCGAACATAGTGGTCAATGATAATGATAATTCATATTTGAACAAATGTACGAAAACAGTCTGCCTGTACACACTATAATTAATTAATTATTGTTTGTTCTGTTATTCATAGTGGTCAATGATAATGATAATTAATATTTGAACAAATGTATTAAAATAGTCTGCCTGTACACACTATACTTAATCAATTATTGTTTGTTCTGTTATTCTCTGCTATAGTGGTCAATGAGAATGATAAGTCATAGCTGAAAAACAAATGTATGAAAATAGTATGCACTATAAATAATTTGTTATTCTCTACTATATGCCGCACGAGATATATATTTATATATGTTTTACCACCATAGGCCTATGTTATTAATTTACTGTATAATTACAAACTCATATAATGTAACATAACAACTCCTATATCATTGTATATGATAAAATGGATGCTCAATAAATAACAATAACAATAACGACAATGCGCGATATCACTGGGCTGCATTCTGGAGAGTTCAAGCGAATGATTTGGCCACCAGATCGTGCGACATGAGTCCCATCGAACATTTATGGGTCTTAATCGAGAGGAAATACATGAAATCCTGCATGGGCAACAGTTTCGCAATAGTGGACGGCTATACAGGCAGTATGGCTCAATATTTCTGCAGGATACTTCCAACGACTTGTTGAGTCCATGGCAAGCCGAGCTGCTGCACTACGCTGAACAGAAGATGGTCCGACACGGTATTAGGAGGCATCCCATAACTTTTGTCATCTAAGTGTAAAGCGTCCTATACGCGAGCAGATCAGAGGCATCAACTAGAAACGCTCGCTCCCCATCGTAAGCCACACGAGTAAATAAAACGCCGATCGTCAGCAGAATGACACGACGTGTGTGCACGGTGGGTAATAATGCTGGACTTCCCGGGCCGCTTGTAATTCAGCCCTGGACGCGCGCTTCCTAGGAGGCGGCGCGAGCCGAATAAATACGCAGCCTCGGTGCGTGACCGGGCGCACGCCGGGAATGGTCCGCTGCTAGCGTGCTTTATCTGTGATCCGCTCCCTCAGGTCTAGCACCGTCGCCAGAGACACGGCCAATCGCTAAGTCATTTCCATTTTCAAAAAGGCTTTCGAACAAATGTGCACAACTACAGGCCCGTATCACCGATCTCAGTTTGTAAAGCTCTGGAATTCTGAAGATAACAGAGACAAAACACCGGAAGAGACAACTCATCCACAACGTACATCTAGGGTGCCCCACAATTCACGCAAGATCCGAAAATTTCGCTATTTGTGCAGTGAAGTGTTTCCCACGAAAAAAAATAATAATAAAAATAAAAAATGCAGCGTGACAATTGACAGTTCAGGGCTGTAATGGAGAACTACATGAAACACAACACGTTTTCATTATTGAGCAACATTTTAAAAATAATTAAGGTTTAACAGCTACTGTTCTTAATTTTTGTACAAAATACAGTCAGATTAGTACACACACAAAAAAGTTTTGCATCACCTCGGTTCCGAGAGTTCCGGAACCTGTACAGAAAATTGGAATAGAGATCAACATAAACATCATTTCCATCCTTTTTACTGCTCATGGAAACCACACATTGCATGTTGTACAACCATACAGCGAGACCTTCAGAGGTGATGGTTCAGACTGCTGTACACACTGGCACCTCTAATACCCAGTAGCATCTCCTCTTGCATTGATGCATGCCTGTATTCGTCGTGGCATGCTATGCACAAGTTCATCAAGGTACTGTTGATCCAGATTGTCCCACTCATCAACGGAGATTCAGCATAGATCCCTCGGAGTAGTTAGTGGGTCACGTCGTCCATAAACAGCGCTTTTCAATCTATCCCAGGCATGTTCCATAGGGTTCATGTCTGGAGAACACGCTGGCCAGTGTAGTCGAGCGATGTCGTTATCCTGAAGGAAGGCATTCACAAGATGTGCACGATGGGGGCACAAATTGTCGTCCGTGAAGACGATTGCCAATATGCTGCCGATATGGTTGCACTATTGGTCGGAGGATAGCATTCA
Source organism: Schistocerca nitens (assembly GCF_023898315.1). Lineage (NCBI taxonomy): Eukaryota > Metazoa > Arthropoda > Insecta > Orthoptera > Acrididae > Schistocerca > Schistocerca nitens. Next base: position 934,087,307 of record NC_064614.1, on the reverse strand, counting down.
CATATCGTACAGCCTTTACGGCGCCTTCCATGACCACCAGCGGCGTACGTAGCCTCACATAATGCCACCCCAAAACAGCAGGGAACCTCCACCTTGCTGCACTCGCTGGACAGTGTGTCTAAGCCGGCCCTGGTGGCCGAGCGGTTCTAGGCACATCAGTCCGGAACCGCGCGACTGCTACGGTCGCAGGTTCGAATCCTGCCTAGGGCATGGATGAGTGTGATGTCCTTCGGTTAGTTAGGTTTAAGTAGTTCTAAGTTCTAGGGGACTGATGACTCAGATGTTAAGTCCCATAGTGCTCAGAGCCATTTGAACCATTTTTGAGTGTGTCTAAGGCAATCAGCCTGACCGGGTTGCCTCCAAACACGTCTCCGACGAGTGTCTGGTTGAAGGCATATGCGACTCTGATCGGTGAAGAGAACTTGATGCCAATCCTGAGCGGTCCATTGGCATGTTGTTGGGCCCAGCTGTACCGCGCTGGATGGTGTCGTGGTTGCAAAGATGGACCTCGCCATGGATGTTGGGAGTAAAGTTGCGCATCATGCAGCCTATTGCGCACAGTTTGAGTCGTAACACGACGCCCTGTGACTGCTCGAGTGTTTGGGATCCATACCAGCGGCCCTTCCCGTCGGAGGTTCGAGTCCTCCCTCGGGCATGTGTGTGTGTTGTCCTTAGCATAAGTTAGTTTAAGTCGCGTGTAAGTCTAGGGACCGATTACCTCAGCAGTTTGGTCCCTAAGGTATTCACAAACATTTGAACATTTGATCCATACCAGGTCGGATTGAAGGAAGACATCGAAGCAGCTCAGAGACGGGCTACTAGATTTGTTCGAACAATACGTGTTACGAAGATGTGTCGGGAATTCAAGTGGTAATTCTTGGAGGGAAGACGATGTTCTTTTCAAGAAACACCATTGAGAAAATTTAGAGAACCGGCGTTTGATGCTAACTGCCGAACGATTCTACTGACGCCAACATACATTGCACGTAAGGAACACGAAGATAAGATACGCTAAATTAGAGCTCATACGGAGGCACAGAGAGAGTCGTTTTTCCCTCGCTCTATCTGCGAGTTGAACAGGAAAGGGAATGACAAGTAGTGGTACAGGGTACCCTCCGCCACGCACCGTACGATGTCTTGCGGAGTATCTATGTACATGTAGATGTAGATAACCATGAGCGTGCTCTTGCTGATACGGAATCGCACCCTGGACCATAACTCAAGATGGGTCTAGCACGCAGACGTGTCGGTTAAAGGCTCTCAATGTCCTCCTCCTAACCAACACGAGGCCATCACTTGCACAGAGGCGGAACTAGGTTAAATCAGAAAACACAACGCACCTGCATCCTATCCTGTAATGAGCTTTCGCTTGACACCACTGAAATTGCAAACGGCAGCGGCTAGCATCAGTGACACACATGCTACAGGACGTCTGCTCAAAAAAAAATGGTTCAAATGGCTCTGAGCACTATGGGACTTAACTTCTAAGGTCATCAGTCCCCTAGAACTTAGAACTACTTAAACCTAACCAACATAAGGACATCACACACATCCATGCCCGAGGCAGGATTCGAACCCGCGACCTAGAACTGCTCGGCCACCCCGGCCGGCAGGACGTCTGCCTCGGAGCTTCCCTTGAAGTAACCGATTTGTAAAGTTCGTTGTGTCACTGTGGTGCGAACTGCTGCTCAAATCGCTCTTGCAGATGCAGTTCTACGCGCTAGAGCCATATGCCACATGCCACGATGGTCTTCCCTATTGGTAGTTCGGTAGTGTCATGTGGCTGCCCGGAGCCTGGTCTTCTCGAGACCCTATATTATCATGACCACCGCTGCCAGTAATCATTTACAGTGACTACATTCCTGCTAATTCTTTCTGCAGTATCGCAGAGGTAACATCCAGCTTATCGTAGCCCTATTACATGACCTCATTCAAACTGAGAGAGATGCTGATAAAGGCGTCTTCGTCGCCTTAAAGGCATTCTTGACTAAACAGCTACTCAACACGTCCAATCACAACAGTATCCTCATAGTCGCGCGGGGTTAGCCGAGCGATCTTGCTGGCACGGTAGCTCAGCGTGTTCGGTCAGAGAGCTGGTTGGCCTCTGTAATAAAAAAAACTGAGTGAAAGGATCAACAATGAACGTCAACGGGTGTCATGTGACGCCCGCAACGACCAAATACAACGATCAGCCACGAGGGGGGGAAAAAAAGTAGCGGTCTAATGCGCTGAGTAATGGACTGTGCGGCTGATCCCAGCGGAGGTTCGAGTCCTCCCTCGGGCATGGGTGTGTGTGTGTTTGTCCTTAGGATAATTTAGGTTAAGTAGTGAGTAAGCTTAGGGACTGATGACCTTAGCAGTTAAGTACCATAAGATTTCACACACATTTGAACATTTTTTTTCTGTATCCTCATAATAGGGCTACTGGCGCCATTAGTATGCGACTGGTGCAAAATCTGTATAGACATCATCTTTGAGATGTAGAAAAGCGCCTACCAACTTTCGTTTATGTTGCACAATCCTTTTTCGGTGTTGCGATTTTTTTCCGTCAGTGTGTATGACATCAGTTGTTAGAACAAGGTTGGAACGCTCACGTTTCCTTGCACACCTCTACAGGACAGCAGTCACAAACTCTTCCACATGCAGCGAACATCCAGAAAACGACAGAGGTCTTGATCATATCATTTTGGGAGTCTCTAAATATACCCTACATCAAAGTAAACTGCAAGAAAACTCAAAATATGAAATCTCCCTACCCAACAAATACTAAAACATTAATTAGCTACAGCAATCTCAAAAATAATACTTTAATAGCACGCCGCATACGAAAAGTGGATGTAAAGATTTCATATAATAAATAACGAATTTGTTATCAATATATATCATAAAAGTAAGTGCACAACGTGCGTGCCACTAAAACTCAGAAACGAGTCCCCTTTCAATCAAGGGAGTTATATGGTGCTGTAGCCCTCTATCCCGTTTTTACCTGATGGGCGTGCTTTTGAAGATATAAAGGCTGGGAAATTTCTAGATCATTCCAGAACATTCGAGAGTATTCGCGAACATTCCACAACACTCGAGAGTACTCGAGAGCATTCCACATTTCAGAATGTTCCAATTTTGTATCGCGAAAAAAGTCAGTATAGACACAATAGCATTCCACCTCCGCTGGAATTTTTACATCACATGACCGGGGAAACTCCAGAATCAAAACACTTTTTCAAAATATAAAAGCGTGGAACGCCTGCTTCCAAGTGACTTCTTTCGGTGTCACTTCGATCTACGTTAAACAGAGGTAAAATCGATAATGTTTCTTCCATTCAAGGACAAATATATCACAACATGGGATAATTACTACTACTACCCATCGAGGACCATACATTTCTGCAAGTGTATTTCAAAGGAAATTAAAACACAGAAGCTGATCAACGATGCACAGATCGCAGTGGATTGAGATGAGAAGTAGTTCGACATGTACAGAAGATCTTACACGAATACAATCAACTGGTTCACATCTTCAAAACAGCACTAGCCCGAATTATTTCTAATGACTACAAAGTTATAATTCGAGCCTACAAAAGACCACATGGAGAACACGAGCGTCGATTTAATGCATTTAAGATAGACGAAGTCTCCATCGTAATTATCGACAATGAAAACACAAGCCGTGACATAACTGTACAACGAAGAAGGACTCCAATACATTGCAGAAACACAACGGTCATATGATGCCCTCCAATATCCCTTACTATTTCTGCACGGGAAGGACGGATGTCATTTTAATGCGAAATCCACCCTGAAACAGGAGTAGATACAAACAAGAAGTCACTTCCAAGGGACTCTATGCTCACCGCTTAATGATCAGAGAGAGAATGAAATACAGGGTGTGGTAGATAAGTAATGAGACTGGCCGCCGCGCGGCGCCCCAGTCGCTCGCAGGGCGGTCTCCACCTGTACGTCACGTGGTGGGGGATCTGAGCTAACAATAGAACCGGTTCGCAGTCGCGTCGGAGCTCTGGTGCAGTGAGGGTCGAGCTTCGCGTATTACGTTGTTTGTGTGCCCGTGACTCTTGTGAAAACGCTGAAGATGGATCGCTCGATAGAACAGTGGTATGCAATCAAATTTTGCTTTCACTTGGGCAAAACTGCTTCAGAAACTTTTGCTATGATTACGGAGGCCTACAAAGAAGACTCCCTATCAAGAGCTCAAGTGTTCCAGTGGTTTAATGAATTTAAAAACGGGAGGGAATCCGTTGAAGACATGGAACGATCTGGACGCCCTTCAACGAGTCGTGTGGATGAAACGGTGGCCAAAGTGAAAGAACTCCTGGACTCCGACCGTCGTTTAAGTCTCAAAATGATCGCCGATGAGGTCTCCGCGAATAAATTTACGGTTCACCGAATTGTTACGCAAGATTTGATGATGAGGAAAGTTTGCGCAAAATTGGTTCCCCGAGTGCTCACCGCCGAACAAAAGCAACAATGAGTGGACGTTTGCCGTGAGATGTTGAATGATTTGGAAAATAATCCACACTTTTTAGACAACGTAGTAACAGGCGACGAATCGTGGACATTCCAGTACGACCCGGAGACGAAAGCCCAGAGCTCGGAGTGGCACACACCGGCATCCCCGCGGCCGAAGAAAGCAAGAATGTCAAAGTCCCGCATCAAGACAATGCTGATTGTGTTTTTCGACAAGCGGGGGTTAATTCACAAAGAGTTTGTCCCTCAGGGGAAGACTGTCAATGCCGAATTCTACAACGAAGTCCTTCAGTGATTGCACAGAGCCGTCAAACGGAAGCGACAGGACCTTGCTCAACGCTGGTGTCTCCACCACGACAACGCTCCGGCGCACACAGCGTTCCTCGTGACCTCCTACTTGACCCGAATTGGAGTTGAAGTTTTGCCACAGCCACCATACAGCCCTGACTTGAGTCCTCCTGATTTCTTCCTATTTCCGAAGGTCAAAAGATGCCTGAAGGGTCATCGTTTCGACGATATTCCGAACATCCAACGTGCTGTCACGGAGGCACTAACTGGGATAACTCAAACGGACTACAGTGGGGCCTATGAAGCTTGGAAAACGCGCTGGCAACGTTGTGCCGACGCCCAAGGCGAGTACTTTGAAGAATATTAACGTTTTGTACAAATTGGATCAATAAATTTGTTTTTCTAGACTGAGTCTCATTACTTATCTACCACACCCTGTATACAATCATATTCTCAACACTCGCCGTTTATTCCAACAATTCCTGGTAGATATGTATTCAAAAATAGAAGCGGAACGAATGCTTTGCATAAGACTGAATCAGACGAAACTGCACACGAAAGATTACATACACGTTCGAGACGCAATCAGGAACAACGGAAACACTGACGACATTAAAGCAATGGTAATCTTACCCTCATCACACAAAGGAAATCAGAGATATATGCACGAATGCATTCAAGATGCTGTGGCGTACATAAGAAAATATGGACGACCTTACCTCTTCATAAGATTCACAGTCAGTTTATCATGGCCAGATATCAAAGAACAATTAACGGATATCTTCAAAATCATCCAAGCCGAATTTTCCAATTCACAAGAAGATCCAGAACTGTATGACACAGCAACGAAAAACGTGATTCACAGACCACGCGGGCTATTAAACCACAATTCGCATATACAAACATCAATAAAAGTTTTGCATCAACTCGGTTCCGAGAGTTCCGCAAATGTACAGAAAATTGGAATAGAGATCAACATAAACATCATTTCCATCCTTTTTATTGCTCATGAAAACCACACAATGCATGTTGTACAACCATACAGCGAGACCTTCAGAGGTGGTGGTCGAGGCTGCTGCACACACTGGTTCCTCTAATACCTAGTAGCACGTCCTCTTGCATTGATGCATGGCTGTATTCGTCGTGGCATGCTATCCACAAGTTCATCAAGGCACTGTTGCGCCAGATTGTCCCACTCCTTAACGGAGATTCAGCACAGATCCCTCGTAGTGGTTGGTGGGTCACATCGTCCAGAAACAGTGCTTTTCAGTCTATCCCAGGCATGTTCCATAGGGTTCATTTCTGGAGAACATGCTGGCCACTCTAGTCGAGCGATGTCGTTATCCTGAAGGAAGTCATTCATAAGATGTGCAGGATGGGGGCGCGAATTACGGCGTCTTCCATTACCACCAGCGGCGTAAGTCGGTAAGTGTCCTATGGTTCATGTACGGTGTTACAAAATTTTCCGCGTTTTTATTATAGAATAGCCAGTTTTATTCTTGACCTATACTCTACTGTTAGCTCACTTTAAAGAGTAACATTTCTCCTCTATGACATTGTTGCTATCATAAGCAGATCTGTTGGTACCCCCTCAACATATTCTTCATACGAAAGACGAAGAAAATGAAGGATATAAAGAAGAATTCGGAGGGTATATGGGGCCAACAGAAATTGAAGTCAGAAGGAGTGGACAACATATCTGTACAAGAAGTAAAGTATGTATCAAGTAGTGCAGCAAAATGTGCCCAAAAACTTACCTCTTTCATGAAAACTGTTAGTGTTCTGAGCAGGATAGAAGTCCAGAATCGTTGTGTCAAAATAACGCTGAAAATCCGGAATAAGAGAATTTTTTTTAGGTGTTTTAATATTTGTATTGTGTAGTATTTGTTTACGTTCCTACTTCTTTTGCTGTAAAATAATTATTGTAATCCTCTGACAACAATATGACGAATAAGTGAAATTTATTTTCTGATTAGCGTGTAGTGCTTTTTTAGTTTCTTTCCGATTGATATCCTCAGATGCATCTTGTGATTTTAATGAACTTCAGTACATACCTTTGCAACGTTACGCCTAGATATATAATCAACGTGACTGTCTCGAGCAGCACACTACGAATGCTGTATTCGAACAATAGAGTGTTATGTTTTCAGCTCATTTAGATTACTTTACATTTTTCTGCATTTAGAGATGGCTGTCGTTCATCACACCAACTAAAAATTTGTCTAAATCATCCTGTACCCTCCTACGGTGACTCAACGGTACCTTCCCGTACACCACTATGTCAAGCGTCAACGATGTTTGTGCCTAGCGTTCAACTAAACCATTATTTCGAGTCGCGTTGTTCCTTATGTGTGAGTCATAATGTCTTTAGATTGAGTGCCAACATTGTCGATCACTGACAGCTGATGTATTTCTCGTCGATGCTTCTGCTTTTCTAATCAATGCCGGCTGACTATGAAGATGTGATCACGATTAGAAAACTTCGTGTTCAAAATTATCGCTTTTTCGTGCAAACATGAACACTGCATCATCTAGCAATTCATTCGTTACTTTCTTGGTTGTTTCGTGACTCTTTAAAGTGTCTTTTGTTATCATTCTGGAACAATATCCTTCATTTTATTGCCAGTTATTGTTCCAGTCTGACACCGTTTAAGTTTCAATATCAAATTCAGCAGCAGTGTTTTTCAGCACTTCTCCTCCATCATATGCAGTGCATCTAACTTTTTGCTCATGGACATCTCTTTGATGTTAATTTATACTCTCAACAAACGAGGCAGTTCAGCATTGTGCAAGTCAATGTTAACTTGTAACTTTCTTTAAATAATTTGTTTGTAATAAGTTGAATGAATGGGTGAACCGGGAATGCATACAAAACTGGAGTTATCGTGTAGCGTGTTGTAACTGCAAGTGGTGTGCTTATTCCTGTTGGCCGCGCGGAGTGGCCGCGCGGTTTAAGGCGCCATGTCACGGCTTGCGCGGCCCCTCCCGCCACAGGTTCGAATCCTCCCTCGGACATGAGTGTACGTGTGTTGTTCTTAGCATACGTTAGTTTAAGTAGTGTGTAAGTCTAGGGACCGATGACCTCAGCAGTTTGGTCCATCAGGAATCCACATACACAATAAATTACTCCGTGTTAATGTTCGCAAAAACGTTATACGAACTGATTAGGCAATGCAACTCTCAATACCAATAAAGAAATACAGTCACCGCAAAATACATTCAGCCCCTTAGGCACCGAATCCTCTGGCCCCGTTCAAAATTGGTAACTTTTGTCCCTGTGCATATAACAAATAAATAAAATAGTCTTACCTCTAAAGCAGCAACTGTGGATCGCGATATATTCTGGTGTCTACGGAAGAAGAATAAAATATACTAGCTATAGGATCAGCGGTGTGCAATGCTCGCCAAAAATCTTTGAAATGTTAATGAATTGCTTTTGGCTGATAAGTTAAAACTTTGAGAAAAATTCAATGTCTTTGAAAAACATATGACCTGGACAGGGAGACACACTGATTTGGGTGAAATACTAACAGTGATCTTTTCAATAGTGAAATTTTATTCGAAGTTAAGTTTGCCCTTCCAAAACATCTGACAATTGAAATTGCATTACTCAGAAAAATTACATCCTTTTTACAACTTGAGTCACAAACAATGGGGTTTACACAACAACCTCGCTAAAACAGCATAAGGACAAATCATCAAATTACATACACCTGTGTCAACAAATCTTAGAAACGTTACAAAAGGGAAATGTCTAACTAGCCTTTACAACAAATCTGTTTACAAAACAATAAACTGGTAGCCAAGATCGCAGGAATTCTGTTTATTCCATGAATACCGGTTTCGGCGAAACTAAAGCCGCCATCATCGGATCTTAGGACACATACGGGTTACAACATCAAGGCAAACAACGGTGATATAGTTGCCTAATACCACCATTGTTTGCCTTGATGTTGTAACCTGTATGTGTCCTAAGATCCGATGATGACGACTTTAGTTTCGCCGAAACCGGTGATCATGGAATAAAAAGAAGTCCTGCAATCTTGACTACCAGTTTATTGTTTTACAAGCATCTAGATCGCTCCCACATGAGCACAATGTGCTCCCTACAAAATCTGTTTACGTACTTTCTGGAGTTATCCAACAATTGTCAGTTATCAGCCAACTCTTCTACATGAACACGCTGGCAAAACGAGAGTCATAAATATTTAACATCTTTACCTTGCTTGCGAGACAACGTTTGGTTCCACATTTGTATTTCCCATAATACCGTACATATACTCGTAATTCCTACATTATAATCTAACACTTGGTGGCTTCATAGAGCACACCACAAAAACTGCCTACTCCATCCTCTTTCACTCGCTGACAGCTACCCACTGCTGTGCGCTAAAAGCTCTCTTACTCCAACACTACAATCTCAGACCAGAAACAGTATCTTTGGCTCCGTAGTCGTGCCTAGTCAGCGATCTGCTTTACAGAGCACATCAGAGGCATACATCGTTTATAATATAATAGTTTCATCTTAGTTTACATTGGAAACGGCCTTGCCTCAGTGGATACACCGGCTCCCGTGAGATCACCGAAGTTAAGCGAAGTCGGGTGTGGCCGGCACTTGAATGGGTGACCATCCAGGCCGCCCTGTGCTGTTACCATTTTTCGAGGTGCACGCAGCCTCGTGATGACAAGTGAGGAGCTACTCGACCGAATAGTAGCGGCTCCGGTCAAAGAAAACCAACATAACGACTGGGAGAGCAGTGTGCTGACCACACGCCCCTCCAATCCGCATCCTCAGTGAGGATGACACGGCGGTCGGATGGTCCCGATGGGCCACTTGTGGCCTGAAGACGGAGTGCTGTGCTTAGTTTACATTAGTATCATTACAATATTCGGACGGCACATATAAGTGTACCCCAGTAGACTCCTTTCAAACTTGTGAACTGACACTGTAAAAGGACCCGTATTTGGTGGTTGGCTGAATTTACGTTTAACGATTGGCGTTGTTCTTTGTTGTCATCATTACTTCCGGACTATGAAGTACTGTACAATCACTGTACTAAAAAAAATCCAATTAACCGTAGATTCGGATTGGTAAGGACCGGGTAAACGAGATTACACTGTACATTATTGAGTAAATGTATTACAGAGAACTGCCATCTTGGAGAAATAAAGCGCAACTGTCGCCATGAGTAGTAGCTGGTCAGTGTGCCCGTGATACCATCAGACATTCCACTGAATTACTGCGTGGAAGTTGCACGCAGCTTGAACAAGGTTTCACTATCAACTAACTTTAATGCAATATAGATGGGCCACAGTATAGCAGATCATTTTCATTCATCCTTAAGGGGCTCAAAGGATACGGTACCTTTGTTGACTACACGTCATGGTACACAGGAACTAATGTGGGTGTAGTAATGTCGCAAACGGACGCTTCAAGCGTGGGAAGAGGCACGTGGGCTGTTGAGTTGCGCTAGGAGTTGGTAAATACCGTTGATAAAGGACGAGTGTAATAGTTCCATATTGGCAGCAGGTTACAGTGCAGATTTTAGGTGCTATCTTCGTTCTGGTAGCGTCTACACAGGTTGAAATAACATTCTGGTACGTCTGACAGTGACTTGCTTTAAGATAAATGTTTTTGGCCTGCATCACCCCTCTAGAGACGTATCAGATCGGCAGCACTACACATCGAACCATCCTTCTAAACTGTTTCAGTGTGGTTCTATTGACAAAGACACCATCACAGTGTCTGCCTTTATTATGTACCGTATATGTTACTCTGCACCTTTGGTACGCTTTCTGCAATAAGCTTTAGTGTTGGATGAGTAACGTTAAATCGGCAACACAACAGTGAAGTTCTTGTCAGGGCAGCCCATGACAGCTCACAATACAAAGTTAACGAACAAATGAAATGAGCAGGATGACTATTGTTACCCCTATGGAAACAACTACGTGATTCGAAGAAAAAGCGAAGCAAGGTATGAGTACAGTATTTTCAGACCACATGTGACCACATGTGATTGTGGTCACGCTATGGAGTTTAAGCATTGGATGAGACTGACTGTTTTGTTTTGTATAACAGGAAGAATTTGGCCTCAGTCGACTAAGAACAGTACAGACGCCTAATTACACCAGATCACATTTCCTGGTGGGAAGACTGTAGTGGACTGACAAGGCAGCCAATCCACAGTGAAGTAGCCGAAAGGGCACGCGTCAACTCACGCCGTCTGGCGTTAAGTCTGGAACAGGATTCGTAATGAATGTGATAAAGAAAAGAACGTAGCTACTAGAACACTTAACTTTTATATTGTCCTTTGGTATACAGCATTCTGGATGATACAAGTGAGACTCTATCTTGAGGTACATGCAACGTTACAAATGGTTAATGGCGCCTTGCTAGGTCGTAGCCATTAACTTAGCTGAAGGCTATTCTAATTGTCTCTCGGCAAATGAGAGAAAAGGCTTCGTCAGTGTAGTCGCTAGCAACGTCGTCGTACAACTGGGCCGAGTGCTAGTCAGTCTCTCGAGACCTGCCGTGTGGTGGCGCTCGGTCTACGATCACACAGTGGCGACACGCGGGTCCGACATGTACTAATGGACCGCGGCCGATTTAAGCTACCACCTAGCAAGTGTGGTGTCTGGCGGTGACACCACAAAGACAAATTAAGGTGGTCTATTAAGAATATCTACGAATTCAAAACGAATTACAAAATGACTTAGACAAGATATCCACATGGTGAGAAATGTGCCAGTTAACCAAGGACAGTAAAAAGTGTGAGTATAAGCACTCCGTCTTCAGGCCACAAGTGGCCCATCGGGAGCATCCGACCGCCGTGTCATCCTCATTGAGGATGCGGATAGGAGGGGCGTGTGGTCAGCACACCGTTCTTCCGGTCGTTACGATAGTTTTCTCTGACCAGAACCGCTACTATTCGGTCGAGTAGCTCCTCACTTGGCATCACGGGGCTGAGTGCACCCCGAAAAAGGACAACAGCGCATCGCGGCCCGGATGGTCGGTCACCCATCCAAGTGCCGATCACGCTCGACAACACTTCGGTGATATGACGGGAACCGGTGTATCCACTGCGGCAAAGCCGGTGCCTGTTAGTATGAGAACTAAAGAAATTCCATTAAATGTTGACTAAATACTTAGGGATTACAGTTACGAAAAAATTAAATTGGAACCTTTGACAGAGAAAAGGTTATGGGGCAGACGAACCAAATACTGTGTTTTACTGGAAGAATACTTAAAAGATGAAACAAATCAATTAAAGAGACAGGTTACAATACGCATTTTCCGTCCTTTTCTGCAGTAATGCAATTTGGTAAGGGGTTCTTAATAGACTAGACTGACAGGGGACATCGAAGAAGTTCAGAGAAGGCCACTTCATTTTGCATAATCGCGAAATAAAGTACAAAAAATGGTTCAATTGGCTCTGAGCACTATGGGACTTAACTGCTGAGGTCATCAGTCCCCTAGAACTTAGAATTACTTAAACCTAACTAACCTAAGGACATCACACACATCCATGTCCGAGGCAGGATTCGAACCTGCGACCGTAGCAGTCGCGCTGTTCCAGACTGTAGCGCCTAGAACCGCTCGGCCACTCGGGCCGGTGAAATAAAGTACAGGGCGTCATGGATATGATAAGCGAGTTGGGCTTCACGGATACGGTAAGCGATTTGGACTGACAGTTATTGAAACAAATTCGTTTTTCGTTCCGACAGGATCTCTCCACAAAATTACAATCACCAGCTTTCTGCTCCCAATGGCAAAAGCTATTGTGACTTTCTACAGAGGGAGAAATGACCACATGATGAAACAAGGGAATTCACAGTTCGCACAGAATGACTAAGGTGTTCGTTTTTCCCACATGCTATTCGGGAATGGAACGGTCGAGACGCTTTGGTCGCAGGTTCGAATCGTGCCTAGGGCATGGATGTGTGTGATGTCCTTAGGTTAGTTCGGTTTAAGTAGTTCTAAGTTGTAGGGGACTGATGACCTCAGAAGTTAAGTCCCATAGTGCTCAGTGCTATTTGAACCATTTTTCAACGGTCGAGAATAAGTCTGAAAGTTGTTCTTTGAACCCTCTGGAAAACTGGCCGTGAAGTGCAGAGTAATCACGTAAATGTGTAGATGCACGTACATCGCTATGGAACACCTGAAATAGGATACGTGATGTGCAAGAATCATCGACCGCCTGCCTTCCCTTTTCCTATAAAAATATACGGTACTCAGTTACGTCCGCTGAGGAGCGTCTTGCGATAGCGTTTATAGACATTGCCGTAGCGTCATCGGCGTTCAGGAAACACTGCCGCCGCGGTGGTTTGACGTTAGCCCGGACGTCACTTCCTTTTTTTACGGCAAGCAGGCCTGTCTGGAGAGGAGCGGCAGCCGGCGCGGCACGCCGAGTCACCGGGCGGCTGGTTTATGGGCTGGCTCGGGGTTTCCCCGAGAGCGCAGCGCCGGGACGCGCCCTGGTAGCCGTGACTGGGTGGCTAGTGACAAACGCGACCGTCCGCTTGGAGGAACCACCTCATCATGGCCGCTAACAGGCCATTTTCCCACTCAAGCCACTCATTTGATCCCACTCCCCATTTCACATCCGATTCCACAGAAGCACATACGGCAACATCGTCGTCTACACCAATGAATTCTTCGAAACTAATCCCAGGGTTCGCATCGTCCTGCAAAGCTGTCCATTCATCAGGTGAAGTGGCATCTTCTAACGCGTGGACATCTTCAGTGTTGCTGTGTCTCCAAGCTCTGTTAAACAACTTCCCTATATGATTGTGGCGATACTGAGTTACAGGCTGCTGCGATGCCTTTTATTGCGTCAAGCAGATTCCAATTTAAGATTGCACTATTGTTTTCAGCAGCACGAATTGCAGATCTTACAAGTCGCTTACGATAAGCTCTCTTTATGAGAGAGATTATGCCTTGGTCCAAAGGCTGAAGGCGGCTTGTGGCGTTCGGTGGAAAAAACTGAACCTGTATTTTGGATAGGTTCAGATCATGAACGTTATGAGCAGTATATCTGTCCAATGTAAGAAAACACGTCTAGTTTGAGCAAGCATTCGACTGTTTAAACGAAGAAACCACTTGCGAAATGACGTGCCATCGATCCAAGCTTTCTTGTGGTGAGAGTAGATGCAAGGTAAAATGTCCATATTTATCTTTTTTAAAACAACATGGTTTCTCGGATTTACCGATAACCCAGGGACGAAACTTCTCACTGCCGTCAGCATTACAGCACAGTACAACACTCACGTTGTTTGCTTCGTGCTCCACCGTGACAGTTATCACGTTTTATCAGCAGGGAGTGATTTGGAAAAAAAGATTGTAGAAAAATCCAGTTTCATCCATGTTAAACCCATCACACGAGGCACACTTTTCCCTCACTCGGTTGAATTCATGTAACCAGCTGTTCGCACTGTCTTCATCAACTTTATTTGCTTCACCACAAATTTGTACAGATGAAATTGAACGTCTCTTTTGGAACCGATACAACCAACCAGCAGAACAACGGACGTCTTCGATGCCCATATCTTCACTAAAATCATTTGTTTTTGACTGAATCACAGGGCCAGTTAAATGTATGTTAGATGCACGCATATGATCGAACCATTCTAGCAGTAACGTCTCGATGTCTTCATACTTAGCGGTACGAAGTCGTTTAGATTTGTTTCCAGAACCTGATGCCACAGCATTAATAATTTTTTCTCGATTCTTAATAATCGTAGATAAAGTAGATTTATGTATTCCAAACTGCTCTGCAATTGCTCTTTTCTTGGTACTACGGTCCACTTCATCTAGAATCTTAAGCTTTAACTGTACATTTAGAGCTGTCTGTTTCCTCTTTGCCATTATCGCGTGCTACGGTATCGGTTGTAACTGTAGTTTTTATTCAGTATTCCAACTCTATACGGGTACGACTAACAGAACACCAGTCAAATCTGGCACTGTGTACGTTCCTAAATGCTGCTGCACACATTACTGAATGTCTTACAATGTACAGCATACGCTGATTGTTGAGGTGTCAACAATAAATATAATTAGCTTTGTAGCTACATTTCCTACATTCATTTCGGAAAAAAGAATTACGCTTTAGAATACTCTAAGGTCCGAAGTTCGTGTTACAGTGAAATTTAATTACGCTATGAACTGAAAGAGAGTTCGTAATTCGCCTTAACCGATATTCGTGTTAACCCATAAAACATACCACATGAATTAATGTATTCCTGGCGGGACCAATATTTTTTCCGCGTTAACCGCGAGTTCGTCTTATGCGAGTTCGCGCTAACGAGGTTATACTGTAAAACTGAATAGAGTGATCGTGGGAATGGATTCTTTTTCGACGTGAAAACGTCTGTGTGTTCATCGGACGAACTTACCTGTGTGACAGATTTGAACGGCTAATAGGTACGGGGCTAATAATGTATGAACAACGGCCGACCCCGCGACGCATACATCACATCTGTACGTGTTCGTTGCGTAGCACGAGTTATTCCTGTGGCGTTATTCACGTAAATGAAGCCACATGCGCGTGATTGTTATGAATTAGCTTTGTGTCAAGTTATAAACTAGTGTAGCGTGGCAACGCGCTTAAGTAAGACATACTCATAAATATTCTCGGTAATATAGAAAATACAAGTCAGAGGAAAGATCGCGTCGAAAGGAATCCAAGAACCCCAGAACGTCTCGTGCCCAGCGAAAGCGAGAGTTACGGCGGTGTCGAAACGGAAATGAGAAAACGGCCCAAGGCGATTCCGTAGCTGGCCACTTGGCCATATAGTAGCCAGCCATATTATGATTTATCTATGTCGTAAACGTTATGCTTGTCTGTGAAACCATTGTATTCAAAGAGACATAATTAAATTTCAATTAATACGAAAAACTTCAGTATTTTTTTCCCTCTGTAAACTAATTTTTTCCTTGGCATTCCAAGCAGCTGCTTGCGTCGCTCGGGCCTAAAACTGGACTAACATACGGTGTAATCTTCCAGGTGTGGAAGCACCTCATTAAGCTCCATTAGTAACAGTGCTAAGAGAGCATTATCGAACAATGCATATTTTCAAACGCCGTATAAGTATGCATCCGTGGTCTAGGGGTAGAGTCTTCTATTAGTGCTCAAAACGTTCTCTGACCCGCGTTCGAATCCTCCAACCACTTAAACTTTCAATAATAATCATCGTTAGCGGCCGAAGGCTCATGGCATAAGAACTCAACCTCATTCTGGCAATGGTCCGGTCGAAGAGTGTGGAGGAGCGGTCAGAGGCTCAGGGCGCTCTATTGCCCTTGCGGTGGGAAACTGCCCCCAAAGGCGGATGAACGGGCAACAATCAACGGCGTGAGGATGTAGGAGGCAATCGAAAGCGCTGAATCAGAGACACGTTATGTGTATCCACAGGATATGTGGGCTGTAACTGAAAAAGTTTCATGATGATCTCTCCATTGGCAAAAGATTCTGGAATAGTTCCCCATTCGGATCTCCGGGAGGGAACTACGAAGTGCGACGTGGCTGAATAACCTATAAAAGGATAACGTTCTGCGAGTCGGGGCGTGGACTATCAGCAACAGCAGGAAGTGGTATAACGGGAGTCGGATTAGTTATGAATAGGAAGGTAGGGCAGAGAGTGTGTTACTGTTAACAGTTCAGTGATAGGTTAGTCTCATCAGAATCGACAGCAAACCTACAGCGATAGTTCATGTATACATGCTGACGTTGCAAGCTGAAGATGAAGAGATAGAGAAAGTATGTTAGGATATTGAACGGGTAATGCAGAGTGGAAAAGGTAGATGAAAATCTAATGGTCATGGGGGAGTGGAATGCGATTGTAGGGGAAGGAGTAGAAGAAAGGGTTATGGGAGAACATGGGATTCGTACTAGGAACGAGGGAGGAGAAAGGCTAATTGAGTTCTGTAACAAATTTCAACTAGTAATAGCGGAATTTCAGTTCAAGACTCACAAGTGGAGGAGGTGTACTTACAAAAGGTCGGGAAATACGGAAAGATTTCAGTTGGATTACATCATGGCCAGACAGAGATTCCGAAACCAGATGTGTACTGGATTATATGGCGTACCGAGGAGCACATGTAGATTCAGATCACAATGTAGTAGTGATGAAGTGTAGGCTGAAGTTTAAGAGATTTGTCTAGAAAAATCAATACGCAAAGAAGTGGGATACGGAAGTACTAAGGATTGAAGAGGTACGCCTAAAGTTCTCTGAGGCGATAGATACCGAAATAAGGAATGGTTCAGTTGGCAGTACAGTTGAAGAAGAAAGTTGACATCTCTAAAAAGGGAAATCGCAGAAGTTGGAATGAAAAATATAGATACAAAGAAGGTGACTCGAGGAAACCATGGGTAACAGAAGAAATACTTAGGCTGATCGACGAAAGATGGAAGTACAGAAATGTTCAGGGAAATTCAGGAATACAGAAGTACAAGTCGCTGAGGAGTAAAATAAATAGGAAATGCAGGGAAGCTAAGACGAAGCCGCTGCAGGAAAAATGTGAAGAAACCGAAAACGAAATTATTGATGGAAGGACTGAATCACCATACAGGAAATTCAAAACAACGTTGGGTGAAATTAAAAGCAAGGGTGGTAACATTAAGAATGCAACGAGAATTCCACTGTTAAATGCAGACGAGAGAGTAGACAGGTGGAGAGAGTACATTGAAGGTCTCTACGAGGGGGAAGATTTGTCTGTTGTGATAGAAGAAGAAACCTGAGCCGATTTAGAAGAGATAGGGGATCCAATATTAGAAGCAGACGTTAAAAGCGCTTTGAAAGACTTAAGATCAAATAAGGCAGAAGGGGTAGATAACCATTAGAATTTCTAAAATCGTTGTGGGATGTGGCAACAAAACGACTATTCACGTTGGTGCGTAGAATGTATGAGTCTGGCGATTTACCATCTGACTTTCGGAAAAATATCATCCACACGATTCAGAAGGTAGCAAAGCAGGCAAATGCGAAAATTATCGCACAATCAGCTTAGCAGCTCATGTATCCAAGTTGCTAGCAAAAATAATAAGCAGAAGAATTGAAAAGAAAGTTGAGGATGTGTTAGATGACGATCAGTTTGGCTTTAGGTAAGATAAAGGCACCAGAGAGGCAATTCTCACGTTGCAGTTGATAATGGAAGCAAGATTAAAGAAAAATTGGGACTCGTTCGTAGGATTTTCGAAATCCTGAGGAAAATAGGGGTAACCTATAGGGAGAGACGGGTAATATACTAAATGTACAAGAGCCAAGAGGGAATAATAAGAGTTGAAGACTAAGAACGAAATGCTCGGATTAAAAAGGGTGTAAGACGCCCTTCGCCCATCGTATTTAATCTATACATCGAAGAAGTAATGATGGAAATAAAAGAAAGGTTCAAGCGTGGAATTAAAATTCAAGATGAAGGGATATCAATGATATGATTCGCTGATTACAATGCTATCCTGAGTGAAGGTGGAGAAGTATTACGTGATCTGCTAAATGGAATGAACAGTCTAATGAGTACAGACTATGGAAAGACGGTAAATTGAAGAAAGTCGAAAGTTGCGTGTAGTGGCTGAAATGAGAACAGCGCGAAACTTAACATCAGGATTGATGGTCACGAAGTAGATGAAGTTAAGGAAGTTTACTACCTAGGCAGCAAAATAACCATTTAGGGATGGAGCAAGGACGCCATGAAAAGCAGACTAGCACTGGCAAAAAGGGCATTCCTGGCCCAGAGATGTCTACTAGTGTCAAACATAGGACTTAATTTGAAGGAGAAATTTCTGAGAATGTACGTTTGGAGCACAGCATTGTATGGTAATGAAACATGGACTGTAGGAAAACCGGAACAAAGACAATCGAAGCGTTTGAGATGTGGTGCTACAGAGGAATGTTGAAAATTAGGCGGATTGATAAGGTAAGGAATGAGGAGGTTCTGTGCAGACTCGGAGAGGAATGGAATATGTGGAAAACACTGACAAGAAAAAGAGGATGATGGCATATCTGTTAAGACGTCTGGGAATAACTTCCATGGCACTAGAGGAAGCTGTAGAGGATAACAGAGACTGGAATACATTCAGCAAACAACTGATGAAGTAGTCCGCATATGCTGCACTGAGATGAAGGGAGGAAGTCGTCGCGGGCAGGTTCAGACCAATCAGAAGACTGACAACTAAAAAAAAAAAAAAGTATTTATTGGCTTTTGCTATCGATCCATGCAGCTATCCACGTAAATAAGGCAGACAAACACTGTATGAAACTGATATATGGCATGCGAACGTCATTCATTGTTCACAACGTACTACAGTGGTGTAGGGAAAGATAAAAAACTTTATATCGGACACTTGTGGTCTGTCAAGGTGCCGCAAGAGAGTTCCCGTATTCTGTTACTTTCTTACTCCACCAACCTAACCGACTATTTGGTTAATATTATTAATTTAAGCTTTCCTGTGAAGACGATGAAAAAAACTATTGTAATATTTATGCAGTAACTATTTACTTTTACAATTCGATTTAAACCTAACCCTTAGAAGCACAGTAGTTTCAAAGCGAAAATGCCAGATAAGAGAAAGCAAAAGCATTGGCACGGTAAAGTTCCGCGTTCTGGCCCTATAGGGGTCAATCTCATGCGACCGACCGCTGTGTTGTCCTCTGCCAATGGCGTCATTGGAGGCCGTGTAGAGGGGCATGTGGTCAGCACACAACTCTCCCGATCGTTGTTGGGTTTCGTGACCTTGGAACCGCCTCAGCTGGCTACACGAATCGGACTGCAGACTGTACCAGGCCGTCCACCTAGAAAAAATCCCTGACACCACCGGGAATTTAACCCAGGTTTTCAGCATTGCAGTCAGCCTCGCGGACCATTCAGCTGTAGAAGTGGACATACTTGCAAAACAACTTAATTATTACTTTATACTGTCAAAATTCACAATATTTCGAGGTAAAATTCACACATACATCAAATTTTAAATTTTGTACATGCAAGAACAACAATGATCAACATTCAAGGAAGATCTCAGTCAAAATAACGCGCATACCTGTCTCTTAAGTGGTTTTTATGGGCCAAGTTGATATATCAAAACGAGATAAACTTGTCTAATTTTCTTTGGTTTAACTATGTACATGGTTTAAGTGTCAATCACTTTCTGATAATTCAAAAACAGAGTAAAAGTAAATTTAAACATGCAATAAGGAAATGTATTTCTGTCTTGAGCAAACACAATTTTTCTTCTGAATGCATTATGGGAACAGCAGTGATCAATGTCTTATAAATAATTACTACTAAAAACAGTCTTGATCACGATTTATTTAACAAGGTGACCGGTTTCGACCACTACTGTGGTCATCTTCAGACCATTGAGTAGGAACCTCTTTCTATTGGAGAATTCTCCAACAGAAAGAGGTTCCTACTCAATGGTCTGAAGATGACCACAGTAGTGGTCGAAACCGGTCACCTTGTTAAATAAATCGTGATCAAGACTGTTTTTAGTAGTAACAATTTTTCTTGTTTTAGTATCCACATATATTTAGGAAAATTCTCTCGATTTTCAGCTAGTTCATTTATTCTCTGTTAAATAACATATAAAGAATTTGTGCCTTATAACACATAACATTATTTTAAGATGATAGTATTCATATTAATAAAAGTAAAATATTAACAGGAAAAATAAATATACTGTGTACTTTAGTATTACATATTGGTGTTCATGTAGCTGTCTGCTGTTTGCAGCACAGCTTTAATTATTGGCTTCCAGTATGTCATCTGCAATTAATAAGCGTTTATCAATATTTTGTTACTTAACTTCCAAATTTTAGACCTAATTTGAAATAATCTCAGTTTTTTCTCTCTATTGTTTCATTTTTTCTTTTAGTTTTCTTTCTACTTTTATAGCATTACTGTTATTGTATTATATTGTGTTGTAAACAGAGTTTCACAGTTTTACTGTTTGACTAGCTTTTTTTAGATTATAGTACTTGTTTTCGAAAACTGTGTTGATGTATATGTTGATCGCGAAATGTCATTTTGTCATGGTGACTGGGGGTAGCATGTGAGCGGGGCGAAGGGGGGGGGGGGAGGGGATAGCGGACTATGTATGTAAATCTGTAAATCTGTGTACTTACTGTCTGTAGATCTTGTGTTTTCATACTTCTTGAGGGTAGATGAGTGAAGTTTCCTAACATACAATGATTCACTGTATGTGATGTTCACTTGTTCTGTGTGTTATGGGAGGGAGTTTTGAATTCTGCGAGACATAAGGTTTTGTATGTATGTGTATACATGTGTGTGTGGGTGTGTGTGTATGTGTGTATATGTACTGTGTGTCTTGATCTTCTGACAGTTCTTTTAAAGTTGAGAACAGGCTTCCATTGCATACTGCTGTGTATTCCATTCATTACTTCTTTTCCTTCCACAGTGGCTTTCTGGATACGGTAATTTTCTTCTATTATAAGTTTCTGTAGACGACTATTGCTACAATTAGGAAATTTCAGCTCTGTGTTTATGACTGTGTTCAGAATATATGATGTTGAAATTTCTGCTTATTTGTCCAATATAAAATGAGTTGCAGTCTTGACATGTGAGTATATTCCAGATCCGTGGTTTGTCTGTGTTGCATTAGTTGTCCTCAGTTTCTTTTGTATAGAGTTGTCTGTCCTGAAGACAATTTTCGTTCCTTGTTTTTTGAAATTATTGCCTATTCCATGAGCTGCTTTATTGTTGTAGGGGAGCGTGTGGCATTTGTCTGTTGTTGTGGATGTTCCTTTTTCAGATTTGTTGTTTGTGCTTGTGATCTGTGTGCTTATGTTAAGTGTGCCTGTGGTTGTATGTTGGTGTTAATCTGTTTGTTGCTGTGTATTGGGTCCGTTTTTTATTTTTATTCTAATTTTTTGGTTTAGTTTGTCATGTTTGTTGGTTGTTACCAGCTCATTTTCGTACTTGTACTCACTGAGGTGAATTTTATTCAATCTGTATAGCATGTTTTGACAAATAGGCTCCTTGTGGATAATGAAATGGTTCAGTGACGTATGGTTCTGCTAGTGCTTGTAGGTTTTCTGAATATGGAAAATTGGTGTTGGTTATTGTGTATGTGTATTGTGATGCCTAAGAAATGTAGCTTTTAGTCCTTATCTAAGGTGAAAATCATCTCTGGGTAAAAAAAGATTGTGAAACATTGTTTACAACGTAACATAATACAAGGATAGTAGTGCTATAAAAAGAAAAGAAAAACATTAGAGAGAAAAAGAGTCAATAATTTCATATTGGGTTTAAAGTTTGGCAAACTACTTAACAAAAGACTGATAAACGCTTATTAATTGCAGATGACATACTGGAAGGCAACAATTAAAGCTGTGCTGCAAATAGCAGACAGCTATGTGTACACCAATATGTAATGCTAAGGCATAAATTATAATTGTTTTTCTTGTAAATATTTCTGTCAATACTTTTATAAATGAAAATAATATAGCCCTAAAATAATAATGCACAAATTGTTTACATGTTGTTTAATAGAGAATAAATGCATCCACTGAAGTTGGAAAAATTTGTCCGAAATATGTTTGGGTACTGAAGCAAGGACAATCGTGTTTGCTCAAGACAGAACAACATTTCCTTTTTAGCAAATGCGGGCAAGAAAAAGAGATTTAAAGCCAAGAGATACTTAAATAATATGCTAGGATTACATAGCATTCTTTGGTCTATACCTGTTGGGTCATACATTTCTTTTCGCCTTAATTAGGAAGGAATAATGTTCTTTTTATATAGCAAAATCAGTGGTTGCTAACTGTGTGAACACACTTGTCGGTATCTGGTAAGGATAAGGGAGATATCGGGGATCCTTGCTGGTAATGTGTATCGTATAGATAAGTGATAATAAAGTGGCACATCCTGATGTTTTGTGTTCAGTCATGAATGTTAGTTGGTGGTTACGCTTATCCAGTTGTCACAAACTCTGCCAGAAACGACGTATGAGAATAGCTATGTAGAGAAACGGGAAAATGCAAAGAGAAACCAAAATCGAAATCGTCTTGATACGGATCGAATAATGTTCCAGCCACATCATTACATAGTCAGTGTTATACTAGTATTCTCGTTACTTTGTGGAGAAATTTTCAGTGATTGCATGTGCAGAGGCAGAAATACGTTTACTGTTGATACCCACGTGGACTTGATGTGATAAACTGAGGAAGCATATCTCGGAAAATAATGAGGCTCTTGCAAACAACAAAGTAAAGGTCTCTTTGATCACAGTTACATCGACTTTCCTCCTAATCTTTGCAACACGGATCACAAGCCTATGTTACATTAACTATCTTCAGTAACTTGTCACCACTGTTTCAGAAGTACTTCCAAAATGACATTCAAGGTAAGCTCAAGGACTGGAGAGACCTGTGTACGAGAACAATCGGTTTCCACACGACATGGAGTCGTAGGCTGGCTATTGGAATCGTATGTGAAGTCGGCCTCTTAGAAACTAACTTGTGTGCTTTCCGTTGCGAAGCGGGAAATGCGACGTCAGCCGACAGAAGTGTTTCAAGAATTTCATAAAACGCAAGTCGGATAACAGATGGAAAGTATTTCCTTTTGCTTATGACCGTACTGCTTGGAGGAAAACATTTTTAAGTTCTGTATTCAGCACTCTGAAGAAAGTCTGGAAAAAATCCGCATTCTGCAACGAACTGAATTCCTTGTGGAAAGATTTAGATGCGATGTCAAAAGATATGCGGAAAGAAGATGGGACTTTCTGTCCATTGGAGGAAGAATGCTTCAACGAGCTAGCGTGGACGACGAAACATTCTTTTACGAGCATTACTTTTTACATATTTCCAGGAATCAAGTTGATGAATAGTTCCTTTTGTTTGTAAACAAAGCAAAACCGTTAACAGCATACGACGTATACTCGATGTAGTTATCGCCATCTTGAGGCCAGGTATCCTACTTTTGTTGATTTCTATTCCTATACGCAGACGGATGTTATTCTTGTATAGTAAGTGGACGTTATCATTCTTAAGTCATTACATGCAAAATATATTCATCTTCATATGTAGAATATATTCACCTTCATAATACATTTCTCACTAATGCCTTACTGGAAAGCTGGTCTTCTGCGTATTTTTGACAGACTTTTAATGTGAGTTGTTTCTGGAGTAAGGTGCATACCTACAATTATAAAATGTCCTGACACTCCGTTCGATTTGTTCATGGTTTGACTTCTATGTCATTCCCACAATTCCTGCAAAGTCTCCAAGCTGTCACACGTTTTAAGTACCGAAGGTGACGTTACGATGCGACGTAAAGTAATCGAGTATATCATTTTGTTGTAAAGAGGGCGAACTTAGGAGATGAAATCATTGGCGAAGTACTGGGAAGTAGACAGTATTTCTAAAAGCGGGAAAATCGTGGGCAAGGTGTAAATTGCTTGGTACGGAAGTTAAAAGATTATGTTTTAGCGTAAGAAAAATGCACTTGTTTTTTAATGCAATTCCTGTTTCGCTCAGTACACCATTTTTTCGAATGTGCAGATTAAATTCCTGAAGAGTAAACGTGGGAGGTATCCAAAATACATATCTGTAGCTGGACTTAAAATCCTTTCCGTTTACAAATTTATTTGGATTTGGGATTAGGTGGAAGTCGGAGAGTAGCAAATTTAGCGAATAGAGTGAGTGTGTCGATAAACCGTACTTCAGATGCCTCTGTTTTCCTACTGCAAAAACAACTCAATGAGCAGATGCATCGTCCTGAGGGAATATAAGGGGCAGTTAAGTTAAAACCGAACACCCGCTCCCACACTGCGAATCGGACGAAGGCTACGCTTCAGCGATTTGGTTGGGAAACATTGCAACCCTCTCAGTTCTACCCGATTCTTTCGCCGTGTATTTTCTCATCTTTGGCGACCTGAAGAACGCCGTTTTCAATCGGACGAGGAAGTGCAAGAGTGAGTGCTGTTGTGGATCCGTCAGCGGCCGAATGCGTTCTACGAAACAGGAATTGAATGCCTCGTCTCCCAGCGGGATTAATGTCTTAATATCTGTGGTGATTACTTTCGAGTCGAACCATTCCATGATCCCGGGGGGGGGGGGGGGGGGGTGCGCGCTAACTTTTCGTTTGACTGCCTCTCACACATATTTTTTTCTTTTTAACGTAACCCTCTTCTCGCGAATTTTTTCATCCAGTTATATCAAAAGACTGAGTAGTATTTGCAGTTATTGTTTTTCTCTTTGCAAGGCAACGAGAATAGCTTTTGCACTCCTGGTAAAATGTGTCATAACCTTCCTGGCAGATAAAATCACTTCAGCTTTTCTATATTGCAGGATCAACTGCTTTCATTTGTGGCTGAGAAGAGGATGTTCGACATTTCGTCCAAAGGAACACACTGGCACACAAAAACAGTTCCATTATTTTTAAAATGCTTAGTAAATCACTAGAATTTGGTTCTTTTAAATATTGTGTTGTGCGACCTTCATTTCGCACAAATATGTCTCGAAGTTGTGGAACACTTCACGTGAATATGCTGCAATCTTTCTTATGGTGTCAGCTAGCTCGCACAGTTTAGTGTCCGAGCGACCAACAACTTGTTATTCGTCCACCTTGCCTTTGTTTGAGGTTTTGTGACGTCGATCACGCGTACCATCTTCAAGAGAAGTACGGCCACGTTTGGAATTCTGCTGCCCTACTGTTAACGTTTGAAAATGAAAGAATGTCTTTATGAACGTTCTTATGGACTTCCGTCGGCAGTAAACAGTCGGAAACAGAACTTTATTATGATAAGTACTCCATTTTATCCATTTGAAAGAAAGCACAGATCGCCGTATATAAAAAACTTTCGCGCATATTATGTTGCTCTTGATTTAGGTTAATGTAAAACATCTAGGATATCAGAATATTACATTGCGATAGTTGGTAAGAAATATGTTTTAGATTATTTATGGAACAAAGATAAAGAGCAGACTGAAAGTCTATGATACGGTACAGTAGCCAACCTGGAAATACTGAGTTCTACGCTCAAATTACCTTAAAATGTTCAAGACGAATCTGTAATTTGTTGCTGTTTATGGTGCGAGGATAGTGAAGAATGTTAGCAAGATATTGATTTTTCAACTTGCTTCGTCTCTTGCATAAACTGAATTGTTGACAGCGATAACGCTCACAGGAGGAGCATATGTTTAAATCACTTTCTGATGTTTGAGTCGTACGGACAAGTTGGCGAGTGTTCAAAAAAAAAAAAAAAAAGGTTCAAACGGCTCTGAACACTTTGGGAATTAACATCTGAGGTCATCAGTCCCCTAGAACTTAGAACTACTAAAACCTAACTAACCTAAGGACATCACACACATCCATGCACGAGGCAGGATTCGAACCTGCGACTGTAGCGCCTAGAACCGCATGGCCACTGCGGCCGGCTTGGCGAGTGTCTCCCTTAAACTGTAGAAATGACTAGGGAGCTGCCTTACGGAAGCCTTTCCATACGATGGACTTTAAATGTGTGCCGCATGTTCCATCCGTAAATTATGATCTTCTGCTGGGGTGCAGGTGGCAAATAGTAGCACTGTGTCTTGATTACCCCCTTTCTTCTTTATACGCGTTGTATGCCCTCGCTTTATTTTCAGGGTTGTGATCGGATGCATTGAAATACATCTACATCTACATGACTACTCTGCAATTCACATTTAAGTGCTTGGCAGAGGGTTCATCGAACCACAATCATACTGTCTCTCTACCATTCCACTCCCGAACAGCGCGCGGGAAAAACGAACACCTAAACCTTTCTGTTCGAGCTCTCATTTCTCTTATTTTATTTTGATGATCATTCCTACCTATGTAGGTTGGGCTCAACAAAATATTTTCGCATTCGGAAGAGAAAGTTGGTGACTGAAATTTCGTGTGTGTGTGTGTGTGTTTGAGGTTTACGGGCGCTAAACAGCGGGGTCATCAGCGCCCACTGAAATTTCGTAAATAGATCTCGCCGCGACGAAAAACGTCTTTGCTTTAATGACTTCCATCCCAATTCGCGTATCACATCTGCCACACTCTCTCCCCTATTACGCGATAATACAAAACGAGCTGACCTTTTTTGCACCCTTTCGATGTCCTCCGTCAATCCCACCTGGTAAGGATCCCACACCGCGCAGCAATATTCTAACAAAGGACAAACGAGTGTAGTGTAAGCTGTCTCTTTAGTGGACTTGTTGCATCTTCTAAGTGTCCTGCCAATGAAACGTAACCTTTGGCTCGCCTCCCCCACAATATTATCTATGTGGTCTTTCCAACTGAAGTTGTTCGTAATTTTAACACCCAGGTACTTAGTTGAATTGGCAGCCTTGAGAATTGTACTATTTATCGAGTAATCGAATTCCAACGGATTTCTTTTGGAACTCATGTGGACCACCTCACACTTTTCGTTATTTAGCGTCAACTGCCACACCATACAGCAATCTTTTCTAAATCGCTTTGCAACTGATACTGGTCTTCGGATGACCTTACTAGACGGTAAATTACAGCATCATCTGCGAACAACCTAAGAGAACTGCTCAGATTGTCACCCAGGTCATTTATATAGATCAGGAACAGCAGAGGTCACAGGACGCTGCCCTGGGGAACACCTGATATCACTTCAGTTTTACTCGATGATTTGCCGTCTATTACTACGAACTGCGACCTTCCTGACAGGAAATCACGAATCCCGCAAGTCTCCATTGTGCATTGATGAGCAGTTAAGCGAACTGCTACATATCAAACACAATTTGCTATTTTTCTTGAATATTAATGCATTTTGTTCCGCAGTTTATCTATGCAGCATAGAAGCTGTTTGAGCTATTTATACATCATCGCTGATTGAATCTCGTGTATTATTTGTCTATCACAATGTCCGAGTATTTTAGTGTTGTGTCACTCTTCTGGCATCGCCACTAGTAGAATACGAGCAGGGTACAGCTATAACTCCTCACATAAATTACGCATTATACGCAAGATAGACGTATATTGGAGCGGTGTGCGACACACAGGTATGCAGCGATTCATGTAATGGTATGTGTTGCGGATTTATTGGACTGTTAAAATTAAGGTAAATTAACGTGTACGCATTTCTCATTTAAATCTGAATTGTACTCATTGTTTGAAGGTGTCTTTTTTCTTTTAAGACTATTCTTAATGTTGTGACGCTGCACGAGTCTGCGATTTATGCAATTGCGTGAGCCAATAAATGAAGAACACTGATGAGACTTTTCGTCCTCGGAGACTGCATTGTTGCTGGCAAATGTATCTGCAAAATAGTAGTTTTGAATTTGTTTTATATTTCAAGTTCGCATTTATTCAGATGTTTATTTGCTACTCATAAGCAACCGAAGTATTTTGCAAAGCGTAAAATAATATTTTTTATTGCGCGGATGCCACAGAACACTGCGATTGTTTACGGCGTTATTGCACGCGGTGTGTGATCTCGAGTAACTTAGTATCAAGAGCAATGTGAACTGCAAAAGCTACGCCGGCCGGAGTGGCCGAGCGGTTCTAGGCACTACAGTCCGGAGCCGCGCGACCGCTACGATGGCAGGTTCGAATCCTGCCAAGGGCATGGATGTGTGTGATGTACTTAGGTTAGTTAGGTTTAAGTGGTTCTAAGTTCTAGGGGACTGATGACCTCAGAAGTTATGTCCCATAGTGCTCAGAGCCATTTGATTATTGCAACAGCTACACCAGAGGAATTTTAAAGTCGGACGTAATGCTACAGCTGGACAATGCCTGGCCACATGTGACAAGGGATGTCGACTCTTTCTTCGAAGAACGACAAATACAAAATGGAAAACCAAAAAAGGGATTCTGTCTACCAACTAGAGTGATTGACGTATTAAGGACACAGAGTACTTTTCTGGCTCAATATTATGTAAAAATCAACACCTGTTTCTTTCAGACACTGTATATAATGTATATGTTTTACAGTTTTTTGTTGCTATCAGGTAATGTAGCACACTTTCTAAACAAATTAGAAGTAGTTTGAATATTTCTGAACCTGCTTAGAGTTATTAAAAAATTACAAAGGAATTGATGCATTTTTTTCCAAAACTTTTCCTCAAATTGAGCTACCATTTAGTCCAATGTTATACACTTGAAGGGGACCATATTTTTACCAGATATGCATGACATGATGGATTAGGTACAAGACCTATTTAATTCCACGTATTATGTATATTACAAGGATAAAAAACTATCACATCTTACATTTTAATTTTTATAATTTTTTTCCCAATAAAAATGTTTGTTTTCTATAATTTAGTTGATTCTGCAATAAAGCTTAGGTCTACTACGTAAGTATGGACTATTGCAAGTTACCGAAAAAATTAGAGCAATGCTTTACAAACTTTAGGAAATATTCGTACCTGAATTCTGAAAACTACAGCTTGCTGGAAATTGCGAATGAAGATATGACTCCAATTAAACTGTGCCTCAGAACATTCCTGAAGCATAGTCTTCATCCTGCAGCATTTCTTCATCTTCTGGCTTCATTTTGGCATTCCTTTTAGCACTACTTGCTTCTTCGGTAACTTGAAGAGCGAATCTTTCAGCTTCATGCACCTGTTGTTTGTCACACGCAAGCAATTGATCTTCCATATTAGAGCCACATTTTATGCCTAAATTTTGTCAGGACTTCCAACCTTCCTATCACTCCATCACTGAAACATATCACTGCATCTAGTACACCAACGTTTAATATATTTAGCCCTACAAAAACATTCTTGGGTAGTTTTTCCCATATGCAATGGTTGAAACTTTCATTTGTATTCTGAGTGCCCCCATGAAGACATTTACTAAGCAAAACAGTGTCAGCCAGGTCTCTAAAAATTGATTTTATTTCATTCACAACAGGCTCAGGAAGAGAATGCTTATGATGGTATATTTGACCACTTTCTTTTGCTTTTTGGTAACCACACTAAGAATCTGCTCCTTTAGGGCAAAGTCCGTGAACAGGATAGTCATCTGTGGACAACTTATGAAAGTAGGTGGCCTATACAGCTTTTCTCATTGCTGTAACATCATTCGGAGATGCATTTCGTCTAATGGCCAGTCCATAATAACTCTGAAGAATGTCTAGCCTATTTCAGTTTCTGTCAATCTGCCTCGACCAGACAGAGATTTTCCATCAGATAGCAACTTTCCTTTCATTTCTCTTCGTAGCTTCCTCAATCTAGCACCCATTCTCTTTTGCACATGTCCACAACACTCCAGTTTTGTTATGAAGATATCACCATAAACACTGAACTCATTAATTTTATTGAAAGCTTTAGAGTCTCCATCGCCTAGGTACTTCGTATATCTAACGTTATAAACGGGTACCGATCCCTGAAATATTTTTACATCTCCGTCACCCTACATACGTCCACTGATGTTCAATATGCCCTTCAGTGTTCCCATGGCATGTATGGCAGTACTTAGATAAGCACTTAACATCAACAACTTTCCCATTTTCCAGAGAAGTAGCACTTACAACACCAATCAAGGAACGATATCCTCGAAGTTGCCACGTCCCATCAAGTGCAACTGCAATGTTCTTGGTTCCACCAATATTTACAGTTTCTTCTACTGCACGTTTCATAGATGCTTTAGACACATCCGACAAGGCATAAAAGTATTTTTATGTACTTGCTGAACCTACTGGGAGGAGGAGGAAGATCCATCAAATCACAAAACGTTTGAGCACCCTTTTCTCCTTTTCCTATTGCACGCATTGCTTACACTAACTTCAAATTCACATCATATGAATTACGCGCAATGTTCGAAGTCATTTTCGAGGTAGATTTGCAGGATATACGCAGAACAACTAATTTTGACGCTAAACCCTTCTTGCTACTTTGTTGTTCAGGTATTTCAAGACAGTCTACACCATCACATTGTTTACATTTCGCGACTTCCTTTGTCAAGGAAGATAAGATGTCCACATGAACAACAACATATCCATTACAACCAGCGCATTGTTAACACAAAAATTTGAATCACCATGAGGCGTGCCATGTAGGAGTTTCTTCCCTCAAGAACAGGTTACTTTCAACAGTGTGGCTTGCTTTGTTTGTGAACTGGTTACCACGGAATTTCCTTTTATTGAATTTCTTGATGCGTGGAATAGTTCGTATTTATTGCACGCTGAATGATATGTACTTCCACAAATATACGTAGCACTTGGGCAACAAACATTCAGTAACACGTGAACAAACTACTTCAGCTAAAGAAAAGTAAATACTAGCAATGATAATCATTTACAGACACTAGAAACCTGCACTGTTACAAACACATACGATGTATCATGCGTATAATCGCTGGAAACAGAAAGTTCACAGTTCTTTTCGAAATAATACTGGTTTCTGTAACAGAAATAAAATTGCGTGACGGCATACATGACCGGAACTTTAAAATTTGGTATATATAGGTCAATTTTCATTTGAAACCCTATAATGTATATATCAATCTAATCATGAAAGACTATAGAATTTAATAAAGTCATAAAGAAATTCGATTTTTCCACCATTTGTAAGTACCCTGTATCCTTAAACACACGTTTTTATTTTAGCGCCCTTACCAGCATGCGGTTACGATCGTGTCCGGTTTCAGCCTGAAACTCGGTCGTTAAAAAGAGAGAGGTAATGAGAGAAACTGAAATGGTTATCTTTTTGAGAATTGAGGAAAAATGCTGATGTGGCATTCTTCCAGAATGAGTCATAGTGGCCACCGCAGGAATTAAACATGACAATCATTATTGAACGAAGTTATATAGACGCGTTATATGCGGATGTCTGTCACAATTAATTTTATAATCCGCTTTGTGATTGTGAGGCTTAGAATTGTTGTTGGCGAGCGGATGCATTTGGTGACGGGTGACGGAGGGCCGTTTTTGTAGTAAATACGATTCAACAAATAATTTTGCATTGTATTGAGTAATATAGATCAGACTTCGTGTTGTAAATTTAGATTGCAAAGGTTAGACTTTTCTGTGGTGTGCAAATCTGCGCGTATTGACGCGTGGTCGGCAAGAAAATCGACACTTCACCAAACTGATCTCCTTCAAACTCAAATTACACTGAGAAACAGAAACTTTTTGTGTCATTTATGATAAATGACGGAAAACGATGCTCTATAAATGAAACATAGACAGGAGTAGAGATCAGTATTATTACCACCCAACTCCTTAGATGCACTTACAACGATGCTTACATGGTAAGCAGCTGCAAGAGAAAGGCTACAAGGAGGAGTTGTGACAAAAGACAGTAGGTGAATCGCGCTTCTCCTATTTACAAAATAAAGTCATAATTCACGCAAACTAATGCTGTAGGAATGTGTTCACTTACAGGTGATACATATGCTGTCTTCAGAATCTCTACATCATAGGAGGCATTTGACGGGCACTCGGTCAAGATATGCTTTGTCGTATTCACGTGAACTGTACTTTCACAGACTAAAACACAAGTATTGAAGGAAATCCACGCATTTCGCCTCTATGATCTCTCTCGACTGTAAACAACGTCCACAGAATGTTGACACAATTAAAGCGTTGCTGTGAAGACTCTAGCAGACATCGAAGTTCAGGAAATGGTTAGGACCTCTGGTTTTTGGAAGTTATCTGCCCCTTGATACCTGTACTTGTTCGTCGAATATTACAAAGTACGAGGAAAAATCAGCGCTGAATGGCTTATCCTCATATACTAGAGGGGCAACTATTTTTATGAGTTATTAAGACTAATGCTGAAAAGGGACGAAAGCGGAGTTTAGCTAACCCCATACCTCCCCCCCCCCCGTCACTCTCTCTCTCTCTCACACACACACACACCACACACACACACACACACACACACACACACACACACACACACGCACACGCACAAGCTGAAAGTGCAACGGAAAGACACGTTTAGAAAATTTTCAGTTAGTTAGTTGCTTACATGTCCCAAGCGTCTCATTTTCACTATTAGTTGATTCCGTATTTCTAGATTTCCGGAAAGCTTTTTACACCGATCCTCACAAGCGACTTCTGATCAAGCTGCGGGCCTACGGGATATCGTCTCAGTTGTGCGACTGGATTCGTGATTTCCTGTCAGGAAGGTCGCAGTTCGTAGTAATAGACGGCAAATCATCGAGTAAAACTGAAGTGATATCAGGTGTTCCCCAAGGAAGCG
Organism: Schistocerca nitens; assembly: GCF_023898315.1. Lineage (NCBI taxonomy): Eukaryota > Metazoa > Arthropoda > Insecta > Orthoptera > Acrididae > Schistocerca > Schistocerca nitens. The sequence continues at coordinate 934,054,397 of NC_064614.1, read as the reverse complement.
TCCTGGGACCTCTACTGCTCCTGATCTATATAAATGATCTGGGTGACAATCTGAGCAGTTCTCTTAGATTGTTCGCAGATGATGCTGTAATTTACCGTCTAGTAAGGTCATCCGAAGACCAGTATCAGTTGCAAAGCGATTTAGAAAAGACTGCTGTATGGTGTGGCAGGTGGCAGTTGACGCTAAATAACGAAAAGTGTGAGGTGGTCCACATGAGTTCCAAAAGAAATTCGTTGGAATTCGATTACTCGATAAATAGTACAATTCTCAAGACTGTCAATTCAACTAAGTACCTGGGTGTTAAAATTACGAACAACTTCAGTTGGAAAGATCACATAGATAATATTGTGGGGAAGGCGAGCCAAAGGTTACGTTTCATTGGCAGGACACTTAGAAGATGCAACAAGTCCACTAAAGAGACAGCTTACACTACACTCGTTCGTCCTTTGTTAGAATATTGCTGCGCGGTGTGGGATCCTTACCAGGTGGGATTGACGGAGGACATCGAAAGGGTGCAAAAAAGGGCAGCTCGTTTTGTATTATCGCGTAATAGGGGAGAGAGTGTGGCAGATATGATACACGAATTGGGATGGAAGTCATTAAAGCAAAGACGTTTTTCGTCGCGGCGAGATGTATTTACGAAATTTCAGTCACCAACTTTCTCTTCCGAATTCGAAAATATTTTGTTGAGCCCAACCTACATAGGTAGGAATGATCATCAAAATAAAATAAGAGAAATCAGAGCTCGAACAGAAAGGTTTAGGTGTTCGTTTTTCCCGCGCGCTGTTCGGGAGTGGAATGGTAGAGAGATAGTATGATTGTGGTTCGATGAACCCTCTGCCAAGCACTTAAATGTGAATTGCAGAGTAATCATGTAGATGTAGATGATTCGATATGATGTGGGACGAATCAGACTAAATAGTGCTAACATAATAAGTACTTAAAATGATTGCATCTTGACCATTTAGAGAAGAGTTAAATTTGTAGGTATGAAATTTGGTACAAAGAGCTGCCATTTCTAGCAGCAACAAAGGCTCTGTCGCGGCGGCGCACGGCAACACTCACTATCAAGCTATGTGCTCGACTTGTACGATGATGACGACTATAATCTGACAACTTTCGTTCTCTCTGGAGCCTCCAGCCTCCACACACGTATGTGTTTCGTTGTGCTGTATTAAGAACCGGGATTAATCTGACAAAACATAAGACAACCAATTGCCAATCCTGTCTCTAGTGTTGTCACTGGGCGCATCAATGTCAGCGCGCTTCTCTCTGCTGCAGCGTCAGGGGAAACCATAACGGTGATCACCGTGCTGTAAGTTCATACTACTTCCAAACGTCGTTGCACTGTCTCGTAGGTACATGTCTTGCTGCAAACAAACCCATTTCCTAGCTCAAGGCACGTGACATGGCTGTACAACAGTGAACAGCAGAGCGAACAATAAATCTGTCCTCTCAGGCGCTAGTCGCGTGCGGCCGCTGAGATTATGCATGGCGTTGCGTATGGTCCTCCTTAATCCAAGGTTTCGTATTTGTGTGCCACTTGTGGGACACAGATCAATGCGAGCAGAAAAATTTTAACAGTAAACTTCAGCCTTGATAAACGACAACCCCGCCAATGTGGAATCCCGATATACGCCAGTAGACTTTTCTCCTTCTTACATGAGGCATGAAATAATTTTCCCACAACCAACCAACTTCGAAATGAGAAGTCCACTACCTAATGTGGTCTTGCATTATATACAGAATATAGATGGCGTACTCCAATCTATTATACGTTGTTGCTCTGAAATGCTAATTCAAATGGTTCAAATGGCTTTGAGCACTAAGGGACTTAACATCTGAGGTCATCAGTCCCGTAGAACTTAGAACTACTTAAACCTAACTAACCTAAGGACATCACACACATCCATGCCCGAGGCAGGATTCGAATCTGAGACCGTAGCGGTCGCGCGGTTCCAGACTGAAGCGCCTAGAACCGCTCGGCCACACCGGCCGGTGAAATGCTAATTGTTTGCATGTTCAAGAATACGGTACGTATCATTCTAATTTGATGCTGGTTGGTTGCCTCTTACATCGTGTTACGACGTGCAATTTTAATCGCCAGAAATTCGCTGCTGATACCATTTCCTGTTCTAGAACCTTGTCTCTCTCGCTTTATTCAAGACGAGTGTATTTTTTACTTTGAATCTAGTTAACACACACACACACACACTCGCATTCATACAAAAGCACAATGGACAACATTCTCCCAGCAAATCGAAAATAATCCCGTCCCAATCAGTTGAGTGCTACCAATCCTTTCAGGAGTATAGGAAATCTCCGCCAAAAAATATTGCAGCTCGTTGGTATTTGTCTTAGAAAAATCAGGTTCTACAAGAGACCAACGTGCATAGTGAATGAAAGACGGGAACAAAAAGAGATGTCCTTCGTTTATGTCGTCTAAAAGAGCCACATACGGTTTTTATGGACCTTACAGCCTTAAGGCATGTTTAACATCTAAATTCCCCTGAAAGGCTTGAACCAGTGAAAAATTTTCCTGATACGAAGATTTCTGACGTCGCTGTGACACGAGCAGCTATCTCGGGACACCGCCAGTTTTCCCGGCGCGACGTCTCGGCAGATGCACAGCGTCACAGGCGGGATTACACACACATAACTGGTGTTGAAACGTAGCTTTCGTCGCCCGTCCTAGACAGGATGGCCGCCTTCTCGGAAGACTGCTGCCACGATCTTTCATATAAGCGCAGAGAAACGCACTGAGGTACAAAGGAAACGAGATAACGCAAGACTTGAGAACTCCTGTAATTGTCAGTGGTAAAAGAAACTAAAAACTATTTTCTGATGTGTGGAAAAGACATACGCTTACCCTTATGCATAGCTTACAATAATTGAAGGGGTCGGCTGAAGAAACTGCTAACAATTTAGATCGCGCTATCCGCTGTGTTTCCGAGTGCACCACATCCTTGGAACAAGTAGCCCCACATGTACAGATAGAACTCGCATTTTGCTCTTGTGAATTAGCACTTTCTTTCGCCGACTTCTTCAATTCAATCGTAGCATATCAAAATAGCGGGCTTTCGGGATGCAACTGACTCCAAATCATGAAAAGCGCGAAGTCATCCACATGAGCACTAAAAAAATTCGCTAAATTCAGTTAAGCGATAAGTTACACAGACCCAAAGGCTCTTAACTAAATAGCTTGGATTACAATTACGAATAACTTAAGTTGGAACAATCACATTGATAATGTTGTGAGGAAAGCAAGTCAAAGATTGTGCTTTACTGGCAGAGCACTTAGATGTAGCAGGTTGACTAAAGAGCCTGCTTACATTCCGGTTGTCCGCCCTCTTCTAGAATATTGCTGTGTGGTGTGGGATCCGCATCAGATGGGATTGACAATTACATCGAAAAAGTTCCAGGAGGGGCAGCTCGTATCGTATTATTGCTAAATAAGGGAGAGGGTGCTACGGATATAATGCGCGAATTGGGGTTACAAGTCATTACAAAAAAGGCGTTTTTCGCTGCAACAGGACCTTCTGCTGAAATTTCAATCACCAACTTTCTCCTCGAAGTGTGACAGTATTTTGTAGGCGCCCACCTACATTGGGAGAAATGATTATCATAATAAAATAAGAGAATCGACGAACCCTCTGCCAAGCACATGATTGTGAATTGCAGAGTAATCATACAGATGTAGATGTAGCTGTAGATATGGAGAAGGCCTGTGAGAAGCCACGATGAGAAAGAAAGAACAGCCCAACAATATCTGACATGTATGTCAACGTTTGCCAAATTTCTATAAGAAGATAGTTACTGAAAACAAAAACAGTCAGATCAGTAGCACAAAAGGACTGTTGCTTTTGTTTATACCGTCCAACTTTCTCGCTAATACTGTGTAATATTTATGTAAACGACATCAACAGAGGACCGCTCATCCAACTGACGCAATATGCAGACAACTTCTCTGTACAAATAAACAATCAGTTAGATTTTCAGGTTACAATCTGCAGACCATGCTGTATTCGTTTAGCTCAGCAGAGTCACAACATCGTTAGACTACATCAGCTAGCCTCAGCAATATTTTTGTTGTTGTTGTAGGCATGAGTTCAAAGACTGGTATATGCAGCTCTTCAGGCTAACATGTCTTATTCAAGTTTTTTCATACCTGCAGAACCACTTAAAACATACAGGGTGTTCATTTCAACTGAAGACATCGAAATATCTCGAAAACTATACATCGGGTCAAAAAAAGTTATAATTATTTCGGAAGGGGGACATCCAATGATAGTATACGATACCATACTTGACAGCCCCAACCCCACCGCGCGCATGGGTGGCGGGGAGCGACTTCGAAATCTTCGATGGGAATCCATTTTTTTATTGCAGATTACGATTCTACGCAAAATCTACATGCGTTTTGTCAGAAGCATTTTCTTGGTTTCGTCACAGATGTCGCTTTAATCGGAGGAATGGAAAAGGGTACACCATCGTAATTTAGGGCATGCTGCTCAATAGCCTTGCATATCCGGTGGCACGTGGGACCCCATCTCCACGCTGCAAGTGCAGGATGGGCCAATATTTCATAGCTTGCAATTGGAAACCCCATTCGCAATGTTCTGTTCCTCCGACATCGAACAGGGGACTACTCGACGCGCCACTGTGACCATGGCTCGAGACGAACGCTATTACTTTTCCAGTTAGAACAAGTGTTAAAACGTCGTACCGTCTTGCAGATTGTCTTCAATACTCTTAGTGATCCGCTTTTCAAATGACCCTACATAGGACGGAAGCATATCTGAGGGAATGTCAGCACAGGCGTTTCTGATGCTGTCGATCTTGTCTTCATGGCCTGTTGGCACTTGCTGGTACACCTTATCTTTTAAACATCCCCACAGAAAGAAAACCGGCAACAAATCCCGCAACCTAGCTTGCCAATTAATAGGGAAACCTCAGCTGATCCACCAACCAAGTGTAAACACGACCTAATAGCCCCCGTGCTTCAATTCCGTAATGCGCTGGGCAACCGTCACGCTGAAACCACATACCTTGTCGAACGTCCAGGGCAAGCACCTGTAGTTCCTGTCCCAAAAAACGTTCGATATTTGTATCCATTCACCGTGACGACGATAAAATACGGATCAATCAATTTGTTCCCCATGATGCCACACCTTACGTTACCCGACCAACGGCTTTTGACGGTCAATTTGCCATAGCCAGTGGGGACCGTCTGTACACCAGTAAGGCATGTTATGCCGATTAACGCTACCACATCGGAAAAAGTACCTCTGTAAAGAACGTGAGGGTTGTTTGCACTTTTTGACGTGCCAATTAACAAAACATTACCCGGTTATGCAAATCGGCGCCATGAAGTTCTTGACACCTATGACAATACCGTATTGTGACGGATATAACGGAATCGCGGTGTAATTGCCGGGCGCTTATCCGTGTGTTGAGGTGCACTGCCAGTACGACAGCTATTTCATTAGCGTCTCCTGTAACATGTTTGCTTCGTTTCTTTTTGCCGGTCTGTACGCTGCCACCACACATAAAGGAGTTCTCAACCTTGTAAAAGAACGAACGAGAGTGAGCCTTAACATTTCTTTTACATTCTCCGTAAATCAGGTGCATTTCAGTTTTTTCTTCTGTTGTTGCAACTTTCATCGTCCACTTCTACGTCTGTTCACCAAACGATTGGTAGGGGTGCAGGCAATGAACATTGCGCAAGTATTGTAATGTTTAGAGCCCCTGTCTCTTCGACATTTGCGCGATACGTGAGCTCCGGTCGCAGTGCACTGCCTGTTAACGAGACGTCGTAGTTTGCTACACGGCCACGGTGGCGCGTCGAATGGCCCCCTGTTCGATATGTGTGGTAAATTATGATTGTATATCCATTTCTATTCCTCCAATTACAGCGCCATCTGTGGCGAAATGAAGAAAATACTTCGGACAAAATGTATGTAGATTTTGCCGTAGAATGGTAATTAGGAATAGAAAACGGGGGTTCTCATTCAAGATTTCAAAGTTGCTCCCCACACTCGCGCACGGGGTGGGGCGCCGGGACGAGTGTGGCGCTATCGTTGGATGTCCTCTTGTTTTGTTGTAACATGGAAACGAACCGTTTCTGGATTTGGGTTCTCATGTCCCCTCTGCAACCTTTAGAAGTGTGTAACATGAATTGTGAAACACCTTGTATAACACACCAGTACATGAATACTGCTTGAGTGTTTCGAACCCCCACAAGCTCTGGTTGATGGAAGACGTCGATGCAATTCAAAGGCGTGTTGCCAGACTTGTTACCGGTAGGCTCGAAAAACACATTAGTATCACAGAAATGCTTCTTGAATCCAAATGAGTAACCTAATGCTGCATTCACACTGCGTGCTGGGACGAGCCGGAATGGGATGTACTGGACAGGTCCACGGCTAGCCGGTTGAAGGCACCGCAACTGTGCTTGTTACCCTCTCTGCCAGGCCGCGTGGGGGGAAGGAAAGGGGGCAATCCACCTCTCCTAGCTTCACATTATAAAAACTCTCGGCAGTATATAAGACTACGCCACATCCTCTTAAGAACTTATTTTTTCATTAAAAGCTTTACTTTCCTTGTGAAAAAAGAAACTACCTACTTTTCATTTCGCATGCTGCCGGCCGAAGTGGCCGAGCGGTTCTAGGCGCTACAGTCTGGAACCGCGTGACCGCTACGGTCGCAGGTTCGAATCCTGCCTCGGGCATGGATGTGTGTGATGTCCTTAGGTTAGTTAGGTTTAACTAGTTCTAAGTTCTAGGGGACTAATGACCTCAGAAGTTGAGTCCCATAGTGCTCAGAGCCATTTGAACCATTTTTTTTCATTTGGCATGATGTTTTAGTTCCACAACATTTCTCATTCGATTTCGAAGAAGTCATGCTGTTAAAAAATCTGATTTTTGTACTGGTAGTATGGCACGTTAGCTTCTTAATAAATCATATACCTTTTCATAATCCATCTCAGTCATTGTGAACTGACGCTATTTCTCAAGCACATGCACTTGATTTACAAATCTTGTATTGAAAATGTCTGATAGCATGCAAATTACCGTTCAGTATATTTTACATCATATACATTATTGCGAATGAAATATAGCTAAAAGCACAAAAGACTTTTTGAAACGATAGTGATTCCTGTTACCAGACTCCTTTCACAAGTAAATGCGAGTTATGTGGTGGCGTCTGTGACACGATCGCAAGCCTACACGTTCACATGAGTTTATCGTGGTGTCAAACACTGCAGAATAGCAAAACAAATTACTAGCGATCAGTGTAGGCTTAGATCGGACCCTCGTGCGATTTCAATCATCAATCAAATATATACGATTTTTTCCCAGGGTAACGACCGATAACACTGGACAATCATCTGCTGCGGTTTTACATTGGGCCACGCTTTACATAATAAAAGGCAAGCAATTATTTGTTGGCCGCATCCTACAGTTATTACAACGAAAATTTCGCATTTGCAAATGGAAAAGAAGATTAAATTAATCTAACATGAGACTGCTGTGGATGGACTACAATGAAACCTTATGTCATTCTACTTATTTGCTTTCTAGTTGGAGATGCTAAAAGATACAATTATATTTATAGATGTTTCTACATCTAAGTTGACTAATATGCAGGCTGTTCATTTCTGAAATTTTCACTTCAGTATTTCTGTGAGATGTAGTATAACAAGTTGTAAATGATTATGAGCTTTAGATCGACCACATCTCCAATTTCGAAGGACTCTGCTTAACTGTTAGGAGCAATATTTATTTTAGGAAATTCAGATGATGTAGCCAATGGCAAGTTGAAGTTCGTGTTATGGACTTTTCTGTCAGCTGCTTGATGTCACCTTGGTAAATTTTTAAATTCTGTTCTCTGTCTCTAAAGAGTTTCCATTTCGATTTGTCCATTTTAACAGAAAGAATAGTGGACACATTAGGCGTATCCTGAAACGCTGCAGGGTAGGTTAATGAATTACTGTCAATCGATGCATATGTGCGTGTAAATTTTTTTTCTTCCTTGCCGGGTGTCAGTGCCAGAGAATCCTCTCTCTTCGAAGGCATAGAAAACACAGGTGCGGCCATCAGTTGTTCACTGACAGCCAGTCTCTGCTATCATACAGAACAAGGACTTCATTATTTTATTGGTATTGTTTTGACAGTGCAGTAGCTCATCGAGTTGGAAGCACAGAAGAAATAACAGGTTATGCGCTCATTTTATAAATAGTGCCAGTCATGTACGATGGTTTTTTCCTTGTATGAACATCAAAACTTTCCTGAAAAGTTTTATTCGTATTACAGAATGAACGATAATACATTTCATGATGCACTGCAGAACATTCAAGATAAAATTTCGGAACAGGAGAGACAGTTTTGTAGGACCATAGCAGAACAGAAAAATTATGTACAACGATAAGGTGAGACAAATTACTGCACAATCATTATTTTGAAGTAGAACTTTGAGAGGTGGCATGAGCCCCCTCTCATAGTTCTATCTTACGATTCTCCTCTCTAATTGCATGCGGTGGAAAGTTGCTATTCCTTCACACGCGGACTTCCCACGCAGCGTCTCTTGTCACCCGGGTGGTCCGGTGACAGGCGGGCTCTGCTGATTTCGAAAGGGTAAGCCGACGGGTGTGAATGCTTTCCAGACGCCGACATTGTCAAAAGACACGCCCGGAGGGGCCTGAAGTAGCGGCTGGGCTAGAGGTTCCGTTACTTCGCAGAAACTGAGCGAAAACACTTTCTGGCGGGCTACCAGCGAGGCGTGGGAATGACTTGTGTACCCAGGCAGTTGTGGCGGGAAAATTCCCGCGCTTTCTGCAAAATAGTAACTGTGATTGGCTTGCTCAGGGCATAGCTCCGTGACGTAGCAAAATAAGCGCAGAAATTGGCGCCAAGAATCTCCATTGGTGGAATGGTAGTGCTCCGGCAATGGAGTGGAATTTTCCGCCAGTTTTCGAGTTGCTGATTGGAACGTTTAACCACGGCCACTGTCGTGGGGGCGGGAATGTTCTGTGTTCGGCCTGTACGGGTGCTCAGAGTAGTCGGCTCTCGCCTTTCGGTCGAGGACGTCGAAGCAACCAGCCATCGCCTCCAGTACGCCAGATCGTGTTCTGGCAGTTAAGAAGACAGTGTGGTAATGTATGTCCGCAGCACCGGCAGATAGGGATTTTCCTAGGTGATAATCAGAGCTCAGCAGAGCGCGCCTGTTCGTCTTTTTCTAACTTTGTTCTGTCTTGAGTAGCAGGAATTAATGTTGGGTTAGCTGTGTGTCTCTCTTAAGATTTGAGTGGCAAGGAATTGACTCCACATACCACCTCGTCTTAAACCTCACAATCTAGTTTAGGGACAACTTCACATTCACAGCGTTTGAGTATCCAATTTGAGCCAATTTGATGTATTGTAAATGTTTCATGTGTTTTTGTTTATTATTTTGTGTTTAGTCTTAATAAATCATATTGTTATTTTGGACAGAACTTTCATTCTGTTAAACGGTAGAGCAACCCTATCATTCCTCACTATGTTAATGAAACCTTCGTTTATTTAACTTATTTAACAAATTAAATTATTGCAGGTGCCAAACTCTCTTCTACTCCACTGGCAGGGTTGATTAGAGTCAGTTCGCGTATTTTTTTTTAATCCTTGTGCAACAGCAAAAGTCGGAGTTAGAATAGGGGGGGGGGGGGCTTAGAGCATCATTTACATATATAGATTCTAGAAGAATTTAGTGTTAAATACACTGCTAGCCCCGGCACCTCGCAGAACAGGAGAGACAGTTTTGTAGGACCATAGCAGCACAGAAAAATTGTGTACAACGATAAGGTGAGATAAATTACTGCACAATCATTATTTTGAAGTAGAACTTTGTACAGAACTCACTGCCTCCAATTCATTACAGCCAAGCTATTGCATTTTAAGTTCTAAAAATGTTTGCTTCTGGAGAGGAAGGCTGTTTTTTGGACTGCTGAGACACACCAGGAAGTAATTAACGTCACCATGTTCGGTAATATCTTTCTGTGCCTTCATCACAGGTATTTTGTCCTTTTCAAGCTGCAAAATTCTCCGTATTTTTCTCACTAGTTCCTTTTTTTTGTGATGTGGTGCGTGGCAGTGTCAATGGTTCGTCGACTGGAGACAATGACGACCTCTCTAACGATATTCTTCATCTTGTGATCCAGACAGAGTGACAGGCAAAAATACTTGAGATAATGCGGCCGGAGTGGCCGAGCGGTTCTAGGCGCTTCAGTCTGGAACGACGCGACCGCTACGGTCGCAGGTTCTAATCCTGCCTTGGGCGTGGATGTGTGTGATGTCCTTAGGTTAGTTAGGTTTAAGTAGTTCTAAGTTCTAGGGGACTGATGACCTCAGGTGTTAAGTCCCATAGTGCTCAGAGCCCTTTGAACCATTTTGAACTTGAGATAATATAATTTGTATCACTAGTCCTGTTTCCGCTGACAGAAACTGTGCATAGCTCTTGGAATTAAAATATCTTTTACGAAATTCATGCGATGAAACCATGCCAAGTGTAACTGCATTTCGATAGAATTTTCTCTGCATCACCTGAACTCATTTTGCCAAGGTTTTTCTTCTTTTTTATTTTTTTAATTCTTCTCTGCAACTGTCTCTAAGGAGTTCCATTTCGATTTCAACTTTTTATTTTGAAGAATGCTAAATGGGAGTAACATAATATGACTCGTTAGTTTCCTGTTGTTACAGATGTATGTGATACGTGGTACTTGCTGGAATTAAGGAAAACGTGGAAGGGAGGACCCACCAATATAACTTTATTTTCATACAACCTGTTTAATAATATATATCAACTGTGTTTCACAGATAATCGAAACATTTAACCATAAAATTTTCTTCAACAAAATGAACAAATATGCAAAATTCTTTTGACCTTAAAACTTAAGTTGAATAAGCTTTTAATCTTTGCAAAATAAATCTGAAATGCTGTATTGTAAAACAGCAACCAATATGGCAGTGATTACAATACGGCCGCACCTGCAGCCCGCCCGTTATCTGGCGAACCTGCGGTGTTTACTACCGTGCTGGACACAGTCTGTCTTATTAAATGCGCTTCTGCAGCACATGAAAACTATATAAGCACCATAGATGACAAGAGTGATTCAGTTACTCAAAATAGATGACTTAACCTTTAATTTGAAAGTTGTATGTCGAAAGGTTCAGGGTTAAGATGCGCACCTGTGCTTAAAGGTTAAACAGATTAGCAAACAATATGACAATGATAAGGCTTACTTCAAAGTAACCAACTCTTAATTTCAATCGGCAACAAGTCCCTACTGGCAATTTTATTTTGACTAAAACCCTCGAGACAGTTGGCTGTTAATATTTTCAAAGTTAAACTGATTGTCAGTTATTAAGACCGCTCTGAAGGAACGTCTTAAAACTTTACTTGTGAACACTTATTACAAGAGAATTCACTCGGCGGAACTACAAGATCCAGCTAAAATACACCAATAATGAGCCGGTCTTTCAAACACAGAAACGAATAGCTTAGTACAACAGGTTGTTCAGATTACAACTAATGACTGAGAAATGCAATTCTAGTCAAAGAAGTGAACCGGTTAGCAGCTAAATCTAACAATAAGGCCCCTCTTTCTTTTAACGGCAACCTGTGCCTTAGTACAATTTTTCCGGTTGTATTTACGACCAAAAACTGATTAATTAGAACAGTAATGATGGGGTACAACCCAGAAAGGAAAGACAATATAATAGCAGGACAAATTTTCAAACGATAACTAGTGTCTTTGTACAATTTTACTGCCTATATTTATGACCAAACAGCCGAGCGAGTGAAACTCTGAGGGTCGGGTACAAACCAGAAAATAATAAGGAGGGCAGGAAGAGGATGACACAAATCACCACGAGAGTTGCAGAATGTTACTCCCCTTTATCAGCAAGCAGTTCCATGGATTCACGACCCGTCGCAGCGGGTACTGAGTGGTGCCGATGAAAGCCGAGTCGTAGAGGGCAGCCACGCCACGAGCGGTCGTCCGACACGAATGTTGCCAACCAACCGACGGGATGTCGGCCTGCCGCTTGTAGTCGGCGCTGACCCCGGTGAAGCACTCCGGTATCTTCGCTCTGCGCAGATCCTCCTTGCGCAGCTCGTGGCTTCGGCCGCTCGGACCTCACGACTACTTCTTGTGGCGACGCCACCACCAATCTCCAAACTTCGTGCCTCCCTCTCGGGCCAACGAACTCCGAATATATATCGGCAAGCAAAGACCTTCTAAGGACACAACCCACACATACGATCGGCAATGGGGCCGCAAGAGGGATAGTCGATACTACACCTGAGCCAGTGGCGCCAGACAGAACAGTCTGCTAACTCAATGGCGCCACGGCTCAGTATGACAACAGATGTAGTAAGTAAATGTAGATTAACTAAGGAACTTTGTATCATTACAGTATCTGTAATTTTTCCTCACTGGCTGGAAAATGTGAAGGAACTTCTTTAAAAGAAAAAAAAAAAAGGATTTCGTGCACTGAACTTCTGATAAAAACTGACAGAAAACGTCTGGCACGTTTACTGCAGGCACTGAATCGTAGTTCCATTGGCCGCCGGCTTGCGCTGCAAATACAGCGTGGTTATAATTAAACATTCGCTACTTGAGCCAGTGTAGACGGAAAACTATTTACCATATAGATACCCAACTTTATAGGAATGATGTTCAGAGTGTGTGCTGCGGGTTTTGCGTTGTTACTAGTGTTAGTGTCATGACTTGCCGTTAGGCGCCGTTACTGGTACGGCGACATAGGGTTGAAACGTAAGCATCAGTGTTCATTACAGATGCAGACAGCCAATGTTGTTGTTGTTGTGGTCTTCAGTCCTGAGACTGGTTTGATACAGCTCTCCATGCTACTCTATCCTGTGCAATCTTCTTCATCTCCCAGTACCTACTGCAACCTACACCCTTCTGAATCTGCTTAGTGTATTCATCTCTTGGTCTCCCTCTACGATTTTTACCCTCCACGCTGCCCTCCAATGCTAAATTTGTGATCCCTTGATGCCTCAAAACATGTCCTACCAACCGATCCCTTCTTCTAGTCAAGTTGTGCCACAAACTTCTCTTCTCCCCAATCCTATTCAATACCTCCTCATTAGTTACGTGATCTACCCACCTTATCTTCAGCATTCTTCTGTAGCACCACATTTCGAAAGCTTCTATTCTCTTTTTGTCCAAACTGGTTATCGTCCATGTTTCACTTCCATACATGGCTACACTCCATACAAATACTTTCAGAAACGACTTCCTGACACTTAAATCTATACTCGATGTTAACAAATTTCCCTTCTTCAGAAACGATTTCCTTGCCATTGCCAGTCTACATTTTATATCCTCTCTACTTCGACCATCATCAGTTATTTTACTCCCTAAATAGCAAAACTCCTTTACTACTTTAAGTGTCTCATTTCCTAATCTAATCCCCTCAGCATCACCCGATTTAATTTGACTACAATCCATTATCCTCGTTTTGCTTTTGTTGATGTTCATCTTATATCCTCCTTTCAAGACACTGTCCATTCCGTTCAACTGCTCTTCCAAGTCCTTTGCTGTCTCTGACAGAATTACAATGTCATCGGCGAACCTCAAAGTTTTTACTTCTTCTCCATGAATTTTAATACCTACTCCGAATTTTTCTTTGTTTCCTTTACTGCTTGCTCAATATACAGATTGAATAACATCGGGGAGAGGCTACAACCCTGTCTCACTCCTTTCCCAACCACTGCTTCCCTTTCATGCCCCTCGACTCTTATAACTGCCATCTGGTTTCTGTACAAATTGTAAATAGCCTTTCGCTCCCTGTAATTTACCCCTGCCACCTTCAGAATTTGAAAGAGAGTATTCCAGTTAACGTTGTAAAAAGCTTTCTCTAAGTCTACAAATGCTAGAAACGTAGGTTTGCCTTTTCTTAATCTTTCTTCTAAGATAAGTCGTTAGGTTAGTATTGCCTCACGTGTTCCAACATTTCTACGGAATCCAAACTGATCTTCCCCGAGGTCCGCTTCTACCAGTTTTTCCATTCGTCTGTAAAGAATTCGCGTTAGTATTTTGCAGCTGTGACTTATTAAACTGATAGTTCGGTAATTTTCACATCTGTCAACACCTGCTTTCTTTGGTATTGGAATTATTATATTCTTCTTGAAGTCTGTGGGTATTTCGCCTGTCTCATACATCTTGCTCACCAGATGGTAGAGTTTTGTCATGACTGGCTCTCCCAAGGCCATCAGTAGTTCTAATGGAATGTTGTCTACTCCCGGGGCCTTGTTTCGACTCAGGTCTTTCAGTGCTCTGTCAAACTCTTCACGCAGTATCTTATCTCCCATTTCATCTTCATCTACATCCTCTTCCATTTCCATAATATTGTCCTCAAGTACATCGCCCTTGTATAAACCCTCTATATACTCCTTCCACCTTTCTGCCTTCCCTTCTTTGCTTAGAACTGGGTTTCCATCTGAGCTCTTGATATTCATACAAGTGGTTTTCTTCTCTCTTCTCTTTAATTTTCCTGTAGGCAGTATCTATCTTACCCCTAGTGAGACAAGCCTCTACATCCTTACATTTGTCCTCTAGCCATCCCTGCTTAGCCATTTTGCACTTTCTGTCGATCTCATTTTTGAGACGTTTGTATTCCCTTTTGCCTGCTTCATTTACTGCATTTTTATATTTTCTCCTTTCATCAATTAAATTCAATATTTCTTCTGTTACCCAAGGATTTCTATTAGCCCTCGTCCTTTTACCTACTTGATCGTCTGCTGCCTTCACTACTTCATCCCTCAGAGCTACCCATTCTTCTTCTGCTGTATTTCTTTCCCCCATGACTATTAAATTTTCGTCTCCCTTCACTACCTGAATAATTTCTTTTATCTCGTCATACATTTCATCAATTTCTTCATCATCTGCAGAGCTAGTTGGCATATAAACTTGTACTACTGTAGTAGGCATGGGCTTTGTGTCTATCTTGGCCACAATAATGCGTTCACTATGCTGTTTGTAGTAGCTAACCCGCACTCCTATTTTTTTATTCATTATTAAACCTACTCCTGCATTACCTCTATTTGAATTTGTATTTATAACCCTGTATTCACCTGACCAAAAGTCTTGTTCCTCCTGCCACCGAACTTCACTAATTCCCACTATATCTAACTTTAACCTATCCATTTCCCTTTTTAAATTTTCTAGCCTACCTGCCCGATTAAGGGATCTGACATTCCACTCTCCGATCCGTAGAATGCCAGTTTTCTTTCTCCTGATAACGACGTCCTCTTGAGTAGTCCCCGCCCGGAGATCCGAATGGGGGACTATTTTACCTCCGGAATATTTTACCCAAGAGGACGCCATCATCATTTAATCATACAGTAAAGCTGCATGTCCTCGGGAAAAATTACGGTTGTAGTTTCCCCTTGCTTTCAGCCGTTCGCAGTACCAGAACAGCAAGGCCGTTTTGGTTAATGTTACAAGGCCAGATCAGTCAATCATCCAGACTGTTGCCCCTGCAACTACTGAAAAGGCTGCTGCCCCTCTTCAGGAACCACATGTTTGTCTGGCCTCTCAACAGATACCCCTCCGTTGTGGTTGCACCTACGGTACGGCCATCTGTATCGCTGAGGCACGCAAGCCTCCCCACCAACGGCAAGGTCCATGGTTCATGGGGGAAGAGACAGCCAATATGAGTCTGAAAATGGTGAGGAGGGCTGTTTTATAAAACAACCCCAATAGTGCCCCTTCTCTTCGGGACTCTCGGTGCATTTAGGGAATCTCTTTCCGCAACGGAGCTGAAGAACACGATTCGGAAGTTCGAATTAACTGGCAGTTTGGGAACTGCTCCTGGGAAGCGCCGACGGCTAGTTTCCCCACAAATTGTTGTAGAAGTTCCTGTCGCCATAACTGAGAATGCGAGACGCAATGGGCGATTTTTCAGGCAGTGCACGATCTGTGTCACGACAGCTGAACATTCCACGGTGCTCCATTCGAAAATTGCTGCGGACAAGTGCGAAATGTTATTTTTAGTGCAGATCCAGGCAGTCGTGGATGCAGATAATCTTCACATTGAGCAACGTATATAACCTGCAACGTAAACATAGTACGTAGTAAACAAATGCTACTCTCTAATGCGGAAATTAAAATGTGTTTCCTTCAATAGTTTATTCGTTATTTCTCTTCCACATTTCCTTACAAATATTTCCACTAAGTTTTATTGTCCTAAGATCACTCGTTTTACATCGGTAGCAAAAGTTTAATTATAGCCCCCCTTACTTAAGCATTCTGACTTATTGCCGGCGCTGCCGGGCGCGGCTCTCACCATTCTGTTACGGCCCGGCTGCCGGTGTGAACACCACAATGGAAAACAAAGCGTTGACACCCTGTCCAGGTCCTTCACGTCTCTGCGTGGCGTGGCGTGGCACGCTTGAGCCGTCCACCTAAGGTGCCTCAGAATTCCGAGTCCGGAAAGTTGCACAAATTGGCAACAATGTACGATGCGGTAGTGTTTGATTTCCCCCTGCTGGCATAAAATGGTTTCTTATTGTAATTTTATTTTTCGCGTGCAATAACTCTGATAAACTGAATGAACACAGAATAGGCTACGCAAGACGGTTAAGTCGCTATGAGTGTTTTTATCAAGTGTCATTTTCATATTTCAAGTACTATTATTTGTCGTGCGTTTACGTATTGGATTTCGCACACCGCAGTGATATGAAAGTTGTTTAACACTTTCGCTGCGGCTGACGCTTATAAGCGTCAGAGCAAGCCACGAGCCAGTGCGGCTGACGCTTGTAAGCGTCCGCCGCGCTCACTGTCGGATTACTCAGTCTAGTTACAGCGTCAAAGCGTGTAAACTTTTGTTTTGTGAGGTCAGTTATCGAACGTATATTGTTCGTAATGGCGGCTAATGAACCGACACCTGGTCCTTCCAATGTGAAAAGGAGCAGGAAAAGAGTGAAATTGACAGAGGAACAGTTACTTGTGTACTAAACGACAGTGATTTTCTGTGTAGTGAGGACGACGGATACAACGGCGATTGTCATTTAGAGTCTGCAGAAGAATTGCAGAGTGATGACAGCGTGGAAGCACAGCTTTCGAATCTGTTTCGTGACAGTTCCGAATCTGACGATATGGATCACGACGACTGTGTGGAAATCGACGGCAAAAAAGTGCCCGACCTGTCACACGGAGATAATCCAGGTGAGTTCTGGCATAAAGAATCACATAATATGAATGATGTATCAACCATTTACGAAGGAAGAAGTTTTGCAAATTCATCCTGATGGCAATTCTCCTATGGATTTCTTCAGATGTAGTTGACGAAACGAACGATAACGCAGTCAACATATTGCCGAGCGAAAATACAAAAGAGGGATCTAGGAGCTGTAAATGGAAACCTCTAAGTATTGGCGAATTACTAGTTTTCCTGGGTGTTTCGTTACATATGGGTAACGTTAAATATCCGCGATTACAAGACTACTGGAAAAAAAACGCTGTTTGAGAATAGAGGAATAGCGACGAGTATAAGCAGATACCGGTATTTGATCATATTACGCTCTCAGCATTTTGCAAAAAATCCACTTCCAGGAAACTCGAAACCAGGCGGTCGTTTATATAAGATACGACGTATATTGGATTATTTTAACACTAGAATGTCTCAAGTGTATTACCCGGGAAGAGATTTATCAATAGATGAATCAATGATTCTTTGGAGGGGAAGATTGTCATTTAGACAATACATAAAAAGCAAACGTAATAAACATGTCGTTAAGATGTACATACTCAACAATCCAGACGATTTCATAAATAAGTGCGCTGTGTACACGGTAAGTAGTAAGGATATGGGGGGAAAAGGTCACGCTGAAAATGTCGTTTTGCATTTGATGGCAGAAAAGCTGCATGATGGTCATCACATTTACTTAGACAATTATTATACCAGTTTTCATTTAGCTACAACTCTGTTGAACCTAAAAACACTTTCCACAGGTACTCTGAAATTAAATAGGAAACATACCCCCCGAAGACGTTGTATCGGCAAAACCTGGGTGAGGAGAGACAATTGCGCGGTATTCTAATGGAGTTATGATTGGAAAATGGAAGGATCGACGAGAGGTTTCCTACATTTCCACAGAACACCTAAATGTTATGGAGCAAGTGACGAATGCGCGCCAGCAAATAGTCACGAAACCTTTGCCTATTATTAGGTACAATGCGTGTATTTCTGGGACTGACAAACAAGATCAGATGTTATCGTATTATTTATGTGAACGAAAGACTATCCGCTGGCCGAAAAAACTATTCTTGCATGTCATTGACATGCTAGTTTCAATTCTCTATATCTGTACAACAAATACTCAGGAAATAAAATGAATTTGTACGATTACAGAATGAACATTATAAAGTGCTTCCTTCCACCAATGGACGTTCCACGAAATATGAGCAAGGAAAATAACAAACAAACACACGTTGTGCAAAAGCGGGAAGCTACTGGAGTGAAGAAGCAAGTAATGAGGAAGCGGTGTAAGAAGTGCACGGAACAAGGCAAGCGCACTGATACACCATACGAGTGTACAACCTGCCCAGACAAACCTGGATACTGGTTGAACTGCTGTATAATTTCCCATAAGTAGCAAAAACGTGATAACATCGGGGAAATTCCGATTATCAAAGACAACTTCTTTTATTTCTTTTGACATTGGATGGTTTCTTTTTATGACGTGAAAGGTAAGTCGACTTATTTCTTATTGCGTTGTAAAGCGTTCACTTCAGTTTTTTGCGAAAGAATTTGTTGTGCTAAATTTGTTCTAATAGCACCGTAATTGAAGTGATGGGGGACTCTATCAGAGTCAATCTTAAAAATCCGCATTTGAAGTAAATATAATTTCAAATGAATCCAGTTTCCTTTTTTTCCCCTCATAAGAATTTGAGTTTTGGAATCCAAATTTTTCCTGAATGCTGTGGATTTGTTGCTTGTTTGAATTGTATTTTTTGTTACATTATCAACAAATCACGAACATCTGAATGACGCCTGTGGCCCCTATAGGTGTCAGCCAGCGAACAGACTTTAACAAAAAAATGGCTCTGAGCACTATGGGACTTAATATCTGAGGTCACCAGTCCCCTAGAACTTAGAACTACGTAAACCTAACTAACCTAAGGACACCACACACATCCATGCCCGAGGCAGGATTCGAACCTGCGACCGTAGCAGTCGCGCGGTTCCGGACCGAAGCGCCTAGAAGTGCTCGGCCACCGCGGCCGGCAGACTTTAACACATGACCACAATACAGTCGAAGTTTATTTGAAGTAATCATTAAGTGAGTATAGAACATGATCGTACAGATCTTACAAGGTCTTGACGTCAGCCTGTAGCTCAGGTGTGCTCTGGAGCGTCGTCTCTGAGCGGTGCCTGAGTGTTACCTGCCCTTTCAGAGTGTTACCGGCCCGCACTCGAGCTTTACCGGTCCGCACTCGCACGTTGCCGGGCCGCACTGAGAGTTGCGCGCGTGCACCGATGCCGCAGCGAAAGTGTTAAGTGTTATAAAAGAGAGTCACAACTGCAAAACATGTCTAACATTGGTGCAAGACATTGCTCACTTTGGGTTTCATGGAGAGGTGCAGGCAGCGGGAGCAGTTTGAATCGCTTATATCATGTTTGGGGCGAATATTATCAAACAAATCAGGTTAGAAAAGGATTTTCTTGTTTCAGTTAAGATAGTTCTGGCATGAATGACTTTCCACATTCAGTTACCCTCGATAACTGACATATGTGATGAACTGCAACATTTGCACTTAA
The DNA here is from genome assembly GCF_023898315.1 of Schistocerca nitens. Taxonomy (NCBI): domain Eukaryota; kingdom Metazoa; phylum Arthropoda; class Insecta; order Orthoptera; family Acrididae; genus Schistocerca; species Schistocerca nitens. The sequence goes on along the minus strand of NC_064614.1, from coordinate 934,034,571 downwards.
CAGGCCAGCTTCCGAGGTTGGATGTATGAGTACTGCACGCTCTAATTCAGAACAGCAAAGATCAAAGATGTGACTTACCATATTTTTGCTTGAGCGTCAAAATTTCGTTCTTTCAGCATTCCTATACAGCATTGTTAGTGTTCATGAGTTATCGTCTTAAGAAGGAATTAATGGCTGATCCTCCTCGTGCAAAGAGCAATCTGAACAGATAACATTTTTTATGTAGTGGCACGGACTGCACTACGAACTGCCCCCCCCCCCCCCCCCGCCCACCGTTGGAGGTTCGAGTCGTCCCTCGGGCATTTGTATAACGTGCTCGATGCTGTGAAAAAGACTGTTTTTCATGTTTCTTCGATACTTACCTACCCCTGTGGTATAAAACGATGGACGTAATGCAAATAATATTTTTAATAACTTTTATGAACAGTCTTTCATAAAACATCCATGAATAAGAATTTGTATTTGAAAAGAAAACAGGAATTTCGCGTCCAATATGTAATTAGAAACAAGAAGACGTGCATTATTCATAAAAAATGATTATGAGTTTTATAATAAAGAGATGTAGGTGTTTCAAAATGAGCGAGAAAAACAATTGATATTGGGGAGATTTGAATCAACGGACGAATAACCGTATTTCGTGCGCATCCCATTACGCTACCAACTGCGATACACATTTAATACGAGGTAATTTATCAACTGCATTATATACAACTCTGGGAAAACTTAAAAGCCGATTATTTCCGTAAATTCATGAAAAAATGAAGAACAGTCTATTTCTCGGCATTTTTAACCGTGTTCCACAGGCGTGTTTCACTACGGAACAGAAAGCAGGTTCAGCCATTTTTATTCTGTGCATTAACAGCGTGACAATCAGAGCCCAACGCTTTAGCGGCTGTGACTGTACACGATTTTTGAAATAAAAAATTACGTAGCTGAAGTGTGATTCAGAAAAACGTTGATGGCTGTTAATGCATTTGAATGTCTTAAAGTTTCATTTTACATAACTTAGTAATAAGATATCTAATACATAAGTAAGACCTACTTCCAAGAGCGTAACAACACCAGTGCACGTGTGCTACGGCTTCTGACGAAACATCGCTTTTGTGTTTGTTTACATCAGGTTTATTCTTATGATGAACGGATTATAATAGTACGTATCGAAACATACAGTCGTTTCAACCTCCACCCCTACGCTAACAGAACAGGAAAGAAAGAAATTACTAATATTGATGGCAAATCCTCCGCCCCTGCCACCTCTCTCCCGCCTGCCACCCCTCCACCGTGTACTGCACAGTGACTTGCAGAGTATTAAGAATTCCAGGCCTGAGCGTTCAAGTTAGTCTTTTATGTAAATCACTTATGGCGAATTGGAGTGTTTCCTTTGAAAAAGTTGTGGCTGAAATTCGTGCTCGTTCTTGGCCTACCCGAGCTATAGTTCGTCACTCTTGGCCTTGAGGATGACAAGAATTGTTACTCTTAGTCTTCCTTTCTGTCTTGTAAAGAAAACTATCTGCAGACAACATTCTAAGCGTATGCAATAAAATAATTAGAAGTTCAATAATAGCGCACAAACAGCCTCACATGTACAGAAAACAGGACTCAGAGGAGCCATACCCTTAGCACATAGTGCCGGGAATTCTTGAGCTATATAGCCACCTACTAACTTACTGGGAAAACAAGTTTAATATCAGCAATAACGCAAAACATGGTTTCTGAAGGAATCATAACGAAATAAAAGATGTCTTCGGATAAATCGACAGGTGCAACGATGAGTATACCATCATAGGTCTTTTATGCGGACGTCAGAAGAAGTCAGTTGTACCTGTTATAACAACACAAGTAATACCGTACATGAATATGCCGTTGGTGTGGGGAACCAAAATACAGAAAATATCAAGGTATCACATAAAAAAAAACGCAGTATAGAGAACTTGAACCAAAGGTTAGTGACACAACATAACAACCACATATTTTCTTAGGGTGTTCTAGTTGTTGAACACTTTGATGACATTCTGCTATCCATTTCGATGTTAGATACTTGCTCTGCTGCAACACTTCGTTACAGTATGTGAACGAAATTTCCAGGACGTAAGTTCAAAAGCGTCAAAAGTCACGAGGTATAAAAAATAAAATAAAATGAACATAATAAAATATACTTATAACTGAAGGCGTTTACTTCAAAATCAATATTACGTGTATTTATCATATGTAGTACTATCTCCTTAACAAGTACTTTCCTCATTACTACTACTGTAAATGAAAGAAGTTTGCAAAATTCCTGTGCCATTACAGTGTTGGGTAAACTTGTGTGCGGGATAAGTGACAGAGATGAAGGAATAATTTTGACAGATTCTGGTTAAAAATATTAATGTTTGAAGTAATAGCTTCACTTGTTATTAAATCTTGATTTCTTCTATCAATACAGAGTACAAGATTATGACACGGAGCTATGACTCATGAGGTCTGGGAGTGCTTTGTCATACATACAGAAACAGGACCGCACAGTTGTGTTGCGGCAATTTTGCCGGTCACTGTCGTGATTCAGTGGTGGCTGTGTGTACCACTTCCGTCGAGAAAGTAAACCGGACGTTTTTGTTTCTGCCTTTACGATGTGTTTGCGGTGAATAACACTACAGTCAAAGGAGCTGCAGAAAAAAACATGTACTTTGTAAGTTTTCTATCACTTTAAACCTTACATGTTACTTTTTTAAGGAGCGTTTAAGGAGACTCGGATCTTCAAAACAACGCAGTTGTCGTTTTTTGTATACTAAAATAATACAGACTTTCCTTTTCACCATGACTATGTGTTTTGCTTTTAATTTAATTCTAGATGTTTTGTATTTATTTTCCAAAGAGGTCCTAGGGCAAGTTTATAGCTGCATATTCTCGGAACAAAACTGTCATCAGACTTTTCAGGAAACCTACAGCAAATATATCCGTGCACCATGTTCTCACATATGCTTACGTGCTCTTTAGTACACGTTTTTTAAAAAGATGAAACGTCTAGGTAGGGACACAACTAACAGAATAACTACTGTTTCTCGCGGCAACGCAAACAATGCTGTGTCCGAGGAGACATCACCTCCGACATCCAGTGCAAAGAAGCCTCATGGATCTAAGGAGCAGAATTCTGGTTGAAATCACATTGTTCGCATTCATTCTGTTTCTGAGTACTACTATGAAAACATTTCTTCAATAAGGAAGTGTAAAACAGATTTCGGAAAATTAGATTTATAATGCCAATGATAGCCTTTAGTAGACAGTGGTTTTGTAAATAATTATGCTCTGAACCTAGGTTTTCGTCCTTTTGGACATAATCCATTAAATTTTCAAGATCTGTAGCAGAGTGTATTGCATTCTACAGTTTGCATTATATGATGCTACATCACACACAACAAAGGCAAATGCATTTAACCGTCATGTGCTCTTAGAAATAAATGATCAGTGAAACGTTATTAATCGACAAAGACAGAAAGAGGAAGCTAAGAGAAAGAAGGATTTGGAGACGTAAGCTAGACAGCGAATTAAAGGTGCTAAAAGAGGCAAAGATGAAGAGTAGTCAGAAAATCATTCCGACGATTCGGGACTTCATGAAGCTGTTGCTGAAATTTCGAACATCGTTTCTTCAAAAAATTATTTCTTTTATCAAATAATGACCATTTTCAAGTGAACTGTTGGACATAAAGTCATATAATTTTAAGATCTTGACGCGATATGACAAGTTCTTCCTGAACGTCTTTTCAGTGTACCATCATGCTCCGTTTCGCGTGCTGCCGCTCTAATTCTAGTATTTTTAGCAGTTCGTCACGCAATGACAGCATTGCTCCAATATGATATGGTCGGTGTCTCAAACACATAAAGTGCAGCTGCACGCACCATAACATCACATTACATAGAAGTACATCTAATGATTAATACAAAATTAAGTACATGCAGAGCATATAGAAGCTAATAATATATCATAACAACACATCATGTAACGGCCAACAACTAAATTACGATTACATAATTGGGGAATGGAAAGTATAGTACAGTAAGAATACACTATTTTGTCCTGAACTGGTATTGTAACATTACCTTATCGTCCAGTCAACGAAGAAAAATTAGGGGAAAAAATTCGTGTTGTCACAAATCTTTGTAGGCTGATGATTTGGGGAGGGGACCAAACAGCGAGGTCATTGGTCCCATCGGATTATGGAAGGAAGTTGGCCGTGCCCTTTCTAAGGAACCATCCCGTCATTTGCCTGGAGCGATTTTAGGGAAATCACGGAACACCTAAATCAGGATGGCCGGACGCGGGTTTGTACCGACGTCCTCCCGAATGCGAGTGCAGTGTCTAACCACTATTCCATCGAGCGCGGTCAACAAAGCATCGTGAACAACATAAAAATCATCTGCGGGGTGTGACAGCTGGGGAGCGGGGCGTTTAAACGACACTTTTTTACGTTTTTCTTGAATAACTCGTAAACCTCAACTTCTAGCGAAAATATCCTGGTACAGAATTAAACTACATTAAATTTCCTACAAAAGAGGTCCATTTTTCTCTCTATAACCAACAATTTGTGCGTTGCAGAGGATGAAAAAAATCGCAAATTATTAAAAATAGTGATTTAATGGTAAAAGATTAATGTTTAATGCCCATTGAACTTAGAAATAAAACAAAATATAAATAAGTTATTATGAAATAATATCTTTTCTTGAATGCGTACATTTCAAAACTCAGCTATTGTGTCATCACTTGCAGACTGAGTAACGGTGCACCGTTCGTTCAAGTATCATAGCACATGCCACAAACCATGGAACATGTAATGCCCGATAATCGGCAGCCACACCGTGTGCTGAAAACAAAACCGTCCCCAAACTTTTCGCTCTGTCCTTGATTGTCCTTATACGAGGTAATATTCTCGAAACTTTTCCAATAACTCGTCTAAGGCGTCTTTCCCCTCTGTTTAATTAAATATATGCTCCGTTGATACATTAATCCATTGCCGGCCGGGGTGGCCGAGCGGTTCTAGTCGCTACAGTCTGGAACCGCACGACCGCTGCGGTCGCAGGTTCGAATCCTGCCTCGGGCATGGATGTGTGTGATGTCCTTAGGTTAGTTAGGTTTAAGTAGTTCTAAGTTCTAGGGGACTGATGACCTCAGAAGTTAAGTCCCATAGTGCTCAGAGCCATTTGAACCATTTGAACATTTGAACATTAATCCATTCATCCACAGGGTGTCAAGTTTTTTTAGATTTATTTGCTGAGATTATAAAAACTTTTTATAGCAATCCTCGTGATTTCTTGCGTCTGCAGCGAATATACCTGTGTCCCCAACAGAGCAGATACGTCTTCGGATGGTATCTCTCCATGCATCCTTCCTCTCTTCTGCATGAACTAATTCCTTATTGTCGTAACTGAACACTGTAAACATTTCGCCGCCGTTTTTGGGATTTTTCTTCGGTTTATCAGAGAATTCATTATCAATAGCTTTCGCACAAAGTAGACAGCTACTTTTAAAGCCAAATATCGCTTCAACTGAAAGCAAACGTTTGACACCAGCTGACGGTGAAAGCTGTTCGCCTGAAACAGCCTTTCTCTGAAATATTTTAATAGACTATTCTGAAAGGTGCATGAACAACATCGTGTCTTTTTGTTCCTCAAATTATCAGCTTCCCGATCTTTTCTCAAATAATTGGTATTTACCAATCCACCTATTCCTTTCTCGCCATAATTACGTAGGTCACTGACAACGTCCTTCTCACAGATTAAACATTTCTATATATAAAAACTCTCTTAATTACAACATGTAATTATTCATTCAATAAACTGAAAATCATTTCATTATTTAAACATGAGCACAGTGAAGTTATTTTGCCTTCACGCGTAAGAGAATTAGACAGGAAATGCTGGGGAGGATATAGTCGATTATCATGCGTGTAAACTGAAGAGCGAGCAGTTCTCGTGGTGGCGGAACTGACAGTTCCCAGAAGAAAGCCACAACATTCGTACAGGATGACTAACAAACAATTTTCCAGCTACCAGTGCAAGGCGGTGTGCGAAGATTTCCGTAGATTGTCTTCATTTGTGTTGTTTTATTAGTAACTAATATCTGTATTCCATTTAGTGTAGATGCATTTTGTGGAAAATAAACACTTCGCAGACGTGTCTGCGCACAACGCATTTTGTGGAAGATAAACACTCTCTAGGTGTGTCTGTGCAATGCGTCACCTGCTATTAACAAAGCGTGTTGCGGAAGGGTCGGTATGATTGTGAAACAGCGTATAGTTGTTTCCTGCGACGTATTGGTGTAGAGAGAGTGGGGATTCACTTGCTCGCTCTTCGTTTTGCAGATGCAAAGTAAGTGACCTCATTTTAGCGACCTGCCTTTCCTCACATTTCTACCCTCCACCCACGCTCCCTTCCGCTGCCACCAGTCACTTACTCAGAACGCAATTTATCCTTCGATATTGCTTTATTCTACTTAGATATGATACAGGCATGTACTATTTGGGATTAACCCGCTTCATTTAACAATAAACATTATTTTTATACCATTAAAACAGTATTTTTTTTAAAAAAATTGCGATTTTTGCATGCCCTGCAACGCAGAAACTATTAGTTCTAGAGAATAAATGCGTAGGGCCTTTCTTGTAGGAAACTTAATGTAATTTAATTTTGTACTGAGAAACATTTTCGCTAGAAGCCGCGGTTCATCAAGTTATTCAAGAAAAACGTAAAAAGGTGTCATTTAAACGTACCTCCACGAGAATGCTCACACCCGATAGGTGGGGGGGATTTTTAGCATGTTGTTCACGACACTCTTCCCTACCACTGAGTAAAAACTTGCAACTAGACGAATTTTTTCCCCTGTTCACTCTTTTTTGGTCTTCGTTGACTGGCCTATTAGGTTACATTACAGGTTCTAGAACTGTGCGCTCGGGGCGTAGCGACTATGGTACAGTCACCTTCTGCATCAGTAACAGACATAGCGAAGATGGATTAAGTCCACTGACGTGGACAGCTGTGAGGCACGTGCCATGGTTTCTGATAGATACAAAACTACACTGCCGCCGACGCGCGGCCGCGGGCGCGGACCGCAGAGAGAACGCCTCGCGGGGGAAGGGGATTTAGGACGGCCGCCAGCCCTCAGGACTCAGGAGCTGAGTTTGTCAGCGCACCTGACGATGACGACATGTCTGATCGCCGAAATATTCTGCCCGTTGGACACTATGGACAGGCAGTACACCCGTGGACTGTTCGAGCAAAACTACACTGCTCACCACAATTAGGGGATCAGGTGAGATATCATACACAACAGGCATATGGTAACGTATTTTATTCAGATATCGGTTACAATTGTAATTTGTGTGATACAGTACGATATTTTCCTCTCTCAACTCTTTAGTCAGTAAGTTGACATGTTTTTCGTCACCCACGACATAATGTAAACATGTGTTAAAGGTGTTGGGCATTCTCACTATTGGTTCAAAGTGTATTTACTCTCTCATGAAATTTGTTGGAAATAATCCACTGCAGTTCAAAAGTAACAATGATGTACATAATTACAATACCAGAAGGAAAAATGATATTCATTACTTCACATTAAGGATGTCTTTCGCCCAAAAAGGGGTGAACAATGCTGCGACTAAAATGTTTGATCACTTAGCCAGTGATATAAAATTTCTGACAGACAGCGAAGTAAAATTTAAAATAAACTGGAAAAGTTTCTCCATCACAAATCCTATTCCTTAGAAGAATTTCCTTTATTGTGATGTGTAAAAGTTGGTGGGTAGGATTTATTAACTCACAAGTGTAGATTTAATAATAATAATTTTAAAAAATACTTATAAACGTTCAGCATGTAGCTATATTGGAAATTAACTTCTGATGTGAAAGTAAAATGACTCGTTCCACATCATTACGATTTGTAGTGCAAATTATCCATGGAACATGAAAGTAACTAACTGACTAATACAAGAATATGTCAGTTCCTGTGGGGCTCACACCTCATGCTGATGCTGCACGTAGTACCGAATGAACTGAAAACTTAATCATTTAGTACCTTCTATATATGTACAAAATTTCGTTAGTGTTTACTGCGCGAGCGACCTTACGGTGTTCGATAGAGTGTACTTTGTATAACACTATCACTTCTATCCAATTTTCTGTAGCAGTCGAGAGTGGTGCGCAGGAAGTCCGACTGTACTGGGTCTCCATATGATGTCGAGTTTCATAGATTTTACCTTTGTGATGCTTTCCTAAGATATGTGTAGGAGGTAGCGATGTAATGGATAGTTCTTCCAAGGTACCTTGTACATGATGGACAAGGATTCGTCCAACGAATCAGTCTAGCCTCCGTCTTTCCTGCTAGTGGCTTATGTTGTCATTCACTTCGAGTCGCCACGTATGCCTGCTCAGAAAATTTTAATGGATATGTCTGCTTCCAGTGATAGTTCAGCAGTCGTGTAAAAAACAGAGACCGATATTTCCGCTTATTTATGTGCAGAACGCTACATTTGTTTACATTTTGGTTGAAATACCAATCACCAGAACAGCGTGTTATATGTGCGGTTCGGTAAACAACTTTAGCAAGTTTTGTGAAACGGAACTTTAAGGGTCCTTATAGAGTAATTATTTGCAGCTGACTATCAGATAGTCTTCCCAGACAGCAAAAGTGTGATAATCTTTAATGTTCTTCTTTCACATGCGTTAGAGGACATCGCTGAGAAAACGTGGTAATGGCATCAGAGTCGCTCAGATCATACATTAGCAAGTTCGAGAAAATATATTTCAGAAATGTTTCTCCAGCACTGGATCGCGTGAAGAGGACATAGAAGTAGTGCCATTTGAGATCTTATACCCGTTTTTACACACTATGATATGGCTAGGGACTGTGCTTGTTGCGAGTGGACACAAGGAGAATTGGCTGCTGTCCGTAAACGGCTGGAAGCAGCGTTGGCTACCTTCGACATGCTCCTGGCTAATGCTCAAAGCTGCAGCGAGAGTGGCTGGCAGACAGTTGTGGGTTCGCTTGTCACAGAGCGGAAGGCGAAAGGGAACACGTCGCGCGGCTGGCTCCCCGCGCCTTAAGCCGTCGGCACACGGACCGTGCTGTCGAACGTCAACGTTGAGCGTGCCAAGTTCAACTTGCTCCTGAACGCTCCAGGAACGATGCGACTTGTGCATACGGTACGTGGGCCTCATTGTGCTACACGCGATCACAACGCACTCCAGCGGTAGTTGCGGGATGTTTCTAGCTCGTAAATCACACTGTTTACTAAATGGGTGCGCGTAAAATTCTCGCATTAACTCTATCATAACGCACATTTCCTCCATTGCCCGTAGGCTAGTCATGTTGTTCTATATGTGCTATGTTGTTGTTGTGGTCTTCAGTCCAGAGATTGTGGTCTTCAGTCCAGAGACTGGTTTGATACAGCTCTGTTTGCTACTCTATCCTGTGCAAGCTTCTTCATCTCCCAGTACCTACCGCAACCTACATCCTTCTGAATCTGTTTAGTGTATTTATCTCTTAGTCTTCCTCTACGATTTTCTACACTCCACGCTGCCCTCCAATACTAAATTGGTGATCCCTCGATGCCTCAGAATATGCCCTACCAACCTATCTCTTCTTCTAATCAAGTTGTGCCACAAATTTCTCTTCTCTCCAATTCTATTCAAAACCTCCTCATTAGTTATGTGATCTACCCATCTAATTTTCAGCATTCTTCTGTAGCACCACATTTAGAAAGCTTCTATTCTCTTCTTGTCTAAACCATGTATCGTCCACGTTTCACTTCCATACATGGCTACACTCCATACAAATACTTTCAGAAACGACTTCCTGGCACTTAAATCTACACTCGATGTTAACAAATTTTTCTTCTTCAGAAACGCTTTCCTTGCCATTGCCAGTCTACATTTTATATCCTCTATACTTCGACCATCATCAGTTATTTTGCTCCCCAAATAGCAAAACTCATTTACTACTTTAAGCGTCTCATTTCCTAATCTAATTACCGCAGCATCACCCGATTTAATTCGACTACATTCCATTATCCTCGTTTTGCTTTTGTTGATGTTCATTTTATATCTTCCTTTCAAGACACTGTCCATTCCGTTCAGCTACTCTTCCAGGTCCTTTGCTGTCTCTGACAGAATTACAATGTCATCGTTGAACCTCAAAGTTTTAATTTCTTCTCCATGGATTTTAATTCCTGCTCCGAATTTTTCTTTTGTTTCCTTTACTGCTTGCTCAATATACAGACTGAATAACATCGGGGAGAGGCTACAACCCTGTCTCACTCCCTTCCCAATCACTGCTTCCCTTTCATGCCCCTCGACTCTTATAACTGCCATCTGGTAATATACACAAATAAAAACTTCAAAATCTATGTACATGTTTTAAGACGAAAAGGAAAGTACCATGTCCAATAAGTAGGGACACAGACTTATAAAAGTTCCTATTACAACCAGTGCGATATGAATTTGCAATAGTTCTCCACTTAAAGTAATCATTATTTCACCGTTCCCACATTTTAGTAAAACCCTAAGGTCATTCTTACTTGATCACTGTTCCTATCCAGTAGCAGAATTTTTGCAACATGTGAATTATGAAACATAAAAGAAAAAGGAGCAAACTATCGTTATATAAGTAGCGCAAGCTGTCCTGTAGATTAAGCCAATCGAACAAACTCGCTCCTCAATAAAAGGTGAACTTATATTTACATAACATCAAATAGTATAGTATATACTTATATTAATACAGTTTATAGCGCTGTCAACATACAAACATACAACAGACTGTATTAATATCGCTGACAGCGCTCGGCAAGAGGTTCTGTGGTTGGACGGACTAAGTTTGCGAGCGGATAGAGAAGGGTTTGGATGTGGTTTTCTTTGTGGAGACTCAGTGTTGGTAGGACATGCATTGTAAAATGATGATGGATGCAGTTGGTAATGTTTGGATAGTAAAATTATTGACAACTATATAATTTTTGTAACGGGATGTCACATGAATGAGGTAAAATCTTCTAAATACATTATTTGCTCTTCAACAAAATCTCTCTTTTGTTAACCAAATGCCTCCTAGTAGTTAGAGTCTATATTAGTTAGAATCTTTTTGTTCAGCTGCCTGTAGTTGCTGCTTGCTGTAATTGCTGTAGTTCGTGTTATGAAAATTTTCTGTCAGGTAAGTGACTTATGAAAAAGTATGAGTTATTGTTAGGATTTCTTGCAATTCAGGGCCGTTCTTTTGTGTTAATTATTTGACGCCATATTCTCACTGTAAGGGCAGTCACATTGCGTTGAGCTTGTATATTGTGGGTAATCAATGAATAGTTTAAGTCTGAGTTGTCTTTGTCAGGCAAAATTCTGTAGGTCAGTGTTTTAAATGATAAAAATAAGCAAATACTCAGTAGTTTCTCCCATTTAGCAGTTTCAACTGGCTAACATCCACTAACATCTTTTCTCTGCGACATTTGACCAGCACGGGTTGCTACCATTTTCAAGGCACTCCCTATTCTACTGCTTTGCACATTAATTTACGCAGCTGCGCCCGAATTGAAACAATCCTCATTGTATGCTTATGCGAAGTTTACCAGTTTCATATCTATTTAATGGGACATATGATGCTGCAAGATGAATTTGACAGAGCAATGAAAGACTTAAGTCGAAACAAGACCACTGGGATAGAGGACATTCCGTCAGAGCGACTGAAAGCCTTGGGGGAGCCAGCCATGATAAAACCCTTCCATCCGGTGTGCAAGATGTATGAGACAAGCAAAATAACTTCAGAGTTCAAGAAGAATGAAACAATCGCAATTCTGAAGACAGCAGGTGCTGACAGGTGTGGGAATTATCGATCATCATTTTAATAAGTCATGGCTACAAAAAAAAAAAAAAAAAAAAAATGGGATTCCGAAGAAATGTAGGAACACGCGTGGCAATAGTGACCCTACGACGTCTCTTAGAAGACAGGATAAGGAAAGGCAAACCTACGTTTATAGTATGTGTAGACTTAGAGGAATCTTTTTTACAGTTTTGACAGGAACACTCTCTTTGAAATTCTGAAGATAGCACGGCTAAAATACAGGGGGCGAAATGCTATTTACAGCTTGTACAGAAACCGGACGGCAGTTATAAGAATGGAGTGGTTCAAAGGGAAGCAGTGGTTGGGAAAGGAGGAGACAGAGTTGTAGCCTATCCCCGATGTTATCCAATATGTACGTTGAGCGAGCAGTAAAAGAAACCGAAGAAAAATTTGAAGTAGGAGTTAAAGTTCTAGGAGAGAAATTAAAAAGTTTGAGGTTTTCCGGCGACATTCTTATCTATCAAAGACAGCCAGGGAATTGGAAGAGTAGTGGAACGGAATGGGCAGTATCTTGAATCGAGGATATAAGATGAACATCAACAAAAGCAAAACGAAGATAAGGGAATATAGTCGAATAAAATCAGGTGATGCTGAGGGGATGAGATTAGGATATGGGACACTTAAAGCAGTAGATGAGTTTTGTTATTTAGGCAGCAAAATAACTGATGAGGGCCGGAGTAAAGAAAATATAAAACGTAGACTGGCAATGGCAAGAAAAGCATTTCTGAAGAATAGAAATTTTTTAACATCGAATATAAACTTAAGTGTTGGAATGTCTCTTCTGGGGGTATTTGTCTGGAGCGAAATATGGACGATAAACAGTTTAAACAAGACGAGAATAGAAGCTTTCGAAATGTGGTGATGCAGAAGAATGCAAAAGATCAGATAGGTAGATCAAATAACTAATGAGGTACTGAGCAGAATTGGGGAGACAAGAAATTTGTGCACAACTTGACTAAAACAGGGGACCGGTTGATATGAAACAAGGAATCAGTTGATAAGACACATTCTGAGACATAAATGGATCACTAGTTTAGTACTGGATAGAAGTGTGGGGGGTAAAAATCATAGAGGGTCGCCAAGAGATGAATACAGTAAGCAGATTCAGAAGGATGTACGTAGCAATAGTTATTCGGAAATGGAGACGCTTGCACAGGATAGAGTAACATGGAGAGCTGCATCAAACCAGTCTTCGGATTGAAGACCACAACAACATCTATTTAATGATTACTGATCAGGAATAACGAATATTTGGCTTCACAGGTGTACATTGATGGGAACTGTATAATTACTCTTACGTCTAAGACCACGGTTTGAAAATGAACGTGATGGTCCGACACTAGTCACCACAAAGAAATGACTGTTATTGCAGCTCTGACAGATATTGAAGGAAAATAAAGATTTAATAGCCCTGCTTATTGGCCCTGTGCGCCAGCAGTATGTTGGACGTTCATATAAAAGCTTTCTGTCATAATAACCATACTACTACCTACTGGAATGCCCGCCCTGTTAGCCGTGCGGTCTAACGCACTGCTTTCCGGGCGGGAAGGCGTGCCGCTCCCCTGCACGAATCCGCCCGGCGGACTAGGGTCCAGGTCCGGTGTGCCGGCCGGCCTCTGGATGATTTTTAAGGCGGTTTTACATATGCCTTGACGAATGCGGGCTGGTTCACCTTATTCCGCCTCTGTTACACTATGTTGGCGATTGCTGCGCAATGACTTTCTACACGTACGCGTGCACCATAATTACTCGCAAACATTGGGGTTACATTCGCCTGTTATGAGACGTTCCCGCGGGGGTCCACTGGGGGCCGAACCGCACAATAACCCTGGGTTCGGTGTGGGGCGGCGGTGGGGTGAGTGGACTGCTGTAGCCTGTTGTGGAGTTGTGAACCACTGAGGGCTACGGCGGGGACGACGCCTCTCCGTCGTTTCTAGGTCCCCCGTTCCATACAATACAATACATTACAACACAATACCTATTGGAAACAACCTCAAAAATCTGACAACACAGCCATTACAGCCTTGTAACGACTTCACCTGTAAATGTAGCGAAATACTCAGAATTTCTATGGCAGCTCTAAATATCATTGTTACGCGAATGACATCACTGTACCAATAAAGTAAAGCTATTACTCTAATAAGATATTTTTATGACTTTCTGTGTAATCTATAATTACGGACCGCCAGAAATAGGAAGTAATCTTCACGAAAAGAAAGAGGAATATGAAAGCATTTCATTATATCATAAATTGTATAGTAAACATTTATACTATTAAGTAATGAACCTTAGAAGTGCGTAAGAGACTTTTAAATGGAAAATTACATTTAAACACTATATTTGTGGTTTAGTTATTACATGTTTCCCGCTGTGAAGAATAGTAAATATTTTAGGCGGCGCACGTGGTACTATAGACGAATTGGAATAAAATATGCCTTACACAGGTTGGTTATACTGAAGATAACGCCACTGGAGCACGTGTAGACTTAAAACTACTTACCGTATGGGTACCCATCTTTCTAAGGATGATGTTCAGATGTTGCGCTGCAGAATTTGCGTCGTTAGTCGTGTTAGTGTTATGAGTTTCCGTTCGACGCCGGTACTGTTACGGCGACGTAGGGTTGAAACACAAGCGTCAGTGCGCATTACAGTTGCAGAATGGGTCTGGACAAGGTGAGCAGCGCTTTACTCGTAAAGTTGTTCTATCAAAACAACAGTAAGAGTGCTACTGCTCTTCGCGACTATCGACGTATTAAGGAAATACGGAGAGGCCCTCTCTGCGCACCGGGCTTGACGACGTTCGGAAGTTCGAATTAACTGACGATTTGTGAATTGCTCCTGGGAGAGGCCGACGGTCAACTGCGCCGGAAATTGTTGAAGAAGTTACTGTTGTCAAGGCTGAGAATGCTGGACGCGATGTGCGCTCTTCAAGCACTGCGCGAGCTGTGTCACGACAGCTGATCATTCCGCCGCGAACAATTATTGTAAAATTGTATCTCTAGTGCGATTCCAGGCTGTCGTAGACGCTGAAGGTCATCACATTGAGTAACATTTGTAAAACGGACCGGAAACATGGCATGTAATTAACCCTTTCTGACCTGAATTATTTTCTACCACTGAAAAAAATTTTTCTTTCAATTTATGTGGTCTTTAGGTCACAGTGAGCAAGAATTTTAATCATATTTTTGAAAAATATATTTTGGTATATGATTTTTGAAATGACTCCAGTTGGAATCATTGGGACAATGGTGTGACATGTGAAAGCAAAGAATAAACATTTTTCCTTTTGACAGTTCACGTTTTATTTGAGCAAAACTATGCACATTTTACAAAATATACATTAAATTATGGAAATTTGAATTTTTTTGCTGCAGCAACATATTACTCAACATATTACATGAAAATCCCTGAAACAGTTTTTATGCTTGTTAAGACAAAGTGAGACATTGCATTTCATTAACTTCATCCTAGACTAGCCTGTTATACACAATTTACATCTTGCTTTGTCAGGGAGGTGTTCTGGCCAGTGGCCTATACCATCATAGCGTACATCAGCAACTGGACGATTTGCTTTTCCTGTTCTGCTCTTCTTCGTTGGGTTTGGACTTGGTGAACCTTCTGCAATATCACTGACAAAATCAAGTAGTGGTCTGTATTTTACGTTTTTTTGCCCACAACGTCTTCTGTACAACAGCCACACGTTAACTCATGCCATGTTGACGACATGAAATATTATTCTGAGGTAGAACCGATGGCCCTTGATATTTGCTCTATAGAGTTGTACTAGCATGTCATGCAGGTTGGCAGGTCTAGGGACATTCACGAATTTCTTAGCAGCAACTGACGATCATCTTACATCTTCAAGGGGCTCTTGACTTTTATATGAAGAAATAACGTGCATTCCCTTATTGTCAAACCATTTCTGTACCATGATGTTCTCATTTGTCTCTACTCTGTGATCGTAAAACCCTCGACCAGTTTGTTTCAAAGAACCATCTGTCTGCAAAGAGTACCCTGACAGTCGATTCTTTCTCAGAGTTTCCACCATGTAGATTCCCAGCTTCTTTAGTCCCACAGCCAAATTATAGGAAGCAAACCAATTGTCAACAAATAATTTGTGATTTTGATGTTTAGGCAAATTATCTACAAGCCTCATGACGACATTACCAC
The DNA here is from genome assembly GCF_023898315.1 of Schistocerca nitens. Taxonomy (NCBI): domain Eukaryota; kingdom Metazoa; phylum Arthropoda; class Insecta; order Orthoptera; family Acrididae; genus Schistocerca; species Schistocerca nitens. Next base: position 934,018,547 of record NC_064614.1, on the reverse strand, counting down.
TCGTACCTAAAGGGCCATCTTCCACTTTTGTCTCTTTACCCACATATATTTCAAAATCATACACAAAGCCACTTACTCCAGCCCATGCAAATACTTTCACTCCCCATCGGTGTGGCTTGCTCTTTATACAGAGTTATTACAAATGATTGAAGCGATTTCACAGCTCTACAATAACTTTATTATTTGAGATATTTTCACAATGCTTTGCACACACATACAATAACTGAAAAAGTTTTTTTAGGCATTCACAAATATTCGATATGTGCCCCTTTAGTGATTCGGCAGACATCAAGCCGATAATCAAGTTCCTCCCACACTCGGCGCAGCATGTCCCCATCAATGAGTTCGAAAGCATCGTTGATGCGAGCTCGCAGTTCTGGCACGTTTCTTGGTAGAGGAGGTTTAAACACTAAATCTTTCACATAACCCCACAGAAAGAAATCACATGGGGTTAAGTCAGGAGAGCGTGGAGGCCATGACATGAATTGCTGATCATGATCTCCACCACGACCGATCCATCGGTTTTCCAATCTCCTGTTTAAGAAATGCCGAACATCATGATGGAAGTGCGGTGGAGCACCATCCTGTTGAAAGATGAAGTCGGCGCTGTCGGTCTCCAGTTGTGGCATGAGCCAATTTTCCAGCATGTCCAGATACACGTATCCTGTAACGTTTTTTTCGCAGAAGAAAAAGGGGCCGTAAACTTTAAACCGTGAAATTGCACAAAACACGTTAACTTTTGGTGAATTGCGAATTTGCTGCACGAATGCGTGAGGATTCTCTACCGCCCAGATTCGCACATTGTGTCTGTTCACTTCACAATTAAGAAAAAATGTTGCTTCATCACTGAAAACAAGTTTGGCACTGAACGCATCCTCTCCCATGAGCTGTTGCAACCGCGCCGAAAATTCAAAGCGTTTGACTTTGTCATCGGGTGTCAGGGCTTGTAGCAATTGTAAACGGTAAGGCTTCTGCTTTAGCCTTTTCCGTAAGATTTTCCAAACCGTCGGCTGTGGTACGTTTAGCTCCCTGCTTGCTTTATTCGTCGACTTCCGCGGGCTACGCGTGAAACTTGCCCGCACGCGTTCAACCGTTTCTTCGCTCACTGCAGGCCGACCCGTTGATTTCCCCTTACAGAGGCATCCAAAAGCTTTAAACTGCGCATACCATCGCCGAATGGAGTTGACAGTTGGTGGATCTTTGTTGAACTTCGTCCTGAAGTGTCGTTGCACTGTTATGACTGACTGATGTGAGTGCATTTCAAGCACGACATACGCTTTCTCGGCTCCTGTCGCCATTTTGTCTCACTGCGCTCTCGAGCGCTCTGGCGGCAGAAACCTGAAGTGCGGCTTCAAGCTACTGATTCCAAATGAAATCATTGTTTTCTCATTGTGAAAATTCTAAAAATTGAATATAAGCACATTATTCTCTAGTTATAAAGCAACAGAAAGCGATAAACCTAATATTTATCAATGTAATACATACCTGTTATTATTTTACAAAGTTGCTATTGCATACCGAAACAGGAACGCCATGCGCACGTCAACAAACAACAGAAGATTGAGACCTAACAGTCGATTATTATCGACCAACAAGGTGCTACAATCTGTTGGCAGAAAACAGAACTACGTCTTATGATTCCATCTGGGAACATTTGCTGCGTAATATGGGCTCCACAAGCCAGATTATTTGGTGATTCGAATTGGAATCACATGCTCAGAAAGGGTTAACAAATGTTGTCGTCTCATTTGGAAATTAAAACGTTTTACTTTTAATAGTTTTTTCGTTATTTCCCTTCCGCGTAACCTTACAAATGTTTCCACTAAGCTTCACTGTTCTAGATCACTCGATTTTTCTTGGGGGCCCTCTTAAGCAGCGTAAATTTAATTACAGCCACCCTACAGAATGTGTAAAATTTTCATTGGTTATAGAGATACAGTTGTTAGAATGTGACCAAAACAAATACTCACACTATGTATTAAGCAAAGAAAAGGAGTAAGTTAAAAGTTGATTTTTATAAATACCATCTCCGGCTGCAATGTACTTGACTTTCTTTTATGTGAGCAGCATTGTCGATAATCTGAACGATCAATTCATGTCTCGTGTTAACTTTTTCTTAGTAGATTTCGCTTTTTGACCATTCCCCCAGGCAAAAATCTAAAGGCGTAAGGTTCAGCGACCTTGGTGGCCGAGAAACATGACAATATGTGCCGATCCATCTTCTGGGTAATGTTATTTACAGCTGATGTGTCACCTGACGACTAGAATGTGCAGGAAGCTGTTATGCTGCAAGAACAGATCTACCCTACAGCCAAAGGAACCTCTTGCAGTAATAGAGGAAGCTAGTTTTCAAGAAAATCTAGAAAATGGGGTCATCTAAGATGGTGGGTAGCACAGCAGGTCCAATAGACTGACTGTCTATCATACGACACCTTAACATTTAGAGAGAAGTGTTCTTGAAAGTGTTTCTCCACAGACGTATGTGGGTTTTCGTCAGATGACCTACTAAATTACAAGTGTTGCTCATGGCGTCAAGAGTGAAAACGGATTTTTCAATAAAAGGTATGAAGGGGATTACTCGGCGATTTGCAGTCAGATAAGGTATTGAATCAGCTGTAAATGAAAGAATAAATGTCGTGCATATGTAATGTCTACCATACTCTTGTACAGCGATAAGCCGAAACATTACGACCATCGCGCAACGCGAAGTGGGATGGCGCCTGGTGGCTTTGCCGTCGGTAACAAAAGTATATGAGCGTAGCAGACACGGACGGTGGATCACTCTAGCAAAGATACGGGCTGCAAATGGCAAGTCAATTGACATAAGCGACTTTGGCAAAGGGCAGATTATTGTTACGCTGAGTCTGTGAACGAGTATCTCGAAAGCGGCAAAGCTGGTCGAACGTTCACGTGCTACTGTCGTGATCATATGCGGAAAGAGAAAGGACAGTGAAACTACCACTAGGCGCTAAGTTGTACGCCCACAGCTCTTCAGTGAATGTGGGGTTCGAAGGCTTGACTGCTCTGTAAAGTAGGATAAATGGTGACCTGTGGCATCTCCTGCCGAAAGAGCACAATTCTCGTGCACGCACAAGTGTTTCGGAGCACACCGTTCATCGTACATTGTTGAACATGATGCTCCGCAGCATACTACCCCTACGTAGAAAATGTTCTATAAAATGATGAAAAATAAAAGGAAGGCTTCTGAAGTACCAGTAATGATGGAAACAGAGGATGGTACTGTGATTGAAGATCCAGGAAATATAAAAGATCTCTGGAGATAACATTTTAAGAAACTGTTAAACGCTGAGGAGCAGGTATATGAGGAAACAACAAATAATATAGTAATTGAGAGAAGTTGGGAAGCAGAATTAGGAAAAATTTCACGGGAAGAAATGGAAATAGCTGTGGAGAAGATGAATGGGGGAAAGCACCAGGACCTGATGAAGTATGAGTGGACATGATAAGAGCAGCAGGTCCAGTGGGAATGCAGTGACTGTATAGAGTACTGTCGAGTATGTGTAGAAATAATACAATACCTGACGACTGGACATGAGGAGACATTGTTCCCATCTTCAAAAAAGGCAATAAAAGAATTTGTAAAAACTGCAGAGGAATAACCCTTATGAGTCATACAGCCAATATTTTTGAAAGAATTTTACTAAATCGAATAAGTGAAAAGATAGAAAAGGAGCTGAGTGAAGAACAGCATCGGTTTAGGACAGGAAGAAGCACGTTCGATTTGTTCTTTTCTATCCATCAACTGATGGAAAAAGTTGGGAGTATAACAAAAGGGTGATACTGGCTTTTATAGACATAGAAAAGGCATATGACTCAGTTAACAGGGAAAGACTCTGGGAAGAAATGAAGAAGATAGGTATAGAAGATGGATACATGAATGTAATAAAGACAATGTACCGAGGACACAATTGTAGAATTAGAACACCATTGAGGAACTCTGCATACTTCGAAATAAGACAAGGACTTAAACAAGGAAGTATTCTATCTCCTGCACTTGTTAATGCTGTGATGGACGAAATGATTAGAGTAGTTAAAGATATAGTAAAAAAAAGATAAAAAGATGATTTTTGCAGATGATATGTTAATATGGGGCGATAAAGAGGTAGACGTAAAGTTACAACTTGATGCGTGGAAGGAAATAATGAAAAGGTTTGGATGAAAAATAAATAAAGATAAGAGTGCAGTAATGGCATGTGGAAGAGACAAAGGGATCAACGGGAATATTACTTTGAATGGAGAACCCCTCAAAGTGGTAGACAGTTTCGCTTATTTAGGGAGTGAAATATCTACTGACGGAAGAATAACAAACGAAATTAATAGGAGCTTTCTACCAAACAGTAAAACACCTGATTTGGAATAAGAAATTTTCAGAAGAAGCAAAACTCCTTATGTATAAGAGTTATTACTTCCCTATTGTCATCTATTGAGGAGAAACATGGACAATGATAGAAAGGGACTGGAGCAGACTGCAAGCAGGGGAAATGAAACAAGAATGGACAGAGTAAGGAATGATTAGAAAGGACCTTAAACAAGAAAGTATGAGAGAAGAAATCAAAAAACTTAATTAAGATGGTACTGGCATATTATGAGGATGCGTGGGTAGAGCCTTCCCAAAATTCTGGAGGAACCCAAGATGGACCTAGAGGGCGCCCAAGAACACGGTGGAAAACGGGAGTGAGAATATCTGTGGAAAGGAGAGGTGTGACCTGGCAGCAAGTGGAGGAAGAAAAGTGGTGGGAGGACCGAGTCAAATGGAGGGGACTCGTCAGCACCCAGACCCGGCAGTAGCTGGAGCGGGATCCGGATGCTACACTATACCTCGATGGTCGTCTCCAAAAACGTCGTCATGGTAAATGGCGGCTCTAAACAGGCCGTACGCCACGGACGCAGGATAGTGGGAGCAATATTGTGTTATGGGAGAAGCGCTTGCATGGGACCTGTGGTAGTTGGTCATCGAAGACACGCGGGCAGTTGCGAATCACCAGCAACCCTTCATGCTTGATGTCTTCCCCGACGGCGATGTCATATTCCAACAGTATAATTGTCCGTGTCTCGGAGCCAGAACCGTGCTACTGTGGTTTCAGGAGCGTTATAGAGAACTGATGTTGATGTCACGGCGATCAAATTCACCTGATGTAAATCCTTTGGAACCCATCTGGGTCGCTAACGGGCGCCAGCACTGCGTATGCAAATCAGCAGCCCATTATTTACGCGATTTATATGAGCTGTGCGTAGACACCTAATGTCAGATACCTCCACACAGCTACAAGCAAACTTTCGAATCCCTGATATGTAAAATCAGGGGAACCCCGATACGTGTAGAAAGTCTGCTTGTGCTTCTTGATGGACTACTTTCTATGAAATTTAATAATATCTTTTACTTCATCCACCGTCTGTTCAGTTGAGAAAAGACTGTTTGGCACTGCACCAGTCTCACGCAATGTAGTGAAAACACGAGTCAACACTCTTGAATCCGGTACCCTGAAGTAAGGAAATCGTCTACTGTATTCTCTTCAAGCAGCAGCAGCGTTTCCACTGTAAAACCCGCACAAAATTACCCTATCGGCATACTCCCTACGCGCCACCGTAGCCGAGGTCGCTAACGCACGTCTTTGTGGTGGCGCTCGACTCGGAGGTAAGTCGGTTCGAATTCTGATGGTCGATAATTTTCAGTGCCAGTACTAGGCCGTGGCGTGAACTTCCTAATCGCCGACGTACTAGATTAAATTCCAACCTCTCCGCGGTGTCTCATGAGGCGAGGGTATGTGGCACTTGATCGTGGTCCGTACATCGGATGGAGACATTAAGCTCTGCGCTCCCTTGTTGCTGTTCGAGAGGGGTAGTCTTCTGGTCCCGCATCGAGTTTCAAGCTCTCCCTTCTTTTCGTCCATAACAAAAAAATGGTTCAAATGGCTCTGAGCACTATGGGACTCAACTGCTGAGGTCATTAGTCCCCTAGAACTTAGAACTAGTTAAACCTAACTAACCTAAGGACATCACACACATCCATGCCCGAGGCAGGATTCGAACCTGCGACCGTAGCGGTCTCGCGGTTCCAGACTGCAGCGCCAGAACCGCGCGGCCACTTCGGCCGGCCGTCCATAACAACACAAACCCAACACCACGCTACAAAAATACTCATCGCTGTCATCCACACTCCACAGGTCGGAGGAAGGCAACAGCACACCACCTCGAACGACGATGGAGGATTCCTACAGCTGCTTCTCTTACACTCATTCCCTGAGTGTGGAACTACTTTGACACTTATTATTTGTAAACACGTGGTGCTTGCCTAACCGATGCAGTAAAATTGTCCAACAAATCACACCCGCAACTGAAAAATTTAGTTATGTAAACTCAAACACAACCTCATACCTTGAGCTTCAAAACAAAATTGACAATTGGTAAATAAATCTATATCAGTTGGGCAACCAACACGCAAAACGAAAACTTATTTCTGTACCCAGCTGTAGCTTTGTAACCGATAAAATCTGGAAGGGGGTTATAAGGAATGTTTTATTCAATGAATCTATAGTGCCATCTCATGGGATACCAAGTAGATATTTAACCCTTCGTTGCCGTGCTGGAGACTCACACACACCAAGCAGATGTATTTCACAATGTTGACATGACATGGGGAATAATTTATATTGGAACACTTCGGTAGTTCACTTTTGCAATATGTAGGTGCATCAATGTAGTTAATGTCAGTTTAGCTTCGTTTGTGAAGGAAGAAAGACGCGTTTTTTGTCTCTGGCTTTTATTAAACCCCAGTACGGTAGTGGATTCTCTTTTTTCCACAAATTGGTAAGTAGAAATTGTAATATAAATTGTGATAATGTAGTCTGTGTGTTGATTATTTATAACTCAGCTGTTAAGTACGTAGTTTTCAACGTTACATCCCAAAAAATTTGTGATGCAGTAAATTTGCCTGGAGTAAGGAAATTTTGTCCTGTAATTTTTCAAATTCATGTTTTAATTTTAGTTTCTACCAATCAATTATCTTACATCTATCTCTATATGATTATTCCGCATTTCACAGTTAATTGCCTGGCGGACGGTCCATGAAACCATCTTCTAGATATTTCTCTACCGTTCAACTCTCGGACATCGCGCGGAAAAAACGAACACTTAAATATTTCTGTGCGAGTTCTCATTTCTCTTATTTTATGCCGCACGTAGGCAGCACGGTTAGAGGCGCCATGTCACGAATTGCGCGGCTCCTCCCGCCGGAGGTTCGAGTCCTACTTCGGACATGGGTGTGTGTGTTGTCCTTAGCATAAGTTAGTTTAAGTAGTGTTTTAAGTCTAGCGCCCGATGACCTCAGCAGTTTGGTCCCTCAGGAATTCATTCATATTTTTCTTATTTTATTATGACCAGTTCTCCCTGTGTAGGAGGGTGCCAATAAAATATTTGTGCTTTCAGAGAAAAAGTTGGTGATTTCGTGAAAAATCTCGCCGCAACGGAAAACGCCTTTGTTTTAATGATTGCTACCTCAGTTCGCGTTTCATATCGGTGGCACTCTTCCTCGTATTTCACGATAATACAAAATGAACTGTCCTTTGAGCATTTTCGATGTCCTCCGTCAATCCTATCCGATGCGGAACACGCTGCACAGCAATACTCCAGAAGAGGACAGACAAGCGTAATGTAGGCAGTTTCTTTAGCATACCTGCTGCATTTTCTAACTGTTGTACCAATAAATCGCAGTCTTTCGTTTGCTTTATCCACAAGATCGTCTGTATGATCGTTCCAATTTAAGTTATTCCTAATTGTAGTCCCTAAGTACTTACTTGAATTGAGAGTGTTTAGATTTGTGCGATTTATCATGTACAAAGAACACGCGGGTGGCGATATGTCCTAGATCCAAAGACAAGAAAACTAAGTATCCGTGCTGTACACGGAGTAAATTCTTATGCGTAGAACACATTTTTTCGAAATGTGGAAGGTGGTTAATGAAGTAGACACTGAATGAACATTGTTCGCTCCAAATAATGCTTGTAAGCAAAGTATACATTAAAATCAAAATTAGGGCAATATGTGAATTTTTTACCATGTGAGCATTATGACTGAAAATTACAAAACTTTTCAGAACACTAAGATATTATTGCTGTTAAGGGAAGATGAATACTTTTTTATCTAATATACACAGATCATGAAAAGTTTTGCATCACCCCTTTATTTCTAAATGGATGGTTTAGGAAACCTGCGGCTGTGAGACGTTCAGAAACATTCATTTTCAATGAGTCCATATCATCAAATCAAGAAAAACCAGCACTTCTGAGGAACCTCAATACGTGGTGGTACGTCCACTTGCTCGGATGCAGGCTGAACATCGATGAGATCATCAAGCCAAATTTTCCCACTCTTCAATGGCGATTCTGCGTAAGTCGTGCAGATTACATGGTCACTGTCGACGTCCAAAAATGCCTCGTTCCAATCGATCCCAAACGTGTTCGATTGGGTTCATGCCTGGGGAATTACATTCAGATGATCCTATCATGCTGAAGGAACGTGTTCACGAGAACAGCGGGATGGGCATACGAGCTATCACCCATCGGGATGAAACTGTTACCAAAATGTTGGCGATACGGTCCTACCCTTGGCTGCAGAATCTCGTCCGTTTACGACAGTGAAACTGACCTCAACAACCACGAGAGGTATATGGTAGCCACATCTAATGATGCCTCAAAACATAACGCCACCACCACCTTATTGCGCATGTGGAACGCAAGGTTGAAGGTTTTCTATATTGCAGGGTTGTCTCCAAATACGGTGTCAGCAATTATCAGGATGCAAAGTCTATGGAAAGCATTCTACGCCAATACTGGGGCGTCCAGTCCGTATGATTTCTTGCCCATCTGTATCAGATCCGTAGTGTTATGATGTACGGCGTGGATCTCGCAATGATAGCTGGGAAGGGAGATTCGTATTAGGCAGTTGTCTCTTAATAGTTTGAAACGTCCCCTTAGAAAAATTATACATGACTCTGCTTAAACTGACACACAATATTTTTTAGCGCAACGCAATCTGACTTTCAAAAATCCCTACAAAAGAATGGCCCCGACTAACATTAACCTATACCTTTCACAAATCACTTACCTCACCAAAAATCTTCGTTACTCGAACTACTGCAATACAGCGAGCGCCACTACTGCCAGCTAAATAAAAGATTCAAACTACTGAAGGCACTAACTACTGATAGGCATAGTTAGCAAATGAAAGATTTTGATAGAGAACAAACAATGTATTTACCTTAATAGTGTTCAAAAGTCATAATATATATAGCAGTTCATGACATCCAGTCTTACAAATTTCAAAACTCCGCCATGTCTCTCCCCACATCCACCACTACTGGCGGCTCACCTCCAACTGCGCAACGCTACGCGCTGTTCACATCCAGCTGCCCAACACTACAATGGCAGACAACAATGCAAACTAGCCACAGACTGCACACAGCACAGCCAGTGATTTTCATACAAAGCGCTACGTGGCGTTACCAATATAAGAACCTAAACAGCCTACTTACAAGTTTTATACCACAGTAGCCTTTTTGAACGCCAAATTCAGTTCTGGCGTACTGATCCCACGATTTCTTTGACTGAAAAGTGACGGCCGATGTGGCCGAGCGGTTCTAGGCGCTTCAGTCTGGAACTGCGCGACCGCTACGGTCGCAGGTTCGAATCCTGCCTCGGGCATGGATGTGTGTGATGTCCTTAGTTAGGTTTAAGTAGTTCTAAGTTCTATGGGACTGATGACCTCATATGTTAAGTTCCATAGTGCTCAGAGCCATTTGAACCATTTTTTGACTGAAAAGTGGTAGATATCGATTATCCTGGCACCGGCCGAATGTGGACGGCCTCTGTGTGTGCACCATATAACATTGGCTCCAGTGAACACGTCGGGCAACTTGCCTGGTTGACAAGTTACGGTCATTCGTAGCTATTGTCCTTCGTGGCATGATTGTTGTCAATCTACTGTGTTCAAATGTTCAAATGTGTGTGATGTCTTATGGGACTTAACTGCTAAGGTCATCAGTCCCTAAGCTTACACACTACTTAACCTCAATTATCCTAAGGACTAACACACACACCCGTGCCCGAGGGAGGACTCGTGCCTCCTCCGGGACCAGCCGCACAGTCCATGACTGCAGCGCCTTAGACCGCTCGTCAATCTACTGTGCAATAGACGTCTGTAATGCGTCCCTAATGGTGGTTTACTTTTGACTGAAATTCTGCAATCCACTCTAGTGCTGCGTTCTATCCGTAGGTAGCGTTCGTGGTAACTGTATGTATGTTAACAAACATAAGGGTGACGTTCCGATCGATACAGGATCAGTCACAACAGAAACACGCTTACACGATACATCGGAGTGGTGCTACACTTTCGTTTATGTATGTATGTTCTCAGAGTTCATTAACAATGTTTTCATCAGTATTTCGAATCGACATAATTCTTTATTTCCAAATAAAAAAATATTAATTTTGTGTTACTCAAACCCCACTGTACTATTAACGTCAAATTAATAGGCCATAGTAACGAAGGGTTATTTACCCGCCAGGATAGCCGAGAACGCTAAGGCGCTACTTCCTGGAATCGGGTAGGCGCGCCGGCCCCGGATCGAATCCGCCCGGTGGATTAACGACGACGGCCGATGTGCTGGCCAGCCTGGATGTGGGTTTTAGGTGGTTTTCCACATCCTACTAGGAGAATACCGGGCTGGTCCCCAAGTCCCGCCTCAGTTGCAGACATTTGCAACACAGTCACATTATTTCACGATTTGCACTAGACGCAGACAGCTGGGGTACACTATTTCCGTCCTGGGAGGTACGGGATGGCGGCAGGAAGGGCATCCGGCCACCCCTTTCAATTGACATGCCAAAGCCGGTTAATCGTGGCCGACCCTGCGTAACCGCGGGACAAGGCGCAAGCGATAGAATAGTAACGAATGGTTAAATACGGCCCCTTTCTCAGTATCGGGCGTGTGGTCCTGAGCAGACCGGACTCGGATGTGAGTTCCCGCGGAGGCCTGAGTAACGCAGAGCATTAATCGGGGAAAACACGAGCACGGCGTGGCTGGCGGCGAGGCGGTGGGGACGTGTACGCCGCGGCCGCGATCGCCCCCGCCCCTTCCACCCGCCTGTGACGTCTGCTGTGAGCCGCTGCTGCCAGTCGCGGGGGACATGCGGACGCGTGCGCCACGCCAGATCTGTGCCCGCAACGCGCCCACCACAGCAGACCGACGAGCCACGGCAGTGGACGCGACACCTCGCTGCACACTCTCCGCCAGGCACTCCTGCGTCGTCCTCGGGCGCCGTGCAAAAAGCAACAGGTGAGAGGCTAATTCACAGCTCACTGGGTCTTTATTACCTATTTCACGGGTTCTCCACCAATTGCACCCGATTTCCCAAGCTCTTGTCTTCGTCTTGTCTTCGCTGTTCGTTTATAGTGCCTGACGTGTCCATGTTACGACCAGCCCCCGATTCTTCAAAGAATGGAACTCTCACTTATAAAACAGCTTCAAACACCTGACGACTTTACAAATCAGATAATGTGTCAAACATTTCACGTTACGGCGTAAGCGAGAAAACGTTAAGAAAAGTTTGAAATTATGTTTTAAGTTCGTTTGAATTGCTCTTATCACGAAACGCTCTATTGTAAGCAAAAGCTACTTTTCGACGCATCGCGTCATATCTCCTGAACAATGTGTGGTACAACGGTATAATTTTGGGGGTACCTTCAGTGGTACCTACGGATATTGTCTGTAAGGTGTGCTGCCAGTAGAGTTAGTAATAAAGAAGCAATAAGTTAAAACGTCATCCCTGATGCTGAAGCTTTACTGTGCTCCATTTTAAGCAGAAGCCAGTTTTTCACGCGTCTCAATATTTTTGACATCGTATTTCCTGAACTTTGTGTCGCACGATGATAATTTCGCTATTACATTCAATGTTTTATGCGATACCGCCAGTAGAATTTATCGTGAGTAGAGTTACTAGTTAATAAGGAATAAATGTCAAGGCTGATCTATACCTACAAGGATACTTTGCAAGGCACACTTCAGTGCCTGGCAGAGGGTTCATCGAACCACCTTCGCAATAATTCTCTATTATTACACTCTCGAACAGCGCGCGGAAAAAAACGGACACCTATATCTTTTCGTGTGAGTTCTGATTTCCATTATTTTATTATAATGATCGTTTCTCCTACGAAGATTGGCGTCAACAAAATATTTTCGTATTCGTAAGAGAACGTAGGAGATTGAAATTCCATGAGAAGATCCCGCCGCAGCGAGATACGCCTTTGTTTTAATGATAACCACCCAAATGCTCTTTCACGTCCGTGACACTCTCTCCCCTATTTCTCGATAATACAAAACGTGCTGTTCTGCTTTGATGTTTCTCGATGTACTCCGTTGATTCTATCTGGTAAGGATACCAGACCGCTGAAGTTTTACTGCAAGAGCATCGAAAACCTTGTGAGTGATAAACTTTTTTCCTTTAACCATTTTGTAAGGGCGTCAGCGAGAAAATATTTCATAAAGATTTGAAATTATTTTTACAGTTTGTTGTAAGTCGCTAAATGCTCTCACTCTCAAATACTGGATGAACACAGTCGGAGTAATTTGCACGTAGTGAGTGAGTACATAAAGGCTTTCTAACTGTAATACTTGAATTGCTATGTTAAACCTTTAAACAAAAGATTATACCTCTTTATGAGTAGATTGTAACAGCAGTTTCAATTTTTAAATTCGGTCACCAGTACTATGAAATATTAAAAATCAAATTTTCGTCGCCCCTGGAAGCTATTAGATAGTCAACCCGGAACCGGGACAGTTAACCATGAACCATGCACCGCGTTAGTTGGCTGGTAGTATAGACAAGTTCAAGAGGTGCAGTCATAAGATAAGAAATGAGGAAGGCCTCCGTTGAATCAGTGACGATAGGAACATGTGGAAAACATTGATAAAAAGAAGGAGTAAGATGTTTAGACGTATTTTAAGACATAAAGGAATAACTTCCGTGGCACTTGTGGAAGCTGCAGGGTAGATAAATTGTAAGAGAAGCCACAGATTGGAAAATTTGCAACAAATCATTGACGTCGTTGGGCGCACGTGATTGAGAAGCAGAGGTTTGTACAAGAGGGGAATTCGTCGTGGGTCGCACCAAAATAGTCATAAGACTAGAGACTAAAAAAAATAATAATAATTAGGGGTTGGGCAGTAATAATATTAGAGCCCATGTAATACATAGGGCATTTCCACCGATTTTACAAGACTATATCATCTACGTTCACCTTTTTTAGAAGTCTAGAACTTGTTCAGAGCTCACACATAATGAGGTATCTCGAACAGAATAGCCTCTTCTGTGCATTGCGAAAACGTCGATCATGCGAAAGCCAACTTGCCCTTTTCTCAAATGATACCTATGGATCAAGGAAATCAGGCAGAAACAATGTTTCAAACATTTGAATCCGTAGTACACTAACGGTCATTAACAAATCTATGAATGTGTGGGATGTCAAACAGAAGCTGTGACTTGACTGAGGACTTCTTAGTTGATGGAACGCAGCATGTTATCTCGGATAGAGAGTGATCGACAGAAGTCAAAATAACTTCAGGAGTGCCCAAGGGAAGTGTTTTGGGACACTTGTTGTTCAAGTTTAAGTTAATGACCAAGCAGACAATGTTAATAGTAACAGTAACCTTAGACTTTTTACAGTCGATACAGTTATCTATAATGAAGTACTGTCTGAAAAAAATCAGATCTTGAAAACATTTCAAAGTGATTCAAAGATTAGAAACTTGCTTTAAATGTTCCGAAGTGTAAAATTACGCTTTTTTCAAAACGGAAAGACGTACTATACTTTCACTACAATACTAATTATTCACGATTAGAATCAGTCAACTCCCACAAATTCAGGCGTATGGCAGACTTCAGCTGATTGGTAAGATGCAGCGAAAATACCGTCAGTGCACAAAGGAGATTGGCTACAAATCACTTGTGTGTCCCATCTTAGAATATTGCTCAAGTCTGTGAGGCCAAAGCCAACAGCCTTGCCGCACTGGTAACGCCGGTTCCCTTCAGATCACCGAAGTTAAGCGCTGTCGGGCTAGGCTAGCACTTGGATGGGTGACCATTCGGTCTGCCTATCGCTGTTGGCAAGTGGGCTGCACTCAGCCCTTGGGAGGAAAGTAGAGGAGCTACTTGGTTGAGAAGTAGCGGCTCCGCTTTCGGAAACTGACATACGGCCGAGAGAGCAGTGTGCTGACCACATGCCCCTCCATATCTGCATCCAGTGACGCCTATGGGCTAAGGATGACACGGCGACCGGTCGGTAACGTTGGGCCTCCATGGCCTGTTCGGAACGAGTTTAGTTTTTTTGGGGGGGGAGGGGGAGGGGGGGGGGCAAAACCAAATAAGGCGAACAAGGGATACTGAATTTATACAAAGAAGGATGATGCGATTGGTCACACGTTCGTTTGACTCACAGTAGTGTGTCATGAAAACCATAACTGGCACATTCTTCAAGACAGACACAAATTATCTCGTAAAAGGCTATTTACAAAACAAAAGAATCTACAGATATTCTTCAATAATCCCGTGGATTGTGAAGGCAAAATTAGGCTAATTACAGTTCGACCATAAGTATCCGGACACCCCAAAAACATACGTTTTTCATATGAGGTGCATTGTGCTGCCATCTGCTGCCGGGTATCCCTTATCAGCGACCTCATTGGTCATTAGACATCTTGAGAGAGCGGAATGGGGCGCTACACGGAACTCTAGGACTTCGAACGTGGTCAGGTGATCGGTTGTCACTTGTGTCATACGTCTCTATGCGAGATTTCCACACTCCTAAACATCCCTAGGTCCACTGTTTCCGATGTGATAGTGAAGTGGAAACGTGAAGGGACGCGCACAGTACAAAAGCAAAAAGGCCGACCTCGTCTGTTGACTGACAGAAACCGCCGACAGTTGAAGAGGGTCATAATGTGTAATAGGCAGACATCTATACAGGCCATCACACAGTAATTCCAAACTGCATCACGATCCATGCAAGTACTATGACGGTTGGGTGGGAGGTGAGAAAACTTGGATTTTATGGTCGAGCGGCTGCTCAAAATCCATACGTAACACTGGGAAAAGCCAAATGGGTCCTCCCTTGGTCTAAGCAGCGTAAACATTGGACGATTGAACAGTGGAAAAACGATGAACGATGTGTGGAGTGACAAATCAAGGTACACAGTGTGGCGATCCGATGGCCGGGTGTGGGTATGGCGAATGCCTGGTGAACGTCGCCTGCCAGCGTGTGTAGTGCCAACAGTAAAATTCGGAGACGATGGTGTTATGGTGTGGTCGTGATTTTCATGGAGGGGCTTGCACCCCCTGGTGTTTTACGTGGCACTATCACAGCACAGGCCTACATTGATGTTTTAAGCACCTTCTTGCTTCCCACTGTTGAATAGCAATTCGGGGATGGCGATTCCATCTTTCAACGCTATCGACCACCTGTTTATAATGCACAGCATGTGGCGGAGTGGTTACATGTCAATAGCATCCCTGTAATGGACTAGCCTGCGCAGAGTCCTGACCTGAATCCTATAGTACACCTTTGGGATGTTTGGGAACGCCGACTTCATGTCAGGCCTCACCGATCGACATCGACACCTCTCCTCAGTGCAGCACTGCGTGAAGAATGGGCTGCCATTCCCCAAGAAACCTTCCAGCACCTGACTGAACGTCTGCCTGCGAAAGTGGAAGCTGTCATCAACGCTAAGGGTGGGCCAACACCATACCGAATTCCAGCATTACCGATGGAGGGCGCCACGAACTTGTAAGTCATTTTCAGCCAGATGTCCGGATACTTTTGATGACATAGTGTACACATAGTGGGCAAAAATGTGGACACAGCACATTATCATGTCTAAAACGATGTAGAAAATCCGTTGGCATTGAAAACAGCATCCGGTCACCTCTGACTTGATAAATGCAGGTCGTCTACGGTTTTTAAAGGTATCTTATCCCACTCTTCCTGCAGGATATTGACAAGTTCAGCTAACGGTGACGCGTGTGGAGGCGATCACGCACCTTTCGCCAAAGCAGACCACAAAGGCTCAATAATATTGAAGTCTGGTGTCTGTGGTGGCCAAAGCAGATGCGACAATTCATTCTCGAACGCACAAAGTTTTGGGCAGTTTTGGGCGATGCAGACTGCGTGAAATGAGACCCTGTCGTCTTGGAAGACAGCATCACCATTGGGGAACAAACATTGCACAATGGAAGGGACCTGATCACCCAGAATGGTCACATAATCCTTGAAGTAATGTGGCCTTGAAGAGTAACCATGGGTCCCAAGGAATACCTTGATATGGCTGCCCAAATCGTCACAGAAACCTCGTCATGTTTCACTCTTTGGACGTAAACTCGGCCAGAAGTTGGAACAGTGTGAAACAAGACTCATCCGATCAAATGGCATTCTTTCGTTTTTCCAGAGCCAGGTTTTATGGCATTGGCATCACGTTTTCCTGTTACAGTCATCTGCATCTCTGCATCACTGATGAGTGGTTTTCTAATTTCAGTTCGCCCTGCAAGTCTCTGCTTATGAAGCTCCCTTAGTGTTGCACTGTGCTGACAGGGTTCGCGAGTGCGACATTCAGTTTTGCCGTGACTTTTTCAGCTGCCATCCAGTTAATTTTTCTCACAATTACACTACTGGCCGTTAAAATTGCTACAACACGAAGATGACGTGCTACAGACGCGAGATTTAACCGACAGGATGAAGATGATGTGATAGGCAAATGATTAGCTTTTCAGAGCATTCACACAAGGTTGACGCCGGTGGCGTGCTGACATGAGGAAAGTTTCCAACCGATTTCTCATACACAAACAGCAGTTGACCGGCGTTGCCTGGTGAAACGTTGTTGTGATGCCTCGTGTAAAGAGAAGAAATGCGTACCATCACGTTTCCGACTTTGATAAAGGTCGGATTGTAGCCTATCGCGATTGCGGTTTATCGTATCGCGACATTGGTACTCGCGTTGATCGAGATCCAATGACTGTTAGCAGAATATGGAATCGGTGGGTTCAGGAGGATAATACGGAACGCCGTGCTGGATCCCAACGGCCTCGTATCACTGGCAGTCGAGATGACAGGCATCTTATCCGCATGGCTGTAACGGATCGTGCAGCCACGTCTCGATCCCTGAGTCAACAGATGGGGACGTCTGCAAGACAACAACCATCTGCACGAACAGTCCGACGACGTTTGCAGCAGCATGGACTATCAGCTCGGAGACCTTGGCTGCGGTTACCCTTGACGCTGCATCACAGACAGGAGCGCCTGCGATGGTGTACTCAACGACGAACCTGGGTGCACGAATGACAAAACGTCATTTTTTCGGAAGAATCCAGGTTCTGTTTACAGCATCATGATGGTCGCATCCGTGTTTGGCGACATCGCGGTGAACGCACATTGGAAGCGTGTATTCGTCATCGCCATAATGGCGTATCACCCGGCGTAATGGTATGGGGTGCCATTGGTTACATGTCTCGATCACCTCTTGTTCAAATTGACAGCACTTTGAACAGTGGACGTTACATTTTAGATGTCTTACGACCCGTGGCTTTACCCTTCATTTGATCCCTGCGAAACCCTAGATTTCAGCAGGATAATGCACGACTGAATGTTGCAGGTCCTGTACGGGCCTTTCTGGATACAGAAAATGTTCGACTGCTGCCCTGGCCAGCACATTCTCCAGATCTCTCATCAACTGAAAACGTCTGGTCAATGGTGGCCGAGCAACTGGCTCGTCACAACACGCCAGTCACTACTCTCGATGAACTGTGGTATCGTGTTGAAGCTGCATGGGCAGCTGTACCTGTACACGCCACCCAAGCTCTGTTTGATTCAATGCCCAGGCGTAGCAAGGTCGTTATTACGGCCAGAGGTAGTTCTGGGTACTGATTTCTCAGGGTCTATGCACCAAAATTGCGTGAAAATGTAATCACATGTCAGTTCTAGTATAATATATTTGTCCAATGAATACCCGTTTATCATCTGCATTTCTTCTTAGTGTAGCAATTTTAATGGCCAGTAGTGTATCTTCAATGGCCCGCTGTCATGGTCATTCAACACATTCTTTCTACCCCTTGATGGTTTAGTGGATGATGTTTCTCCGCTTTCCCTGTATGCGATACAAATCTTCGATACAGTGCCACCCAGAACATCAAACGCTTCAGCTCCCTTGGTTAAGGAATCGCTCACCATATAAGTACCAACAGTTCGCCCACAGACGTATCCACAGTTCTGACCACGACTGACACTTGTAACGTATTGAGGTCACTGCACAGGTGCGGTTCGTAGTCAAACACAAGCGAGCATCGTGCAGGCTTGGCTAGCATATGCATTTATGTTCCAGCACGCATTCCTCGTGGTCTTTCCATATTTTTCTCCAACCTCTGTAGATGTAAATGTAGAATGAAGATAGAAACTTGGGATGAATTTTAACTTATCCTCAGGACTGAAAAGTTTGTATGTATGCACAAACAACCTTCAGATAATTTTTATAATCAATTTTAGGATCAAAAGTTTCATTTACAGACTCATTATCTCCTCCACCAGATATACGACAAACATCCAGGCGATAATCAAACTCTTGCCATACTAAATTTGTTTTTGGATGAGGTCCGCCGTGAGCGAACACATTTTATCTACTTTTATCCAGACATGTTTCGTTGAATTAACTACATCACCAGCGTTTTTTTTAATTTTCTTCCTAGTTATCAATGGGCTTTTACATCAGAAAGAAAATGTTCGAATTCCTCCAGAGCTGCTAGAATAGGCCAACACGCCCCCCCCCCCCCCCTATTTTTCCAATACACGCTACAGTGCTAAACACTATTAAAGACTCGTGATTGTGTAGGCTTCGAACAATGTGTTACTTGATCTACACATTC
The DNA here is from genome assembly GCF_023898315.1 of Schistocerca nitens. Taxonomy (NCBI): domain Eukaryota; kingdom Metazoa; phylum Arthropoda; class Insecta; order Orthoptera; family Acrididae; genus Schistocerca; species Schistocerca nitens. The sequence continues at coordinate 933,999,570 of NC_064614.1, read as the reverse complement.
ATCAAATCGGTCTCAGATGTTTTCTGTAGTGTGAGTGGGGGCGTTATCATCTTGGAAAATGTAATCACTGGTTGAGACCAATTCTTACTGCATCAAAGGCCCATGATTACCTAAACTAGTTGTATGAAGTTTATGGCCTGTCTCTCCGTTTGCAGTAATTACATGAATTACTGTAATCAACAGTTGACCGCCCAAACCATTAAGAAACTTCAGTTGCACTTCACAGAAGGAAGAAGATAATCTGGGTTGTACATTTCACCTGTTATTTTCCAGTGTTAGCCGGCCGGAGTGGCCGTGCGGTTCTAGGCGCTACAGTCTGGCACCGAGCGGCCGCTACGGTCGCAGGTTCGAATCCTGCCTCGGGCATGGATGTGTGTGATGTCCTTAGGTTAGTTAGGTTTAATTAGTTCTAAGTTCTAGGGGACTGATGACCTCAGAAGTTAAGTCGCATAGTGCTCAGAGCCATTTGAATCATTTTTTTCCATTGTTAAGGAGATGTCCTCCCATTTACATTACCAGCGTCACGCCGGCCGGAGTGACCGTGCGGTTCTAGGCGCTTCAGACCGGAACCGCGTGACCGCTACGGTCGCAGGTTCGAATCCTGCCTCGGGCATGGATGTGTGTGATGTCCTTAGGTTACTTAGGTTTAAGTAGTTCTAAGTTCTAGGGGACTTATGACCTCAGCAGTTGAGTCCCATAGTGCTCAGAGCCATTTGAACCATTTTTACCAGCGTCACAGTAGTCCAGGTTTCGTACGAATTGCCCGGTTGAAACCTCCTCGTTGAATTTACCTCATTTAATAGACGTTTGACAAAAGCAGTTGTACAGCTAACATGTCTGCACGCTTATTTTGTATTGTTCCTGTATGCTGTTTTCGTTGATATCGTATTTCAACCCAGAAGTCGTCATTTTCTGAAAAGAAATTTTATTTGATGTTACCATCCTTTGGTAGCATTCTACTGTAACCGTTCCACTCTCAAATTCAGTACAAGATGGTATACTATAAACACTGCATCCACCCTTGTCACGAAGTACAGTAAATTTAGATATCAACAGCATAGTTGTGATTCTTATTACGAATGTGTGAACTAAGCAGAAGAATTTGGAAGTTCGTTAGAGCCTCTATGACAGTGTATCACCACAACAGTTGCAAACGTCCTGCAGCGCAGGGTACTTCTAGAGGTGTTATAACGCAAGGATAAAACCAGGCACACCGGTAGCGCACTACAGGTGTCACGAATCAAGGTCCACAAATGAGATGATATACTGATGTCCATATTGTGATGGAAGTTTATGAGGAAGTGGATAATATGCCATTGTATGTATGTATTGTATGTTAACTGGGGACCTAGAAACGACGGAGAGGCTCCGTCCCCGCCGCAGCCACAGTGGTCCACAATCCCACGACGACTACCGAGCCGGCCGGAGTGGCCGAGCGGTTCTAGGCGCTACAGTCTGGAACAGCGCAACCGCTACGGTCGCAGGTTCGAATCCTGCCTCGGGCATGGATGTGTGTGATGTCCTTAGGTTAGTTAGGTTTAAGTTCTAGGCGACTGATGACCTTAGAAGTTAAGTCCCATACTGCTCAGAGCCATTTGAACCATTTTTTCTGCAAAGAATTCGTGTTATTATTTTGCTACGATGACTTACTAAACTGATAGTTACGTAATTGTCACACCTGTCAGCAACTACTTTATTTGGATTTGGAATTATAACATTCTTCTTCAAGTCTGATAGAATTTCACCTGTCTCATAAAACTTGCACACCAGATGGAAGAGTTAGGTCACGGATGGCTCTCCCAACGTTCTAAGTAGTTCTGACGGAATGCCGTTTACACCACGGATCTTGTTTCGATTTAAGTCTTTCAGTGCTCTGTCAAATTCTTCTCGCGGTATCATATTTCATCTACGTCCTCTTACATTCCAAAAATATTGTCTTCAAGTTCATCTCCCCTCTTCCACGTTTCAGCTTTCCCTTCTTTGCTTAGGACTGGTTTCCCATTTGAGGTCCTGATATTCGTGCAGCTGCTTTTCTTTTCTCAAAGACCTCTTTAATTTTCCTGAGGCGCTGTCTATCTTTCCCTTAGTTTCATCAATCCTTACTCTTTCTTTATTAGAGAGACTGTGTTCAGAACTACGTCGGTCAGCCTATTCGTACCTTTGCCGAATGCCGTGCGGAAAATCAAAGGCACATTAAGAATGGAGAACTAGAGAAGTCTTCAGTTGCTGAAGTCAGTTTCACAAATAAACACAGAATAATGTTTGATAAATAAAAATCTTGTCCCACACTTCTACATGCTGGGATTCTGTTACAAAAGAAACAGTAGAAGTTAGAAAGTGCGAGAACAGCTTCAGTCGGGACGCCGCTATAAGTAAGCGAGGTCTAGGTGCTGAGCAGACATGGAGAATGCACGGAACTATTCACATTCATGCAGGTCGCTGGCACCAAGAGTGCAGACAATGACACAACCTCTAGCAGCATGGCGTACGCTGAACCATCACGAGCCTTCTATGGTCACCAGAACGGCAGCTAGTTGTTTGTTGTTGTGGTCTTCAATCCAGAGACTGGTTTGATGCAGCTCTCCATGCTACTCTGTCCTATGCAAGCTGCTTCATCTCCCAGTACCTATTGCAACCTACATCCTTCTGAATCTGTTTAGTGTATTCATCTCTTGAAGTAGACTGGCAGTGGCAAGGAAAGCGTTTATGAAGAAGAGAAATTTGTTAACATCGAGTATAGATTTGTGTCAGGAAGTCGTTTCTCAAAGTATATGTGTTGAGTGTAGCCATGTATGGAAGTGAAACGTGGACGATAAATAGTTTAGACAAGAAGAGAATAGAAGCTTTCGAAATGTGGTGCTACAGAAGAATGCTGAAGATTAAATGGGCAGATCACATAACTAATGAGGAGGTATTGAATACAATTGGAGAGAAGAGGAATTTGTCGCACAACTTGACTAGAAGAAGGTATAGGTTGGTAGGGCATATTCTGAGGCATCAAGGGATCACCAATTTATTATTGGAGGGCAGCGTGGAGGGTAAAAGTCGTAGAGGCAGACAGTTATTTCTGGCAAAACTGTGGAGGATTACGTAGAATTACCCATATTTGACGCGATGCAGCGAGAAACTTGGATCTCATAGACTGCTGAAAGCCAAACGCACATAATACGAAGTCAGAACTCCTTTCCTCAAGAGCTCACACCCACCACTGCAGGTGCACTAAGAGCTCTCGCATTGGCGTGCCATGTGTGTGACGATTCCCACGTTGTACCGTTCATTGTCTCTGTGACGCAACGTTTGTTTTCCGTAGATTCTCTAACCCATACACAGTAAAACAATCTTTTAACTCGTATCTTAAAGTACGATATACAACTACAGAGCAGCAAGTTATGTGTTTATCTTTTTCTGTGTTTTCGCCGCAGTGTATTTATTAAATTTCGTGATGTGTTTCTTTAAAAGGCTTAATCTCGCCTTTTTGTAAATGTAAATTCATTCAGTCTGTAGCGCAGTAGCTGGTCATTGAACAGCCAGCTACAAAGCTGATTAACGTATCAGTGTCCATTCGTGACACATCAGGAGGGTAGCAAGTTGCACATCTAGGATTCTGTCCGCTTTTATAGTTTACTTCTTCAGTTGGTCTTGCTAGGATCCTTAGGATGTGTGTATACTGTGAGCGGATGCAGGAGAAGCTGGCCGTAGTTCGCAAACAGCTGAATGCGCTTTTGGCTACGGTCAATCACCTTCACGCTGCTGCCTCGGCATGCAGCGGTGGCGGAGAATCCGGCGCGTCGCGTGGGTCACCTCAGTTGTCGCTTGTATTGCCCACCGGCTCTGCTTCCGAAGTACCTCCTAGGGCAGCTGACGCGGTGCACCCGACCTCACAGAAGGATGAGTGGCGGGTGGTAACGCGGCCACGTCGATCGAGGCGGAGGGCTAATGTGGAGACTGGCCGCCTGGGCTCGCCTATTCACCCTGTGAGTGGACACGTGGTCGCTCCTTCAACAGGTTCCGAGCAAGCACAAGGGGGAGGTGTTCACTAGTTATTGGGAGTTCCAATATTAGGCGCGCTATGGAACCACTTATGCAGATCACATTCAGGATTGGAAAGAAAGCCAATGTGCACTCGGTATGTCTGCTGGGGGGCCTCATCAGGGATGGGGAGGAGGCCTTGCCTGCACCTACTGACCGTGCAGGGAGCAGTCGTCTGCAAGTTGTGGCTCACAAAGGCACCAATGATGCCTGTAGCATGGGTTCTGCGGCCATCCTCAGTTCGTATAGGCAGCTGGCAGAGGTGGGGAAGACTGCTGACCTCACGTGCAAGGTGCAAGCAGAATTCCCAATTTGCAGCATTGCTCCCAGATTAGATCAGGGTCCTTCGGTTTGGAGCTGAGTGGAGGGTCTCAGCCAAAGGCTTCACCGATTCTGTGACAGTTTTGGCTGTAGATTTCTAGACCTGCGTTATCGTGTGGGGGTTTGTAGAACTCCCCTTGATAGATCAGGGGTGCGCTACACAATGGAAGCAGCTACTCGGGTAGCAGAGTACTTGTGGAGTGCACAAGAGGGATTTTTAGGCTAGGCGGTAGTCGGAAGCGCTTCGACAGAGACTCGCCAATCGATATGCAGCAAGGGAAGTCAAACGGCTTTCAGAATAAAGACACCTCAACTGTCATATTTTTATCAGGAAACTGTTGAAGTATTCGTAATAAAGTTCCCAAATTTACTGCCCTCCATGAAAGTTCTCGTGTTTAAGTTAGTTTTGGGACCGAGAACTGGCTGAAGCCCGAAGCGTAAAGCTCTGAGATATTTAGCGAGCCGTGGAACGTATAACGGAAGGATAGATTAGAGGGCCTCTATTGGGGTCAAGGTTGAGTGTGACACTAAAGTTATCTGGTCACGTACAACAGGTGGAGGTGAAACCAAGTTAATTGTTGGATATTTTTACCGGCCACCGGACTCCGCTGTGACAGGAGTCATTCAAAGAAAGTGTGTAGTCAGTAGCGCGTAAATACTCCGATCGTGTAGTACTAGTTGGAGACGACTTAACCTACCGAGTGTAGACTGAGATGTCTATGGATTCATTAGGGGCAGGGGAGCGGGGAAGGGGTGCTGACAAACAGACGTGCGAAATACTTTTGTACAAGTTTTCTGACAACTGTCTTGAGCAGCTAGCTCGGCAGCCCACACGCAATGGAAATATCTTAGACTGTGTACCTACAAATAGGCTGGATCTCACTGACAATGTCAGGAAAGAAACTGGGACTAGCGATCATGTTATCATTTTAGCAACTATGATTACGGAAGTTAATAAATCAGTCAAGAAGGCTAGCAGAGTGTTTGTGCTAGAAAGAACACAAAAGCAGATGTTAGCATCTCACTTAGACAGCGCATTGACAACACTTACTTCCAGTGAAATGGACGTAGAGGATTTATGGGCAAAGTTTAAGCAGATTGTAAATCGTGGTCCGGAGAGTTATGTGCCTAGTAAGTGGCTAAAGGATGGGAAAGACGCACCATGGTTTCATAACGAAATTCAGAGCATGCTGAGAAAGCAGAGGTTTTTGCACTCCCTGCTCCAAAGGCAACACACGAATGACGACAAGCGAAGGTTAATAGAGATTCATGCGTCTGCGAAAAGATCTCTCCGCGAAGCATGCAAAACTACCACGGTCACACCTTAGAAAAAGATCTAACGGAGAACCTGAGAAAATTCTGGTTTTATGTACAATCGATAATCTGTCTGCAGGAACCATATTCACGGGCTGGGCAAATCCCCTTCATGTCAGCCTCCTGGCAAGTCATCTCCACCGGGGAAGAACCCCAAGCAGTTGTGATCATCACAAATATAGGGCTGAGAGCAACAACAATTACGCAGCTATCAAACAGCCACTGTAACTTCGTGGAATTACAGACGCCCCTTGGTTTGGTTTTCAATGTAAATATGTATTTCCAGTACGGAGGGAACTTTGAGGACCACCTAGATCATCTTGCGGAAACGACCACGGCGTTGCAAGGCAAGAAGGTTATCATCACGGCAGATATGAATGCGAAATCCCCCCTATGGTACAGCGGCACCAGAGATGCAAATGGCGGAAAGGCTGAGGAGTTTATCATGGCCCAACAGCTTGTTGTGGCCAATAAACCAGGAAATCCCCCCACCTATACAGGTGGAGGTGGATTAGGGACCAACATTGATGTCACCCTGGCCACATCTAACATCAGTAGTAACATCCAAAGTTGGGTAGTTAAAGATCAAGTCACCACAAGCGACCACAATCTGATCGTCTTTCAACTCAGTCAGGAAGAGTGCCGCTGGGACCTGGGGTGGGAAACACAGTATAACTTCAATAAAACTAACTGGGGCCCGCATCTCGTGGTCGTGCGGTAGCGTTCTCGCTTCCCACGCCCGGGTTCCCGGGTTCGATTCCCGGCGGGGTCAGAGATTTTCTCTGCCTCGTGATGGCTGGGTGTTGTGTGCTGTCCTTAGGTTAGTTAGGTTTAAGTAGTTCTAAGTTCTAGGGGACTGATGACCATAGATGTTAAGTCCCATAGTGCTCAGAGCCATTTTTGAACTAACTGGGAACGCCTGGCTCGAGAGTGTAGTATTCCTCCATTGCCCGAGGGTGACCTGGACGTGGATAGGTACGCCGAGGAACTGGTGGGATCAGTGGTTAGAGCGGTAAAAGCCGCTGTTCCGACTAGGAGAAGGGCCGTAGCGGCCTCCCCATCGCCATGGACTGCCGACCTCGAACGTCTGCGCCAGTCTGTCCGACGGGCAAGGAAGTACTACCAGCGAAGTGCCGTCTGGCTGGAAAAACAACACTAGTTGCAGCAATATAGAGAAGCAAAGGAAGCATTCCAGAAAGAATTAAAACAGGTAAGGATGAAGAGCTGGGAGGACTACGTACTAAGACAACTTGAAACTGACCCGTGGGGTGTTCCCTACGAGTTGGTCAGGGAGAAGATAAGGTCCCCAGCGGTCCTCTCCACTCTCAGAGAGGCTGGAAGAACAACAGAGTCCTGGCGGGAGACCGCCAAGGTCCTCCTGAGGACTCTAATTCCAGATGATGAGGAAAATGGAGAAACAGAGACCCAACAGCAAATCCGCAGGGAAGATCAGCAGGAGTACACCAACAACACCCAGGTGTACCCTTTTTCTGAAGAAGAAATTGCTGCACAAATAAAATCGCTAAAAAAGGGGAAAGCACCAGGGCCAGATGGTATAGTAGCGGAGGTGGTACAGTTCCTCGCCCCACAGCTAATAGCACCTCTCACAGGTTTATATGTCTTAGGACTGGGAAATTCCCAAAGATCTGGAAAAGAGCAAATATGGTCATCATCAAGAAGGGCAAGGACAAAGATACCATGGAGCCAAAGTCCTACAGACCAATATGTCTCATAGACATCATGGGGAAACTGTTAGAGAAGCTGTTGGCTGACCGCACACAGAACTTTGTGTGGGATGAGCGACAGGCAGTTCGGCTTTCGGCCGGGGCGATCAGCGTCTGACGCAATCTGCCCTGGCGGCTGAGGTCTGTGGCTCTGCCCCGTACAAATACGTGATCGGCATCATGGTGGACATCAGTGGCGCCTTTGACAACCTGAGGTGGCCCTCGCTCTTCTCCCGCTTGCGTGAGAAGGAGTGCCCAGGGCCCCTCTATGGCTGTCTCAGGAGCTATTGCATGGACATGGAGGTCTGGTTATCATCGCCTAGCGACAAAATAAGCAAGACCATTACGAAGGGGTATCCCCAGGGCTCCGTACTGGGGCCACTCTTTTGGGACGTAAACGTAGAACCGCTGCTCGTTGCTAGAAAAACTACAACTCAGCGAGGACGTGCTAGACGTGATAGCCTACGCTGACGACCTCCTCCTGTTGGTCGGCAGCCGTAGCCGTGAAGAACTCGAACCAAAAGTAGAAAGAGCAATCAATATACTAGCTGAATGGTGTCAACAAGCTAAAATGAAAATTGCACCAAATAAGTCAACATACCTTCTTCTAAAAGGCAGTCTGGTCAGGAATCCCACAGTAAGAACTGATGGAACACCAGTTCTTCGGCGTCGCGAAGCGCGATATCTCGGAGTAATTATTGATGAAAAATGGAGCTATACATCTCATATCGAAACCATTACACTACGCGCCATGGAAACCCTGAACAACCTCATCAACATTGGTCACAAAAGATTTCACCTGCCACCTGCTCTCATCAAATTATATCACAACAGCATCCTGTCATCAGTAGTAGGTTATGCGTGTGGGGTCTGGGCTCACAGGCTCACGAGGGTGATGCCGGCCATGGCCGTGAGAAGGGTGCAAAGAAACATGATAATGCGGTCTGTAGGTGCCTACAGAACGACTCCTGGGGGTGCTCTATTGGTGCTAATGGGATTATGCCCGTTAGACATAAAGATAAGGGAACAGGCCGCATGGTACTGGATCACTAGGGGAAAAATAGATAAGACAAGGGACATTTTGGGGGTTCAGGTAGGAGATAAACCTGCCATAAAGAGAGGAGTTATGGCAAACATCTTGGGAGAATGAAGAAACTGGTAGAAGGGTCTTTCAGCTGCTGCCAAATATCAAAGAGCGACTTGGGATGACCCACTTCGAGCCAAGCAGGGGAGTATTGCACTCGTGCGGTAGCGTTCTCGCTCCCCACGCCCGGGTTCCCGGGTTCGATTCCCGGCGGGGTCAGGGATTTTCCCTGCTTCGTGATGACTGGGTGTTGCGTGATGTCCTTAGGTTAGTTAGGTTTAAGTAGTTCTAAGTTCTAGGGGACTGATGACCATAGATGTTAAGTCCCTTAGTGCTCAGAGCCATTTGAACCATTTTTGAACTATTGCACTTTCTCACGGGACATGGACCATACCCGACATATCTATGTCGGTTTGGAAAAAGAGCTACACCAGCGTGCGACTGTGGCGTTCAAGACGGAACACCTGAGCACATCATCTATGACTGCCCGCTATATGATGATGTGGCGCATGACCTGCGAGCGCAATTACCTGATCGCGACACTTATGCCCTAATAGGACGTGCCGATACCTTCAGTATTCTCAACACATTGGCAAACGAGGTATCACGGAAGATCTTGCGAGAATTCTTAAGAACCCAAGATAGATGATATTGAATCCGGAATAGACTGAGATGTACTCGCCATACCGCCGGGTGCGGAGCAGGCCAGTCTCCCCTGACTGGAACCCGCCGCACTACTGGACCAGGCCAGCGAGTGCATCACCCACCAGGCTACCACAACTGCACTCTACTTAGACATAGAACCAATTAAATTAGCAGTAGTGGTAGACTTAGAACACTAACAATACTAACAAGTAGGGACTGCGGCGACAACACAGACTTGGCCAGCCCAGTGCCAGGGGCACGCTCACATGGGTTTAGATCAGTGAGCAGGCCTTAAAACAGTAGGTTTGTAACACCAACTGGCACACCTGTAATCGCTGCAGAACACACTAGAAAAATAGAATAGCCTAATAGATTAACCTTGTCCACAAGTTAGCCAGTTGTAATATACGGTGTCCCATTGCAGGCTGTTAACGGAGGTACTAACATTCGGAGTAAGTTCACAGATATGTGAATGGCTCGAAGACTTCTTAAGTAATAGAACCAAGTACATTGACCTCGACAGCGAGTATTAATCGCAGACGAGAGTACCGTCAGGTGTGCCCCAGAGAAGTGTGGTATGACCGCTATTATCATCTATACACATAAATAATTTGGCGGACAGGGTGGGTAGCAATCTGCAGTTGTTTGCCGATGATGCTGCAGTGTACGGTAAGGTGCCGAAGTGAGTGACTGTAGTAAGATATGAGACGAGTTAGAGAAAATTTCCAGTTCGTGTGATGCATGGCAGCTACCTCTAAATGTGGAAAAATGTAAGTTAATGGGGATGAGTAGGAAGAACAAACCTGTGGCGTTCGGATACAGTATTACAAGTGTCCTGCTTGACATAATAAAGTCGTTTAAATATCTAAGCATAACGTTGCAAAGCAATATGATATGGAACGAGCATGAGAGAACTGTGGTAGGGAGGGCGAATGGTCGACTTCGGTTTATTGGGAAAATCTTGTGAAAGAGTGGTCCGTCAGTAAAGGTAACAACGTATAGGATGCTGCTGCGACCTATTCTTGAGTACTGCTTGAACATTTCAGATCCGTACCACGTCGGATTGAAGGAAGACATCGAAGCTATTGGGAGGCAGGCAGCTAGATTTGCTACAGGTAGGTTCGAACAACAGTTAAGTGTTACGGAGATGCTTCAGGAACTCAAATGGGGATCCCTGGAGTGAATGTGACGTTCTTTTCGAGGAGTACTGTTCTGAGGTGTGGGGTTGATCTGTTATTGTTATTCTGCGCAACGGATTAATCTGAGATGTACCCTTTACCCTGTGGCTCCTGCAAGATGCAATTTCCACCCCCACACTACTACAGAAGTCAGACAGACGCTCCTAACGTTCTAAAGAGAAATGCGTGAAAAACTTTCAGCAATAAAAATCTTCTGGAGTCGTCCGCTGTAAGGAAATGACACAAAAATTCACAAAATTTCTTACGTAACTAGTGCGATACTTGGGTACTGGAGTAGTGCTAGTTAGTGTAAGAAAAACATGAAACTAACGAAACTTATTATTTATTTTGCAAAATTATGAGAAATCACAATGGCACTTTTAGTTATGAATTGAACAAGTTAAAAATTATGAGAAATCACAATGGCACTTTTAGTTATGAATTGAACAAGTTATATCCTGGTTCTTTTCGGAATGTGAAGAGTGTGGCCTTGGCAGAATGGCTGAGAGGGGCGCCTACTCAACTTCAATAATTATCCTTTAGAATGTTGCTAGGTACGGTCGAGGCTGTCGCATGTGAAATGCAGTGAAGTGTACTGTTGTGGAGGAAATATGGGGCTCGCAATAGCTGTAGCGCACAATACCGTAAGCTGCGATGACTGCTGTCTGCGCCGCTCGCTGCTGACAAATAAGATAACTCTCGTTCTATCTGGATTGACCTTCGCTAATCAAACTCTCCCAATGCCTTGATGAAGTCAAGGATTCCTATTCGCCCCTAGTCTAACTATTGGCGTGGTACACCAGTCAGATAACCAGTCCACCGTGATGCCACTCAAAATTCGCTCGCAGGCGTTTAACTATAACTCTGTCTGTTCACACCGCACAATAAATGTGTCGGCCAACACAGTGAACAACGCTTAATCGCAAGGACTCAATATAGAGTCGCCCTTTGATTCGCTCTCGACAGAGGTGCTCTCCCAGTGAAGTACTGAGGAGAGGCTTGTTCCTCGCTCTTTCGAGTACACGTACGAGCGCGCACGCTCTCGTTATGTGTTCTCGCTCCAAGAGCGACAACGGAACGGCGCCTCTCCACGCCAGACGTGAAGGGGTATATCTTTCGGTCTCTTCCATTATTCCTTCAGCTCAAGGCATCAGAAATATCGTCTGCCCATCAGCATTGCTCTTCTAAAACGGGAGAATGACGTTTCGTTTAAGGGGCTCTGGAACGCCCTATACTTGCAATGTTAAAATAACGCTTATAAATTACATCTTTCCTCACAAAGTATTTGAGGTAGGAAGTTGAACTTTTTACAGATTATTTATTGGAATATGGGCTACAACTTAACACAGGGATTTTACAAAATTTTAGTTCAGTTATTAAAGATGATTTTTTTTCAATTGTAATATAAATTCACAACATTTTTTTGCGATTTTTTATTTATATATTCAAAAATATACAGTTTTTTGGAAAAAGGCTGTGTTAAATTATGGAGAAGGTACTGTGTAACATTTACTGAAAGTTTGAAACAAATATGTTTGGAAGATCCTTAGAAAACATGTAATTAGTATGAGAAAATAAAAGTTTTGGGAATCGAGCGACAAAGATTGGATTAACTTTTTAGTGCATTCCAGGTCCATAGGATGGATTATCTTCATCCTCTGCAAACTCCTCCTCCAGCTTCCTCTTGTTCCTCCTCCTGTTTACTCTTGCTTGTATTTCTAGACTCTTTACAGCCCTGTCTGCAGCCCGAAGGCGTTCCTTGTCTAAAGCAAGCATCGCTCGTACCATGTTAGGACCTATCTTGATTCCCATATTTCTAAATACCTTGCACCTTACAATGTTGCCATCATTGAAAGTCGCAACAGCATCATACACACCAAAGTGAAGTGTTTCTATTCCAACAAATACAGTCTTGGGGATTCTCGACCATATAACACTATTTACACTTTCATTGGGGTTTTGAGTTTTTCCGTGAATACACTTTTTCAACAGTTCAGGTGCTGCTAAGTCTCTGAAAATAGGTTTTATCACCTCCATTATTGCATGAGGCAGACTATGCTTATGAGTGTACACTTCACCAGTTAGCAATCCTTTGTTATATTTACACCAACTGTCTTCTTCTTTGGGACACAAGCTGTGTTGGGGATTTTCATCGGTTGAAGAAGTATGAAAAAAAAGAGCCCAAACAGCCTTCTTCATTTCGTCGACACTTTGTGTATTTTGCCTAATAGCCATTCCATAATAGTTCTGTAAAGTACTCATTATTATACTTCAACAAAACAGAGACTCAAGAAACAGAATTAATTACGAATATTTTCGAGATAACGACAAAGTAAATAAACATGAAACAATCGACAATCACACCAGCGATATATATTGAACCATCACAGGTTAGCCACAACACATACTTTATCTCACGTCACTAAAATGTACCTGATGAACACGGACGTTAATAATAACACCATTTGACAGCAGTTTAACAGCGCCACAGTGGGTCACGCCCATGTAGAACACATTTCAAAAAAAATTTAAAAATAGTTGTAGTCTTCGGAATTGAATAAATTATATATCTATTAAAAGGTAATAGTCTGCAGATTCAGAAAACGCAAAAAAGTAAAAATTGAAATTTTCATGATTTTGAGCCTTTCCGGAGCCCCTTAAGGCGACCAATCCGGAAACTTGTAGCTTTGGCGTTTGGCGTTTGCTGTCTCCCTGTGAAAATATCTGAAACTGCGTGCTACGTGTAAAGAATGCGTAGGCTGGCCGCTCCCACACAATGTAGCGGAATTTGCTTTTAAGCCGAACGCTAGGTTGTTCCCCCCTTTCCACTCGGGCCCACGCTGCCCGCTACGGACGGTCACCGGCCGACATGGACTGGGTCGTCCTCTGAAGGGCCTGGCGTCCCGCTGTGCGGCCTCTCTCCCGAACTAAAATCCTCTGTGACCGTCGTGTCTGGAATGTATGTGTGCACGCCAGCCTCGAGTATTTCAACCATGGTGCGCTCACTTGTCAATTGCACATCGTTTACATGAATTCATACAACATTGGCTTTATCTTATCGAGTCTGGGTTCGAATGAAGCGTCTTGATGTGCGGAACATGATTGTGAGGGCGGAATATGTAAGCACTGTAGGTCAGGAGACCGCAACGTCTTACACTGTTGAGAAAATTTGGAGAACCGACATTTGAAGCTGAGTGATAAACGATTCTACTGCCGCTAACGTACATCGCGAGTAAGGATCACGAAGATACAAGAAATTAGGGCTCATACAGAGGCATATAGACAGTTGTTTCTCCCTCGCTCTATTTGCAAGTGGAACAGGAAAAGAAAAGCCAAGTAGTGGTACAATGTACCCTCCGCCATGCACTGTACGGTGGCTTGCGAAGTATCTACATAGATGTGGATGTAAATCATGTACAAGCCGACATTCAAGTCACATGTCAAATAGGCTGTGAGATTGGCTACCATCACACCTGAAAGGGGTACCAACACACCATTCACAAATGCCTGCGTTTGATAATAATGTCACTGATGTATGATTTTTATGTCTTTTTTAATGAAATGTAGTTTTATTTCCCTTCTGTAGAACCAAAAAGTTAAAGCGGACGCATACCTGAGCTTACCCACAGAAACTCAGCAAGTTCCATTTTGCGAGGTAAGGTAAGGTGGTACAATTTCGATCATTTCGGAGAAATGCTGTTGTAACTGGAAACATATCGAAGAAAGAAATAATTTATTATGATACTTGTTCTTTGACGTTTAATAAATATGAGTCACAAATATTACATTATTGCAAGCATTGGTTCAAACACAAGCAAAGGTTACAGAATTGAGTAAAATTGTTCGAAAATGTCTCACAATAGGTAGAATTGTGATCACTTCTTGGTAAAATTCTGATCATTCGCATCTTCCAAATAAAAAGCACTTTTTTTCCTCAGGCACCGACGCAAACTTCGTGGTACCAAACATTAAATTTTTTGCAGCCAATCCAGTCACCCTTATCCAATGATCTCGCACTATATTAATTCAATAACAAAATCCACAATTATCCTCATTGTTTACTAGCGATTTGAGGCTTTTAATACTTCTTTAATCATTACTCATAGACCTATATTTCTGCTTATTGTTCTTGTTGCATTTATTTATTCCTTTCTTTGTTCCCTCTTGAAAAAGGTTTCTCTTGCTGCAGGGGTTTTCCATGTTTACGTCAGAAGTGAGTCGAACTGATGTCTGTGTTTTTCTTTTATGAAACAATGCTTTTATTCTCCGGAGTTGGCAAAAGTCCTTGAAAACATCGTGCTGAGAAATGGTACTAGCAGCTGGTGTTATGGATTTGCCATGGTCTTCAGTTACATATTTTAAAGGTATGCGCTCTTCACCAAGGATGTTGGCAGTAGCTTGATTGGTGGAGGTTGAAGGAGCAGGAGCCTCGAATAAAGTTGAAGGTGCAAATTTCTCCACGGGAACAATGTCTCCACAGAAGGGCTGTGCACTGGAATTCTTTGCACGTGCAGAAAACAGTACAGAATCTTTGTTTTGTAACGCTCTCATTGGGTTCAAAAATGGTTCAAATGGCTCTGAGCACTATGGGACTTAACATCTTAGGTCATCAGTCCCCTAGAACTTAGAACTACTTAAACCTAACTAACCTATGGACATCACACACACCCATGCCCGAGGCAGGATTCGAACCTGCGACCGTAGCAGTCCTGCGGTTCCGGACTGAAGCGCCTAGAACCGCTCGGCCACCGCTCTCTCATTGGGGTTACGATGAATCCACACAGTTGTGTTTTTGTGATATTGAGCCTTTAGAGACTTGAAGAAAGCTCTGTCTTATGGATGAAGTACATGTGTACTATCTGGAGGCAATCCCAAAAGTTATATTTCATTTTCCAATACTCTACATTTTCCTAGCTGGCATGGCTCCCATGGTTGTCAGTAATAAGAACTGTAATACTGCGCAATTTTTTGTACTTCTTGAAGTGTTGAAACCAGATCATAAACATTTCTTCATTAATGTACCCTGATTCACTCATATCTGGGCGTTTCCTCACTCCTTTGAAAATCACCATTGGTGGTAAATACTACCAGATGCGCGAACAGTCCACGGGTATACTGCCGGTTCATAGTGTCCAACGGGCACAATATTTCGGCGATCAGACATGTCGCCATCGTCAGGTGCATCTTTTAAAGGCACCTGACGATGGCGACATGTCTGATCGCCGAAATATTGTGCCCGTTGGACACTATGAACCGGCAGTATACCCGTAAGCAGCAAATACGCCGGGAGAAACTGAATGCACCTGACGATGGCGACATAATTGATCGCCGAAATATTGTGCCCGTTGGACACTATGAACCGGCAGTATACCCATGGACTGTTCGAGCAACAAATACGCCAGGAGAAACTGAAGAATCACACTACCTGATGCGCTCATTTATGCTTGCAGTAACAGTCACTGTTTGTCCTCTTCCCACGTTTGTTACTGAAACAAATTCTCACTTACCTTTACGACTAACTATTTTTGGGGGTCTGTTGTTAAGAGGAAAGCTGGAGTCATCCATATTATAAATACACTATGGTTTATCAAAAATATCATATTACTTTAAGATTAGTTTCAAATTCTGGAAAAATTTACTTATTTCCAATTTAAGCTTTCAGCTCTGGCTCGTGAGAAACCCTCAAGTTTTCACAGGCTAAGGTTATCGTGTCTCTTAATAAATGATCTAAATCAATCGATTCCAGCAACCTTGCCTTCTAAGTTAAAAAGATGTTTCACAACATTTTTCTCAGCCAACCGAAATGCGGCTCTTCGTAACTGGAGTGCCAACAGCCCCAAACCTCGCTGTTCTAGCAATAAAGCTCTCTGGATCAAAGCATCCTCAATTTCAGAATTGTGTGCTGATGGATGACCAGTACTGTTTTCTATAGTTGGAAGTAATCCAGCTTGCATATTATTTTTAATTTGTGTTTTACCATGCATATTGGTTCAAATGGTTCAAATGGCTCTGAGCACTATGGGACTCAACTGCTGAGGTCATTAGTCCCCTAGAACTTAGAACTAGTTAAACCTAACTAACCTAAGGACATCACAAACATCCATGCCCGAGGCAGGATTCGAACCTGCGACCGTAGCGGTCTTGCGGTTCCAGACTGCAGCGCCTTTAACCGCACGGCCACTTCGGCCGGCACCATGCATATTGCTATGAGGAATGTCGTATAATTCTCACGCAGCTCGGAGGCTCAAATGTCCATCCATTAAACTCTTTATTGCCTTATGTAATGCAGTTGGACTCCATTTATTGTAGAGTTACTTCTCTGGTATTTTTCGGGCCATTTTAGAGAATAAATAAGCGTTTGTTTCAAAAACTCGCGCGAGCAAATATGATTAAATGTAAAGAACTTATGTCTACAGTAACAAGTCTTGAGATTGAACTGCCTTGATCGAAATTGTACTGGGGCATCGAAATTATATTGAGGTATCGAAATAGTACCTTTTTCCTGATCGAAAATGTGCTATTGGTGAGAATGAAATCACGAGTAAATAGTACTGCACTGTGTCGAGAAATGGCAGCACATGTCACTCAGTCGTTATGGACGCCTCAGAAAACGCAAGAAAGAAAACACGTCTCTAACCTCAGTAATGTAGAATTTACAAGCACAAGGAAATTAGCCAGTTTATTAGAGCACATAACAACTAAGTAACTTCACTTACCTCTCAACGAGAAAAAAATTGTATCTCTGTAGCACAAACTGGTGTATTCAGGGAAAAGACAGGAGGAGCTGCAGAACCTTCTGCACTGCAACGCCGCACGAAGGTAAGTGCTACCAACACTACGAAACTGGAAAATGGCGCGAAATCTTGTTTTGACCGAAATTGCTCCTATATCGAAATTTTACCACCGTATCCTAGCAATGTAATTCTTAATGACGGAGATCTGCATCTGTTATTTTACAATTGTACAAGGAACAGCAATGTGAAGTAACCAGGAAGCATTCGGCGTGTTAAAAATATGTCTATTCATCTGTGCTTAGACAAACAACGCTTTTTTGTTTCTATTAATCCTGCATGATTAACTGTTCTGGTTTTACGGAGGATAAGATACACTATGTGATCAAAAGTATCCATACACCCCCAAAAACATACGTTTTTCATATTGGGTGCATTCTGCTGCCACCTACTGCCAGGTACCCCTTATCAGCGACTTCACTAGTCACTAGACATCGTGAGAGAGCGGAATGGGGCGCTCCGCGGAACTCTCGGACTTCGAACGTTGGCAGGGGGTTGGGTGTCACTT
The DNA here is from genome assembly GCF_023898315.1 of Schistocerca nitens. Taxonomy (NCBI): domain Eukaryota; kingdom Metazoa; phylum Arthropoda; class Insecta; order Orthoptera; family Acrididae; genus Schistocerca; species Schistocerca nitens. The sequence continues at coordinate 933,981,976 of NC_064614.1, read as the reverse complement.
GTGTGATACGTCTCTACGCTAGATTTTCACACTCCTAAACATCCCTAGATCCACTGTTTCCGATATGACAGTGAAGTGAAAACGTTAAGGGACACGTACAGCACAAATGTGTACAGGCCGACCTCGTCTGTTGACTGACAGAGATCGCCGACAGTTGAAGAGGATCATAATGTACAATAGGCAGACATCTATCCAGACAATCACACAAGAATTCCAAACTTCATCAGGATCACTGTAAGAACTGTGACAGTTAAGCGGGAAGTGAGAAAACTTGGATTTCACGGTCGAGCGGCTGCTCACAAGCCACACATCACGCCGGTAAATGCCAAACGACGCCTCGCTTGGTGTAAGGAGCGTAAACATTAGGCAATTGAACAGTGGAAAAACGTTGTGTGGAGTGACAAATCACGGCACACAATGTGGCGATCCCATGGCAGGATGTGGATATGGCGAATGCCCGGTGACCGTCACCTGCCAGCATGTGTAGTGCGAACAGTAAAATTCGGAGACGATGGTGTTATGGTGTGGTCGTGTTTTTCATGGTGGGGGCTTGCACCCCCTATTGTTTTGCGTGACACTATCACAGCACAGGCCTACATTGATGTTTTAAGCACCTTCTTGCTTCCCACTGTTGAAGATCAATTCGGGGTTGGCGATTGCATCTTTCAACACGATCGAGCGCCTGTTCATAATGCACGGTCTGTGGCGGAGTGGTTACAAGACAATAACATTTCTGTAATGGACTGGCCTGCACAGAGTCCTGACCTGAATCCTATAGAACACCTTCGGGATGTGTTGGAACCCCGACTTCGTGCCAGGCCTCACCGACCGCCATCGATATCCATCCTCAGTGCAGCACTCCGTGAAGAATGGGCTGCCATTCCCCAAGGAACCTTCCAGCACCTGACTGAACGTATGCCTGCGAAAGTGGAAGCTGTCATGAAGGCTAAGGGTGGGCCAACACCATACTTAATTCCAGCATTACCGATGGAGGGCGCCACGAGCTTGTAAGTCATTTTCTGCTAGGCGTCCGGATACTTTTGATCACATAGTCTACATCCACAAGGTTTCCAACTAAGCCCATATTACGTATGGATCTAAATTGATCAGATTCATCAGGGGAAACCTAAACTCGTTTCCCTGGGGCCCCAGACAGGTCTCTCAGCATTGGCAATACTACTGTATTGCTTACTTTCAAGCATGTCTGATATTTTTCATTTGTGTATAGCAGGCATTAAACTTGATTGTATAGTTTAACGCACACTGCACTGACTTCCGAGACTGGGAGCTGCTGGATCCAGATTGAGTCTGCACACCGGTATGGGCTGTTGCTCTGAAACACCAGTCACCCGAGTCTGATTCTTAGGCAGGTTGTCAGTAGTCGCCTAGGCCGATTCGTCATTCCTCCTCTGACAGTAAAAACAAACAGTTAAAATACGACAACAAAGATTGCAAAGTTTAGACGATTCACACACCCTTCCCTTCCCTCTAGACGGTCGTTCCCAACCTTTCTTAGATCATTACCCCTGAGTGCAATTAGACATTAGGTAGTACCTCCGCCTTCCACCCTTCTCCCGCCGTCTGTTGCCTCCACCCCCACTCTCACTCCCACATTATCACCAAATGTAGCTCTTAACTAAATTGTACAATGAAAGACTTTTCTTAGAACACTTTTGTTTTTAAAATGATGGAAGATTGTGATATTGTGTTTGTGTGTGTCTTAGAATGAATGACGAAGTAATTCGTGGTGCATCGCAAGTCCCACTCACAACTTATTCTCAGATAAGAAAGATAACTATCCACACTTGTTACAAAACATACGTCCCCTGCATTACTCCTCTCCATTGCGACGCGTGTGTTGGGTTGTTTGGGGGAGGAGACCAGACAGCGAGGTCATCGGTCTCATTGGATTAGGGAAGAACAGGGAAGGAACTCGGCCGTGCCCCCTTTCAAAGGAACCATCCCGACATTTGCCTGGAGCGATTTAGGGAAACCACGGAAAACGTAAATCAGGATAGCCGGACGCGGGATTGAACCGTCGGCCTCCCGAATGCGAATGCAGTGTGCTAGCCATTGCGCCACCTCGCTCGGTAATTGCAGCGCTTGCTTGATCCGCATACTGCAAGCTCATTTAAAATCAACCAAGTTAAAATGTGTGCACTATACTTACCGTTCGTAAATCAGCTGATTGCTGCACACCTTACTTCTGAACTGGCAGAAATTGGAAGAATTCAGGCTGTTAATGCTTTGTGTCTGACCAGAGCCATCATATATATGGCTCTGAGCACTATGGGACTTAACTTCTGAGGTCATCAGTCCCCTAGAACTTAGAACTACTTAAACCTAACTAACCTAAGGACAGCACACACATCCATGCTCAAGGCAGGATTCGAACCTGCGACCGTAGCGGTCGCGCGGTTCCAGACTGTAGCGCCTAGAACCGCTCGGCTCCCCGGCTGGCCACCAGAGCCATCAATAGTAATAGTAATAATAATAATAATAAATTGTGCGCTGCTCTATAGTAGCCCTTACTTAGTTACTACTGAGTCGTGTTGTCAATTAATTCCATTATCTGTTTCGAAGCGATTAATGAAGCAATTTCTGGACTGCTGCAGGTACTATTTACAATTTGGAGAAGACATTTTCTTGAGATATTTATCATTTTTACGTATATGTCTCACCTTTATCATCAGCGATGTACAGGACAAATAGCCGGCCGCTGTGGCCGAGCGGTTCTAGGCGCTTCAGTCCAGAACCGCGCTGCTGCTACGGTCCCAGGTTTGAATCCTGCCTCGGGCATGGATGTGCGTGATGTCTATAGGTTAGTTAGGTTTAAGTAGTTCTAAGTCTAGTGGACTTAGATGTTAAGTTCCATAGTGCTTAGAGCCATTTAAACCATTTTTGAACAGGACAAAGTACAACATAGTGGGTGTACTACGTGAGGAACTTGTAACCGCCATCGCGTTAATGCTACTAATTGAGAAAAAGTAATTATTCGTGACTTATATAATCAAGATTAAAGTCTTCCTAAATTTTGATAAAAGTAGTGATCTTTTGAAAATAATTTAGTTTCGTGACTGAAACATAGTCGATTTGTTTATATTGTACCCATCAGAAAATTTCATTTTACCCCGCAAGGGGTAAATATCACCAAGTTGGGAACCACTGCTCTAGAGTAACTGTCGCTTGTGGCAACAGGAAAGGGGAAGGAAAACTAAGATAAAATAATTGCCAGATTGTGAATGGATGATAGTCCACCTTTAAAGCACACTCACATAGCGGGAGAAACGGCGAAGAGAAATAACTAGGGCTTGATTTTGACTCAGAAACTCCCAGGGAGCGAGTGCAACAATTGTAAGACCCTGGAATCGTCAGGAGAAGTGGTTTTCAAATCCTCATTCCAAAGTTCTCTTTCCAGTAACTGTAAATCACTTCTGGAAAATGTCAGGCTGATTTGTTATGAAACGAGTGCACTGTGGATTCATACAAACTCTTCATGTCGATAGTGCTGCGTGTTTAGACGCAGTAGGTCGTATTTTGTAGTGGTCTGTCGATGCACTGAGAGCCATGCCTTTGCGCCTTCATACAGAAAGGGAAGGACGAACGTTCAATGTCCCCGTTGATGGGAGAGTGTCATCTCTTATAACGTTGTGGAACAGGTTAAGTTCTTTCGAAGGAGCCATCGTAGTATCCACCGGACGTAATTTAGAAGACTTATGGAAGATATAAATGTGGATGGAATGTCGGAGATTTGAACCTTAGTCATCTCGGAGACGACTCCCGTATCTTAACCACCGCTGCACCTCGGTCCGTAGCGTGCTTTCGTAAGCGTACAGAAGTAACTCCTTTGCACCGATATGGATACGTTGTCATTTCGAATCATCAAATGTTGCCTACCTTTCCACTTTTTCACTGCACGCATATTTCTAACCCAGACCGACTTCGGGACTGTTTAGAACGCCGCGACGAATGCGCGACACGGTTCCACGTACTCTGACGACACATCGAGACCTGCCGATCTGCGAGCGGTCGCAAATTGGTGTTGCGTGCTTCCACGTGCACGTTAGGCCTCCATCACGCGCCACTAGTGACGCTACAGATGAAACACACTATCCATTAAGTTCCACTACTGACTATCGGTCCTTTGTCCTGGAACTTTTCTGGAATTATAGGAGTTTGGATTAAATTGCCTCATTATGACGATGTACAACGGAGTTTCTTCTAGGCAAAGGTATCCATTGTCAGCTCGCAAAGGAAAGGTGCGTATGGAAGCTAAATATGTAAATTGGTAACAAGTAGCAAAATAAGTTTCAAATACATGTAAATGTCACAAAGAAAAAGAAACGCTAGAATTATTGCCCGGAGTAGACGTGAATTAGTTCTAGCTTTTAGATATAGGTTGACAATTACTGAAGTAAGTGAAAAAAAACTTAAATTAGTTACAAACTACGGCGTTTACACACTATATTCAACATCTAAACGTCACAACAGATATTCGGATTTAGGTTATAACATATTCGATATGCCTGCCATCATTGGCGATGAAGTGTCGGAACATCGATGTTGTCGATGACCTCCTGAATGGCTGTTTCAGCTCAGCAATGGTTTTGGAGTTATTGCTCTACACCTAGTCTTTAATGTAGCCCCTCAAAGAGGAGTCGCATGTGTTCGGATCAGGAGAATGTGGCAGCCTATCGAGGGTCATGCCAGTGGCTTCTGGGTACCCCAGAGCCAGAATGCGGTCCTCAAAGTGCTCCTCCAGGTCATCAGACACGCTCCTTCTTCGATGGGGTCGAGCTCCGTCTTCCATCAACTACACATTGTCGAAATCAGGGTCGCTTTGGATAATGGGTACGAAATCATCTTCCGAAATCTCCACGTGCCGTTCGGTAGTCACCGTGCCATCAACGAATATCGCACAGATAACTCCATGACTGGACATCGCACATCACACAATCAGCCGTTGAGGGTGAAAAGACTTCTCGATCGTGAAATGCTGATTCCCAGTCCGACAATTGTGCCAATTTTGCGTACTGATGAACGCGTCCAACTGAAAGTGGGCTACGTCGCTAATTCATGCGCATGCGCAAACTAATTCGCATCATGCCCCGCGGCCAACATTGCAGTTTGAACGTCCTAATGCAAACCGCTCAGAAGTTATGACCATTCAATATTTGCACCCTGTAGGATGTAGGGGTTTGAAAACATACGAGTATTCCTCGAAATTGTGATAGGGCACTATTTTATAAATACTAAACTGTAGAAACTTAGTGACTAGACCGATTTTTTCCCTTTGAGGCACAATACTTGAGGGGCAAGATCTGTCTCACATTCACTACGGTTGCGAAGAAATTCGAAGTCTGGGTAAATGGAAGAACAATGTTGCTTGATTATATCGAACTATTTTTTAGGTGGAGACGTTGCGCAACTTACAAGCGGACTTTAGGACTTGCTCTCTCCTCTTTGATTTTCTTTACACTGTGGGACTTGAAGGTCAATATAGTAACATGAGTCACCTAAAACAGCACGATACTAGAGGAAAAAATCGCTTTAGTCTTTTGATCGAAAAGACTCTCACTTGTAGCACCTTTTTTTTTACTTTTATTGAAATTCTTTATTTATTACCAGATATAAATGTTCAGTAATAAGCAATGAATGATAATTTTTAATAAAAATAACGTTTTTTTTAAATTTTAATTGCTGCTCGCATGAAAATGTAAGTATTCACAATAAATTAAAATTTGGTACAAAAATGCGAAAAATACACTGATGAGCCAAAACATTATGACCGCTGCCCACCGTTGCCCAAGTTTAATGCGTCCTGGTGGTATTCCGAGCACGTGACGCAGTACGCAAAGAATGTATGCGGAAGAGAGACGAATGGGCAGTCATTGTAGAAAAGATACGAACCGCAAATGTGGAAGTCCACTGATATGAGCGGTTTTAACAAAGGGTACATTGTTGTCGCGCTGGGGCTGGAAAGGTGAATCTCTGAAACTGCGAAGCTGGTCCGCAGATGGGACTTAACATCTGAGGTCATCACTCCCCTAGAACTTAGAACTACTGAAACGTACCTAATTTAAGATATCACACGCATCCATACCTGAGGCAGGATTCGAACCTGCGACCGTGGCAGCAGCGCGGTTCCAGACTGAATCGTCTAGAACCGCTCGGTCACGGCGGTCGGCTGTGGCAGACCTGACGACAGAGTACAATGCTGGTGCAGGCACAGGTGTTACGGAGCACACCGTTCAAAGGCATTCGTTGAACATGGAGCCCCACGTCACACGACACTTACGTGTTGTTGTCAACGAATGTGTGACATTAAATGTGCGATGTACCGAGCTGTTGCCAAGATACTCGTACCCATCTCTTCAATTGCCATAGCGTGCTAAAAGTCAGCGTTTCTTCTATCAGCGGCTTTCCCCTTCTCCAGAAAAGGAGTCAACAGAATTATTTGTATTAGGTCGGTGCGTAAGTTCGTAACGCTTTTCCATAATTTTTACAAACACAACAGATACACATAACAGAGAATTTAGTCAGCAATAATATATTCTCCTTCACTATTTACGTCGGGCTAACTTTTCGATTCCGCTGTAGAAATCACGAGGTTCGCGCGGAGTAGCCGCGCGGTCTATGGCACCATGTCCCGGATTGCGCAGATCCTCCCGCCGGAGGTTCAAGTCCTCCCTGGGGCATGGGTGTGTGTGTTGTTCTTAGAATAATTTAGTGTAAGTAGTGTGCAAGTATAGGGATTCACACACATTTGAACATTTTTTACAAATCACGTGGTTATGAGGCCCAGAATTCGTCGAGCCATGTTCGGAACGCATTTTCACCCGGGGAAGGAAGTTCCTTAAAGCTTGTCCGATAGAGAGCGGAAAAGGTGGAAGTCAGAGGGCGCGGGATCCCGTGAATAAGGTGGGTGGGCAGTGACTTCGCAACACAATTCCTGTGTAGTCTTTTGTCAGTCTAGCTGTCTAGCAGAACGTGGGCAGGCGTTATCGTGGAGTAGCATCACTTCACGCAGTCTTCATGGTCGTTATACTTCGATTGCGCCTGCAAGACGTCTCAATTGCTGACAATAAACGTCAGCACTAATGGTTACAACGCAGGGAAGCAATTCGTAGTACACCATACCGTCGCTGAATTAGTTCTAAGTCCTCGGCGACTGATGGCCTCAGAAGTTAAGTCGCATACTGCTCAGAGCCATTTGAACCATTCGATTCAACGACTGTGGTTATCCGTTGCCGCAGGGTTTCAACATCTGGTACACGTGTTCGGTACACCTCGTCCTTGACATAACCTCATAAAAAGAAATCTAATGGGGTTATGTAAGGAGAGCGTGGAGGCCAAACCGTTGGCCCGTCACGACCAATCCATCGCCCAGGAAAGGTCATATCGAGATAGGCACGGACGTCCAAACCCCAATGAGGCGGTGCACCGTCTTGCTGAAACAAGACATCGAGGTGATACTGAAGCAGCTGAGGAACAGCATAAGTTGCAAGATGCCTAGATACACTGCAGATGTGATGGTAGCCTCAACGAAGAAGAATGGCCCGATAATTCGATCGTGCAATAGCGCGCACCAAACATTCTCCTTTGGACTGCCTCTGGTGCACTCCATGACCTCGCCAGGGGGTTGTGAACCCCAAATGCGCACATTATGGCGATTCATTAATCCACTGACAAAAAAGGTTGCTTCGTTGGAAAAGGCAATTCGTCTGAGATAACCATCATCGTCCTCAACACGTGATAGCATTTCGACCGCAAAGTCATATCGACGTGTACTGCCATTGGGCAACAAGGCCTGAACGATTTGCACTTTGCATGCACGAAACAATAAACGTTTGTGTAAAATGTCACGGAGAGAGCTTTTTGGCATCTGTAATTCACGTGAGGCTCTGCGCACCGATTTCTTCGGACTTCGCAGAAAAGACTGCCTTACAGCTTCCACCCTGTCTGCTGAGGTTCTTGGTCGACCAGACCTCGGAAGGTCAGCAACCGATCCTGTGTTCTTGAACCCCTCATACCAGGCTTTAATGCTCTTGACATCAGGTGGATTCCTTCCAAATGTTGTCTGGAAGTGTCTCTGCACTGTGGTTGGTGATCGTGTCTCATGGTACCACAGGACACACTGTGCCTTCTCCTGATTGGTTAACATGGCTTCTTGGGCACTGCACCTCAGCCACTACTTACGTACTGCGAACCTAAAACAGGAAGAAACTTTGATAGCTGTAAACAATTCGACACAAGTTTCATATTTGTATCTTACTTCTAGCCTGAGTTATCAATTTATGTAATCAGGGAAAGACTTTCCGGACACCCTGTATTTTATTTCTTGGGTGCGCTCAGGTCTTTGTATGGCGAGCTGCTGCTTTGTTTGGGTTCGACCATTTCTTTCTATTCCTTATATTAGCACAAAGACTCCATTCCTCGTGGGCATTAACGACGCAGGATGGGAATGGTCGGAGTAGTTCACGAGCCAATTGATGACGAGTAAACAGAGATGCACATATGCCCATCCGCTGGTTTTTGTGAGTTTGGCTTAAAGCGCGCGGTACCCATACCCGATTTTTGAACCTTCACCATTACATGCAAATGTCGTACGATGGTGGAATGGTCAGAGTTCATCACATTTTCCAGTTATCGAGAACAGTGACGTGGATCATTCTGAATTAATTCATTTAAACGACCTTCATCAAATCCCGAAGGTCTTTCTCAACGTTGAAAGACACTTATGTCGAAATGATCGTCCTTAAAACGAATAAACCATTTTATTGCCATGCTCTGTCTAGTGGTAAAAAATGGTTCAAATGGCTCTGAGCACTATGGGACTCAACTGCTGTGGTCATTAGTCCCCTAGAACTTAGAACTAGTTAAACCTAACTAACCTAAGGACATCACACACATCCATGCCCGAGGCAGGATTCGAACCTGCGACCGTAGCGGTCACGCGGTTCCAGACTGCAGCGCCTAGAACCGCACGGCCACTTCGGCCGGCTGTCTAGTGGCACAATCCTTATATACAGCGCAAAAGTTTCTGGTTGCCTCCGCTGCTCTCATTCCTCTACTGATCTCAAACAGAAGCGTATGTCAGATATGGTCCGATTTCCCCAATTGGCACTCCATTTTCTAGCGTCCACTGCTCCACTCACTATCTCCAAATAACAAAATGATAGTATGTAAACTCAAATAGCAACAGTGAACTACAAATAAAAAATGACAATCGATGAATAAACTAGTAGCAACCAGAATACCAAGATGCAAAACAAAAATGCTACGAAAGTATGCACCGACCTAGTTCAACGAAATGTGCAACCTGTTTAGTGTAAATTTTAGTTATTTTATGCCTTAAGGAGTAGAAGGCACTCACGTGGTCTGCACAGTTAATAACGGGGCAATGGTAGACCATTATACTACCTGTATCGACCTTGTGCTGTATGCTGGCAGGGAGTCCGAATCGGAAGACTACTATTAGTGTTTATCCTCTCAACACGAGACGGACAGACTTTAAATGTACTGTGCTACCTGTGTTCCCTTTAGCGGGAGGGGTCTCTCTCTCTCTCTCTCTCTCTCTCTCTCTCTCTCTCTCTCTCTCTCTCTTATTCCAGACCTTGAGTCTATCATTTGGAAATTCTTACTCGACCGTGGGAATGCATCTGTAATTCCAGATGGTATGAGGTTGAAAATAGATGGATCACGGAACAAAGTGGAGTGCCAAACGTGACTGCGACTATCACGAAAATCAAGTGGTGGTTGGCAAAACGCATAAACTGGGTAGTAGGTGGACTAACGAAGTTCAATGCTGAATTCCAAGAAATAAGTGCAGCTTTGGCTTAAGAGGGGTTGAGTAAATGGAACTAGAAACATGCCGGAACAAACTGGAAAAGTTTTAGGAAGGATATCACCCAGAAGAGTTTGTAAAATGGCTGATGATAATGTTGTGTAGAGGGGACCACATAAAGCGCTGCAGTAACAAACATTAAGTCAGTGACGAAATAAACCTTTTTTCATAGATCTGTAGTGGGAACGTGAACAGTACAACGCACACTGAGGTAGTAACACAGCACTTACTTTACCCAAATATCATATTCTAGCTTCTTGGAGCGTTCGGTGTGTGCGGTATACGACGATTGTTGCTTGATTTTCCTGAGTGTCTTTCCATTAGTACGGAAATTAACTGTTCTGCGGACATTACTGCCTTCGAAGCAAACCAGATTTTCCTTTGTGTACAGCACCCATCGGTTCTACATCAGCGCATATTTTGGCCACGGTTAAGTGAGCAATGGAGGATACGTATAATTTTTGTCTGCCTTCCCACTCGTGTGTGGACAGACGTAAAAACAACTGTGTTCTCCCGTGTACGTTATAATATTTCTTAATAGTTAAACGAAGTGTAAGTGGATAGAAACTTTTTACTGCCTAATTGAAATATTGATTCTTTGAGCCTACGCAATAGCATTTCACCAAGTAACGCTAACTTTCCTCCAAAGATTCTCATGTAAGAACCCTAAGTATCTCCCCAATTCTACCGTGCTTACTCCTAAAAGTCCGAGAGAAGGTCAAACTGCTATTTTAATATCAGCTGCCGTAGATCCCAGTGGCTCTAGTAGTACTCAAGCATAGATCTGACAAGAGCCTTGCATGTAGCATCTTATGCAGATGCATTACACTTTCTCAGAATTCTACCTGTAAATCGAAGTTGTCCATTTGCCCTACCTATAAAATATTTCTTTTGTTCTGCTACTTCAAACCCGTTTTGCTGTGTGAAGGCCAAATATTTAATGGACTAGACTGAGTCCTGCGGTGCACCGCTAGTACTGTACTCAGGCACACTGCTTCCCAGCTACTCACACGTGAAGTAAGTAACCATTTAGCATTCCAACAGACATCTTAGCTGAGCTGTTTTGAATTTTCTTACAAGTGGTTAACTGGTTACTTTTACTTCCAAAACAACGTCTTCGAGAAGCAGTTTAAGTGTGGTGCTGTCCCTGAAAGGTCGTTTACGTTTATTAATGAATTAGAGCGGACCCGCCACACTTCCTGCAAACATCCCGAATACGTTTATTTTCTGTGAGCGCACGCCGCCCAGGACCAATTGCTGAGTTCTAAACACATCAGCAAAAGTTTTGCATTGGCCGTTAATTTCGAAATTCATGGCATGGTTGGTTGGTTGGTTTGGGGAAGGAGACCAGACAGCGAGGTCATCGGTCTCATCGGATTAGGGAAGGACGCGGAAGGAAGTCGGCCGTACCCTTTGAAAGGAACCATCCCGGCATTTGCCTGGAGCGATTTAGGGAAATCACGGAAAACCTAAATCAGGATGGCCGGACGCGGGATTGAACCGTCGTCCTCCCGAATGCGAGTCCAGTGTCTAACCACTGCCACCATCTTGTTGCGTAAGAGTACACAGTGTTGGAGGCGTTCGGTATTACCCAGTTGTCTCCAAAGACGTTTTCTGTGATTATCAGAGTACAAACAGATCCGAGTTTCGTTTTCAAACAACATCCGACGCCGATACTTGTACATCCGTTCTGCATGATTTCTTGTCTATCTGTAACGGAGTCCGTGGTGTTCTGGTGTACGACATGGAGGTCGCCATGGTCGTCGAGAATGGAGATTCGTATCATGCAATCTACCCCTAACAGTTTGATGCGATATATGACGTCCTGTGGCTTCTTCGAGCACCGAATTCCGTTCTGGAGCTTTCAGCCCATGGTTACTTTAGCTCAAAAGTGGTAGTATATATCGATCATCCTGTGCACCTGTCGAATATGGGCGGACAGTGAATAAGACCTCAACACCACCTGCCAGTAGGGAGCTATCACGTGTCTGCATCACATCAGTTTGACTCCAGCGCACGCATCGAACGACTTCCGTGGTTGACATGCTCCCGCGTAAGGCTGAGTTCATAGTGGTACTGACAGCACTCGTCACAGACCTTCGCCAGTAGTCGAAGGAAACGTCAGCTGACAGCTTGGTCACAAGTGCGTCCGATCTCCGTCAGTTTTTGGCAGGGTCAATAGATTACGTTAGGTTAGGTTAAGGTCTATTCTGTGTATGAAGTAGGTTAGATTCTAGCTTCTTACAACGTCGATAGTACCTTCCTATCGGTACAGGAACAGTCAGAATATGACATATTGGGGTGGTGCAACAGTTTTGTTGATGTGTGTATAAGTAAAGCTTCTGCGAGCCACTGACATTTGTCAGAAGAGACTCTCGTATGCTCTTATTAGTCAACAAAATGGCACGACAGTGAAAGGTTTCTGAAAATCTATGAATTTGGTTTTAGTCTGTTTGCAAACATCTGTTAATCATCTGCGCACCTGCCGATCACTGAGCACACAGGTAAAAACATTTGGTACGTTTCGAAGAGTACCGTGTTTCAAAGACAGAACGCAACCATACAATTTGCCTTTCGACTTATTTCGTTCAATGATCCCCCGCTAATATTAGACTTTTTCTTTATAGAAAAAAGTCACAAACTTGTCTACTATGCACCTGTGCTTCAGTTTGGACTCCCTCCACGACGCAACATCATGTTTAACATAAAATAAACAAGCAAGCACCTTTTATTGACTCGCGGTTGTGAAAGCGCGTTCTTCCTTATTTATGTCCTTTAGTCGGTATTTTACCATTGGTTAAGTTCAGGCTGTATTCTAAAACTGAACCACGCGGCGCAGTATTTAATATTCTGTAAAGAACACCAAAATCGCCGTTGACTGTAGAAATTATTTATTTCATAATTGCAATTTCGGTGTTAGGGCCATTATCAAGTGGTACTGCAAAAGGTTTTGCTCCAGCACATGTCAAACTTTAAAATCCTGCCATATGTATACGTTTCATCCCCAGAACAGAGCCTTTTCAATATTAGAAACATTAAACGAGCGTGAAGTTCCGTCCGTCGTGTAGTGATGTACATTAGATAAATATTATCAATGTTATTATCCTTAACACAAATTACAATGAACTACTGTTCTTACACACTGTTTAATTGATAATGGCCTTAAGGTCATAATTACAATTGTGAAATAAATAACTTCTACAGCAAATGACTGCAAACCCCAACCATAACAAATTAATTAGTTAACATTCTGATTAACGAAATGAATGAGAAAGTTTTAAATTCCCTTTTAGCCATCCAGATACAGGTTTTCTGCGGTTTCCGTTTCAGAATACAGGGAAATGCCGGAACAGTTCCTTGGGAAAGCTACGGTCAAATGCTTGCCTCCTCCTTGCTCAAATCGTTCAAACGGCTCTAAGCACTATGGGACTTAACATGTGAGGTCTTCAGTCACCTAGACTTAGAACTACTTAAACCTAACCAACCTAAGGACATCACACACATCCATGCCCGAGGCAGGATTCGAACCTGCGACCGTAACAGCCGCGTGGTTCCGGACTGAAGCGCCTAGAACCGCTCGGTCACAGCGGCCGGCTCCCCTCCTTGCTCAAACACAGCTTGTATTCCGTCTCTAAGCATGTCGTTGCAGACGTTACGTTGACCTTGACCGTCCTTAGTAAAAGAGGCAGTTTAGTTTCTTTAATCAATATTCAGATTGGTTTAACGCCCCAACATCTGTGCCTTCACGTATGTCCTGTCACTCCGTCCCGCTTCTGTTTTCTACTGTTCCTCTCCTCGCTGGTTCTGTGGAAAGCTTCGTCATTTCTTACTTTACCAGACCACTTAATTTTCAACACCCTTCCATCTATCACATCTCAAAAGCTTATATTATTTTTCTATTTCTCACAATCCATGATTCAGTTTCATACAACGCTGTGCTTCAAACATATATTCTCAGAAATTTTTTGCTCAAACTATAGCCCATGTTTGATCCCCAATTACTCTACAAATGTTGGCCGGCCGAAGTGGCCGTGCGGTTAAAGGCGCTGCAGTCTGGAACCGCAAGACCGCTACGGTCGCAGGTTCGAATCCTGCCTCGGGCATGGATGTTTGTGATGTCCTTAGGTTAGTTAGGTTTAACTAGTTCTAAGTTCTAGGGGACTAATGACCTCAGAAGTTGAGTCCCATAGTGCTCAGAGCCATTTGAACCATTTTTTACTCTACAAATGTTAAATTTTAGTTTATGAAACTCAGCATAAATCACAGTAACGATGGAAACGAGTGGAATAATATCGGAAGCGCCACGCAACTCTGTTCTAGGTTGTTCGCCAGTTGTGCTTCAAGTTTGCGTGCCCGTCTTTCCATTTTTCTGATTTTTCTTCCGGTTCCCTGTATTCTGTTGTTGCATATTTCTTCCCGTGCCCCAAATCGAAATAGCACATTTCCACATGTTACCAGATAGGGTTAATGTAGGCTGCTGCGCACATGAACTTTAGCAACGTTCTAGATACATCTGAGTGTAGTCTTGACCTTGTCTTCTCCGCAGATCATGCTTTTGAGAAGTGAACCTCTGTGATTCAACCGGAAGTGTGCGTGTGTGTGGTGGTAGTGGGGTGGTGAGGGTGGGGGGGGGGGGGAGAGGGGGAGGCGTGTTGTGCAAGGTCTGGAATCGATAGGTGCTTGCCGCCGTGACTGTACCAGACGACCGCCACGTAACTGAGCGCAGGCAAAAACAACGACCTTGCAGCGGTGAACGCAGAGCTGGGCCATCAGAGATGGTTGCAGGTGACGCATTGGATAAAGGCCTCGTGCTTTGTGGCAGGTGCTTTGCGCCATAGCTCCTCTAATGTTAATTAGCGAGAGTGCTAACATAGAAGCTGGTTTAGGGTGATGTATTGGCACTCAGCTCCAAGGAACAGGAACATCACGATATAAATTTGACGGCCCGCTGAAGAACAAGTGCCAAGTCAGTTTAAGCAAGTACATGCATACAGGAAAGAGACGCACAAAAAGCCAATGTATCAGTCATCTGATTATTATCATGGATGACATCATATTAAGAAATGACTACGTTACATCTTCTTCAAAAACGATAGTCTTCTTACTAAGGGAGAGTCGACATCGTTTTTAAAGACGTGCGTTGCACACCTCATGACGAATGAAGCTCATACCACGTCAAACTGTCATACAACACGTTTCAATTAAAACCATGCAAGAGAAATAAATACCAGTTGGATTTGCGCTGATATCTTGTCGTGTCATTGCATCTTCATTTTTTTCTTTTTTTTACTTTATTGAGTTTCGATTCCCCACGAAGGAGGCGGGCTGGCAGCAACTTAGTACGCCGCTCTTCAGCCTACAGAATTTGTTTTAAAAAGATGAAGATAATAAATAATAAAAGCAGGCGATAAAATCGGTGACTTAAATGGTAAAATGGCGGAAAATCGTGGCACTTAAAACATAGAACAAAGGGTTGATGATGCTAATAAAATACATATGACGCAGACAGGTAAAAGAATAGACAGACAATTGAAAAAACACGGCGACAGTCTGGTTTCTGTTCGCAAGAGATATAAAATTTACGCCCAGCTACAGCATGGTTTCTGTTCGCAACACTTTGGAAAGACAAACAACACTGAACATTCACTTGAACACTGCACTAAAAAATTGGCACAAATATGATATACCACGGCCGAGGGAAGATGGGGGGAACCTGGACAGATGACGGGAAAGGAAAGGGGGGGAAGGAGAGGAAAAAAGGAAGTGGGGGGGAGGGGGAAAGGAGCCGATGGAGGACGAGGACCCATAAGAGGGGGGGCGGGTGCTGGGCAGACACGACAGGGCGTGGGGAAAGGCAGAGGAGGGGTACACAAAAGGACTCGGGGGGGGGGGGGGTTTAGAGGGGAGGCACAGAGAGGTTAGGTGGGAATGGAAGGGGGGCAAGAGGGAGCCCAGGGAAAGGACCGAGGAAACGAGAGGGAGTGAGCATTAGAGGTGATAGGAGGGATAAATGGAGGGACAGAGGGCATCATCCGGGAGGGGGGGGAGTTGACGGAAGCCACCTTGGGAAAGGAGATGAAGGGTGTAGAGCTGGAGGGTAGGGGGGGGCACAACAGTAAAGTCGTGGCAGACGGTGGGGATTGGAGAGGAGAGGAGCAACCAGGGGGTGAGGGGGATAGAGGCGGCGGGAGGTGTAGAGTATGTGGATATGTTCGAGGAATAGGAGCAGATGGGGGAAAGGAATGAGGTCATAGAGGCTCCACGTGGGGGACGGGAGGCGTATACGGAAGGCGAGGCGGAGTGCATGGTGCTTGAGGATCTGGAGGGACTTACAGAATTTGGGGGGGGGGGGGCGGATATCCAGGCAGGACTGGCATAACAGAAGGTAGGACAGATTAAGGATTTGTAGGTGTGGAGGATGGAGGAGGGGTGCAACCCCCATTGCATCTTCGTTGATTTCATCCCAATTTATCCATACGTTTGTTCCATGAAATTTCGGGTGAACTGTCGGATGTCTGTAACTTGCTGCCATGATATTTCAGCGGAGAATGTTCTGGACATCGTCAGGTGAATAATAGCGGAACTGTACAGTGAGCTCACCTATTTGAGGAACCGCCGGCATATGGGTGATGTACCCAGCTGTCACTGCATGTGCACTGCTTGAGCACATGAGCTACTGCTCAGGTCATCGCGCTGCGCCGCACGCCCTCCATGGTGAAAGCTCCCTTCACAGCTGTTGTCTTCGGAAGGTAAACTCGCAGAACGACGCTTACTACACAGAGTGAGAAGTTTTTCTATGACAGAATTACATGCAGAATCTAACTGGAAGCTGCCGTTCCGATTGATAAGGGACGGAGGCAGTCATATTTCCAGTTATTGATTGCTATGCAGCTGCAAAAGTTTGACGAATGGGTCACAATTTTTGTTTCATTCTATTTCATCGAATGGTCAGTGGACTTGGAGGATGTGTGTACGCCGCTAGTGTGCCACGACGCGACCCTGAACAGCGCGCGTCGTTTGCCCTGTAACTCATACGATCTGCCACACTCAGACGGCGTCCTGTAAACATCTGCCTTGCGTAACTCTGAGTCATCTTTGATAGATCCCAGAAGCCCCAAGATTTTTTTATGGAGAACGAAAGATCACTTTAACCTTATACTCTACCTCTTTTCGCGGAAATAAGCGTGTCATCTTCCTTGTTCAGCCGTCTGTACGTCTGTAACACTCTCTGTACTTGTTGAGACGAATATCCATCGTTCAGGAACACTTTTTGTAGGTGTTCATTTCCATTTGCGGATTATCAGCATCTGAGATCGTGTAGCCAAGGGGGCCATCGCTCTTTCGTCGCACCAAGACGTCAAAAAATGTCAAACTACCTTCTTTCTCCATTTCGATAATAAATTTTATGTTTTCATGAATAGAGCTCGGATGTTGTAGGAACTCTCGGAGACTGCCCAAACAATGAGGGAAAGCTATCAAAGTGTCAACAACGTATCGCCTAAATACCGTTGGTTTTAAAACAGATGAGCAGAGAACTCGCTCCTCAGAATCTTCCATAAAGAAAGTTGGCCAGCATGGGAGACAAAGGGCTTGCAATCTTTCCCTCCCACACATCACTATTAAAATTCTCTGTCTCTGCACAAGTTTTGAAAGCTTCGAGGGGCGTAAGATATACAAAAGAAAATCTTTTTACTTATCTTCGTTTTCTCTTGTCGTTGGCTCCAGTTCTTGCGTTTAGGAGTACATTCTTGCGGCTGAAATTTTGATTTAACGTTGTGGGTTCCCGATGGCTAAACAACTGATGAAGCCTTGCCTGTATGATTCTTTAATTTTATTCTTTGTCACATATTTCAATTCAGACTGCCAAGCCGCTCTGAAATCTTTATCAGCCCCTGCAACGAGACCAAAATCGCTGCAGAATGCCACGAAGCACTAGGGGAAAGCAACTGGGAAAACCTGCTGTGGGTCACTCGTCACTCAAGAATCAGTGGCAATGAACAACCCAATAGGCTTGCCGTGACAGATGCGACGACTCCATTCACTGCACTGGAAGATGTCCTAACCAAGTCGATGGTAAAATCAAAACTACAAAGCTGAGTCAGAAGGCAGGACTTAGAATACTGGACTATGATCCAAAAACAAAAATATGGCATGCTAATAAAGCCAAAGTCATGTTTTAAAAATGGTTCAAATGGCTCTAAGCACTATGGGACTTAACATCTGAGGTCATCAGTGCCCTAGACTTAGAACTTCTTAAACCTTACTATCCTAACGACATCACACACATCCATGCCCATGGCAGGATTCGAACCTGCGACCGCAGCAGGAGCGCGGTTCCGGACTGAAGCGCCTAGAACCGCTCGGTCACAGCGGCCGGCGCCTTGTTTTAAGAGAAGTTGCATAATCCTGGACTTGAACAGGCAACATATTAAACTTATGGTAGAACTAACAACAGGTCATGGGAATTTTAAGGAAAAACTACACATGATCGGTATAGAGAAAAAAGCCCCTGAGTTTAGGCTGTGTGGTGATCTTCCATTGCAAAGTGTTGGCGATCAGATGACCCACAATATTTTAGGTCATCAAGTCCTGAAGAAATTGTGCCTAATAAAGAACTAGTAAAGGGCCTCCTACTATTCTTTATGGGTACTGACTGGCTTTACTAGCATCACAGGCAGTGAAACCGCACAGTATACCGTGTTTCGGTGCGGGCAATAGCGGTTGAGACCACTGCTATTTCAGTCGCCCTATTCGAATCAGTTGTTTGACTTTTAACCATGAAGTAATTATTACTTCGGTTATCCCCAGGCATACCCACATATAATCACATAGTGTAGGTTTATATCCACAAAGAAATTATTGCTGCGGATAGCCGTATCTGCACATACCTCTAGGTATTGACTGCATTAACATAATTCATTCGCAACTTCTTTTTCACAAGTCACTAATAAGGATTAACCTAACCACAGGTGATAAGTATGATCGGCCGCTTTTAGAGAAAGAAGAGAAGATAACAGTGTAACGTCCAGTCGACGACGAGATCATTGGAGACGGAACAGAAGGTCATTTTTGTGAAGGGAATGTGACGCGTTCCTTTCAAAGGAACCGTCTCGGCATTTGTTCTAAAAAACAAAATCGGTACGTCCGGAAGGGGATCTGAACTGCCGTACCCCAACTGCTAGTCCAGTGAGTAAAAATAGGCTGATTTCTTTTTCAAGCTAAATTGTTCGATGCTGGCCTCTCCATTTATGAATCGTCCGGTAGCACATTTGGTCGTTTTTCTGCTGTGCAGGTTTTCACAGGGGATTTATCCTTTTTGATAATTATGAGAACATTCGGTATGCTTTAGCTTTCTTGAGTGCCCGCATTCTAGGATAGAGTCATCCTGACACCATTTACGTCGAGTTTAATTATTAATAAATAAAGTCATATATTTCGTAAATTAAAAATAATTGAACGAAACAAGCCGGCCGGAGTGGCCGTGCGGTTCTAGGCGCTACAGTCTGGAACCGCGTGACTGCTACGGTCGCAGGTTCGAATCCTGCCTCGGGCATGGATGTGTGTGATGTCCTTAGGTTAGTTAGGTTTAAGTAGTTCTAAGTTCTAGGGGACTGATGACTACAGCAGTTAAGTCCCATAGTGCTCAGAGCCATTTGAACCATTTTTTGAACGAAACAAATTATTGCGTAAATTATTGCATAAATTCAAATTCGGTGGACAATTTTGTAATGCACAGAGAACGTTTATTTTGATCTCAGTATTAAAATATGTATCTTTGGTGTGATATTATCTATGAACTCATGTTCGTTCGAAAACCGCATACTTGTAACTCAGTTACTTGTCTGTCGGACATGACTAATTTTCTGTGGTTGAAGGAGTCCTACACGTCTAACTCAGACTGTTCCGAGTTGTAATAGCCAAAGTTTTTAAGAATGAAGATTATTTTTTGTGACTGCTTTGTTTGTGTATAAATCATTGTTTTTACAAGCGTCTGATCAGGAGTCGACACGGTAAAGCGCCGACATAAAAATAAAAAATGTATTTCGGTCGTAACTGATTGAAAAACACGGACCGTCATCATATTAGAAAATAAGGATTCGTCAATTCAGCCCCTGGAATACTGCAGTACAAGATAAATAGAGATTTACATTTTGTATAACTGCCACTCACTGGGTCATTCTTATGCTGAAAAAAGGCGATGAGTCACTGAAATTTCGTGCTATAATTTTCTTCGATTATTGTCACTAATATCACGTGTGGGATAGTTAGACGTGTCTTGCCACAGCTCCGTCTCAGCCGGTCCTCTTTCAGTGAATCGCTTGAGAAGGGCGGTGTGCGCTGACTGCCTGTGTCTCGAGGTGCGCCGCCGTCATTCCACCGCCGCGTAGCCTCTGTGAGCGGGTTCTTGGCGGCGCGGCGCGGCGGTCTCTCACGGAAGCGGCCAAGGCCGGCGACGAGACACGGAAGCGCGACCACTGGCCGTGTCAACTGAGGACTGAGGAGCTGTGGGCGCTCGTCTCCCTCTTTTCAGAGGATCAGGCTTCAAACCCACGTCCAGCCATCTCACGTCGGCCCCTAGTCACTCCAGATGAATACTGTAGTTTCTCTTTTAAAGGAGCCCAGCCTATTATCTCCCCACCCTCGTCCGAGGTAGTTCATCCTCACTCTATAACGGCGTCATCTGGTGCTGTGGGCTTCATTTCTTCAGCAACCAAACTACACTTCATCGACTCTAGCAAAAACCGTCCTGATCCCTGTGTTGATATACACTAGTGGCCATTAAAATTGCTATACCACAAAGATGACGTGCTACAGACGCGAAATTTAACCGAGAGGAAGAAAATGCTGTGATATGCAAATGATTAGCTTTTCAGAACATTCACACAAGGTTGGCGCCGGTGGCGACACCTACAACGTGTGGACATGAGGAAAGTTTCCAACCGATTTCTCATACACAAACAGCAGCTGACCGGCGTTGCCTGGTGAAACGTTGTTGTGATGCCTCGTGTAAGGGGGAGAAATGCGTACCATCACGTTTCCGACTTTGATAAAGGACAGATTGTAGCCTATCGCGATTGCGGTTTATCGTATCGCGACATTGCTGCTCGCGTTGGTCGAGATCCAATGACTGTTAGCAGAATATGGAATCGGTGGGCTCATGAGGGTAATACGGAACGCCGTGCTGGATCCCGACGGCCTCGTATCACTAGCAGTCGAGATGACAGGCATTTTATCCGCATGGCTGTAACGGATCGTGCAGCCACGTCTCGATCCATGAGTTAACAGATGGGGACGTCTGCAAGACAACAACCATCTGCACGAACAGTTCGACGACGTTTCAAGCAGCATGGACTATCAGCTCGGAGACCATGGCAGCGGTTACCCTTGACGCTGCATCACAGACAGGAGCGCCTGCGATGGTGTACTCAACGACGAACCTGGGTGCACGAATGGCAAAACGTCATTTTTTCGGATGAATCCAGGTTCTGTTTACAGCATCATGATGGTCGCATCCGTGTTTGGCGACATCGCGGTGAACGCACATTGGATGCGTGTATTCGTCATCGCCATACTGGCGTATCACCCGGCGTGATGGTATGGGGTGCCATTGGTTACACGTCTCGGTCACTGACGGCACTTTGAACAGTGGACATTACATTTAAGATGTGTTACGGCCCGTGGCTCTACCCTTCATTTGATCCCTGCGAAACCCTACATTTCAGCAGGATAATGCACGACCGCATGTTGCAGGTCCCGTACGGGCCATTCTGGATACAGAAAATGTTCTACTGCTGCCCTGGCCAGCACATTCTCCAGATCTCTCACCAATTGAAAACGCCTGGTCAATGGTGGCTGAGCAACTGGCTCGTCACAATACGCCAGTCACTACTCTCGATGAACTGTGATATCGTGTTGATGCTGCATGGGCAGCTGTACCTGTACACGTCATCCAAGCTCTGACTGCCAAGGCGTATCAAGGCCGTTATTACGGCCAGAGGTGGTTGTTCTGGGTACTGATTTGTCATGATCTATGCACCCAAATTGCCTGAAAATGTAATCACATGTCAGTTGTAGTATATTTGTCCAGTGAATACCCGATTATCGTCTGCATTTCCTCTTGGTGTAGCAATTTTAATGTGTACTTGTGAGCGTGACTGTCACCCAGCACGGCTCTCTTGCACGTCAACTTGACCAGTTCTGGTTACAAGGTCAGTGGTGGCTATCTTTAGCATCTCACATCGTTTAATTATTTGGTGTCTATATACTCGAGAAGGGAATTAAAGTTCCGGGAGAAGAAATAAAAACTTTGAAATTTGCCAATGACATCGCAGTACTGTCAGTGAAGGCAAAGGACTTGAAAGGACAGTGGAATGAAAAGGGTAATATCTTGAAAACAGATAAGATGAACATCAACGAAACTAAAAAGAGGTATATATAATGGACTGTAGTGGAATTAAATGCGGTGATGCTGACAGAATTGGTTTAGGAAATCAAATACTAAGTTGATCTGGCAGCAAAATAGATGACGAGGGCCGAGGTAGAGAAAAAACACGGAAAGAAAATACCACGAACAGCGTTTCTGAAAAAGTTGAACTTTGTAAGATCGAATATAAATTTAAATATTAGGAAGCCTTTTCTGAAGGAGTTCCTATGGAATGTACCCTTATAAGCAAGGGAAACGTGAACAATAATTAGTTCAAATCAAATGGCTCTGACCACTATGGGACTTCACATCTGAGGTCATCAGTCCCCTAGAACGTAGAACTACTTAAACCTAACTGCCGGCAGGTGTGGCCGATCGGTTATAGGCGCTTCAGTCTGGAACCGCGCTACCACTACGGTCGCAGGTTCGAATCCTGCCTCGGGCATGGATGTGTGTGATGTCCTTAGGTTAGTTAGGAGTAGTTATGTTCTATGGGAATGATGACATCAGATGTTAAATCCTATAGTGCTCAGAGCCATTTTTAAACCTAACACATCCATGCCCGATGCAGGATTCGAACCTGCGACTGTAGCGGTCACGCGGCTCCAGACTGAAGTGCCTAGAACCGCTCGGCCACTGCGGCCGGCTAACAATAATTAGCACCGACAAGAAGAAAATCGAAGCTTTTGGAATCTGGTACCACAGATAAATGTGAAGATCAGATGTGTAGTTTGGATAACTAATGCTGAGGTATGGAATGAAATAGTGAGAAAAAAAAAAAGAAATTTGTGACACTGAAACATGCGATCTGTTGACAGGACACATCGTGAAGCAACGAGGAATGGTGTATGTGTGTATGTGTGTGTGTGCGTGTGTGTGTGTGTGTGTGTGTGTGTGTGTGTGGATGGGTGCGTACGTGGATGGTAGAAGTGGAGGAGGAGAAAGTAAAAATTGAAGAGAGAGATCAAGGCCTGAATGCAGTAAGCAGATTCTGATGGGTGTAGACTGCAGCAGTTGTGCAGGGATGAAGAAGCTTGTGTAGAGTAGAACAGCGTGAAGAGCTGCATTGTAACCTCTCCACACGAAATGTTATATGAAAAAATATGAAAAAGGAGCCAAATGTAACCTCGCAACAAAATAATGTGTAATAAAAATGTGAAATGGAACCAAGCTTAAACTCCCCGCAAATAATATTGTGAAATAGGAATGCAAATTGGAGCGAAATGTAAACTCCCCACAAAATTGATAAATGATAATTGACCAAAAACCACACAATAATATTAATTAATTAAATAATGAACCATGAACGAAATGTAACCTCCTAACAGAAATAATAATACAGGGTGTTTCAAAAATGACCGGTATATTTGAAACGGCAATAAAAACTAAACGAGCAGCGATAGAAATACACCGTTTGTTGCAATATGCTTGGGACAACAGTACATTTTCAGGCGGACAAACTTTCGAAATTACAGTAGTTACAATTTTCAACAACAGATGGCGCTGCAAGTGATGTGAAAGATATAGAAGACAACGCAGTCTGTGGGTGCGCCATTCTGTACGTCGTCTTTCTGCTGTAAGCGTGTGCTGTTCACAACGTGCAAGTGTGCTGTAGACAACATGGTTTATTCCTTAGAACAGAGGATTTTTCTGGTGTTGGAATTCCACCGCCTAGAACACAGTGTTGTTGTAACAAGACGAAGTTTTCAACGGAGGTTTAATGTAACCAAAGGACCGAAAAGCGATACAGTAAAGGATCTGTTTGAAAAATTTCAACGGACTGGGAACGTGACGGATGAACGTGCTGGAAAGGTAGGGCGACCGCGTACGGTAACCACAGAGGGCAACGCGCAGCTAGTGCAGCAGGTGATCCAACAGCGGCCTCAGGTTTCCGTTCGCCGTGTTGCAGCTGCGGTCCAAATGACGCCAACGTCCACGTATCGTCTCATGCGTCAGAGTTTACACCTCTATCCATACAAAATTCAAACGCGGCAACCCCTCAGCGCCGCTACCATTGCTGCACGAGAGACATTCGCTAACGATATAGTGCACAGGA
Source organism: Schistocerca nitens (assembly GCF_023898315.1). Taxonomy (NCBI): domain Eukaryota; kingdom Metazoa; phylum Arthropoda; class Insecta; order Orthoptera; family Acrididae; genus Schistocerca; species Schistocerca nitens. The sequence continues at coordinate 933,957,649 of NC_064614.1, read as the reverse complement.
TTGATGACGGCGATATGCATGTGGGCAGCATTTGGTTTACTGACGAAGCGTATTTTTACCTGGACGGCTTCGTCAATAAACAGAACTGGCGCATATGGGGAACCGAAAAGCCCCATGTTGCAGTCCCATCGTCCCTGCATCCTCAAAAAGTACTGGTCTGGGCCGCCATGTCGTCCAAAGGAATCATTGGCCCATTTTTCAGATCCGAAACGATTACTGCATCACGCTATCTGGACATTCTTCGTGAATTTGTGGCGGTACAAACTGCGTTAGACGACACTGCGAACACCTCGTGGTTTATGCAAGATGGTGCCCGGCCACATCGCACGGCCGACGTCTTTAATTTCCTGAATGAATATTTCGATGATCGTGTGATTGCTTTGGGCTATCCGAAACATACAGGAGGCGGCGTGGATTGGCCTCCCTATTCGCCAGACATGAACCCCTGTGACTTCTTTCTGTGGGGACACTTGAAAGACCAGGTGTACCGCCAGAATCCAGAAACAATTGAACAGCTGAAGCAGTACATCTCATCTGCATGTGAAGCCATTCCGCCAGACACGTTGTCAAAGGTTTCGGGTAATTTCATTCAGAGACTACGCCATATTGTTGCTACGCATGGTGGATATGTGGAAAATATCGTACTATAGAGTTTCCCAGACCGCAGCGCCATCTGTTGTTGAAAATTGTAACTACTGTAATTTCGAAAGTTTGTCTGCCTGAAAATGTACTGTTGTCCCAAGCATATTGCAACAAACGGTGTATTTCTATCGCTGCTCGTTTAGTTTTTACTGCCGTTTCAAATATACCGGTCATTTTTGAAACACCCTGTATCTGGTAAATTTTATGACAGCAGCGCTGACCTTCGGCCCTGTGAAATAATTAAACCTGATAAATTTTATAAGGGCAGCAGTGCTGACCTTCGGCCCTGTATTCTGAATAACAAACTGCATCTGTATCTGCTCTTATTTATTGACACAGCTTCGTGCAGTGCTGGCGTATATTTAATTTTGATTCTTGGAGGAAATGCACAGGAAATATTCTTTAAATTGAAATGAATGTTTTTCTTTAAAAGAGTTACTTTATAGAAAATTATTATTGGGGCATTTTTTAACAAATTAATTACAATTAACATACATTACTAGATGCGCGCAATGCTGCTTCATTACCTTCTATAACAATACTCATCGTCCACCACAATCCTGACCAGAGTCGCGAGAAGAACACGCCGCCGACGCATGCCGACTTCCGCTCAGTACAACTGTCCACTCGCTACTACTGACGACTGACTAGTACTACAGACAGAGTACAACTCACTACTCGAGCGGTCAAGCGCAGACTAGCGCAGACTAGCTTCTACTGCCGACTCGCTACACACAACAACTGTTCCTGCCGACTCGCTACACGCAACTGTCGTCTCGCGCGGTCAAGCGCAGACTAGCAACGATAAATAACTCTCTGGTCAGAGATTCTGTCATGCCTCGCCATCGCTGGTAATGAATACATACGTGTTTCAGCATAAAGGCTGTTTTCGAACTGGAGGCCACACCAAACGATGAGAATCGATGTGAAATGGGATGATCACGTAAAATCTGTATCAGGGAAGGAGTATACAATTTGGTGGAAAGTTTCTGGGAAAATGTAATGCGTCTGTAAAGAAAACTGCGCACAAGACTTAAGTCCGACGGAATCAAGATTATTGTTTCAGTGTTTGGCTCCACAACAGACATCAAATGAATTCAGACTGCTAGGATCGCAACAGGTCGGTATAGCCCAAAGGAAGTGTAACAGGAGTGCTCGGAGGACAAAGAGGGGAATCCTTGGAAGAATGGCGCGAAACCCTGTTGGAAGAATTTGGAGAAATTGTATTCGAAGAAGACTGTGCGATCATTATGCCGCCACCACCGTATACCTCGTGAAGGCATCATTAGAGACGTTAGCGCACGTACAGGAGCATATAGAAAGTCATTTTTCTCTCACTCAATACATGAATGGAATAGAAAAGAAAATTGGTAATATTGGTATTATGTAACTTCTGCCTATAACTATACAGTAATTTGCCGGCCGAAGTGGCCGAGCGGTTCTAGGCGCTACCGTCTGGAACCGCGCGACCGCTACGGTCGCAGGTTCGAATCCTGCCTCGGGCATGGATTTGTGTGATGTCCTTAGGTTAGTTAGGTTTAAGTAGTTCTAAGTTCTAGGGGACTGATGACCTCAGAAGTTAAGTCTCATAGTGCTCATAGCCATTTGAACCATTTTATACAGTAATTTGCCTTATATATACAGTGTGGTATGGGTATAACATAACATCAATATTTAGTTCACTGCAGGCTAATAATTGTGGGTCTTGTATGTTTGTGGGCTGGTTAGTGCCTCCAAGTAGGTGCGGCACAAGTAAGCCAAAAATGTGTATTTTCCGCTTGGTAGCAGATCAGGTACTGTAGACATGAGGACGCAAAACGGAGAGTCTATGCTGACCGACATAGTTCACTTCAGAGTGCATTTACAACACTGCAGAAAATATCAGGTAGAAAATTATGTGATTTGCTTGCAGGAAGGCTGTCAGACCCAGAGAAAACGACTAATACACTGAAGTGGGTACATATTAACGTACTACGATCACGGTATCACAAAATCGAGACACGTTCATAGGATTTGTCGACCTGGACACAGCGATCGACAACGTCAAATGGTGCAAGGTGTTCGAAATTCTTAGAAAAATAGGGGTAAACTGTAAGAAAAGACGGGTAATATACATTATGTACAAGGGCCAAGAGGGGACAATAAGAGTGGAAGACTAGGAACGAAGTGCTCGGATTCAAAAGGGTGTGAGACAAGGATGTAGTCTTTCGCGGATCCTGTTCAGTGAATATATCGAAGAAACAATGACTGAAATGAAAGAAAGATTGAAAAGTGGGACTAAAATTCAGGGTGGAAGAATACCAATGATAGGATTCGCTGATGAAATGGCTATCCTGAGTGTGTGGATAGGAATTACAGGATCTGTTGAATGGAATGGTCTAATGACTACAGACTGATAGTAAACCGGAAGAAGACAAAGGTAACGAATTGTAATAACAATGAGAATTGCGAGAAACGTAACATCAAAATTGGGAATAGCGAAGCAGACGAAGTTAAGGAATTCTGATACCTTGGAAGCAAAATTACCCATGACAGACGAAGCAAGGAGGAATGTAAAAAGCAAAGCAGCACAGTCAAAGAGGACATTCCTGGCCAAGAGAAGTGTACTAGTATGAAACATTGGCCTTGATGTGAGGAAGAAATTACTGAGTTTGTTGTGAATCATGGACAGTCGGGAAACCGGAACAAAAGATAAGCGAATCGCTTGGGATTTGGTGCTACAGAAAAATGTTGAAAATTAGGGTGTCTGATAAGATAAGGAATTATGAGGTTTGAAACAAAAAAAATGGTTCAAATGGCTCTGAGCACTATGGGACTCAACATCTTAGGTCATAAGTCCCCTAGAACTTAGAACTACTTAAACCTAACTAACCTAAGGACATCACACACACCCATGCCCGAGGCAGGATTCGAACCTGCGACCGTAGCAGTCCCGCGGTTCCGGACTGCAGCGCCAGAACCGCTAGACCACCGCGGCCGGCGAGGTTTGAAACATCCCCTTAGAAAAATTAAGAATGACAGTGCTGGTAAACCTCTTACGTTATTTGAGTTTCAAACAGCTGAGCAAAACTGAACGTACTCAGACATTTCTCTCTTTACTTATTCTGATCAACAGTAAACTGACACATATATATATATATTTCTCAAACAGAAAATAAAGAAGACGATCGTGTAGTTTCAACTGTATGCGTTTACGCCATTAATTATGATACATCCTGTATAAGATCTCTACAAAAACCTGTTTTCAGAACCTGTGTTCAGTCTCGTTGAAACAATACTCATATGGTCTGAATGATTTTTTTTCTGTACTTTATAAGGTATATGATTGTGAAACATATACAGCTACTAGAATTTCCTGAAGAGCTTCCGGCAACAGAGAAACAGTGTTAAGAGAGACTCTGCCAGCTAACATCATTAACAGTCCCGTAGCGCGCCAGGAAACAAACACGATCACATATCATAGCAATTAAGATATCTAGCACTGAATGGAGATGTAGCATCGTACTGGCAGTCACAGCTTTCGAATACTCGCGGAGCTCATCAGCTAGATGATGGTCAACATATCTCTTATACTATCGGTACCTTTTAGCTTGTAAACATCGCTAGGAATATGCCGTACATTACTGTCTGTCATGAAAGTTTGTAACTGGCTGCAACGAAGCCTCCAGTTTCATTTAAACGTCTCAAACATATACATTATCTCGCACTGACATTAACCTGTGGTCTCGCAATCTTTACCATTTAAACGTTACCTAGGCAAACGTATTTTCGAAATTTCGTTACCTTAGATTAATTACTTTTTGGTTTTGCAATTTTTCCCTTAAGTGTATTTTGAAGGTGACGGGGGAAATTATGGTGTAAGATAAGTTTTCTGATTTTTTGCGGAAATATTTTGGGAAATTTTTGGTAGCATCTCGTATCTGCAGCTCGTCTGTAGCCTTGTGTCCAGATTAACCATACTTCATCATTTTAAGCGGTTTATACAACGACGTAGACAGTTAATAAAACGCTCATTGCGCCACAGACACGCACACAAATTTATGTGCGTGTGACATGTATAACCCATCGTCCAATCCAGTGATCGTTATTCGTTTCGTTGATTGATGGTGCTTTAATTCGAGTTTGACGATAAAAGAATTGTTTTGAGAGAATGAATAACATATTACTTCCATAGGACAACTAGCAAAATACGATTTTTCTCAGTATGAGTATTTTCCTTTGTCTATTCGTAAATAATGTTAGAGAGCTCCTCAAACACTATTTCGTTAGCATGGTACTGAATTAGTGTTACACTGAAATAAGAGCTTGTAACTAGAAAAAAGTAGTGAGAACGGTTGAGGATTAATATCTCCTTGATATTGGGATAATTAGAGACGAGTAAAAACTCAGGAGAACATTGAACGCGTCAAGAGTACATTTCCTAGTCAATTTATTTTAATGTTTCACCTTCTACATTACTGTACTAACTCTCAACTTTGTCTTTCTTACAAAAAAAAAAAGGTTTTACTGCAGCTGCCAGAGTTTCCTTCATCTGGTATGCACTAGTTTTCTAAAGTATTTTATCCTTACGCCTCATATTTAATCAGCAAATATGTATTATATATATGTACACATCTCACATGTAAATTAATATGCACACTTATAAAATCATCCGGACACCCCAAAAAACACACATTTTTCGTATTACGTGCATTGCGCTGCCACCTGCTGCCAGGTACTCCATAGCAGCGACCTCAGTAGTCATTAGACATCGTGAGAGAACGAAATGGGGCGCTCGGCGGAACTGACGGACTTCGAACTTGGTCAGATGATTGGGTGTCACTTGTGTCATACGCGAGATTTCCACACTCCAATGTGGTAGTGAACTGGAAACGTGAAGGGACGCGTACAGAACAATTGCATACAGGCCGACCTCGTCTGTTGACTGAGAGAGACCGCCGACAGTTGAAGAGGTTCGTAATGTGTAATAGGCAGACATCTATCTACACCATCACACAGGCATTCCAAACTGTATCACGAGCCACTGCAAGTACTATGACAGTTAGGCAGGAGGTGAGAAAACTTGGATTTTATGAGCGAGCGGCTGCTCAAAAGCTACCCATCACGCCGCTAAATGCGAAACGACGCCTCGCTTGGTGTAAGGAGCGTAAACGACTGAACAGTGGAAAAACGTTGTGTGGAGTGACGAATTACGGTACACAATGTGGCGATCCGATGGCAGGGTGTGGCTATGCCGAAAGAACGGTGAACGTCATCTGCCAGTGTGCGTAGTGCCGACAGTAAAATTCGGAGGCGTTGGTGTTATGGTGTGGTCGTGTTTTTCATGGAGGGGGCTTGCACCCCTTGTTTTGCGTGTCACTATCACAGCACAAGCCTACATTGACATTTTAAGCATCTTGTTGCTTCCGACTGTTGAAGAGCAGTTCGGGGATGGCGATTGCATATTTCTACACGATCGAGCACCTGTCCATTATGCACGGCCTGTGGCGGAGTGGTTACATGACAATAACATCCCTGTAATGGACTGGCCTGCACAGAGTCCTGACCTGAATCCTATAGAACACTTTTGGGATGTTTTGGAACGCCGGCTTCGTGCCAGGCCTCACTGACCGACATCGATAACTCTCCTCAGTGCAGCACTCCGTGAAGAATGGGCTGCCATTCCCCAAGGAACCTTCCAGCACCTGACTGAACGTATGCCTGCGAAAGTGGAAGCTGTCATGAAGGCTAAGGGTGGGCCAACACCGTATTGAATTCCAGTATTAGCGATGGAGGGCACCACGAACTTGTAAGTCATTTTCAGCCAGGTGTCCGGATACTTTTGATCACATAGTGTATTATTATCTTCCCTTCTAGTCGAGTTTTAGCGATGCTACACACAATAGTTACTAATAAGTTATTACTTGTTACTAAGAAGTTGCTGCACTGCATCAGACTGATCGCACAGAGAGTAATATGTATAAGAAACATCTCGTGAGGAAGAAGTAGATCGCCAGCAATGGTCCTTTGAAATGATGAACATAAGTAACACGAATTAATGACAGCCGTTTCTACCTGGAGCCAAACTCTCAAACTCATGGTTATGAAGAAAGGGCTGTATATTTAGACACCGGCTACTGGTTTAGGAGAAAGAAGAAAAGACAGCTGTTCTTTTTCCTATCTCAGTGCCAACTGTTAATGAGCGGTGGTGAGACATTTACTTTAGAGAAATTTTAATCAAATAATATATCTAGGAACCAGCTAAAAATGCTTAAAAGGGGTATCAGTGACAACGACAGAGATACAGGACTGAGAAATGTTAGCAGAAGATAGGCGATGAACAATAATGCAGATGTCACTGAGAGGGAACGCGCAAATGTGCAAGGGGTGGACGTGCTGAAGACGTCAATGGTGTTATGCTGTGATGCAGGTGATGGTGGAGTCGAATACATGCAAGAGTGAGGTACAGCCAATGCGTAAACAAGTACTTAGAACGCAATTTTGGGGTTCCATATCTACGTGTCATACGAAAGATTACGGTACGAGTGGAGCCATGTCAAAAAAAAAAAAAAAAAAGCCACAAAAACGTATGACCAGTGAAGTGTTGTGTGTGTTGTACGAACGACAGAATCAGTTTGGGACACAACATTGTAAAAGTTTCACTTAAGTGTAATTAATTAAGAAAATTTGATATTAAGCATGCTCTGCATGGACCTGAAAAGATTCGAGGCTTTTCTAGGTCACAGTTATTAGAAGATCAGTTACTCCACAATATCATGTGTACCATCAGACCTGTCCGGACAGGCGCACAATTTGCCACCGCACAACCAGGATTAGGGGAGGCGCGGTGGCCATAGATCGAATCCGCCCGGCGGATTAACGTCTTGGACCGGTGTGACGGCCAGCCTTGATGTGGTTCACAGAAATTTCGAAAAACCTTCTCACACTTCCACGTGGAATAACGCTTGACGCAGACAGGTGAGGAACACAAATTCAACTCCCAGGAAGCAGAAAGTGGTGGCAAGAGGAGGGACAGCCAACCACCCTCTAGCAAGTGTGCACCAACTGACCTCTCGATGATGCCCCATAAATGTTCGATGGAATTCATGTCGGGCGATACGGGTGGCCAAATCATTCGCATGAATTGTGCAGAATGATCTTCAAACTATTCTCGAATAGTTGTGGCCCGGAGACATCGCGCATTATCACCCGTAAAAATTCCAGCGCGTGTTTTGGAACAGGAAGTCCCCGAATGCCTGAAAACGGTCTCAGAGTAGCCGTTCCATGGAAAAACAGCCCACGCCATTATAAAGCCACCAACAGGTTGCACAGTTCCTTGTCGAGAACCTGGATCCAAGGCTTCGTGGGCTCTGCGCCACACTCACCACCAGCTCTTACCATCTGAAATCGGGATTCATCTGATTCAGGCCAAGGTTTTCCAGTCGCCTAGGGTCCAATCGATATGGCCACGAGCCCAGGAGAGGCTGCAGGCGCTGTCGTGCTGTTAACAGAGGAACTCGCGTCCATCGCCTGCTGCCATAGCTCAGAACGCAAATTTCTCCGCACTATCCTAACGAATACGATCATCGTACGTCCCACATTGATTTCTGCGGTTATTTCACACATTGTTACTTGTCTGTTAGCACTGACAGCTCTACACAAACGCCGCTGCTCTCGGTCGTTAAGTGAAGGCTGTCGCACACTTCGTTGTCCCTGATGAGTGTTAATGCCTGAAATTTGATATTCTCGGCACACGCTTGAATACTCGCTCGGAATACTAATGTCCCTAATGATTTCCGAAATGGAATATCCCATGCGTCTAGCTCCAACTACCGACCCGCGTTCAAAGTCTGTTAATTCCCATTCAGCGGCCATTATCACGTCGGAAACCTTTTACTTGAATCACCTGAATACATATGACAGCGCCGCCAATGCACTGCCAATTTGTACCTTGTATACGCGATACTACCACCATCTTTATATGCGCATCTCGCTGTTTACGACTTTTTTCAACTTAATGTGCTTCCAGGCTATGGATGCCGACATTCTACAAAACAACCGATGGTCAGCGAAGGTGGAGGCAAGTCTTGCACACTCCATGTACATTTGTACCGTCCAATAGGACATGACTCACGGCCGCAAGTACATTATCGTCTCAGTAATGCTTTACCGATTCTTATTCGCATGTTTGTTGCCCGTTTCTGAGTTTTTATAAAACAACCCTGATCGCTTTTCCCATTTTTTAATAACCAAATATTTCAATACATTGCAAATTTTACGAATAAACATTACTCATATTTTGAAAAAAATTTTATCTAACACCCAAAATTTTGGTACCATTGCTGTGTAAATTTGATAAGTGGGTTTTGTTTCCCGGTAATAAGAAAAAATAAACAGTTGTAACTGAGACCAAACAAAAACTGAAAATTACCGGTTGTTCAGAACTAAAATGACAGAAATGGCTTTACATGCTAAATTCCTTCCATCCCTTCAGTGAATACACAAGTACCTTATTTACTACTTGGTTGATAACGTCAGTTGTAGCCCACGTTTCAGCCCAGTATTTTTTTCACTCTTTCTGAATGGGATTCTTTGCTTTCTTGTTATTACCTAATCTTGTGTTTTTCTGTATGTCTGGCCGTGTAAATGCTTGATTTAATCGTTGTGCTTTCTCAAATCCACGATTCACGTTTCTTCGTCTCAATTTCATTTTAAAAACAATACTACTGACAGAGATTGTTGTCTTGGAGCCGACGATGGAAAGAATTCGTTCATTGTGCAAGTATTAGGATTGTGATTCGACTACAGTAACAAGTAAGACCTACACCATATAATTAGATTAGTTAGGTGAAAAGAGGATACACCCTGTTGACCAAAGACACGTTGTCTCTTTACTCCCCTACCCGGAAAATAAAGGAACGTTCACAAGCGAATAATTGTTTCTTCCGTAACTTGGATAAGCAGCGTAACGCTACCTTGAATTTAATGACACCCTTCCCACAGTCCACGTTACGGTCTCACATTCTGTTTTAATGACCCATTATGAGTCTTTTATCCGTGTGGATTGTCTGTTTCCGTAGAGATTCTGGCTACGCCAAGAGAATTACGTGGCGTCAGTTTACACTGTAAGCGTCCAACTAGATACCAGTTTTCATTCTGCAGAAACGCGAAGAATATTAGAAAGGATTCACGATAACCACAGTCATTAGTTGCCCAACGTTCTATGTACGCGAAAAAGAGTGTTATTTTCGTCGCGGAATTTATGGCATTAAATGCTTCGAAGGGCGTACTAGAGACTGTAGCGCTATTAACTTTTTCATTTGTTTCATGAGCATAAGCTGGAAATAGGTTTGCAACTACAAATTTCAACAAAATAATGGATAAAGCCGGAGGTCGAGACGAAAGTATAAGAATCATTTCAGGAAGAAGTTAAAGGAAATGGGGATGTGTGTGAAACAAAGTCTGGTAAATACCTGCATCAGCGTTCTAAAGCAACTGAAACAAAGGCGAAGTTGAAATTCTATATGATAAAAGGTGTGTTTGTGGTAAGGCATTGTGGGAATGGGGTGGGAGGGGGGGAGGAAGTATGGTTAAGCTTCAACGTCCTGTCGAGAGCTAAGTTTTAAGAGAAGAAATACGAGCTTTATAGATCAAGGAAGAGGCAGAAAATCGAGCGAGACGTTTTTAAAGGGACCCTCCGGTTTTCGCCTTAAAAAGATCGAGAAAAACCATGGAAAATTTATGTCTGAGTGGTCAGACGGGGATTCGAACCTCCCTACTCGCCCAGTGTAAAGCCAGAGTAAGTGTCATATTAGTTCCGAGGCATCCATAAGCGAGAGATAAGGACGTCACCAAACAGATTGCGTATCCACCAATCAATGTACTGTTTTAGTATCTCGTAGCGGAAGACGAGACGAATAAAGGAGGATAAACGTAACTAAAAGGCCAAAAAGCCGTTGTCTTACAGGACGACAGGATACGTTACTAACATTATGCAATAGGCCTTGAAAACTGGAACAATCTTCCCCAAACATCTACCTGAATAATACCAAAAGCCACATTGCACTGCATGGGGGAGAATATTTCTGGTATTACTATCATTTTCACGTTTCCTGTTCCATCCGAGACCATGGAACAATGACTGCTGGTAAGCCTCCGTATCCGTTGTAATTTATGTCACAAGATATAATCTCCGTCAAAATAAAACGAAGTCGTGATCGAACTATAAGAAGTATAGAAAGTCTATGTGATCTATCGCAGTACAATGAATAAGGTCTGTGTATTAGAGAATATACAAACAGAGGGAAAATTCCAGGAGAAGTCGTATAACCAAAAAGACTAATACTACGTAATAAATTGCTACAGCACGGAGAGCTGTGCAACTGATAAAATGACATCTAATGAAAAACGACTTTTTTACGAAGGCGTTAAAGAATGGTACCAGACAGAATACCTAACAGTAGCTTTCGTAGCGGCGTACCCGGCCGTGCGAAGTCAGCTATTTTCATGGTTTGACAAATTGCTAAATATGTATGGGAACTGGATATACGTCCTAATATGTGGTACCACCGGGAATTGTGTCAGTAGCTGAAATTCGGCTCCTCGTTGCTGCTTCGCCCACTTTGAAGGTATGGAACTCGCATTTGTCATAAATCGTACAGGATATGAATGAAAAACTACTTTGTTTTGGTTTTTTGTTTTCATTGCTTTCTAAGGTTTTAAAAATGGCTCTGAGAACTATGGGACTTAGCTGCTGAGGTCATCAATCCCCTAGAACTTAGAACTACTTAAACCTAACTAACCTAAGGACGCCACACACATCCATGCCCGAGACAGGATTCGAACCTGCCACCGTAGCGGTCGCGCGGTTCTAGACTGTAGCGCCTAGAACCGCTCGGCCACACCGGCCGGCTAAGGTTTTAGAGATTGTCTGTACACAAGACTTCAGAATATATAATATTTTTCGGTTTTTTTATGCTGTGTGATAACAGTATGAACTGGTGATTTATGTGGTGATAATTATGCAATCAGTCGCTTTTTTAGTATTTTGATACGATTTATTCAACCATAAACATGTTTTCGAGCCACTGCAGGCTCATCATAGAATGGAGGTGTACAAGAACATTTATGCTGTGGACTGAGTGTACCTAAATGCAGTGCTAATGCTGCTGGCAGAACTGACGGAAATTTAGCAAACGGTGACGAAACTTTTACGAATCTGAAAGTTTCTTATGTTTTAGGCGCTTAGCTTGTGGTATCCACATCAAATCTCTTCCTATCATGTACATTATTAAGCTACGCACACAAGTATACACAGTATTTAGCTGCACTTGGTTTTACACTGATTCACAAGAAGTAAACACTGGATGTTTTTACAAAGAATATGGATATTATAGATATTACACTTTACCACAGCATGGACTTTGGCATGAGATACATTGTATTACAGTAAAAATATTACTAGTACAGATATTATATTTCAGTACATTTTGCTAGTTGCAGGTGCGTTTTAATATTGGCAGCATAATTTTAATGTTGGTTAACAGTCATGCAAAAGGTAAACACTTAAGAGTGTAATATTTACTACGTACATAAAAACTTTCTATAAGTTACAGAATGCCATAGTTATTACATTACAACGGGAACAAAATTGATATGTGTTATTATTGTTATTTTTGTTGTTTTGGTGCCAAGATGTCCTGGAAATGCGCATGCGAAAAACACAGGTCGTAAATGTCATCGTATTTGAATGTCCGATATTGTTTATGGTTACTGCCAACGAAACATTGATTCACTTAAACTGATTAGGTAAATCAGTTGGGATTACTGGCATATGGGGGTGTGAGAGAGACTTCTCCAGTTTCTGGATCTGTGAGAACAGTATTTTCAACGACATTTCTCATATCTTAATTTGAGAACGGGTGGTATTAGTAAGTTTCGGAAGCCTGCAAGGAAGAAAACAAAGCAGCACATTGCTGGGTATACAGTTTTTGTTTGAAATTACATATACAGAGAAAAATATAACTATAGGATAAACAATTTGTCTAACAGTTTAAATGCCCTGCTCCCGTAGTTACAATCGACTGCTAGAAAGGAAACGAAACCGAATATTTTCCCTGCACAGCACAGTCCTTTTCTTTCTCACAGTTGTTTTGAACAGTGTGGCGAGTACATGTTAAGGGTTTGAGAACTGGGTTTGCGTTTAATTCACTCACAGGTAAATGATAATCGGAACTCCAGGCGAACCTTCTAGTAGCGAGGGCGTAACAGCTGTAATAGCCTCTCGCGACAAGGACCAGCAGCGCAGTCTGAAACAGAGATCCGTGTAAGTCGCAGGCCCTTAACTGGTAGCGCCAACAACAGTTTAATTTCTGAAACTCGCAACAGAAGGCCGGCTAATGTCATCTACCAAAGACAAGTGATTTACTAACTCTCGATTATTTGGCAACGTTTCTCTCTTCATCTTACAACAACCCACTGCCACAGTTATGCAGCTTCAGAACTCTAAACGAATGTGATATTTATATCTGAATTTTTAGACTCTAAAAAAATATATGACCTGAACACATATTTAAATGTCTTGGGCTTCGAAATTTGATATTATTGCTGATCAGCATCGGCGACAAGGACATAAAACACACCACGACGATTTAACACACTTGTGACTACAAATAAGCAGAGTACCAATTATCAAGCTACTCAAACGACACCCAGTATCTATGGCAGCTGTAGAAGTTTACCAAACTGGCCTGTTAGTGTACATAATCACATCGCAAAAGCCTTACTTATTCTGGATAACTTAGTATCAGGCAGCTCTCGGTTTTCGCCGCTAGCCTTGATATTGATAATAATAGTGGGTAGGTGCACAAGTTCGTTGCGTTTCCCAATAAGTCTAATAAAAACAACAAACACACATAACGGAGACTTTAATCATCAATGATACATTACCCTTCACCATTTACAGCAGTCCGCCAATTCTGAGGTAACTTTTCGATTCCGCGACTCTAGAAATCACTTGGTTTCAAAGGCGTAGAAATCGTCGAGCCATGCTTGCAGCGCATTTCCATTTGGCAAGGAAGTTCCTTCAAAGTTGTCCAATATAGAGAGGAAAAGGTGGAACTCTGAGGGCGCAAGACCAGGTGAATAATGTTGGTGCGGAATGATTTCCCAACCCACCTCTTGTGTAGTGTTTTTTGTCAGTCTAGCAGAATGCTGGCGGGCGTTATCATGGAACAGCAACACTTCACGCAGCATTCCAGGTCGTTCTTCATGGACTGCGTTTGCAGAACGTCTCAGTTCTTGACAATAAATATCAGAAGTGATGTTTATTCCTCGGGGAAGCAATTCGTAGTACACCACATCGTTGCTGCTCCACCAGATGCATAACATTATATTTTGTGGGTGCCCGTAGGTCTTTGCATATGGAGCTGTTGCTTTCTTAGGGCTGAACCATTCCTTTCTTTTCCTTACGTTAACATAAACGCTCCGTTTTTCGTCATCAGTAACGCTACAGGATAGGAATGGTCGGTGTTGTTCGTGAGCCAGTTGACGACGAGCAAATAGAGATGCACATATGGGCATCCGCTGATTTTTGTGATTTTGGCTTAGAGCATACGGTACTCATACACCCGATCTTTTAGCCTGCTCCATTGCATACAAATGTCGCACGGATGTGGAATGACCTCAGTTCTTCTTCGCATTTGCAAGTTCTCGAGTACAATGACATGGGTCATTGTGGATTAATGCGTTTAAACGATCATCATCAAGCCCCGAAGGTCTCTCTGAATATGGAAAGTCGCTAATGTCAAAACGATCTTGCTTAAACGCAGAGAACCGTATTCTTGTCGTTTTCTGTCCAACAGCATTAGACTCATAGCGCAAATGTTTCTGGTTGCTTGTACTGCTGTTACCCATCTATTGAACTCAAACGGAAAAATATTTCAGAAACGTTCCGATTTCTCCGTTTGGCACTCCATTTTTTAGCATCCCCAGCTCCCTTTACTATTTCGAAATGACAAAATGACCCTATATAAATTCAAATAGCAACAGTAGACTATAAACAAAACATGACAATCTGTATATAAATCAATAGCAACGGGAATACGACCATGTAAAACAAAAATGCTACGAACTTATGCACAAACCTAATGTAGGCAGATACACTCCTGGAAATGGAAAAAAGAACACATTGACACCGGTGTGTCAGACCCACCATACTTGCTCCGGACACTGCGAGAGGGCTGTACAAGCAATGATCACACGCACGGCACAGCGGACACACCAGGAACCGCGGTGTTGGCCGTCGAATGGCGCTAGCTGCGCAGCATTTGTGCACCGCCGCCGTCAGTGTCAGCCAGTTTGCCGTGGCATACGGAGCTCCATCGCAGTCTTTAACACTGGTAGCATGCCGCGACAGCGTGGACGTGAACCGTATGTGCAGTTGACGGACTTTGAGCGAGGGCGTATATTGGGCATGCGGGAGGCCGGGTGGACGTACCGCCGAATTGCTCAACACGTGGGGCGTGAGGTCTCCACAGTACATCGACGTTGTCGCCAGTGGTCGGCGGAAGGTGCACGTGCCCGTCGACCTGGGACCGGACCGCAGCGACGCACGGATGCACGCCAAGACCGTAGGATGCTACGCAGTGCCGTAGGGGACCGCACCGCCACTTCCCAGCAAATTAGGGACACTGTTGCTCCTGGGGTATCGGCGAGGACCATTCGCAACCGTCTCCATGAAGCTGGGCTACGGTCCCGCACACCGTTAGGCCGTCTTCCGCTCACGCCCCAGCATCGTGCAGCCCGCCTCCAGTGGTGTCGCGACAGGCGTGAATGGAGGGACGAATGGAGACGTGTCGTCTTGAGCGATGAGAGTCGCTTCTGCCTTGGTGCCAATGATGGTCTTATGCGTGTTTGGCGCCGTGAAGGTGAGCGCCACAATCAGGACTGCATACGACCGAGGCACACAGGGCCAACACCCGGCATCATGGTGTGGGGAGCGATCTCCTACACTGGCCGTACACCACTGGTGATCGTCGAGGGGACACTGAATAGTGCACGGTACATCCAAACCGTCATCGAACCCATCGTTCTACCATTCCTAGACCGGCAAGGGAACTTGCTGTTCCAACAGGACAATGCACGTCCGCATGTATCCCGTGCCACCTAACGTGCTCTAACCCAACGTGCTCTAGAAGGTGTAAGTCAACTACCCTGGCCAGCAAGATCTCCGGATCTGTCCCCCATTGAGCATGTTTGGGACTGGATGTAGCGTCGTCTCACGCGGTCTGCACGTCCAACACGAACGCTGGTCCAACTGAGGCGCCAGGTGGAAATGGCATGGCAAGCCGTTCCACAGGACTACATCCAGCATCTCTACGATCGTCTCCATGGGAGAATAGCAGCCTGCATTGCTGCGAAAGGTGGATATACACTGTACTAGTGCCGACATTGTGCATGCTCTGTTGCCTGTGTCTATGTGCCTGTGGTTCTGTCAGTGTGATCATGTGATGTATCTGACCCCAGGAATGTGTCAATAAAGTTTCCCCTTCCTGGGACAATGAATTCACGGTGTTCTTATTTCAATTTCCAGGAGTGTACTAACCTTTGTAGCCTAATGCGGAAAAACTACAATATGCAATCCCTTAATTAGTGATAAGGGTCTAGCTCTATCTGCCATTTAGATTTTAGAACTACAGAGCTCAGTCAACGTGTGTGAGTGTAGCGTACACTAAGGAACCAGAAGACTGGCGCTTTATCACATGTAATCAAATCAACAGCCATAAGCACGGCTACTTATGCCGTTCACAGTAACCAGTACTAAGGACATAAACCAATATTCGGGCACACCCACAGGTTAGTCTCTCGACAATAACGGCCAGTAAAATGTTCTACCTGAGATGTCTTAACGAATTTCAGGCACATATAATAAATACTGACTTCAGGAGTATCAAAAGTAAGTCACGTCATCAGCCCAGTAGGCGGTCTGAAAGAAAGCCACTGGCACAGGAGCGACCTAGAAGCGACTGCTTCGTGATCAGTTTAGCAAGACAATTCCAGGGCGTGGGGAAATTGTTTGCCCAATAGTCAGGCAACTTAGTGTGGTAAAAAGAAATACACAAATTGATCAGCAGCGCCGGTGGTCGGCGAGAATCGCATAACCACAGTCACTTTAGTCCCTTAGTTATACCGTTGGTCGAGTATAGAATGGGTTTATGAAGAGCATCTGTTCTGATAATTGTAACGTCATTAGCAACATCGTCATTCACAGAAAGACTACGCCACCTTAAGGCAGGAAGATGCCGGCATACACAACAAACAAATTCATTAACTTTTTGTATGTCCATCCTTTTATCTGGAGGTCTGGGGGATCACGGCCTTTCACTATTGTAAGCAAATGAAACGGCTACAGCCATCCTTACGGTCTTATTTGTTATGTAGCTACCAGTTTCGGCGCTTCAGTGCGCTATCTTCTGGCCTGTATGCACGATCAGTAATGACAGCATTATTAACTTATGAACCATGCAATACAAAGACAGATTACAAACAGAATGAGAACCAAGGATAAGACTCTACAAGTGAATTTACAGTAATCATTTGATAGAACGAACAGATACATCCATTGTCACATACCTAAAGTATATCATAACGAATTTCCATTCTATACATTGTACAATTATACCATTTCTTAATACCGTCATCAAATAACTATTCCATTCTTTTTATTGGCCAATGGGATTGGACTGTGTTCTTCAGTTCGTTGAAGCGCTTCCTCTTCAGATGTTTTTAGCGGACTAAAGACCTGAAAGTCGCAGGGCGACACGTGCGGGCTGTAGGGTGAGTGCCCAAGCTGCTCCCACTTGAACTTGGCCAGTACACTTTGTATGACCTTGGAGACGTGTAGAAGCGCGTTATCGTGGAGCAAAATCACTCCCTCCCTGAGCAACCCATGTCATTCGCTCTTGATGGACTTGCGTAGGTTAAGGTGTCTCTCGCAGCATGCGTCACTGTTAATGAGCTTTCCGTGGTCCAGGAATTCGATGATTATCGGACCTTTGACGTCGAAAAATCAGTGAGCATCACCTTACCTGTTAAGTCCACAGCTTTGAACTTTTAGTGGCAGTGACGACGCATGCACCCATTGTATGCTGTCTCCATATGTGTCACTATTTTTTCCCAAAGCGGGATATGCAGATTGCAACCGGCTTTGTTCTTATGACGTTTCGTAGCTTTTCATTTGAACACTCCTTATAAAACAACACTCGCGATTCAGTTTCGCAGCTCGCTCTGTTCACCAGTGAAGTAACTGGAACATTATGCATCTTGTTGCACAACCGCAGGCATCCAACAGCTTATGTGACATCTGAACAGACAAGGCCTACGGTCCGACGAAACCACTTCTGGCTGTCACTGCCACAAAACTATCGCTCTCCTGTAGAAGCTGCACATCCACCACACCACGCGGCGAAAAGAGAGACTGACACGCCGGCCGATCTCGCCTCCTCAGCCTGGAACACCACAGGAAGGATCCGCCCCGACGGCTGAGTGGCCAGCGTGAGGGATTGGCGGCCGGGGTGACCGAGCAGTTCTAGGCGCTACAGTCTGAAACCGCGCGACCGCTACAGTCGCAGATTCGAATCCTGCCTCGGGCGTGGATGTGTGTGATGTCCTTAGGCTAGTTAGGTTTAAGTACTTCTAAGTTCTAGGGGACTGATGACCTCCGTAGTTAACTCCCATAGTGCTCAGAGCCATTTCAACCATTTGTGACGGATTGCCGTCCTACGGGCCTGGGTTCGATTCCCGGCTGGGTCGGGAATTTTCTCCGCTCAGGGACTGCGTGAGGTGTTGTCTTCATCATCATTTCATCCCCATCAGGCGCGCAGGTCGCCCAATGTGGCGTCGAATGTAATAAGACCTGCACCGTAAGGGGCCTCCCAGCCATTGACGCCAAACGCTCATTTGCATTTACCGCAGGAAGGGCCCCGCACTCAATTAACGCGGCGATTCAAATTGCCGGACGGAAGAACACCCGGCACAACGGAAAACCTGTATATTATTATTGTTTAAAAATGTATGTAGCGTATGTTCAACTGACGGTTTATTTTAATACCGTACAAAATTTGAAGTAAATCGGTCCAAGTACATCTCGAGATTTTCGCTAGCAACGTGTCCCCTTCATATATTAACACAGATCCTACTATTTGTGATCAGGATATCGTATACACTTTCTGTCTATGAATCCCGTAAATTTTATTCTGTGTGTTGGCGAATTTTGATTTTCGGTGTAGCGTGTTTTCTGCACACTCAGGCTTGCTCATGCAACAGCCCAACAGTCGCTGATCCGCCACATGGGCTCAGTTCGGATCTAGCCAGACCACCGTGTCTCACAAATCAGTGTGCTCGTGTTGAACAATGCGAGAGAGAGAGCGACGAATGTCAAGCAGTATCCTTGAATATATAAAAGGTAGGATGACAGAAATTGGCTGTCTAAAAGAAATATCACATGATATTGCAAAGATAAGCGTAGTACAGAAGACTGTCACAGAAACTCGTACCCTTATTTGGTACATATTTTCAATTACATGACGTTAGAGGGTCAGTTTTCTTTGAAACTTTCAGACAATATCTCTAGATTAGACACATAGTAATATAGCAATATAAAATGTAATTGCTTGAGACGTAATGAAGCTACGTATTGGTGGTTTGCTTCTACGAGTATGGTAATTTAAAATGTTACCCGTGTTTCCTTGCGGCAGTTGGTACCGCGTGCACAATAGTCACGTGGACTCCACAGCAGAAGGTGTTCTGTGTGCTTTCTTTCACTAAAGTCTGTTACATTGGTACAATGCCATTTTCGGCATGCGTATGGACTGCGACCAACAGATGATGTTCCCGATTACCTAACAATCAGTAAATGGGGGCAAGCGACTTTGGGAAACTGGGAGTTCGCTGTCGATGTCGGACCACCACTCCAAGCACGCAGTTCCAGAGGCCCCCTACAAGCACAGACGTTACGCCACTTGATGTTTTCCTGTGG
The DNA here is from genome assembly GCF_023898315.1 of Schistocerca nitens. Classification (NCBI taxonomy): domain Eukaryota; kingdom Metazoa; phylum Arthropoda; class Insecta; order Orthoptera; family Acrididae; genus Schistocerca; species Schistocerca nitens. The sequence continues at coordinate 933,937,992 of NC_064614.1, read as the reverse complement.
GGGTTTATCAAGAATCAAGTGTATCAGACACCAGTTTGTGTTCTATCAGATCTGCGCCGTCGCATTTGTGCAGGTAATGTTGCAGAATACTTGAAGAGAAGTGGAATACACGTTAGATGTCTGTTGTGCCACTAATGATGCCCTTACCGAGGTGTATTAGGCGCATAAAAAATATTTTGTCAATATCAATCAAATTTTCCAACAGCCGTGTAACTACGATGTTATTTTATTTTATTTTGACGACAACCAGTTTCTGCATTCCTCTACGCCATTTTCAGGCCCCATATGCATCTTTCAAAATAAACGATATTGCCATACAATATTATACATCCCTGAATTTCGTGAGTTCAAACCTTTTCACAAGTGCTTGATTCGAAGACTTGGTAGAAAGCGCTTGTAAAACGGTTTGAATTCACGAAACCCAGGGATTCTCAATTACTTTTCAAATTACTACATTTATATCATATATTCATGTCGAATTTGACGAATCCTCGCCTGCAAATACAAAGCTCAACACAAAACTTGATGTTAAATCACTTCTCCACCACCGTTTTCTGACGGATGTCAGACGCATACCGTTCCATTCGTAGATAGGGCACCTGCTGCAGCGATGGTAGCGCTTTGATCTTTAATACGGCTGTTGTTGAAACAACAAGGACACCCTGTATTTCAGAATATGTTATGCCCATTCCCATGACTAAACCTTCGATCTCTGCCACTACATAATAACTGCAAGCTAGTGTCAATACCTCCAGTGACTGTCCCTTTTATCGCTCTCTTTTCATTTTTCTTTTTAGTATAGTTAAGGGCCGTATAGATGAGAGTGTATTAGCTGGCCAGCAAAAGGTAAGAGCCTTCTTAAATGGAACAAACTACGATAAAAATGTTCAGAGTCCGTGGCTGGATCTCACCTTATGTAGCCGACACGGCATTCACTTCCCGCACCCCCGGCAGTGGACGAAACAGTTATCACCCAGATAAACCGCAGCATTGGCCAAAGAAGACGTTTAGGACAATAATGAACCTCTAGCCAGGTGTCGCCTTCCAGTGGGTAGCGTGTGAATCCCTGTTTCTTTAGGAGCGACCTATAACGATATGTTTACGTAATGTGTATACATAAACATACAGTTATAAATGTCCCCGTTCGTAGTCGCTAATTATAACAATATGTTTACTTTCGTGCTGTAACATATAGTTATAATCAGAGGTGGAAATATATTTGCGAACGCCGACCGTGTGCGGCTGTTTCTTTTTGGATCGTCTGATCAGTCGGAAGTTGCATTGCAGAGGAGAGTAAATGCCTATTCAAAATATAATTATTTTTGGATAGCTCAACATGAATTTCCTAAGGGACCGTAGTTTATCATGCATTTACCAGTAGAATATGGCGCGGAGAAAATATTTCGCCGCATACAATTTCCGTCCGATTTCGACGAAAGAATTCGTGACTGTGAACTCTCTATTTGGCAGAAACATAAACAAAATTAAATAACTTCATGAAGGAGTGAGACATAGATTCTATATTAAATAAATAGTCCATACACCAATTCCATGTTGTGTTGTGGTCTTCAGTCCTGAGACTGGTTTGATGCAGCTCTCCATGCTACTCTATCCTGTGCAAGCTTCTTCATCTCCCAGTACCTACTGCAACCTACATCCTTCTGAATCTGCTTAGTGTATTCATCTCTTGGTCTCCCTCCAATTCCATTTAAATCTGAATTTATGGCAATTAATAGATGAACTTACACTGCAATGAAAGATTTAACATGGATGCCGTTTTGACTGGCACTTCTCTTCTCGTAATAAAAATAATTCCTTTGACGTTTTCACATACACGTCGCACAATAAATCTACTGCTATGCAGTATTGCACTTTTACTTTACATTAAAATATTATTATTTTAAAGATAATAATACGGCGGCAAGACATGCGCGTCCGACACCAGTTACAAGAGGCAAGAGAAGAATGAGTAACTGTTCATCGAGAATATCTCGTACATAAAAAAAATTGTAAAAGTGTTCTTCTTCTGTCCGTTTTTCGCGCCGCGGTTTTCAAAGTCAATAACTCACTGCATCTCTGACGGCGCTTCGACAATAAACAAGTTACGTCACAGGTCGTTCACCTTTTACATTCTCGCAACATTATTTGCTAACTGTAGCTGTTGCCGAGCGACTGCTCGATTAGTGAATGATTTAAAATGTTACAGGCCCCACAAAATAAGATTCTGTTTTATTTTTCAGAATCCAGCGTCCTGATTCGTTCTTACTGTTATTTTCCGTAGAGCACACACTTTCACGGCTGTACCTACGTGCCAGTCTCATAGACCCGTTTCGAAATTGTACCGTGGAGTGGGAGAGACCTTCTGCCTGCCTCCCCACCCCATGGCTCTACTGGTTAAACACAGTGCAAATCTGAACGTCTAGGACATTGTTTAACATCTTTACTTAAGTTTTAGTGTACGGGACTCACAATATCTGCCACCACTGGCCAGCGAGATACCTGCTCTGACAGAAACAGCCAAGTTTCAGAGCATTTACACTGAAGACACATGCTACTATGCTACGGAAAAGTAATGACAGACGCTGCTAGGAGATGGTGGAGTAAAGGCTTCTTGTTGGACGACCGATGAGGCGAGCCTTGCGGTCGTACAGAAAGATATCCTCTTGTGTACTGAGTACGTAGAGAGAGCTGAATTCGGTGTCTTCAGCTGCAACTGCCGCCACCTTCCGCATTAAGGTATGAGTTTGATAAGATGGACCGTCGTTGCGACCACCGATTCCATAGGGACGCGATATTAGTTCACTCTCCTCAGGAGCCAATTATCCCGTTTTAATGCTTCATAGCCAGCTAATTGCTTTCAGTATGCCCTTTGTCGATCTTACTGGTGTTCGTATCTATTTTTCTGTGTTCTTCCTACAGTTTACTAACCATGCTTACAGTCACTGGTCGCATTAGTGTATTATTCGCATAACTTTTTTATGGTGTCCGTCCACCTATGCTAAGGTTAGAGTTCACCACTAGAACCTCCTCGTCCAAGTGTTAATTGTTCAGTTCTTTATCTCAATGGATCACTCATGTATTTTGCTTTTCGATAATAAATCTAATTGTTATAGTGACCACTTGTTTCTGCACAAATCACATGAGCGCACCACTATGTGCGTGGTTTGGTACCCATATTGCCATGTTTGATTTGGCCATAACTGTTAGTTATCATTCCTCCAGACATTGTCGTCACACGAAATTATCATTTCCTTCAATTACTATGCACTATCATTTGGCTGCTTCCCTTCTCCGTTAATCACCGGAGATCGGACAACAGCATCATAGGGCTACGGGAAACAGCATAATCGAAACCCCACAATATTCATGACATTACAGATTCAGCATACACAGTCAGTCCATGACTGCTTGTGTGATATTCCAAACTGCAATACTATCTCGTAATGAGTTGCGATGCTACGATCCTTAGTTTCAACAATGGCCGTATTAAAGATAAAAGCGATAGCATTGCTGCAGCACGCGCCCTAGCTGCGAATGGAACGCCGCGTCTGACATCCGTCAGAAAACGGCGGTGGAGAATTGATTTAACATCAAGTTTTGTGTTGAGCTTTGTATTTGCGGGCGAGAATTCGTCAGATTCGACATGATTACTGCCGAGAGGCAGGTACCTGGTCGCTCCTCCACAATAACTCACCAGAAAAAGCGAAGAACGTGCCTTAAGTTTTTGCCAGCTAACGGATCAAAATAATAGATCATACGCTGTGTTCACTGGATTTGGCCCCAGCCGACTTCCAGTTGTTCCCCAAACTGAAGTTGGCAATGAAAGGACAGCATTACGATGCAGAATTGTAGGATGTAAGTTCCGCCAATTAAGCAAAACACCTTTTTTTTTTTTTTTCACCGGCGGAGTAGGCGCTACAGTCTGGAACCGCGCGACCGCTACAGTCGCAGGTTCGAGTCCTGCCTCAGGCATGGATGTGTGATGTCCTTAGGTTAGTTAGGTTTAAGTAGTTCTAAGTTCTAGGGGACTGATGACCTCAGAAGTTAAGTCCCATAGTGCTCAGAGCCATTTGAACCTTTTTTCCAAGTTGCTAAACATGCTTCAGCACCACTGTGCCATCATTTTTCCGTTTTATTTAATCTGTAATGTCAACATTTTTACTAAATGATTACAAAATTGTGAGGATATTCAGTTCAAACAATAATTCGTTTCTTTTCTTAATACCATTACACTTGGTGTGCATGATTTTTCAAGACCACTTGGGAAAAAAGGTCTTTTGCATAACTGGCGGATCTTACATCCTACAATTTTAACTGCAAACACGGTAAACAAAAGGAGATGCAGATCCAAATGATTACGGCGCAATTAGGGACATACAAGACAATTGTACTGTAGCGTTAAATGCAATTACAAAAAAAGGACTGCGGCGACTACTTCAAAACACTTTTAAAACGATTTTGCTATGTATTGATTTCTGTGGAAACTATTGTGAATAAATACAGTTGTTTTGTGAAGATAGTCCATGAGTTTTTATAGCCACAGTCCTAAAGGAATTGGGGCACACTGTGTACTTGACGGTTTGCACTCAGTTCATTGCGGCTTAGTTGTCTTCATCCCATCGATCCATTCCTTTCATTTCAGAGCAATGAAGTCATTTCATGTTGTTCCAGTTTCTGCCATTTTTCTTCTTCCGAAGAATTTCGTGAGCAATTTGGCAGGTTGCTTTTGTAGCCAGTACTTTGGTTCTAGCGTTAACGTCCTGCTCTATTTAACACCGTCACCGGAATACGCTTCTGTTTATCCAGTTTTATGTCTATAACAGCGTTTAACACTACTACTCAGGGAACTACGACAATGAAGAGATCTTTTCTCACAAGTGCTTTGTGCATCTCCTTGGCGTTCGACAGAGGACTAGAAGCGATCTACTGCACTTTATTAATACTGAACATGTTATTTGCGCTCACTGCGGTGTCACGCCGTATTATTAGCCACCATATTTCACTTGGTGACTCTGTAGTTGTTCTGAATGCGAGAGAGTTGCTGCTTGTTTCTGTAAACTACACAGTCGTTGGATTTTTTTCGGAATCACACCTGCCGTTTGCTTAACTTATTAACGTACGTATCTATCGGGAGAAAAGACTGAAGACTGGTGTATATACTCCTGCATATCGTCGTTAAAGTATCAGTATCGCGTAAATGATTCTTCCAGATTTTGGTTAGTTGGAATACTTAACTCGGCGCACCTGCTTTTACCGTCTGAATGATTTTTCTGTCCTTTACGATAAAAATGAAGCTGAATTAATATCTCGTAAGCGAAACAGGGTTTAACAATCTGTGAACTGCCCATCACTGCAAAACGAAAATCGAAATTCCGTCTAACTGGAGCGTCGGATTCACGAGGCTGTTCGCGGACGATGCGAGCAAGGCCCACCAGAAAGACAGGCCGTGGCGCGTATGTCAGAAGACCGTAGCGAAATGCCAGTAAAGGAACTGAAAAATATTGAGCTCTCGTGCAGTGACTGGCCGCTGTTAACCACGTTTCATACGTAACTTTCAGATGAGCAGCGATTTCTTTCTCCGTGAAAAGATCGTTTCCTGAAGCGCTCTCCTTTCCCAGCAACTGAAACCTCGGTTTAAGAACTGCTTTCCAACACGAAGAGATACGTAACAAGAAACAGCACTGCGTGCTGTGACAGCGCGCGGCTTTCCACTTCATAAGCCGCAGCAACTCGAAAGAGTAGCTGCATGGTATTGTCTTCAACGACGATACGTGCTGTAACTTGCTGTATTTTGAGTACACTGATGTATTTCTTTATTTGTGTAACACAGTTTGTTTCCTCTAAGTTCTATCATATACCTGAAGCCACATGATATTTCCATTGTTTCGTGACTGTAGAATCCTGAAAGAGGCTTCCAGTATAATTTTTAACAACTTCAAAACTTCAAACGCATGACATCGTAAGTTATTGTTGTAATTGCAAACTTCGTTCCTGGATAGAAGGAATGGGGAAATACGGCTTTTCGTATAAATCTTCCAAAGTAGTCGTTTCAGTATTTGACATTTGCAATAGACGTTACTCCTTCAAGAGCTCTTGCAGTTTTCTGTTAAATTTAAATTGATTATGCCTTCACATTAGAAAGTATAGACGACAGATAGAAAAGCTTGTAATCTCTTGTGAACAAATTGCTAGCAATTTTAAACTGCAACTTCAGATTGTGATTCTAATTTATAGGATAACATTTTCGGGTGAAGGAGATAGAGCTGTGTGTGATATTTGTTAAAAATTTAATGGTTTTTATTGAATTAAGAAATAGAATAACAATTTGCTGAGTCACCACATGTGTACAGTACTGATCACAATATCATCGTTACAAAGTCAATCTCTTGGATAATAGAAAGTTGGTCAAATGAAGGCTCTTAACGTATGAAACAATCAGAAGATTTGTTACGGTTTTCTGATGGTTTTATAGGTTGATGGCCAACTTTGACTAAGTTTTTACTACGGTCGCCGTCCACTTTGTAAAGATGATTTGTGGCCAACATTGTCCATAGATGCCGATTCTTTATTAAGCTTGGTCTGAGGATGGTTGTTAGTCTACCGAAACAGGTAATTAGCAAATTGTAATTTTAGTTTGTATTGTGACCAATATTATGAAAAATTTTAACATATAATTGGAGCCCTTATACGTTAAATAAAAGGTGTTAATTACCCCATAAAAGAATGTTGGTAGTTTTTTTTTTTTTAGATGGGGAGCAACTTGCAAAATTTGTATCTATATAATACGCAGATGACAAACTGGCCGGCCAGAGTGGCCGAGCGGTTCTGGGCGCTTCAGTCTGGAACCGCGCGACCGCTACGGTCGCAGGTTCGAATCCTGCCACGGGCGTGGATGTGAGTGATGTCCTTAGGTTAGTTAGGTTTAAGTAGTTCTAGGGGAGTGATGACCTCAGATGTTAAGTCTCATAGTACTCAGAGCCATTTGAACCATTTGATAGACTGATTCGGGAGGAAGACAGTTTAGCTCGCTAGTTTCTTATGTATTAATTTCATAAACTTACACTCAACTAAAAGGTTCGTCCGCAGCTCGTGGCCGTGCGGTAGCGTTCTCGCTTCCTGCGCCCGGGTTCCCGGATTAGATTCCCGGCGGGGTGAGGGATTTTCTCTGCCTCGTTATGACTGGGTGTTGTGTGATGTCCTTAGATTAGTTAGATTTAAGTAGTTCTAGGGGACTGATGACCATAGATGTTAAGTCCCATAGTGCTCAGAGCCATTTGAACCATTTGAACTAAAAGGTTCGTTGCACAATGGACTGGTTAGCTGGGTCAGATGGTACTGAACATGGTCCCAGAGTCTGACTTTCAGTATTTAACTCATGTAACATAAAGTCCGTTTGCTTATTTGAAATTCAAATGAAAATTTAACCTCATGCTCATACAATTTGTATAAAAGTATATTTTTTATAGAACTTTTCTCTCTGAACTTACTGTTCTCTTAAACTTGTGCATAATACATATCTCCTAAACATTTCGAATTTTTTTTATTCAATATGTCTTTTGTCTGTTAAAGGGTGTGCCGGCCGGAGTGGCCAAGCGGTTCTGGGCGCTTCAGTCTTGAACCGCGCGACCGCTATAGTCACAGGTTCGAATCCTGCCTCGGACATGGATGTGTGTGATGTCCTTAGGTTAGTTAGGTTTAAGTAGTTCTAAGTTCTAGGGGACTGATGACCACAGATGTTAAGTCCCATAGTGCTCAGAGCCATTTGAACCTTTTTTTTTGTTGTTGTTGAAGGATGTACCAAAGCACACGAGGACTGACACCAAACAAAATTTTCCAGATAATGTCATGTCATTCTGAGGGATACGTAACAGGTCGCCTGGGACTAACGATTTATAAGTATGGTCACAGCAGAAAGACGGTGTATATAAACTGCTGTTATAAGGGTAACTTAGTTTCTGGCTACAATCAAAAAATGGCTCTGAGCACTATGGGACTTAACTGCTGAGGTCATCAGTCCCCTAGAACTAAGAACTACTTAAACCTAACTAACCTAAGGACATCACACACATCCATGCCCGACGCAGGATTCGAACCTGCTACCGTAGCGGTCGCGCAGTTCCAGACTGAAGCGCCTAGAAACGCTCGGCCACACAGGCCGGCTCTGGCAATAATCGCTGAACATCAACAGTCTGATGCTGTTTCATAGCTACTTGACATATTATCTGTCACTATCGTACACCACACCCATGTGTTTTGACAGCATAAAGCATGGTGGAGAGTTGCTTAGTTTGCTTCACTATCGTCGCGGTGTTGTGTCTCTATGATTGTATCCCTCTGGAGCGTCACGTGGTTTACATACGACCCCGGTTCTCGTCGCTCGCCGGAGAGGAGCGGGCACAGAACTGGGCCGGCGTTTGCCGTGCTGTGGTGTGGTGTTGTCTGCCTATGTGTTCTGGTAACGGGCCGTGGCCGGATGCCGTGTCTGGAATTCCCGCAGCCACGGACACGACCTCACTCTTTCGCTGCCGGAAGGGGAAACCAGATCACGCTCGATACTCGCCAGAATTACAACAGACAGCAGATGTTGTGTTTTTGTTGGCGTATCTCTTCTCCCAAAGGCCGCTATTAGCCGCGGTCAACTGGCGGCGACATTTGTGACGTCAGTGGTGGCGTCACGAACTTGCCCAAAGGTTCACGAACTTGGTAGGGAATGGTCTAGAGCAGGCCTGTTCAGAAGTCGCCTAGGTGGGCACGAGCACTAAAAAAAAAAAAAAAAAAAAAGTGGCTGTCAGACGTCATTATGTAGCGCAGAGAAAATGCAAAGTGTGCGCTGTCCTCACGCCTCACGGGAATGACTGTGTTCGCCGTGTTTACTCGTTTCATCATACTGTGGACGTAAAATTTGTTTTACATCGGAATCTGTCCTTGGATTAGATTAGTACTTGTTCCATAGATCATGAATACGACACTTCGTAATGGTGTGGAACGTGTCAGGTTAATAAAAGGTATCTATACAAGATATTATATTACACAAAATATTACATGAAACTCAATTTTTTGTGGGGGTTGGGAAATTACCGACTTACTATATCCAAAAATTCATCTAATGAGTAGAAGGAGTTGCCATTAAGAAATACTTTTAATTTCCTTTTAAATGCTATATGGCTATCTGTCAGACTTTTGATGCTATTAGGTAAGTGACCAAAGACTTTTGTGGCAGCATAATTTACCCCCTTCTGAGCCAAAGTTAGATTTAACCTTGAGTAGTGAAGATCATCCTTTCTCCTAGTGTTGTAGCCATGTACACTGGTATTGCTTTTGAATTCGTTCGGATTGTTAATAACAAATTTCATAATTGAATATGTATATTGTGAGGCTACAGTGAAGATCTCTAGCTCTTTAAATAAGTGTTTGCAGGATGATCTTGGATGAGCTCCAGCTATTATTCTGATTACACGCTTTTATGCACTGAACACTCTTTTACTCAATGATGAGTTACCCCAGAATATAATGCCATCCGAAAGCAGAGAATGAAAATAGGCGTGGTAAGCTAATTTACTCAGATGTATATCGCCAAAATTTGCAATGACTCTACTAGCATAAGTAGCTGAACTCAAACGTTTCAGCAGATCCTCAGTGTGTTTTTTCCAGTTCAACCCGTCATCAATGCATACACCTAGAAATTTTGAATATTCTACCTTAGCTACCGATTTCTGATCGAAGTCTATATTTATTAATGGTGTCATTCCATTTACTGTGTGGAACTGTATATACTGTGTTTTGTCAAAGTTTAATGAGAGCCCATTTGCAGAGAACCACTTAATGATTTTCTGAAAAACATCGTTTACAATTTCACCAGTTAATTCTTGTCTCTTGCGTGTGATAGTTATACTTGTATCATCGGCAAAAAGTAACAGCTTTGCATCTTCGTGAATATAGAATGGCAAGTCATTAATATATATTAAGAACAGCAGAGGACCCAAGACCGAACCTTGCGGCACCACAGTCTTGATTGTTCCCCAGTTTGAGAAATCACCAGGTTTTTGCATATTATGTGAACTGTTTATTTCAACTTTCTGCAATCTTCCAGTTAGGTATGATTTAAACCATTTGAGCACTGTCCCATTCAAACCACAGTACTTGAGCTTATCGAGAAGTATTCTATGATTTACACAATCGAAAGCCTTTGATATATCACAAAAAATCCCAACGGGTGACTTCCGCTTACTCAGAGCATTTAATATTTCATTAATGAAAGTATATATAGCATTTTCCGTTGAAAAACCCTTCTGGAAACCAAACTGAAATTTTGTTAAAACTTATTTTTTACAAAGGTGTGAAGCTACTCTACAATACATTACTTTTTCAAGAATTTTGGATAAGGCAGTCAGAAGAGAGATTGGGCGGTAGTTGTTGACATCAGACGTATCCCCTTTTTTATGCAGTGGTTTAACAATGGCATACTTCAGTTTATCTGGGAAAATACCCTGCTTCAGAGAGCTATTACATATGTGGCTAAGAATCCCACTTATTTCTTGAGAACTAGCTTTTATTATCCTGCTGGAAATGCCATCAATTCCATGTGAGCTTTTATTCTTGAGAGAGTTTATTATTTTCCTAATTTCAGAAGGGGAGGTGGATGGAATTTCAATTGTATCAAATGGTGTGGGTAAGGCCTCTAACATTAACTGCCTTACTTCTTCTAATCAACATTTAGATCCTATTTTCTCTACAACAATTAAAAAATGATTATTCAAAATGTTTTCGACTTCCGGCTTGTTGTTTAACAAGTTTCCATTCGCTTTGATGGTGATGCCGTCATCCTGTACTCTTGGTTGCCCTGTCTCCCTTGTAATAATATTCCAAATTGTTTTGATTTTGTTATCAGAGGTATTAATCACAGACGTGATGCACATGCTTCTGGACTTTTTAATAACCTTTCTTAATGTAGCACAATAGTTTTTATAATATTTGGCTGTTTCTGGGTCATTACTCTTTCTTGTCGTTAGATACAGTTCCCTTTTGTGGTTACAAGATATTTTTATTCCTTTAGTAAGCCAAGGTTTTTTGCATGGTTTCTTATAATTAGATTTAACTACTTTCTTGGGGAAACAGTTTTCAAATTCTCTTACAAGTGTATCATGAAATAAATTATATGTTAAGACTATATGACTCCGTACCACTATACGACTGCCATACCTGGCGTCGGCGTCACCTTTTACAGCCTGCGTTAAGTTAATGGTGCCCCTCAGCCCGCTTTGATCTCCTGTCTGTCTGTGAAACTGCGAGCCCAGCCAAAAGTAATTCTCAAAAAATAAAACGCCTACAAGTATTGGCAATCGCTATCGGATAATCTTCAATAAAAATAAAAAAATACGCTGTGTATCGATAATGTAAAAGTCGACGAAACTTCCAGTTTGGCCGTCTTTCAGTGTGGCCTGCAGGAACTGTAACTAATCTGGTCAGTTAACCTAGGTGGTAGTATCAAAGGTCCTAGAAGATGATTATACACGATGCACGAGCACATGTATACAGAGAACTTCCATTGGTACACTCTAACAGCGATCCCGTACGGGTATAGTCCCAGATGTGGCTGTTCCAGCAGTTAAAATACCCACCAAGTGTAAAGACAGCCTCATCTGTAAATAAAACACGTGTGTGGAAGGCAGTATCATTTACTCTTTGGTGTACAAACCGCTGCACAAACTGCATTCGATGGTCCTTGAGCTCGTACCCTTTGAAGATGGTACGCATGTAGGTTGTACTCCTGTAATACTCTCCAAACCGGTACGTGACTGGTTTCCACAGCAAGGGCTGTAACACGCAAGCTACCTGAAGGTTCACTGCTACGGATCACTTCAGCTTCAAAAACTGGTATTCTCACCTCACACCGACCACTACCAACATGGTGAGCAAGCAAACTCCCTGCTTCTTGTAAGCGTCCATGAACTGCAACAAAGGTACGTTGGAGTGGGTGTCTTCTGGCTAGGCACCGATTGTCGTAAACATGAAGATCTATTCTTCAATTTGCCCTGGCCTCACCTTAACACACAAATTGTCATACGAGTGAGCTCAACAAATCCGTATTCCATGCTTCATTAAGTACTAACAGCAAGAAAATCTGAATTCAGGAGCAATAAGATGCGCGGCACCGATAATTACGATATTACAACAACAGAATCTGAATGAAGCACTGATTAGATGCATGCCACTGCAGATACAGTTCTACAACAACATGAGCTGAGTGACAGGCTGGGTACGACTTCACAGAATAACGACCTCACTAGCAGCTGCGCAACACGTCTCTAAATGGCGATGCGCGTAATGACCGTGCATATAACCCATAAACGACGGACCAAATCTTGTACCCAGTACTGCTATTTTGTCATTTAAAATTGTTGTGTGGTTATTCACACGAAAAATGGTCGTTCAAAAATGGCTCTGAGCACTATGGGACTCAACTGCTGTGGTCATAAGTCCCCTAGAACTTAGAATTACTTAAACCTAACTAACCTAAGGACAGCACACAACACCCAGCCACCACGAGGCAGAGAAAATCCCTGACCCCGCCGGGAATCGAACCCGGGAACCCGGGTGAGGGAAGCGAGAACGCTACCGCACGACCACGAGATGCGGGCGAAAAAGGGTCGTCTTTGTTTGATCTAACATCCTTCAAAGTTTGTCGGTCAGGTCATGAAACACCCCGTAGATGTAAAACCGATGTCTGAACATCAACGACGACAGAAAATTTACTCACATTCTGGAGAGACCAACATCGTAACAAAAAGCAATGCGCCCGTACCAGTTTCGTTGTAAAAGATCAGGATTTGGTTGCTTACGAAAAATGGTTGTGTCGTGGTAGAATTACATGACTCAAAACAGTCGCATAAATCCCCGATACTGCTATTTTGTTGTTTAAAATTGTTATGTGGTTGTTCAGTATGTACTTGGCTTTCTTAATCGAACTATGTTTCTCTAAGCTACAAAATATTGCTATCTTTACTATAACATTAAAGAAAAGAAAATGTGAGTGAAGAAATTGGTCAGTTGTTACTGACTGTTCTTGTAGAAGTTTAGTAATCGTTTGGGAACGTATTCTAACTAATGAGGTGTACCGTCTGTGATTAAGAATATTACACACATCCGCGCCTGGATTCAGTTCCATCAAAATTTTTCCGGCTTTGTGAACGTGTTATATCGTTTCTCCATCGTTTTAGCCGCTGTTGCAATACACCGTCATCAGGTTGTATTATACTGAATTTTACATTATATATTAATCACTTTATTTTATTTGGTATATTGTGAGTAGAGGTTGCGTCCAATCGATGACGGGAGGAATCGGAGAACTTTGAAAGACATAGTTAACTTATGATTTCCTTAACTTCGTGAGTTATCAGAGAAATACTGGCTTTATTCACGAGAGATGGTAGGTTTGGATACCGATAGGCATATTCTGCTTAACCTTACCCTAGTATCTACATATCATTATAGGGGAAAGGCCGTTTTGGTACTCTCAAGAAAGATGTTTCTGGTAACTTTTTTTACTTTAGTGGCCTGAAGGGAAAAGCGTCAGGGAAAAAAACCTCTGAGTGTAAATGATCAGTTTACCCGAATTGTAAGAACACAACATTTTGAACAGAGGAAAGAGAAAACTATTACTTTTATATTTCGATTGTATGCATCTGAAAATCAGAAACGGCAGCTGTTGTGTTGAACAGACAGAAATGTTCTGATTTGAAGGTAAAATATCTACTATACAACAGTGATTTCGTGGCGACGCCGTTTTTCACTCGCAATTTTCCTTCTTTTCAGTTACATCATCGGCAGCTTCGATGTGTATATTCACACTCCTGTTGATCTTCTGCCACGGATTGGAACACGGAGCGGCGTTTACTCATGGTGAGTGAATATGTAAATATGATTACTTAACACTTTATCACCCTAGTCAAACAACTGAGGACCTTCTGTCTTTCGTTTGTGTGAGATAGTGTTACTTCGGCCAAATGGGCTGAAAAGTAGTATAGAGTGGATGTTCCGAGAAAAGCGCACCAGCACAGATGTCAAGAAGGAAGTGTTCTTCCTGTTTAGTTTAGGATACACACAATATGGTCATCATTCAGAGAAAGAAAGAAAAAGCTAAATATGGTAAAAAATAAAGGGAATCTGTAAGTCCATAAGACGAAGGCGTGGTTAAATAAAATTGGGATACGGGCTGTCAGGATATTATTTTCATTTGTATGTTATCGTTGGCAACTGGTGTACATAATATACGGCTGCCACCATAGTACATAAGCAGTACTCCGGATCTTTAAAATAATTTTATGGAAGTACTTTCAGAGCATACACTATTTAATAGCATATCATAATAACACAACGCGGTAATGGACAATAAGTACAGTTCTTTTAGAATATTGACGTAAAGGTGGCACTGAATACATATACATCAATTGAATTTGGAACATTATCTTCTGGTTATATGATACCTTCCAGAAGGCGAAGATGAAGCAGTATCTACAGTATACGGCAGTAACATGGCAGAGAGTCCGTGGTATGGTACGTAAGTTGTTTATAGGAATAACACCCAATTATACGTGCAATTTACTATTTCTTAAAATGTCGCCTTATCTGATGTGAGTGTAGTGGTGACATTGGTGGAAAACTGGTGTTTAATTTGTATCATGCACGAAGCTACACGACTCATAGGAAAGAGTATGTGATTTAAATCACCTCCCGTTGTTGAGCACGTTGAAGTCTGTGGAGGAGACAGGAAAGTTTCTGTAGTGAAAGCCCCAGTAATATACGATGGGTATCGTCAAGTATATGTCCAATCACAAAATCATGATCTCCTTGGGGAAGCAGGTTGCGCATTACAATCTTCATGGCCTCTCTGCCGTCGCGTGAAAAACAGAGGACTGACCCTGAGAAATCACTCCCGCAGCCCTTCATACACGAATGTCTCGAGCTACAATGGGAAGTACCGACTGCTCACTCTCCTATTCCAGCGTCGTGTGTCCTCGCTTTAAGTACGCTGTCAGATCACATACCACAGAAAGGACTGAAAGCAAACAAAGTAGCTGTTCGACAGTTAAAACAAAAATAATTTGGAGGGGAAAAATCTGAGAGAAGATAAAGAAATGTGAGCATTATGTAGCAAATAGGTTGTCGGTCAATTCCCTCTCTGAAACTTTCAAATAACTCAGCAGTTCTCCTTCTATGTTTATCTGGTGACTTGAAATTGAAAAGGGAAGAAAAAAGGCTCAGATCTAACTTTTGTTTGGACTGGCTTCCTTACAGATATCAATTAAGTCACTGCACGACAGAAAAATACTTCAATCAGATTGTTACAATGGTCTGTTTTCTAATTTCTTCACATGTATGCCTCGTGATGAGTGGGTGTTGTGTGATGTCCTTAGGTTAGTTAGGTTTAAGTAGTTCTAAGTTCTAGGGGACTGATGACCATAGATGTTACGTCCCATAGTGCTCACAGCCATTTTACCCATTTTTTTCACATGTATCCCTCCCCGTATATTCAGCGTCAGTTTAACGTCTCGTTAGAACCAAAAAGCTTCAACATCTTAAATTAGTTTTACGTACTTTTATTACGGAAACACGAGGAGTGAAATTGTATTTACTTGAACGTGAGTGTGTGACATAAAATGGGAGGGAATAGCACTCTGCAGTGAAATCGGGGACGATAACCTCGGGACCCCACTGACGCAATCGTTTCGGAGAAAGGAAACAGTGTGAGGCTGCTTCCATACCGACAACAAGTGTAACGAACAATTAGGAATGGAGAACAGCAGTCAGTCAAGGATGCCTGAGTGATGGGAAAACTAATTTAGGTAGCGTTGCAACAGCGGCTGCTTTTCATCCGGGTTAGAGCGGCTTCTGAAGTCAACTACCAGAACATATTCAAGCTAGCTAAGAAGCGTTGGTCGGTTTGATACCTCAGTCATGTTAAACTGCAATATTTAGTATTTCGCGAGGCATTTTGGCATCATAATGCCATCACCAGATCCACGTCTATTAATTATACATTATTTTATAAGACTAAAGCTGCCTTAGGTCGGATATTCTCATTGTAGTTGTTGAGGTTGTTGTGTGAAATTGAATTTCAGTGGCGAGGTTGTATCGTCGTCGTCTTTGTCGTCGCCTTGCATACGAGGATTAAGCATCAACCTGTTGAATCCTCACAAAGATTATGTCCGTTGTCGCCTATATCCCTCCTTCCTTTCGGACTGTACTTCAGAATTTGCTTGGACAGTATTTCATCTATTATTCTATTTACATGTCGTTTCCACCTATCTCTGTATTCAGTTATTTTTTCATTAACGTAATGTTCAGTTCACACCAAACTACTACATTTTTAATTAAACCTCTTTTGGCACAGCATTTCATTTTTCTCTTTGTAGCGTTCGAAATTTTAATTTTTGAATCTTTCTGAGTCTTTTAATTAAGTGTACTCTTGACTATTGCATATAATACTGGAAATTTGTGCAGATTTTCTTCTATATCATCGTCGTAGAAGATAAGCTCCTGACCATGGTGGCACCATGCAAATCATTGAGCCAAACTAACTGTCACTGTTAAACGTGTCTGAAGCAGCAAAATAGGTTGTTATAAAATAGATAATTTAAATTTATTTGCTAGTGACTAAATAGCGTATTTCAGCTGTCCCTTCTCAACTGAAATGTACTTCCAATACCGGGAGTCCCTCTTAAAAGTTGTCAAGCGCATTTTCTCTTATTTTTCGGCAGATGTCTGCAATTTCGTTTTTTCATTGTGTAGTTGGTGTTAGCCCAAGTAAATACTTCTCATTACACCTTTTACGCTACGCCCAGCGTCGACGGAAAGCATATGAATTTTTCCCATTACAAACAAAATTATTTTTAAGAAGGAATTTTACGTGACCATCCAATAAAGCGGTCCGAAATTAGGGTAGAGCGATATTCGTTCTATCGATGTATTTTAACAGAGACGGTGAATTTAAAGAATAACCAGTATTCCAGTAGTGACAGCACCGCTTATAGGCCTTCGCTGACTACTGCTTAATCTAACTTAAAATAACTTACGCTAAGGACGACACACTCACTCATGCCCGAGGGAGGACTCGAACCTCCGACGGGGGGCCCCGCGCGGACCGTGATAAGACGCCCAGACCGCGCGGCTACCCCGTGCGGCTTTTTTGGAATATGTGAATAATGTCAGCCCAAACAAATACACTCAAACCTCGATATAACGAATTTCATAGCACCATGAAAATTACATTGTAGTACCAGGGTTATTGTTATAATGAGATTTGGAGCTTGGAGTCATGTTTTCGTGGCTGAAAAGTACATTAAATGTAGTGCTTTTCCTGAAAAATAACATTAAAAGACAAATAATGAAACACATTTTGTTCCCTTCATTTATTAATACTGTACCTGTAGAATATCTTACTTTTATGTACAGAAAAATTCACTTATTTTCCTTTGTTTCTTTTTTCTTAATGATTCTCTTGTGAATATTGTCTTTATCTTCTCTAACGTAATCAACTGTTGCGCTGAAACACTGGGGATTGAAGATGCTACTTGCTGAATGGTTTCCAACTAACTTATTAGCTCCATCAGATGAGGAGGATTCGCACTTATCACACCACTGTCATCGTCAGAATCTTCAACAGGCGAGTTACCCTTTAACTCCTCGGTATATGGTTCAAACATCAATGCCTCATCATCCACTGACTATTCAACTTCTGAAGCATCTATGGATATACCAGTAACTGCTGCATTTTTGTCTCCAGGTCACTTTGAATATCATCCTGTGTTATTTCATCCGCCATAACATTTTCACCAACATCTTCACTTTCGAAAAATCTTGCATTTTTCCAGAAGTTGACAGTCACATTCGGCTATACTCTGTTCCAGGAACTAGCAATCATGTCACAAGCCAGCTTCACGTTGAAACTGTACGGATTGCACACCCTTATTTCAGTGTCTGCGATCACGAGTTGAACTAAACGTGAACGGTCTTTTGTCTTAACGTTTTTAATTATCCCCATATCTAGTAGCTGTAGAATCGAAGTACAGTTCGGGGGGGGGGGGGGAAAGTAGCATAGTTCAACGTTCCTCAACGCTGGCATGTTGTTATGCGGACTACAGTTATTCACCAGCAATGCACTTTTCTTATTCTTCATTGACCTCTCTTTATCAAGCGAAAGCAACCACTCCCTAAAAAGAGTTGGCGTCATCCATGCTTCTCGATTTGCTTTGTAACTGACTGCAATAAAAGAAATTACATTTACAATACGACTGTAGCAAAACATTACAGCTGAAGCTATACTGTACTGAAATAGCTTATAAATTAAAGGAAGGTAAAATAAAATGTATGTACCCTCTTACCTGGTAAGCTTCTTACGTTTTTGAAGCACCGCGGATTTGCTGATCGTCCGATCACTAGTGGTGCCAATTTACATGTCGCTGAACTGTTGCTGCAGAGAAGAAGAGTTAGGCGTACTTTAGGCTGCTTCCCTCCTGTAAACTTTTCTCCTCTGAACGCCATCGTCTTCTCTGCCATCAGATGATAAAACAGTCCCGTCTTATCTGCGTTGTTCAAGTTTTCAGGACTGTATTTTTCTAGCAGTTTACACATGGTGTTTTTCCTCCAAAATTCTGCATCACCTAAAGGTGCTGGTTTTTCTTCTCCCGAAATCACTTTAAAAATGATCCAATACCCGTCCTTAAATCTTTTCAACCGTCCATTACTTGCCTTAAAATTGGAATCGCCAAGCAACTTAGAGAATTCTAAGGCTTTTTGGCATATCAACGGACCATTAACTGATACATTCTGCGCACGCACCTCATCAAACCACCGCGGAGTAGCTCTGTCCACATCCACATCGTTAGCAGCAGCCGTCTTCATTCTTTTTCTTGAAGGGTTAAATTTGTCACCTACAAAACTTTCTTCAGTTTCTTTCCGTTTTTTTAAGGAATGTAGCTAACGTTGATTGTGCAGTCCATACTTCCTCGCCATGTCTACTTGTTTCATTCCGTTATCAATGCCTTTGAAAACATCCATTTTTGTCTCCAGTCTTATTTGTTTCCGAATTCCAGCCATTATCAAAATCTTAGCTAAGTCCAAACCGTTTACATCAAATAAAAACATTCACAGATTGCAAAAATAGATAAGCTGCATATGAGCCCAACAAAACATTTCTGTCTGCTACTGAAGCTCAACAATGGACAAGCTAAACACAAACACTCGTTCAAACAAAGGAGCTCTTTGACATGTGCCGCTCAGCACAGCTCGCCCGCGGCTGTAAGCTATTCTCTTTAGCGCTGGAATAAATACAGTACTGTAGTATGTAGCGTAGCTTGTGGAAATAAAGCGCTGAAAGTCTAGTAACTAAATAAACAATACCTACCGCTATAGTGAGCTTGTCAGAAGTAGGAAACAGTAAAATCCTCGAAATTCTGTCTTCGTTATAACAGGATGTTGCTAAATTTACTTCATCGTTCTAATAAGGGGTAATTAACGAAATACATATAGAACATCGGCCGGGGCCATATAAAATTATCGTTGTACGCGGGTTTATCGTTGTATTGATAATCGTTATACGGAGGTTTGACTGTATTGCTCATCACGCATTTCATGCGGCGCCAGGCATCAACGGAAAGTGTCACTCTCTTTCTCGTTACAAACAAAGTGATTTTTAAAGTGGAATTCTACGTGCCCGTTTGATAGAGCGGTCCCAAATTAGTCTAGTGGAATGTTCGTTTTATCGAAATGTGTTAACAGGAACGTTAAAACACGACCAGTGTTGCAGCAGTGGCAGCACTGCCCTGGCCCGCCCGCACAGAGTTCTACCAACACGCAGTAGCGTTGCTCAGTAGCTGCTAGAGTACTGGTTATTCATCGTGTTTTAATGTTACTGCCAATACCTATCGATAAAAAAATATCGCACTACACTAATTTGGGATCGCTCTATCGAAAGGACACGTAAAACTCCACTTTAAAAATCATTTCGTTTGTAATGGGAAATGGTCTCGCGGTTCTAGGCGCGCAGTCCGGAACCGTGCGACTGCTACGGTCGCAGGTTCGAATCCTGCCTCGGGCATAGATGTGTGTGATGTCCTTAGGTTAGTTAGGTTTAAGTAGTTCTAAGTTCTAGGGGACTAATGACCACAGCAGTTGAGTCCCATAGTGCTCAGAGCCATTTGAACCATTTGTAATGGGAAACAAACCGACGCCTTCCGTCTACTATGAGCGTCACTCCAGCTACAGACTGCAAAAACGAAATTGCAAGTATCTGGCGAAATAGCGCGGAATATGCATCTGACGACTGTTAGGAAGCGTATCCTGTATATACAGCCAGACTTACGGTATCCACCACTCGGGTAGTGCTTCTGAAATCCAGAAAATCTCGACCAGAGTCCAGATCAGGTTATTTCTAGGGCCGGCCGGAGTGGCCGTGCGGTTCTAGGCGCTACAGTCTGGAACCGAGCGACCGCTACGGTCGCAGGTTCGAATCCTGCCTCGGGCATGGATGTGTGTGATGTCCTTAGGTTGGTTAGGTTTAATTAGTTCTAAGTTGTAGGCGTCTGATGACCTCAGGAGTTAAGTCGCATAGTGGTCAGAGCCATGCGAACCATTTATTTCTAGGTCCACTGATGTGCAATACGTTCACACATTAACACTTCGTGCCACCATCGACGCCGTACGCCCTCCAGCACAGAATTCGCCTGAGTAATTGCAGTTAACGACTTACCCTAACACCTAAGCCTGTCGTACAGTTTCTTTCTTTCCGCTCTGATCGCCGTACCGCAACATGTCGCGTACGACAACATTGGGGTCCACAGAAATTGTGACTCTAGGGAGGTCTGTAACCCTTCGCCTCGACGTCAACCCACTCCCCTAATACCCCCCCCCTCCCCCCACTCCACAACCCCCATTTCTCTCACACATACATAAAGCAGTAGTTGTGAATATGTCCTCGTCCTGACTTTCACTTATATTTATTTGATAGCTGGTATTTAAAGTGATAGTCATTCTCCTTTTTTTTATTTCAGGCGAATCCTGAATTCTTGGCTGTTTTGTTTAACTTGTGCTACGGTGATTCGTCTTGTACGATAGTGCATCTTCTTCCATTACGACTTTATGGCTACCCCACGAATATTTTCGTGATACGAGTACAACCTGATGATATTTATTAATTTGCTATTTTTGTTTGGCCTATTATCTAGATATAACAACAGAGCAATGTTGGACACGAATTAGTATTCTGACACACAATTTTGAATGTGTTAGTGTAACTCAGCTTGTTTCATGAGAAAAGGAATCTCTAAATAAGATAATTATATTAAAAAAATCTGCATACTACCCTTTGTCCGTCTGGCGTACAGATTTACGAGGGTTGGAACTTAAATAGTGGCAACTATATATTCAAAACCGATACAAAAAGAGTTGTTCAAAAAATGTTCAAATGTGTGTGAAATTTTATGGGACTTAACTGCTGTCATCAGTCCCTAAGCTTACACACTACTTAACCTAAATTATCGTAAGGACAAACACACACACCCATGCCAGAGGGAGGACTCGAACCTCCGCCGGGACTAGTTGCACAGCCCATGACTGCAGCGCCCCACACCGCTCGGCTAATCCCACTCGGCCAAAAAGAGTTGCATGTTTGCACCTGTTACTGTCCTTCAAACTAGTCACCAGTGTTGTGTAGAACCAGTTGCCAGCGATGTGGAAGGCGTAGTATACCGTTACCTGAGCCTGTTATGTTGATGGTGCGAATGGAGCGGTTTACTGCCTGTCGAATCTGTGGAACAATTCTGAAGCGAATGCCAAGATGTGGTTCCTTCATCTTCGGAATCAAATTAAAGTCACAAGGATTTAAGTCCGGGGGGTATAGTAGATGGTACAGTACTTCCCGGTCCCACCGACCGAACAGAGCAGCCACACCTTGCGCTGTATGCGCCCGCTCATTGTCATGCAAAATGATGGGTGGGTTGCGCAGAAAGTGTCGCCGCGTCTTTCGCAAACCTGGTCGCAGGTGATGCTCCAACAACGAACAGTAATACTGTGTATAATCTTGATCCAACTCCGTTGTTCCTGTTTCGAAAACATAGTGCCACCGTCACGTTTGACCGCTTGTTCACAAGAGACTTGGTTTCCCTCGATTGTGCGCCCGCCGGTGACGGGGGACGGGCGAGTCCATTTGCTCGGAGGTTAATAGGTATGTCAACAACGTGTGCTATCAGCGACAGTAGTAGATTCAAAAAATGGTTCAAATGGCTCTGAGCACTATGAGACTTAACTTCTGAGGTCATCAGTCCCTTAGAATTAGAACTACTTAAACCTAACTAACCTAAGGACATCACATACATCCACGTCCGAGGTAGGATTCGAACCTGCGACCGCAGCGGTCACGCGGTTGCAGACTGTAGCGACTAGAACAGCTCGGCCACTCCGGCGGCAATAGTGGATTCCATTGCATAGTGTCTCTACAGCAGTGTTGCCACTATTTAAGTTCCAACCTACGTATTCTCACATATACTAGTGCACTGCTGTACTCTACCTCCACAGCCGCGCGGGGTAACCTTGCGGTCTCAGGCGCCTTGACACGGTTCGCGCAGCTGCCCCTGTCGGAGGTTCGATTCCTCCCTTGGGCATGGGCGTGTGTGTTGTCCTTAGCGTAAGTTAGTATAAGTTAGATTAGGTAGTGTTTAAGCCTAGGGATCGATGACCTCAGCAGTTTGGTCCCATGGAACTTACCACAAATTTCTAAATTTACTCTACCCCACAACACAGATTTTGTAATTTATAATTCTAGACTACATTATGCTATACAACGCTACACAGCACAAGACTACAGAGCCGGCAGCTGGTATGAGTGTAGTGGGTAGCTTAACCACTCACAAAATTCAGAGTGGTAAAGCACCCTCTGTGTATTTGGGGGAGTATACATACACTGAGGAGGAGCTCCTGTGCCACCTGCAGTTGCAAAGACATACTTACGTCTCAGTGAGAGTTCTCTCCTAATTCTGGGAGAGCTCCCGTCTCCTCCAGGGCGCCGGACAGTAGCCTCAGACGGTAGCCAGCCATCCCAAAGTGGAGCAGTAGCATCACGAAAGTGTGGTGGCGTTGCTAACCTTAACATACTGGTGTAGCTTGCAGGTCCACGTTTGAGAACGCTGCCGTCTCAAAAGGGAGAGCAGCATACCCGAGCTATGGTATCGCTGCCAATCACCGAGAGGTACAGTGTAGGAGCCATTCGGATCGGGATAGAAGCTCTATCAACGTTCTCTCCCATCTTATTTCCTCACAGCTTTGTCTTACGGACTTAACAGTTACAGCTACACTTACACTTGTGAAAATTCATGTCCAGATTAATTAACCTAAAAAAAGAACTAGGAGAAGTGGCGCAGGTAAGCTCTATACTTCCTTCTTTTTGTTTCACATCGTATTCCGATACTTATTCTAGGCGCTTACCGTAAGCGAGCAGTAACAGACGTTTTTCAGTCTATTATGCGCTTATTAGCTGCAAAACGCGCTCTGGTTTTATAATATAAAAAGAATTAATGAAATTATTTTTCATCAGACGGTGCTTTGTCTTAAGTGCTGCCGGCTAGTCGATTTCCCTTTGCATCAGAAAATTGTGATGCGTAATTCCGATACAGAAACGACGGGATTCTGACGCAAATATACAGATTCGAAGATGATACAGGGAGACCGAAATTATTCATATTGCAAAAAGTGTGTAACTCCAACTAAAAAATAAACGATATACGTAAATAGTAAAACATGAAGAATTTTTCATAAAATCATATTCTGAAGTTTTCTACCAACTGATTACGTCACTAAAGAGTCGATTCGTCAAAGAATCGGCAAAATGTTTTAAATCACTGGAAAACACCGGGTGTTTATAAATGAATATCGGGCTTTTAACGCTTTATAATATCTTTTACATTAAACTTACAGTTATAAATGATACGTCAAATGAAAGACAAACTCAAACAGTTGTGTTTGGTACCAGTGCGCATGCGCAGCGGGCAGTGTTTCCGCCGCAATCCGCTAGAACTTCACTGTACCAAAGCGCTGGATAGACCGCAAGGGGCCCAATGAGAGGGCTTGCTTTGCATGACCACCACGTTCACCCGACCTAACGCCATACGATGTTATCCTTTGGTACTTCATCAAGGATCGTGTGTACGTGTATCTGCTACCAGCAGGCCTCCCTGAATTAAGAAACCGGATTGAAGCAGCTGTCGCTACAATCACTGAAGACACACTTATCGCCGCGTGGGATTAGCCGAGCGGTATAGGGCGCTGCAGTCATGGACTGTCCGGCTGGTCCCGGCGGAGGTTCGTGTCCTCCCTCGGGCATGGGAGTGTGTGTTTGTCCTTAGGATAATTTAGGTCAGGTAGTGTGTAGGCTTAGGTACTGATGACTATAGCAGTTAAGTCCCATAAGATTTTGGTAAAAAAAAAAACGCATTTATCAACGTTTGGGAAGGACTCGGCTATAGAATTGGTGTGTGCCGTGTGACAAATGGTGCTCACATTGAACATTTATAAGGTTCTTGGTAAAACTGTTTGAGTTGCTCTTTCATTTGACATATCATTTATAACTGTAAGTTTAATATAATAAATATTGTTGTTGTTGTTGTGGTCTTCAGTCCAGAGACTGGTTTGATGCAGCTCTCCATGCTACTCTATCCTGTGCGAGCTTCTTCATCTCCCAGTACCTACTGCAACCTACATCCTTCTGAATCTGCTTAGTGTATTCATCTCTTGGTCTCCCTCTACGATTTTTATCCTCCACGCTGCCCTCCAATACTAAATTGGTGATCCCTTGATGCCTCAGAATATGCCCTACGAATCGATCCCTTCTTCTAGTCAAGTTGTGCCACAAATTTCTCTTCTCTCCAATTCTATTCAATACCTCCTCAGTAGTTATGTGATCTACTCATCTAATCTTCAGCATTCTTCTGTAGCACCACATTTCGAAAGCTTCTATTCTCTTCTTGTCTAAACTATTTCTCGTCCACGTTTCACTTCCATACATGGCTAAACTCCATACAAATACTTTCAGAAATGACTTCCTGACACTTAAATTTATACTCGATGTTAACAAATTTCTCTTCTTCAGAAACACTTTCCTTGCCATATTATATGATATTATAAAGCGTTAAAACACTGATATTAATTTATAAACACCCTGTATTATTATTCGACAACCAAAAGATTTCGATGAAATTGTAAAATGTAATAAGGAATATTTCTGATGGAGAAGTTGAAAAGCAAATAGACACATTTATGAAACTTTCGAAATACAAAACATACAGGCAAAAAACTAGACGGAAAATGTGGAGCTTTTTTTTAGTTATGAATACCAGAGTTCAGCGCTATGTTTACTTCTTATTACGATTCCTGGATCATCATGCTCGATCATAATGTTATGTTCTAGTGAAAGAACCCGTCCTTTTTTATGTCGATTCAAAAAAAAATATTAGGTCGACAGTTTGCAAGCTCGCCTCAGTCTTAACGATATTTTGCATGTTTATTGCGCCATTATCAAGAAGTTACACTACTGGCCATTAAAATTGCTACAGCAAAAAGAAATGCAGATGATAAACGGGTATTCATTGGACAAATATATTACACTAGAACTGACATGTGATTACATTTAAACGCATAGATCCTGAGAAATCAGTACCCAGAACAACCACCTCTGGCCGTAATGACGGCCTTGATGCGCCTGGGCATCGAGTCAAACAGCGCTTGGATGGCGTGTACAGGTACAGCTGCCCATGCAGCTTCAACACGATACCACAGTTCATCAAGAGTTGGGACTGGCGTATTGTGACGAGCCAGTTGCTCGGCCATCATTTTTTCAATTGGTGAGAGATCTGGAGAATGTGCTGGCCAGGGCAGCAGTCCAACATTTTCTGTATCCAGAAAGGACCGTACAGGACCTGCAACACACAGTCATGCATTATTCTGCTGAAATGTAGGGTTTCGCAGGGATCGAATGAAGGGTAGAGCCACGGGTCGTAACACATCTGAAATGTAACGTCCACTGCTCAAAGTGCCGTCAATGCGAACAAGAGATGACCGAGACGTGTAACCAATGGCACCCCATACCATCACGCCGGGTGATACGCCAGTATGGCGATGACGAATACACGCTTCCGATGTTTGTTCACCGCGATGTCGCCAAACACGGATGCGACCATCATGATGCTGTAAACAGAACATGGATTCATCCGAAAAAATGTTTTTCCATTCGTGCATCCAGGTTCGTCGTTGAGTACACCATCGCAGGTGTTCCTGTCTGTGATGCAGCGTCAAGGGTAACCGCAGCCATGGTCTCCGAGCTGATAGTCCATGCTGCTGCAAACATCGTCGAACTGTTCGTGCAGATGGTTGTTGTCTTGCAAACGTCCCCATCTGTTGACTCGGGGATCGAGACGTGGCTGCACGATCCGTTACAGCCATGCGGATAAGATGCCTGTCATCTCGACTGCTAGTGATACGAGGCCGTTGGGATCCAGCACGGTGTTCCGTATTACCCTCCTGAACCCACCGATTCCATATTCTGCTAACACTCATTGGATCTCGACCAACGCGAGCAGCAATGTCGCGATACGATAAACCGCAATCGCGATAGGCTACAATCCGACCTTTATCAATGTCGGAAACGTGATGGTACGCATTTCTCTTCCTTACACGAGGCATCACAACAACGTTTCACCAGGCAACGCCGGTCAACTGTCGTTTGTGTATGAGAAATCGGTTGGAAACTTTCCTCATGACAGCACGTTGTAGGTGTCGCCACCGGCGCCAACCTTGTGTGAATGCTCTGAAAAGCTAATCGCCGGCCGAAGTGGCCGTGCCGTTAAAGGCGCTGCAGTCTGGAACCGCAAGACCGCTACGGTCTCAAGTTCGAATCCTGCCTCGGGCATGGATGTTTGTGATGTCCTTAGGTTAGTTAGGTTTAACTAGTTCTAAGTTCTAGGGGACTAATGACCTCAGCAGTTGAGTCCCATAGTGCTCAGAGCCATTTGAACCATTTGAAAAAGCTAATCATTTGCATATCACAGCATTTTCTTCCTGTCGGTTAACTTTCGCGTCTGTAGCACGTCATCTTCGTGGTGTAGCAATTTTATTGGCCAGTAGTGCACATTTAAGTGGCTTGAAACTTCCTGGCAGATTAAAACTGTGTGCCCGACCGAGACTCGAACTCGGGACCTTTGCCTTTCGCGGGCAAGTGCTCGCGAAAGGCAAAGGTCCCGAGTTCGGGTCTCGGTCGGGCACACAGTTTTAATCTGCCAGGAAGTTTCATATCAGCGCACACTCCGCTGCAGAGTGAAAATCTCATTATTTAAGTGGCTTGTTTAATGCATTTATTTCACGACACGCAAAGTGTAGGTTATTGTTTTGCACTGTGGAAGTGATTTTATTTTGGTAAGAAATTGTGTTTAATTGGGTTGGCGCATAATTTCGTAACGTTTCTCCATAAGTTTTGCAAACACAACAGATAAACGTAACAGAGACTTTAGTCATCAATAATATATTCTCCTTTACAATTTGCAATGGTCTGCCAAAGCTGAGGTAACTTTTCGATTTCGCAATTGTAGAAATCACCTGGTTTTGAGGAGAAGAACTCGTCGATCCATGTTCGGAGTGCATTTCCAAATGGTTCAAATGGCTCTGAGTACTATGGGAGTTAACAGCTGAGGTCATCAGTCCCCTAGAACTTAGAACTACTCAAATCTAACTAATTTAAGGACATCACACACATCCATGCCCGAGGCAGGATTCGAACCTGCGACCGTAGCAATCGCGCGGTTCCGAACTGAAGCACCTAGAACAGCTCGGCCACCGCTGCCGGCTGTAGTGCATTTTCATGAGGAAGGAAGTTCCTTAGAATTTGTTCGATAGAAAGCGGAAAAGATGAAACAGAGGACGCAGGGTCAGGTGTATGAGGTGAGTGCGAAATGACTTCCGACTCAAATTCGTGCATAGAGTTTTTTGTGAGTCTGGCAGAATGCGAGACGGCGTTATCGTGGAGTAGCATCACTTCACGCAGTCTTCATGGTCGTCGTTCTTGAATTGCGTCTGAAAGACGTCTCAGTTGTCGACAATAAATGTCAACCGCGATGGTTACATTTCGGGGAAGCTATTCGTAGTACACCACACAGTCGCTGTTCCACCAGATGCATATTATTATCTTCTGTGGATGCGTGGAGGTCCCTGTACGGGGAATTGCTGCTTTCTTAAGGCTCAACCGTTCCTTTCTTTTCCTTATGTTTGCACAAAGACGTAATTTGTCGTCGCCAGAAACGATGAAGGATGGGATTGGTCGGTATTCCTCACTAGCCAACTGATGACGAGCAAGCGTCCGCCGGCTCTTTCTAGTGGATCCGCGGCCACGTTTCACCAAATCGTGTAAAATAATGAGTAAAATAATTGAATAAAAATGTGAAAATCAAATTCATCACTTTTTTTCGTGTGAAAAAAATGTGTACTTTTACTTCAGGTCGTATTCCCAAGCAGCCTTTGCGGTTCCTAAGTGAGAACGCAAACATAGTTTAGTGCCGGAGGATGCGGCTTCTCTGATCGACTGTTTCGCAACAATACGGGGGTCGTTTGTGCGCCGGCTCACGGCGCTAGATTTGCTGAAACCTTTTACGCGTGAGCAGAGGGAACTTTGTCGACCAATCACAGCGCTCGCTGGAAAGTATGCGGCCCCATGCATCATTAAATGTTAAACTTGATTTGTCAGTGCACTACCTATTTCATAAGTCAATTTTTGACCTTCAAGTTGTTTTCATTCATCTCTAAACTAAAGACTATTGATACTTCGGGGGGGGGGGGGGGGGGCGGTCATTGGGAACATGGAACTTGCATTAAGAAGCTTACAGTCCCCATGGGCTTCGCTCTGAAATTTCAAGTTACTGTGCTCTTGACTGACTAGGGGTCCGCCATGGATTTTCGACTGAAGAAGGGGTCCCCCAGCTGAAAAGGTTGGGAAGCCCTGGCTTAGAGTATGCGGTACCCATACACAGGATTTTTGAACCTTTCCCATTGCAACAAATGTCGCATGATAGTGGAATGTCACAGTTCATTCCATTTGCCAGTTTTTGAGAACACTGACGTGGACCACTGTGGATTAATGTATTTAAATACTGTTCATCGAACCCCGAAGCTCTTCATGAGAGTGGAGAGTCACTAATATCAAAAAATGATTCAAATGGGACTTAACATCTGAGCACTATGGGACTTAACATCTGAGGTCATCAGTCCCCTAGAACTTAAAACTACTTAAACTTAACTAACCTAAGGACATCACACACATCCATGCCCAATGCAGGTTTCGAACCTGCGACCGTAGCGGTCTCACGGTTCCAGACTGAAGCGCCTAGAACCGCTCGGCCACCCAGGCCGGCCACTAATATCAAAACGATCCTCCTTAAAACGAGAAAACCATTTTTTTTACTGTGATCTGTCCAAAAGCATTATTTCCTTACACGGAGCAAATGTTTCTGGCTGCCTTCTCTGCTGTCACCCCTTACTCGAACTCAAGACAGAAGAATAAGTGAGAAATGTTCCGATTTCTCCACTTGGCACTCCATTTTCTAGCGTCCACGGCTTTACTCTCTACCTCCAAATGACAATATGTAAACCCAAATACAAACAGTAAACTAGAAATAAAAACGACAATCGATAAATAACCCCATAGCAACCAGAAAACCAACGAGGAAAACAAAAACGCTACGAACTTATCCACCTTTCTAATAAATAATATTTTAAGAGTAATTTTCAATTTTACTGTAGTTTTCATCCGTAAAAGTCTCCTTTTTATGAATTTTCCTTCTATCTACAATTTGTAGGAAGGGGGGGGGGGGCTATTTTGGACAACCACTCTCCCAGAAAAACATGAACCGCCGGTTCTACTACACTGCAGTACATTGTAATAATGTAATTGATAACAGAACCAATAGCTGATTTCCTTATTTTGTCTGCATTGGTAGCCTCTGGTGCGCTGAGGCGCAACTCAGACTTCACAGGGGCTGTGCTACCAAAATGTTGAGATTAGGAAACTGCTGTCAGGGTTTCAGAAAATTCTGACAGGACATCCACGGCGAGACTCAACTCCTCACTGCTTCCAGAAGGTCTTTGTAGTTTGGTATTATCCATTCGTGCGTCTAGTTGTCATAATGCACGGCGCCTTCTTGGTTGCCTCTCGGCCATGTAAGCCCCCAGTTCGTAAGCTGACATTTTGGCTGTTAGCAAGTTTAGCTTGTGCCGTAGCTCCTCATTCTTGAAAACACGCCAGTGCTCTACAGACGCTAGTGAATATGGAGCAATCTGCACACCGGATCACATCGTGTAGAAATGTGACAATAGACAAGTACACTGTTGTGCAAAACTTAAGGGAGGAACTAACTTTCCCTTGATGTGAGACTGCCAAGTAACATGGCTCTATAAAACTTGGATCATACATAGAAAGAACTGTCACACAACAGTAGAGTAGGTAAGACGAACAAAAATAAAGCATTTATTCAATGACGAGCGGTCTAAGGCAGTGCAGTCATGGACTGTGAGGTTGGTCCCGGCGGAGGTTCGAGTCCTCCGTCAGGCATGGGTGTGTGTGTTTGTCCTTAGGGTAATTTAGGTTAAGTAGTGTGTAAGCTTAGGGACTGATGACCTTAGCAGTTACGTCCCATAAGACTTCACACACACACACATTTATTCAATGGCAATAATTAGTCTGAAACCACCACGAGTCAAGACAGTCCCATGCACATTACAAAAGACCGGACATTGTTCTTAATATGGCGCGGGATCATCACGGACGGCGGTACATAGCCTGCAACGTGCTCCCGTGCTGGCTACAAGGGTGGTAAGGAGTCCTTGTGGTAGGGCAAATCATTCCTCCAATAGCACGTTTGACAACTGCTGAAGGGCCGTTGGTGTAGATGTGGGCGTACTGCAGTATGTCTTCTCAACGCATCCCACATGTGTTCGATGGGATTTAAGTCGAAGAAACGGGCACGGCAGTCCTTTTGTTTATTCTCTCGTTCCAAGAGATCATCGATCTGCACTGCTCGACGCGATCATTCAAAAAAATTAAGTCAGGGCCGAATGCATCCCTGAAAAGACGCCCATGTGAAAGGACTGTCGTAATAATGAAATGAAATACCGTCTGGTTAGCGCCTCCCGTCGGGTAGACCGGTCGCCTATGCAAGTATTTTGAGTTGACGCCACTTCGGCGACTTGCACGTCGTGGGGATGATATGATGATGATGAAGATAAAATCGCCAACGCAGCTGGGAATCGAACCCGGGGCCTTTGCACAGCGTTCGGCCACGCTGACCACTTTTAAAATTTTTTTTAAATTCTTTGTTGATCTCACTTTGTTCTATATTGTTCGTTGTATTTGTTCGGGATGGACGACCCAAGACACCCGTTGAGGTTCTTCGTTGATCGCTTCACTCAGTTTTTTTTATTACAGAGGGTAGCCAAACCTCCGACCGAACAGGCTGAGCTACCGTGCCAGCACCACTCGGCTATCGAGGCGGCCGTCATGATAATGTTAAACGTTCAGTATACTGTGTTAAGCTCGCCCGGCTAGCCGCGCGGTCTAACGCACTGTTTCCCGAGCGGGAAGGCGTGCCGGTCCCCGGGACGAATCCACCCGGCGGATTAGTGTCGAGGTCCGCTGTGCCGGCCAGCCCGTGGATGGTTTTTAAGGGGGTTTTCCATCTGCCTCGGCGAATGTGGGCTGGTTCCCCTTATTCCGCCTCGGTTACACTATGTCGGCGATTGCTGCGCAAACACTGTCTCTACGTACGCGTATACCACAATTACTCTACCACGCAAACATTGAGGTTACACTCGTCTGGTATGAGATGTTCCCGGGGAGTCCACTGGGGGCCGAACCGCACAACCTTGGGGTTCGGTGTGGGGCGGCGGTGGGGTGAGTGAACTGCTGTAGCCTGTTGTGGGGCTGTGAACCACTGAGGCTATGACGAGGACGGAGCCTCTCCGTCGTTTCTAGGTCCCTGGTTCCATACACACAATACACAATACCGTGTTTCAAGATTTAGAAGTCAGTGTGCACATGTAATCTTATATCTCGCCACACTAAAACACCTGGACCACCAAAACGACCATGTTCGAAAATGTTGCTGGGTGCATTTCGTATTCTCGTCTCTGCCGTATCAGGGTATGTCCAGCATTGCCCAGACTTACATCTCATCGAACACATGTGGGATACCTTGGGGAGACGTGCTGTAGCACGTGCGCATGCACCAACGATGACTGAGCAGTTTTCAACCGTGCTAATAGATGAATGGGACGCCTTGCCACAAAAAGTACATTACTGGCCACTAAAAATGCTACATCACGAAGATGAAGTGCTACAGACGCGAAATTTAAACGACAAGAAGAAGATGCTGTGATATGCAAATCATTAGCTTTCCAGAGCATTCACACAAGGCTGGCGTCGGTGGCGACACCTACAACGTGCTGACATGAGGAAAGTTTCCAACCGATTTCTCATACACAAACAACAGTTGACCGGCGTTGCCTGGTGAAACTTGTTGTGATGCCTCGTGTAAGGAGGAGAAATGCGTACCATCACGTTTCCGACTTTGATAAAGGTAGAATTGTAGCCTATCGCGATTGCGGTTTATCGTATCGCGACATTGCTGCTCGCGTTGATCGAGATCCAATGAGTGTTAGCAGAATATGGAATCGGTGGGTTCAGGAGGGTAATACGGAACACCGTGCTGGATCCCAACGGCCTCGTATCACTAGCAGTCGAGATGACAGGCATCTTATCCGCATGGCTGTAACGGATCGTGCAGCCACGTCTCGATCCCCGAGTCAACAGATGGGGACGTTTGCAAGACAACAACCATCTGCACGAACAGTTCGACGATGTTTGCAGCAGCATGGACTATCAGCTCGGAGACCATGGCTGCGGTTACCCTTGACGCTGCATCACAGACAGGAACACCTGCGATGGTGTACTCAACGACGAACCTGGATGCACGAATGGAAAAACATTTTTTCGGATGAATCCATGTTCTGTTTACAGCATCATGATGGTCGCATCCGTGTTTGGCGACATCGCGGTGAACAAACATCGGAAGCGTGTATTCGTCATCGCCATACTGGCGTATCACCCGGCATGATGGCATGGGGTGCCATTGGTTACACGTCTCGGTCACTTCTTGTTCACATTGACGGCGCTTTGAACAGTGGACGTTACATTTCAGATGTGTTACGACCCGTGGCTCCACCCTTCATTCGATCCCTGCGAAACCCTACATTTCAGCATGATAATGCACGACCGCATGTTGCAGGTCCTGTACGGGCCTTTCTGGAAACAGAAATTGTTCGACTGCTGCCCTGGCCAGCACATCCTCCAGATCTCTCACCAATTGAAAACGTCTGGTCAATGGTGGACGAGCAACCGGCTCGTCACAATACGCCAGTCACTACTCTTGATGAACTGTGGTATCGTGTTGAAGCTGCATGGGCGGCTGTACCTGTACACGCCATCGAAGCTCTGTTTGACTCAATTCCCAGGCGTATCAAGGCCGTTATTATGGCCAGAGGTGGTTGTTCTGGGTACTGATTTGTCAGGATCTATGCACCCAAATTGCGTGAAAATGTAATCACATGTCAGTTGTAGTATAATATATTTGTCCAATGAATACCCGTTTATCATCTGCATTTCTTCTTGGTGTAGCAATTTTAATGGGCAGTAGTGTACTTACCAACCCGACGTCCAAAATGGGAGCGCGTTGCAGAGCATATACTGCCGTCCGTGGTCATTACACACCCTTTTAGCAGCCATGACCCGTCTTTTGTAGCGTTTAGGTAACATCGCGAATCGTGGTGACTTCAGTGTAATTATTGTGTTTGGAAAAAAATCATTTCTGTTCATCTCATTGCGTCTTTCTTTCTGTTATCATCTGTACGATACTACAGCAGTGTTCTCCATATGTGGTCCAAGGTTCATAGAGCTGTGTTACTTGGAAGTAACGCTTCATGCGAAAGTTACTTTGGTCCTCAAGGTTTGCACACCAGTGTAGACTGACAAGCTGATGACGGCTAGAGAGGAACTAAACTTATTTTGGCCAGTCGCTGCCGTGTCGCTCACGAGACTGACGGCTCGCGGCCTGCCCGCAGAGTCGGCCGGCCGCCCCCGCGGCGCGGGCGTCATCGTGGCGCCGCCCGCCGGCTGCTGGTGCGTGCAGAGCAGCGCCTGCGCCGCCGCGGCGCGCGCCCCTGCCGCGCTGCTGAGGGCCGCCGCCTGCGCCCGCGGCGACGCCGGGCCCTACGTCTGCTGCGACGAGCTGGCGCGCCGCCTGCCCTTCACGCAGAGGCCGCCCACCGTCGAAGACAACGACATCTCGCACGACAGCCACGTGCTCGACCTGCCGGACCTCTGGCACGCGACTGCGTCCGGTGGCCACGAAGTTTCTTTGCAGGTCCCCTTCCGACAACGCGACTCCGCTTACCGGGTACCTGCCCCTGGGTCTGGAGGCAGAAGCGACGCCACATCACAGCCGTACGACAGACGAGTGTACCGACCGACGACTACTTCCTACAGTTCGCCGCGCTACGACGGTCATCACAGCTTCGATTACGAAAGGAACCCTGGCTATTTTCGTGGACCGGACGATGGTTTCATTAGTATATCACCCACAGCGACGCCGACGTCACCAGTGAGAACTATTAGTGACCCGTATTCCTCAGGGGCGACGAATTTTCCCTTCTCTTCCTGGAATCTCAGTCCTACAAAACCGCAGACTCAGTATACTAATAACCGCGGGACCACGAAAAGCCGCAAGAATACAGCTCAGCGCGAAAGCAGCACACAAACACCCCATTTCACGCCTGCTCTGAAAGAAGAATCCACGTCTTTCAGTTCACAAGAAGATGACTCCCCACATCGCGGTATCGTCGAATCTGAACGACGCCACGATACCAGCGCAGTGCCACAGGAGAAGTCAGCCCATCGAGACGAAACTCCACCGCACACACAAACTCCCCATTTCAAGCCCCCTGTGAAGGAAGAACCCAGACATTTCAGCTCTCCACATGAAGATAACTCGCCACATCGCAGCATCTTCGAATCCGACCGACGCCACGATATCGTCAGAGCACCACAGGAAAATCCAACACACCGCGAAGTAAACGAACCTGAACGAGTACACGACACAGCAGGAGTGTCGCCGGAGAAGCCACCAAATCGTGGTCCCAACGAGTCAGACAGGTGGCGCAACACTGGCAGAGTACCGCAGGGGAGCTCACCACATCACGGTCTCACCGTACCTGAACCACACCAGAATACAGACAGAGTAGCGCAGAGGAAGCCACCACATCGTGATGCTACTGACCGTGAGCGACAGCACGGCAGAGGCAGAAAACCATACGAGAACCCACCGCCTCGTGGTCTTCCCGAATCTGAACGACGACACGACACACAGCGAATATCGGAGAATTCACACCCAAGGCCAGTACCCGACTGGCCGCACCAGATACACGGCCCTGAGCATCCGTTCCCTTCCAATCCTCACCACCACCACCATCAACACTCTGACGGTTCTCATCCCCATTCATTTCCAGACATCGAACATTCCCAGACTCTGCCAGAGGACGAGAGACGACCAAATCCTATTCCACTTTTGCCTCCAGAGTTCCTTGAAAACGAGACAGAGTCGACGCCCTCAGAACACAGCAACAACGCAACGCCGACGACAGCGGCAACAACAACGACGACGATGAAGACGACGACGACCACAACAACCAAGAGGCCGATGAAGGCGATTACCACCACCACGACCACGAGCCGGCCGCCATCTGCCTACAATGACGACGCTATCGTGTTCCCCGATTCCGCAGAGTCCGTCAACCACGGCGGAAAGCGCTGGACGGAGGAACGCCACGTGGAGAAACACCACCAGGCGGATAATGGTGACTCCAAGCATCGCGGGGACCCGGAGAAACACCCCAACAGGTCGTTGCTGCCCAGCGAATGCGCCACGCTGCTCGAAGACCGCATCGTCGGCGGTAGCAAAGCAGAACTCGGCTCCTTCCCCTGGATCGCCAGGCTCGGCTACTCCGGTGAGTAACAGACGCTGTTACGAAGCGGCATTCAGTTTATTTATTACTGTAACTTTTCCTGACTTGCTTCACTCTGAAACTAGCCTTCAAATGGCGTATTTGAGTTTCTTTAGACCTGTTTATACAGCACATTTTAAAAAAAGTGTTTCACTTTCGCACAGGAGATACTATAATACACTATTGGCCATTAAAATTGCTACACCACGAAGATGACGTGCTATAGACGCGAAATTTAACCGACAGGAAGAAGACGCTGTGATATGCAAATGATTAGCTTTTCAGAGCATTCACACAAGGTAGGCGCCGGTGGCGACGCCTACAACGTGTTGACATGAGGAAAGTTTTCAACCGATTTCTCATACACAAACAGCAGTTGACCGGCATTGCCTCGTGAAACGTTGTTTTGATGCCTCGTGTAAGGAGGAGAAATGCGTACCATCACATTTCCGACTTTGATAAAGGTAGAATTGTAGCCTAATGCGATTGTGGTTTATCGTATCGCAACACTGCTGCTCGCGTTGGTCGAGATCCAATGAGTGTTAGCAGAATATGGAATCGGTGGGTTCAGGAGCGCAATATGGAACCCTGTGCTGGATCCCAACGGCCTCGTATCACTAGCATTCTAGATGACAGACATATTATCCGCATAGCTGTAACGGATCGTGCAGCCACGTCTCGATCCCAGAGTCAACACATGGGGACGTTTGCAAGACAACAACCATCTGCACGGACAGTTCGACGACGTTTGCAGCAACATGGACTATCAGCTCGGAGACCATGGCTGCGGTTACCCTTGACGCTTCATCGTAGACAGGAGCGCTTGCGATGGTGCACTCAACGACGAACCTGGGTGCACGAATGGCAAAACGTCATTTTTTCGGATGAATCCAGGTTCTGTTTACAGCATCATGATGGTCGCATCCGTGTTTGGCGACATCACGGTGAACGCACATTGGTAGCGTGTATTTGTCATCGCCATACTGGCGTATCACCCGGCGTGATGGTATGGGGTGCCATTGGTTACACGTGTCTGTCACCTCTTGTTCGCATTGACGACACTTTGACCAGTGGACGTTACATTTCAGATGTGTTACGACCCGTGGCTCTACCCTTCATTCGATCCCTGCGAAACTATACATTTCAGCAAGATAATGCACGACCGCATGTTGCAGGTCCTGTGAGGGCCTTTCTAGATACAGAAAATGTTCGACTGCTGCCCTGGCCAGCGCATTCTCCAGATCTCTCACCAATTGAAAACGTCTGGTCAATGGTGGCCGAGCAACTGGCTCGTCACAACACGCCAGTCACTACTCTCGATGAACTGTGGTATCGTGTTGAAGTTTCATGGGCAGCTGTACCTGTACATGCCATCCAAGCTCTGTTTGACTCAATGCCCAGGTGTATCAAGGCCGTTATTACGGCCAGAGGTGGTTGTTCTGGGTACTGATTTGTCAGGATCTATGCACCCAAATTGCGCGAAAATGTAATCACATGTCAGTTGTAGTATAATATATTTGTCCGATGAATACCCGTTTATTATCTGCATTTCTTCCTGGTGCAGAAATTTTAATGGCCAGTAGTGTAGTATTGGCTTTTTACTTTACTTCTTTACTAAAGCTCTTTCGCTACTTTACTTAGGTGGCAGATGATACATATGAGGGTTATCCCAAAAGTAAGGTCTTCTATTTTTTATAAGTACATAGACCTTTATTTCTACAATGGTTTACATCAGTTTACAGCTTGAACATTTAGCTATTTTCCTACATAATCACCATTTCTGTCGATGCATTTTCGTAGACGCTGTGGCAGTTTTTGTATACCCATGTCATACCAGGTCGCCGCCATGCTGTTAAGAAAGTTATGAACCTTAATCGCTTTCCGGCCAAATGTTCTTTTAACCTAGGGAACAGGTGATAGTCACTGGGCGCCAAGTCAGCACTATAGGGTCGGTGGGTGATTATGTTCCACTGAAACAGTTGCAGGAGAGCAACGGTTTGCCGAGCGATGTGTGGGCGAGCGTTGTCATGGAGAATGTGCACGGCCTTGCTCAACATCCCGCTTCTCCAGTTCTGAATTGCCCGTTTGAGTTTTTTCAGAGTCTCACAGTACCTGTCAGCGTTAACTGTGGTCCCAGCGATTCAGCTCCGACGACGAGGTGAAAGAAGAGGGTCATAACTTCCTAAAAAGCATGGCGGCGAGCTGGTATGACATGGGCATACAAAAACTGGCACAGCGTCTACAAAAATTCTTCGACAGAAATTGTGATTATGTCGCAAAATAGCTAAATGTTCAAGCTGTAAACTGATGTAAACCACTGTAGAAATAAACAGATATGTGCACTTATAAAAAAATAGGAGACCTTGCTTTTGGGATTACCCTCGTATGATCATTCAAATGCACTGCATCGACATTTGTAGAATATACCGAGCGAAGTGGCGTAGTGGTCAGCACAATGGACTCGCATTCGGGAGGGCGAAGGTTCAAACCCGCGTCCGGCCAGCCTTAGTTAGGTTTTCCGTGATTTCCCTAAATCGCTCCAGGCACATGCCGGGATGGTTCCTTTGAAAGCGCACGGCCGATTTCTTCTCCTTGATACAATCCGAGCTTTTGCTGCGTCTCTAATGACCTCTATGTCGATGGGACGTTAAACCCAGTCTTGCTTTCTTCTTCGTTACACCTATAGAATATCTGTGATTTTAAACAACTCTGCTAGCACAGTTGACATTCTACACGATGTGACCGAGTTCGTTGCTGGCTACAAAAGGTTTGTCATTATCGTACAGCTATACTACGTTCGTCATAAGAATAAACCTGATGTAAATATTACACTATGTACTCTTTCGTGTTCGCTCGAATCTCACTGGACTTCGTTTCCCGTGGCGGGAAAGCCAAGCTGTCTCGAGTGCAGTCAAGTACGATAGTAAGTTCTACGCTGTGTGTTTGGTGCACATCGATTCAGCGATAATACGCTACAACAGCGTTACCAGCGCATTTTAACTTGGACATCGCTGTCCACGCTGTGGGTATAACTAACCTGAGGCAATGTGAACGGATACAGTTATGACGCCAAAGAGACGAGCAGAGACACAACATAGCTTCTAATGTCATTTAATTTGTATACAGAATGAAATAATATACGACAAACCGCCAGTAATTCGCTTCTTAGAAGACCAGAGGGGCCGGCCGGTGTGACCGATCGGTTCTAGGCGCTTCAGTGTGGAACCGCGTGACCGCTACGGTCGCAGGTTCGAATCCTGTCTTGGGCATGGATGTGTGTGATGTCCTTAGGTTAGTTAGGTTTAAGTAGTGCAAAGTCTAGGGAACTGATGACCTTAGAAGTTAAGTCCCATAGTGCTCAGAGCCATTTGACCCATGTTTTTGAGACCGGAGGAAAACATAGCAGGTTCTCCTTCTTAGGTAATTAGTATTGTACTTGAAAATAAGAGTGATGTAAATTCCTATCTTAAACAAAGGGTAATATTTCTGCCTGACTATGTGTAACGAAAAAGGATATTGCAGGGATTTCATAGTACAGTTAAATATTGAATATGGTAAAATGTGAACTCCTTCCATATCTCAATCCGAGGCATACATTTCAGTACGGTACTGGAACTGCCATCTGATACGTTCATAACGTCAACAACAAAATCCACGAGGCCACACAAGCGCCACGTTTTCTCCTCTTCTTATACGACGCGCTGCTCTGCATCCCGCCAGCCTTCGGCAGTGACGTATGACAAAGCTTCGTGCATTAGTTCCAGTATGACTTCCAACTTAAATGTCTTGTTACTACTTGCGACGAATCACTTAACTTGGGTTCAAATTGGCCGAAGTGGCCGTGCGGTTAAAGGCGCTGCAGTCTGGAACCGCAAGACCGCTACGGTCGCAGGTTCGAATCCTGCCTCGGGCATGGATGTTTGTGATGTCGTTAGGTTAGGTAGGTTTAACTAGTTCTAAGTTCTAGGGGACTAATAACCTCAGCAGTTGAGTCCCATAGTGCTCAGAGCCATTTGAACCATTTGGGTTCAAATTGCACTTGTACGGTAACAACTGTAAAAATGGAACATTTGTACGGTATGCTCGATGTCGTGGAAATTATTACTTTTCAAGTCGCTGTGACTCTTATAACACCACATCAGTGATATAAAACAATGGACACAGACCAAATAAAAAGAATTTTATTTTTCATGTTTGTCCTAAATTTTAATTTATAATGTTTTTCCTAATTTAAACAATTTTTATTAACAATCTTTTATAAAATTTCGACGAGTAAGAATTTATATATGCAATGAAGGCTGGAATTTTGCGTGTGATATATAATTAGAAACAAGAAGTAGTGCATCTTTCATAAAAATGATGATTATATATGTATAAATTATCTATATAAATTACCTATGGCATATGTATTAATCTGGAGTGGTTTTTCGTTCATTAGTCTGCCTAGGCGTAGCATTCATACAGCAGAAAATATACAACGCTTACATATATACATACAAATTTACATATTTAAGATAAGGTAAATTCTATCATTTAAAGAAATTTGTATGTAAGCCAGCTGTCTTTTGACACTACAGGATGTTTTCAGTGGGGTTTTCATTGTTTCTCAAGTATTCTTCAGCTCTGGTTTATTTATTAATTAAATCGATAATAGTATAATATAGTTAACCATACGGTATTGTATGAACTATAAGACGCCACGGTCTGTAAGACGCACCTCGATTTTTAAGCAGTTTTTGAAAAATAACGTTTTTATGATTTTTTTATTGTACTGCAAAATCATACCAAAAAATTCTTAATTTATAAAACCGAACTGAGCTTTAAAATCCTTGAAGATCGTTATCAGAACTTTCTTCTTCTTCTTCTTCCTCCTCGTCGTCATACTTGTCCTCTTCATATATGTGATGGTATCCACTGCCATCGAGAGCGTTACTTATGTCGCATTTCTTGAAAGATTTAACAATAATGTCTTCTCGCACTCTAGAGCACAACTGTTTTATCCACTGACTACTTGTTTGATTGTAGGTCGTTTTAAAGTTTCCTTCGGCGTGAATTCTTGTCGGGTTTCTTCCATCATCCATTTGTTTCATTCCTCTCTTATATACGCTTTATATGGTTTATTTATCGTGACATATAGAGGTTGCAATTGTGAAGTAAGTCCTCCCGGAAAAACAGCAGACTCTGTATTTCCCCGCCTCAGTTTCTCTTTCACAGAATTTTTCTAATGATTACTAAACTGATCTAGCACAGGAAGGGAACCCTTTTTCAATAAAGCACCTTTTCTTCTCTCCAACACTCTGTTAATCCATAATTTCATACCAGCCTCGTCCACCACCCCGTCATGTTCGTGAATAACAACACCTGGCGGTATTTGAGAAGGTTTTGGCACTGTTTTGCGCTTGAAAATGATCATTGGATTAAGTTTGGTACCGTTAGCACAACATGAAAGGACACCAGTTGTCTCTCAAGAATATGGGCCTTAACATCTGAGGTCATCAGTCCCTTAGAACTTAGAACTACTTAAACCTAACTAACCTAAGGACATCACACACATCCATTCCCGACGCAGATTCGAACCTGCGACCGTAGCGGTCGCGTGGTTCCAGACTGTAGCGCCTAGAACCGCTCGGCCACACCGGCTGGCAAAGGACACCAGTGTGGTGCGTTTTTTCATATCCAATTGTTTTTGTAGTTACAGTTTTAGCACATTTCACGGCAACAGTTCTGGTACTCGGCACATCAAACGTCAGAGGAATTTCGTGTTCAATAATAAAGCGAAGCCGGCCGGGGTGGCCGAGCGGTTCTAGGAGCTGCAGTCTGGCACCGCGCGACCGCTGCGGTCGCAGGTTCGACTCCTGCCTCGGGCATGGATGTGTGTGATGTCCTTAGGTTAGTTAGGTTTAAATAGTTCTAAGTTCTAGGGGACTGATGACCTCAGAAGTTAAGTCCCATAGTGCTCAGAGCCAATAAAGCGAAGGGAGGATAATATTTTCTCTTTGTAATCTTGTGGCATTTTCTGACATATTTTGGTTTCTGTTCGCATGCTAAGTCCATGACGCTTCGTAAACCTGTAGCACCAACCAACTCCACCCTCTCTCAAAGATTGTAAAGTTCCACTGTAGAGCTAGTTCACGAGCGTTTATTTCAATCATTTTTGTATTAATTCCAGTGCCACTTTGAGGGTGTCCTTGAATCCATTTCAGTACCTCATCTTCTAGTTCTGGCCATTTTGCATTCAGTCCTCTGTTTGCACATTTAATCTTCCTCATTTTTTTCAGTTCTTCTTTACTAGCCCGCCAATCACAGATGGTTTTTTTCTGATGGTGGAGGGCCGAAATGCTACTCAGCTGCTCTGTTTC
This sequence comes from Schistocerca nitens, assembly GCF_023898315.1. Classification (NCBI taxonomy): domain Eukaryota; kingdom Metazoa; phylum Arthropoda; class Insecta; order Orthoptera; family Acrididae; genus Schistocerca; species Schistocerca nitens. The sequence goes on along the minus strand of NC_064614.1, from coordinate 933,895,498 downwards.
CATTTTCTGCTGCATACGGTATTACTTTCAATTTATGCCTGCATCGTATGAATACTTTTTACTTTTTTCCGTTACGAAAGTAGCTACTAGTAAAAATATTGTACTGTTACCGACAACACAAATCATTTTCAATTTAAGTTCACTGGCACGGTAGACTGCAATGACGCATCATAGGCTAGACAGTGTTCTGGGTTTGTGATGGCGGGGCGGAGGGAGACGGTGTTAGCAAGTTTGTGAATTTCCGCAACTCACGTTCGTCGCGTCGGTTGCCAGTTGAATCTAATGTTGCCATATAGAGATAGGTTTCCTGCGGCGTCGAATATGTGGCCATTTTTAAGAGTGGCGGTGATTTTAAAACAAACATGGACATTTTTATATTAATTTCGAGTATAAGAGGTAACTCAATTTTGGAGGCAATTTTTCGAAGAAAAAAGTGAGTCTTGTTGTTGTTGTTGTCTTCAGTCCTGAGACTGGTTTGATGCAACTCTCCATCCTGTGCAAGCTTCTTCATCTCCCAGTACCTACTGCAGAGTCTTACAGTCCGTAAAATGCGGCACCCCTTGTATGTCGCTGGTTCTCGGGAAATTTCGAAGCAGCGCGCCTTTTGTGCGCCAGAGGTACCGTCTTGCAGTTTTGCGTTCAACCATGAATGCCTAATCGATACTGCCAAACTGGTCACTCGCCAGAATAAGAGGAGGGAATCGTCGTTCGATTTTGGTGCGTAACGATCGCGTGTAGCCTCGTGGCACCTGAATTACTTGGACAGTGATGAATTGTGAGTTACGAAGTATTACGTCGGTTGGTTGGGTAAGAGTTATCCGGTTTATTTGCATAAGCTGTACATGATTACATGCAAAATCAGTGTAAGAAACAGTATCGTCGTTCTTAGATAGAAGGTTCTGCTGACGGAATATACGAGTGGAAGTCAAAAACGTAAAGGGACTTCTTCATTTTTCGCCGTAGGGATTGATAAGACTGCTAGTATCCAGGGCAGAAATATTGTCGTCTGCAACAATTATATACATCGTGTCATTCTTATTTCTGAGTTACAGTGTTGCTAGATCCTCCGAATTTTCGTTAGATCTTCCGATTTTTTCATTATTCCGGAGAATACGAAATTTTGTGTAAATCTTCCGAAATTTTCCGATCTTCCTGAAATTTTGAGTGAATTTTCCGAAATTTTCCGATCTTAAATCATCGATAGTATACGCTGCTACAGGTCACATGTCTATCCGTTCGATCACAATGAAACATTGCGAGGAGAACTACTATCGATGTACTACTACAGTATTGTTTGCACGCAAGGGCAGGCAAAGCCTAGAAAAACAAACACTGCCCAGCTGATGTATTCAAAATTTTGACGATTCAACAGAGGAGCATACGGGCAACAGCGCGTACAAGGGACTGGGCACTTCCTGACTGTTACCAGGTGACATCATAAGCTTGTGGAAGATAGTGGAGTGTTGGGATTAATTCTAGTGTCCGATTCCAGCCGTCGGCTTTGACTAATGATGTAACATCATAAGTCAAGATAGTGGAGTGTTGGTGACATCATAAGCTTGTGGAAGATAGTGGAGTGTTGGGATTAATTCTAGTGTCCCATTCCAGCCGTCTGCTTTGACTAATGATGTAACGTGTGATGTTTTTTTTTTTTGTTTATGCCGCAGATTGTAGTTATGAATGTCAAATGCTTTCTCAGGATTTCCTCGTTACGCGCTCTGATGTACTTTGTTTTGTTTTCATATCGTAATTTGTTTTTGGTATCTTTTGTTGATGAAAGTATTCGTGATTTACGAGATTCCGATTTCTTACACAATTGCTTTTCATTATGGATGAGTCAGTTGTATTTACAGTGAAAATGCCCCTTGACTGAATGACTGACCGTAAATCAACTATAAGATTTTTACGGTCAATGGGCGTTATTGCAGAATTTTGCAAGTGCAGTGATTGTGGTAATTATATGGCGTTCGCAAAGGTTCCATCATCAAGAACTTCCGATGAATACATGTGGCGGTGCAGAAAAAAATTGTATGGAGATCTATACACAGGGGGACCTGGTTCGTAAGATCGAGACTGAATTTAGAAGTAGTAGTCATGTTAACTATTACTTACTATTCTTACTATTAATGTTCTTCTAAATGTGTAACGCATGAAACAGTGGTTCGTGTGGCACTGTAGTTGACCAGTTTTCATTTTGTAGAGAAGTATGTGGGGAATTTATAAAGTAAAGGGGATCATTGAAGGGGGGAGGATAGGGGTTGTAGTTGAAATAGACGAGTCACATTTTGGGAAGAGAAAGTATGAAATGGGGCATGAGGATGTTGCACTTGGGTTTTTGGAGTAGCAGTTTCTGGGTGGAATTCTGCAGATGTTGTATTTAGTATCGTTCCAATTCGCATGAAATAATTGTTAACGTCTTTAATTGAAGAATATGTGGAAGAAGGTTCAATAGTAATATCGGATGGGGGTTCTTCCTACAAGGGGTTATCATTCGGTTGTAAGTCACAATATTGAGTTCAAATATCACAAAATAGGGGCGTGTACAAATACTATAGAGGGCATTGGGGGCTGTAAAATCTGTCGTCGGGTGGGGAAAGAGAAGGATTTTAGTGTTGCAAGGCCATCTGGATAACTACTGTTGGAGGAAGAGTATTCCTAAAGGTTATTGTGTATTTCTAGCATTTATGAAAGTAGTCAGCAGAATGTACAAGACTCGTTTTGTTAGGTATGGGTGAATGTCATATTTTTTTCTTGTTTTCTCCTGTTTTTTTTTCCTCATGGTCTTTTTGGCTTCTCTGGGGGGGGGGGGGGGGAAGGAGGGTTTCCCGTCATTTTAATATTTTTTTTGTATAGTGGTGGGGCATTGGGCTGGTTGTTGTCTTGTGCCTGTGGGTTTATATGATTGATTTGTGATATAATCTGACTTTTTATTTTAAAATTTGGCGTCTGGTTGGGGGTGGGGGGCGGGGGGCCTGGCGAGGAAGAATTGATTTGGGTGGTGCCTCTTTCGTGCCTAGCAGTTAGTGTGCGTTATCGATATTTTGTTTAGTTATTCTGGTTATCGGTTTCAAGGTTCTGTTACTTTTGCGTCTTTTTTTTTGAGTGTATAGTGATGTTTTTAAAGATTTTCATTTTTGGAAATATTGTCTTTCTACTTTGGACAATAATGTTCTTTGAAACGGATTAGTAGATTTGTCGTGTATAGGAGAATTCTTTTGTCGATTTCAAGGTATGCAAGTTCTGCGTTTTTACAACGTGTGTTTGCATTGGTTTCTTTCAATATTTCCATTGCTCCTTTCGTCTCTGTACTTCCGTGACAAATAAACAATTTATTTACTGCAGTAGTGTACAAAGTAACAACGAAATAGAAATCCTACAACATAATATTGCACATAATTACTGCAAAGGCGTCGAAAAATGATTTATGGAATTGGTAACTACACTTGAACTATATATTATTTACCGTGGAAAGCGTGGATCTGATAATTGCAATTTAGGTATATTGGTCAGTTATAGATACCGATTCCAACCATTCCATGGCTCATGATGCACATCGGTTTTCCATATACAGGTAGGGTGACCATATTTTCTTCGAACAAAAGTGGGGCTTTCATACATTTTCTTGGCCAAAAAGTGGGACAATTTTTATTTCTCGTTAAATATCACTTTTAATGCTAACATTTCTTCTTCCTCTGAAAATATAGCCTTCACTGATATTTGTGTGTGTGTGTGTGTGTGTGTATGTACAAAACCAAACAAAGAATGGAAAGACTGGAAAGAAGTACATTTCAAGTTTTCAGAAATTTATTTATTAAGAAATGTAATATTTATAACACAGAATGTAGAAAGACATACAGTAACAATCACTACAAAAAAAAAGTTCTTAGTGAACACAAGGAATTTATGGTTTTGTGGACTCCACACTGCAATCATATTTCTTCGAAGATGAAATTTCATTCAGCAACTCAGGTTTGCCTAATAGGTATGAATAGAAGTCAGTGCAACTGTATTTACTGAAGTTTAAACAGGTCAGTAAAATACACTTAACGCTCCTCGCCGTAAATCTATTCCTCTCATCTGTCCACTGTGACGATAGTAAGCCGAAAACTCTTTCGTCATTTGCATTGTGGGCAGGAAGTGAAAAGAAGTACTGCTCTGTATTAAGCCATTCAGTGAACTGTTCATTACACTGGCAAGATCTGAAAAAACTACACCATTTTTCATGTGCCATCATCTGATTCCATTGTTCACTGTCTGTTTCCACTTGTTGTTTTACAAATGACTATATATGAACTATTTCATCAAATAAGAGGCTGTCATTTACTAGAACGCCCTTTTCATTTATCCACATTAAAGTATTTTCAACTACTGACCATTCTGGTGCTTCTGTGAGCATCATCCATGAGAATACAGAAAACTGAGCTATTCCCTGTAACCATGAGGATAAATAGTCTACTGAAGCATCATAAAACTTTGATATTGCTATGTCAAATTTCTTGACAGACTGGTCATCACAATCATTCAGCAGTATTTTTACACTTAGTGGTACAAAATGTTCATGTTTCCTTGAATTTAGACTTGTCAAAGGTTTATTTAAGACTGCTAATACTTCACATATGGAATTGTTCTGTTTCTCAATGCTCAGAATGGATTGTTGGAAAACACTTATTTTTGAATGTACAAAAAGTAAATAACATTCATTTATAGGATCACTGAAAAAACTCTTTAAGATTGCAGGGCACTTCGAGTTAGACTGTGACAAAAAGTAAGTTTTCAAAGGTTCATACATTTTCAAGATCCTTTCTGTGGCTGGCAACAATGAAAGCCACCTTGTTTTGGAAAAGCAAAGTAAATTTTTGTAAGTGACACCAACAAACTAACAGGATTTAGTGTGTTCTGCAACACGAATAGAAAAAATATGAAAATGGTTGTACAACTTCATGACAATGCAGTCAATGTCAACAGGTAAAACATCACAAGCACTTTTAAGTGTGTTATGAACAACATGTGCTGGACAACCTATGCCAACAATGTTAGAGTTTTTTAATTTTTCTTTCAGATGTGTGAAAACATTTATTACCCTCTTTCTTCATTAACCCCCCAAAATTACAGTTAGTATTTTCTGCACCAAATGCAACACACTTTGAGATGATACTGAATGACTGTATAACATGAGAAAGATAACTGGAAATTGTTTCGGACTTTTCGTTCTGCAACTCATCAAGATCAAGCAATTTCGTCTGTAGTCCACCCTCACGTAGAGAAAAATACTGAACTATCACAGGAAAAACTTTCTGATGCCCATGGTTGATAGCATCAGTAGATATTCAAAAGTATTTCGCACTGTTTACAGCAGCTATTACCTATTTCTGGGAATGCGGAGCTATAACAATGTTGATAATTGCTTCACACTTTGTTCTTCCACACGAAACATTTTCTGCAATCTTAGAATCAGGAGATTTTTTTTTTTGTTTAGTTGAACACTGCAGTCATTAGAACGATAGCTTTGGTGGTGTTTAACAACATGGAATGACAGGGTTCCTTCTGCTGCAGCTACGTTTTTCTGTTCCTGTATATTTGAAGTTACCAAATATCTCGTCATTTTTTGCGAGGTACCTGCCGATCGAAGATTCTTCCTGTGTTTTTATTATTCCATATGATGCTTGACATCTGCAGCACCACCATGAGACACGGATACAGCACAGTTACATACGTTACATTTTGCTGAACAGTCATTGTCTGTAGCAGTGAAGCAAGGAAATTTCTTCTGAAGCTCTTCCGAAAACTTTGATTTTCGTTTCGGCATCGCCACGACGTGCTAGCACTTCACGAAACTGATACTGAGTGCTGACAACGATGGCAAGCAAAAGCAAAGAAAATAAGAGTACGCAACAATTATAGTGCTTAAGCTGTACATTGTCAGGGGGTACCAACGCACGGAACGTCAGTTTCAATTGATAGTTTATAAAATCGACACTCATAAAATATTTTAACCACTTTGTAAATGTCTGAAAATAATCCTTGAAAATCGGGACAAATTGCTTGTTAAAAAAAAAAAGTCGGAACAAATTTTTGAGCCTCAAAAAACGGGACAATCCCGATTAATCGGGACGTATGGTCACCCTATATATAGGTCAATCCTAGTTACTGATTCCAACTATTCGATGGTTTATTAACTAGATCTGTTTTTTCAGCAAGTGCGTAATAATATTTTTCGCTTTGTAATTGCTCTCTGAACTAGTGTGGAACAGCTACAAACATTGGAATCATTAACTAGAACTGACCTCCTGTATACGTCAGTTCTATTTATCGATTCCAACTATTCGATTGTTAATTAATTAGACCGTTTTTCCAGGAGGTGTGTTAAATATAATACCATTTCTGCACTCGTAACTGTTCTCTGAACTTCTGCGTAAAAATTAATAATATTGGAATCGGTAACTACAATTGACCGTTTACAATATTTGTTACTTTTTATGGATGTACCGTAGTTTTCTGGATTTAGTGTGTTTGTTTCTCCATATTTCATATCAGTAATTCGTATTTGTTATCATTCGCCTTATTTTTCCGATATAATTTATTTGTCCGCGCTCAAAACCCACTTCTTCTGCGCTTTTCTCGTTTGAATGAATAATTAATATTAAAATAAACACAATTTTATAATAGTACAATTTCAGCACGCGCTTTACTAGAATGCAGTTTAATGGTTCTATGTACCCCTCTACTAGCATAAATTATGACAATAATTTTAATCAGACATAATTTTTTTCAATACTTGTTCTTATTTATTTTCGTTATCTTCAACCCGCTTAGATGTAATTCGTGCGTAAATAATAAGCGCCTTAAATGTGAGTGTAATTTTATCGCATGCTACATTTGTTTACGAGTATGAACCGTTGCTTTCATGGATTGTCTCTATCTAACGCCTTTGACGTCATTGGTCAAAGCCTACGAGTGGAATTGGATACTAGAATTTATCCAAATATGCTACGAAATACAATCCCCAATGGGAAAAAGAAACACTGTTTAGTGGTTGGCTCAGAAGCAGCAAGAAAGGTCCTTATAATTTCTACAGTTGTGCATGTGATTGTGATAAAAAAAATTGCCTAGGAAAAGTGATGTATAGTAAAGCGCGCGAGTGGTAAGAAGCATGTAATTAATTGTGGTGCCTAGTACAGCAACCTCAACTTACCGATATGTCGTCAGTTAGTGGCACTTCAAGATTAGACAGTTACGGCCAGTGAAATGTGCCTTGCCAGTTTTGTCGATGAGCATGATTTACCTCTTCGGTATATTGAATATTTACCGAAACTCATCCGGGCTGTGTGTCCTGATTCACAAGTTTGAAAACATATTCATTGTGGCAGAACAAAAGTATCTGGAATCATAAATCATGTTGCAGCAAGGCAATTTGTGCGAATCTAATTGATACGCTAAAGACAAATAAATTTAGCCTCGTTGTTGATGAAGCAACAGATAATGGGTGCATAAAACATTTGCGTTTGTCAGTAAGAGTTCTGAGTGAAGCAAACGAAGTAACTGATGCCTTTCTAAGACTGATTCACTGATCCTACAAGTGATTCGTTATATCAGGAGAGTGTCAAGTTCTTCTGCGACAATAATATTCCTCACAGAGAGAATACGATTGGTTTCGCAGCGGTTGAAGCGAATGCTATGTTAGGGGTCCGTCATTCCTTACCCACTTTGTTTAAGCAAGATATTCCAGAGATGTTCGTAATGAAATGCATTCGTCATTCATTTGCGCTATGCTGTTCCTACGCTTGCTTTCGTAGAGGCATAGAAGACCTAGCTAGGGATATAATTATTTTCAGTGTAGCCCTAAACGTATTGGTAAACTGAACGAGTTTCAGAACTTCGAAAAAGTGAAACTGCACAAATTACTTCATCCCAGCCAGACATGTTTGTATCTTTATATATGGTTGTATCCAGTCTACTTGAGAAATATGATGCTCTGAAACTTTTTTTTTTATCGATACTGTGGCTAACGACGGACTTCTGGCAAGCGACACAGTTCTGCAGAAAGTAAATGATCTTAGTACAAGACTCTTATTAATTTTTTGGATTTTGTGTTGCCATCTTCCATGCACTTAATCTTAAGATGCAATCAGAGGCAACATCGAAAATGGTATTGGGATGTTACATGAAGGAAAGTTATCTAGGATCAACCCTCTTGAAAGAAGTTCAGTATCGAAATCCCACTCGTTTTAAACTTCTTGATAAACTGTATTTAGGAGCAAAAGTTGCGTTGAACATTGTTAAGCATACATACAGATCTGACTTGTGACCATCTGAAGAACTTTTTTGATTTATAGTGCTCAAGAGATATTCAAACGATTTCCTTTCGGTGATAATGTTCTAAAATATTTGGAGGCAATGCGTTAGAAACAAGAGAATTCCGACTGTTGCGAGTCTTGCGTCACAGTTTCCAAGTTTCAGTAAAAATGGCTCAAGAAACTGACACTGAATAGAGGCTACAGAGAAATACAGAGGTAGAATCTGGCAGAATTACGGAATGCTGTCCGTAAGCGGAATCGGGGACATGGGGCACATGTGTTCCTAAAGTTGTCAACCATGATGATGTCGATGTTGTGCTTACCTCATTTGTCGTCTAGCGTTGAAGGAATATTTCCGGCAGTCAACAGAATGAAGACTAAAGTAAGAAACAGACTGAGCACTGGAACGATAACAGGACTTCTACATTCCAAAAGGAATACGTGAATTGTGCCCGATTACAACTTCCCTACTGGAACGGAATTTCTATGTTTGATGACTAATGACATTTACAACGATGGTGGGAAAACGCCGCAGGTCGCACAAAGGAATGGTCCAATCCGACATGTCGAAACCCATCCTGAGATTTTTATGCAGGAAGGATACAATAAAAGAAATGCATTGTAAAAATATTAGCCACTAAGACGCATTACAGGTATTTCTAAAAATCTGTTTAAGTTGCGCGGTTTCGCATCACGAGGAATCGCCTGTAACAGTGTTTAGTACATCAGTTCTTCCTGTCAAACGCGCGAATCGGCCGTGACAACACAGCATGGCGCCGCGTAGCTCAAATATTCAGAATGATACACGCGAATTTTTAGCACCTATGTCTGATGACTCGTAGCATTAATGTTTTGAATAATAGACAGTTCATGTCGACAGCTAAACTGTTCCGGATGTAATCCTTACCAAGGTGACACGCAGAGGAAAATGAAAATAGTGATTGATGGTCAATCAATCAAGACTTCGTTGAAATGAAATATTTCTTACAAATACATCATTTCACGACAATTCCTGTAGTTAAGTTATTATCCTAATTCTTGTATATTTTGTAGCCATACACCGATTTTTATTTCTGTCTGGACCACAGTGATCCTACCACACCGAGTATGAGATTTTTCTGACAAAGAATTTTCCTCTACTCTACATTGAATGGTGTTGTATTCTCGTAATGAAATAAAAGTATCCGACCCTAAACGCGATGAATTTGTGCAGTCAATGCTTGATGAAGTAGAGTGCGTTGAGATTCAACGATGACTCAGCTCTCGATTTAGCGTTAGTCGAGGAAGAGGAAAGTGAAAAAACCGGCTTTGAGCGCTATGGAACTGGACTTCAGAGGTCGTCAAATGGCTCTGAGCACTATGGGACTCAACTTCTGAGGTGGTCAGTCCCCTAGAAGTTAGAACAACTTAAACCTAACTAACCTAAGAACATCACACACATACATGCCCGAGGCAAGATTCGAACCTGCGACCATAGCGGTCGCGCGGTTCCGGACTGAAGCGCCTAGAACCACTCGGCCACACCGGCCGGCAGGAAAATGAAAATTAGGTGGAAAATGAAACGGCGGTAGAAGCAACTAGGTCAAAAGACAGGAAAACAAAAGTTTGCTGTTTTAATTATAGCACACCAATAGCCAGTGACTGTTGAAAAAGAAAAGAAGGTTCTAGGAAGTTTGTGTAAAACTCTGTTTCGTTCTGTTTACTTCCTGATTGAAGAAGTTTACGATTTATATTATTTCATTGCTAAGGATCCTACTCTTATAATAAAAACTTAACTCCTCCCAAACAGGCCATGAAGGCCCAACGGTACCGACCGGCTGCCGTGTCATCCACAGTCCATAGGCGTCACTGGATGCGGATACGGAGGGGCATGTGGTCAGCACACCGCTCTCCAGGCCGTATGTCAGTTTCTGAGACCGAGACCGGCTTCTCAGTTTGCCTCACAAGGGCTGAGTGCACCCTGCTTGCAAACAGCGCTCAGCAGACCGGATGGTCACCCATCCTAGTGATAGCCCAGCCCGACAGTGCTTAACTTCGATAATCTGAGCGGAACCGGTGTTACCACTGCGGCAAGACCGTTGGCCTACTCTTATAATCCATTAGTAATTTATCACTCTGCAGTTTTGTAATAGTAAAAAACAGTTCCTTGTACACGAAATTTTTGTTACTTTAAATTATTTATTCAAAAAGAAATTACTTACAGTACATTGTAAGTTACGTTTTTAAGTATGTTCACCATAATATATTAATAAACATTAAGATTAGATTCATTAAAAGACAATTCCGACCTGATAACACTGCTGCGATAGTCGTATTGTTGCAGACCGTGAAACATGGCAGCTCCATTGTCGATGCGCCATGGAGGAAATTAGGGCAGTGATTCGCTTTTTGTTGGAAGAAAGTGTTAAACGTGCGGAAATTATTCGTCGAACGCAAGCGCAGTAAGGTGACAGCTGTTTATCATGAAGCAATATCTATGAACGGATAGAGCGCTTCAAACTGGGAAGAACTTCTCTATGTGACGAGGTAAGATCTGGCAGGCCATCGACGTCAACATCTGAGGACAATTAGGAAACCGTTGAGGGTATGGTGTTAGAAAACAGACGAATCACAGTGGACGAAATCGCCAATACCTTACATGTCATGCCGCGCGGGATTAGCCGAGCGGTCTCAGGCGCTGCAGTCATGGACTATGCGGTTGGTCCCGGCGAAGGTACGAGTCCTCCCTCGGGCATGGGTGCATGTGTTTGTCTTTAGAATAAATTAGGTTAAGTGGTGTGTAAGCTTAGGGAAAAAAGATATCTTCATTTAACGTTTTAATAAAGTTTCATGTCTGTCTGTCTAAACATGCTAATCTCCACAACTACCAGACGGATTTTCATGGGATTTTCTCTGGTACTGCAGCATAGTTGGGGTGTCGTGTAGACTATATTTTGTCAAAATCGGACCACGGAAAAAATGTATTATACATCTCCTCCAAAACCACTCGATCGATTTAAACCAAAGTTTTTCAATCGCTGCGGAAGTAAGAACTACCTACCTATCAAGAGAGATAAGTGTGTGTGGGGGAGGGGAGGGGAGGGTGGGGGGAGAAGTGTAAGTCATGACGTGCAAGTACTCGAAGTTTATTGACTTCCAGTTGCAATAAACTTTACACATACTTTCAAACCTTAGCGAAATTTTTTCTCGCTGGTAACTCCCCTCCCCACCCCTCTCCCCCTCACATAATGATCGCTTACTACATTTTCGTGTCAGGCATGACGGTTTAATTTATTTCTTCTTTACTACGAACTGTATTCGCGACACTTTTTTCAGCCAGTGCTCATATACAGCACTGAATATACATGCAAAATTATACTATTGTACGACACATAGTTCAGGAGATTAAACACTGAGATGCGTGAAAAACTGCCGCATCGTGTATGACGCCAGATTTTATTACTTCTTTGACATTAGCTCTACTCGCACCACATTTAGCACACAGTATTCACATACGCGGGGGGTGGGGAGGGGGTGAGAAAGGAGGACAGAGAAAGGGAGGAGGTGGAGATGGACGAGAATTCGAGATGGAGGAGGCGGACAGAAAGAAGGGGGAGGAGGAGATGACAGAGCCATGGTGAGGGGGGGGGGCGGTGCAGAGAGATGGCCAGAGAGAGGCGGAAGTAGCAGACCGACTAATGGAAATTAAATACATACCCAGGAAACGCCGGGTACTCAGCTAGCTCGTAAATAAAAGGCAAGCTGTGAACTGCGTACCTGCAGCTCTCGGTCTTAAAATCCATTGAAAGAAGTGTAGGACTTAAGTTCGCGCCACGAATACTCCCATGTCTGCAGGTTTCTGCAAAAACCTGCTCAGCTTTTTTGAGATGGAAAGCTGCGTCAAAGACGTCATTCGGCGTAACTCCGTCGGGTAACCATAGCAAAAAATTTCCCACTTGGAATAACAGAACTAGATTTCGCTGCTTACGTTTCCACGCTCCACGGAATCACCAATCTTACTTTCCAGTCAGCGAAACGATGTATACGGAGTGACTGATATGTGCCACAACAGCGTGACTCTCGGTACGAAGACAAAACACAAGCAATAGGAAACGAGCAGTGAACATCAAACACGAAGGGGTGCTGAAAAGTAATGACTCCGAATTTTGTTATTTGAACACTCTTAAAAGTTTTTCAATAAGAAAACGTTATTAACATTCTACATCTTTTCGTGTCTACATACTTGCCGTTCTCTACCGCTAGAGATTCTGAAATGTAGCGTTTAACACGGCGGTGTGTAACGCAACTATGTCGGCGCTTGAGAAACAGCGTGCTGTAATCCAGTTTCAAATTCGAAGAATTCGTCCACTCTCTCCTTCAGTATGAAAATACTAGACCACGTACGAGCGCTGCGACATCTGCAAAAATCAGACGCCTTGGGTTCACTGTCAATCATCCTTTATACAGTCCCCACTTGGTCCTGTCCGATTTTCATATTTTTCCACAACTGAAGGAACACCCTCGAGGACTTCGCTTCGATAGTGATGAAGCGTTGCAGGCCACTAGTAGGTGGCTTGCGGAGTATGATGTAGATGTTGAGAAAGTGTAGAGTCCAGGTTCAAATATCTTGCTTAGGCAGCCAGAGATAGCGATCATGTGTGTATAAGGTGTACTTGCTTCTGAAAATGCGCATGTTTTTTTTTCTGTTGAAGGCTTGGTGTGTAGCTTAATGTGCAATAGTCTCTTCGTTTGCCTTTCTACAACTCAATATGTCTCTTTACGGTGAGTAGCAATCTGTCCTTTCCATAACTGTTGAGAAATAAATACGTAGACATGAAGAGTAAAGATGTAGAATATTAATAACGGTGGTTGTATTTAAAAAAAAAGCTTTAAGAATTTTCACATAAAAAGAATGGCGTTATATACTTTGCGCGCCCTTGTGAAATGACCCATATCTCAACAACTAATTGTTTTCAGTTTTACGTTTATAGTACTTTCTTTTATAATTTTGAGCCGTACTATCTCTTAAGAATATGAGATACTGAAACCCAGAGAATTTTATTTGATCAAATCGTCATGATCAGAGCATACGAAAATACAACATGCCTCAACAGTTTGATGAATTCGTTGATGTATGAAGGTGACATGTACAAAAAATGCGTGCACGCATGTGCGAATGATAAAGACATAGCGCACAGCTCAAGGTAGTACCAAGTTGCACAAATTTGCGTTTTATTGCAAGTCTAACATACAGAAAACGCACGAACAGAAGAACGGATTAGCATAGGCTAACTTTAGTTACATCTTTTTACAAACATAGTCAAATATTAATAAAATATACCAACAGGCCCAATAGCGTTGTAGTTGATGAAATTTGACTCTTTTCCATAAATAAGGAATAACGAACATCGAAACACACGAACAGCTGGTACTTTCACTCGGTAGCGTTTTGGCGGAATCGTCATGGCATAGTACGGCCTCTTCAGTATTCGTTCAGCGGCGCATCATACGGTTCTTGGCGCGTAGGGAGTTTGTGACTCACTAGCGACGGCATGGAAGGCGATGCCCCTTGGCAGTCGCGTGATGGTGCCACACAATGAAGCTATCGATAAAAGATCAGTCACGATTCCTGAGTCATGGGTAGCTGGCATTTTCGTTGAACTTACAGCTCACCACAAGAAATAGTTTGCCATAATGAATGCAAGAAGGAAGGAAGTTTGAGTTCAACGTACCGTTGACACTGAGGTCGTTAAAGACAAACTGTTCAGTCGCATACGGATAGTGAAGAAAAGCGACGATGACATATTTAAGAAAGCAATGTGCCATATGCCTAAATGTAATTTAGGGGACCCATAGGAAATATGAAGATGAGAAGCCGAGCATGAATTCAGCGTCTTATTCACTCCATCGCCTAGATCGCTCAAATAACTCAGCAAATAGGAAATCGTTGACTGGTGTTACAGCGAAAGACAAAACACAAGCAATAGGAAACGAGCAGTGAAAATTAAACACGAAGGGGTGCTGAAAAGTAATGCCTCCGAATTTTGTTATTTGAACACTCTTAAAAGTTTTTCAATAAGAAAAGTGCTAATGATTGTCCGTAACGAGGGCTCTAGAAATTTACACCTACCTGAAAAAAAATAAAATCAGCAAGCAGTCCACACTAAGAAACACCACTTTCTTAGACATCTGGCTCCCCGTTGTCGACTGCTTCACCTAAAAATACTCACCAGCTTCGTAGATTAAAACAATTTTACATTTTTATTTAACCTCAAATATTTCTTTTGGTGTTTTATTGGAAAGGTATGAATTTGAAATTTTGAACATGTCGAAATAGAACATTTCTTAAAGCTAAAGCACGCTAATAACTTTAATATATCGAATTGTGCAGTTTTTTTTTTTTGGGTAATCATGACGTGACCCTATCCCTCAGTTGTCTCTGGGCACTAACTTTTTATATCGTTACGGACAATCATTAGCACTTTACAATGACACATGAGATAATGGTGTGTTTCGATGTTTTATCCTGGGAGCTTCTCTACAGGAAAAGGTAAGTTGTATATTCTTACTGTACTTATACTGCACATATTTACTTTGTTTCTCACTCCCTCTATAGGCGGCTCTGTTGATCTCTCGGTAAAGCGCTTGAGTGGAAACCAACGGGTTTCAGGATCGAATCTCACTCGGACCTTGGATTTTCCAGACTGGATTTTAACCTAGCTTTCACCTCTCAGCGATGTGAGGAATAGCCAAAAACGACACGTGGTTCGGAATCCACGTTAAAATTTAGGTCCCCATTCCCAGGCTGGAAAGTGGGTAGATTGGGGACACGCAAATCGCCGAAGTGGCATCCAGTTGAAAGACTCGCACCAGGCCAGTGAGCCACATCTCCTACATGTGAAGTATTTATATATCCACCGTATTATCCATTAAAATTGGCAGTTTCAGATTCACTGGCAAATGGCGAAATCGGTCTCGTGGACCTTGTAAAGCTCCTTTTAGCAACTGGAGCGTTTTCTCGTGAAGTTACTGTAACTGTTCTTGTGGAGACTGCGACTCAGAATCTGTGCACTCGCGCCTTATTGACATCATTAGAATTTTGAGAAAGGTCCAGTTAATGGTGTGAGGAACATGGGGCCTTGTACCGCCCGATAGCACAAATCGTTGGCTGTAGCCACTGCAGAATGAGATACACTTAGGGCAACTGTGTGGCAAGAAGAGTGGGCACAGACCCTTCCAGGAGGGCTACAACACCACAAGAGGGTAGGACTGTTCGACTCTCTCTATTAAAGAGATGACAACAGCTAAAACTCGCCAAGGGTTAGTCACCACGAATGGTCCGGAACAGATTACTCGAAGCTGGGTTGAGATTTGTAGTTGCCATGCGTCTTGTACCGTGACCCTAGACCACAAACAGAGAGACTTTTATAGTGTAGAGCCAGAGTCAACAACGGACATGGCGTGGCATTATGTACCGCTCACCGATGAGACTCACTTCCGTGTGTGATAATTGGATCGATGCCAACGTATCCTTAGACGACTTGGTGAAAGGCCACGGTAAGCAGCAATTATTGAGACCCATACCACTGAAACTCCAGCTATTGTGGTGTGGAGAGCTACTGGAGACTACAAAAGGACTGATCTGGTAATTATTGAACGGAGGCTGAATGCTCATCAGTATGTAGCAAGAATGGTAAACCTTGTTGTCATATCCTTTGCGATTAGGGTACCAAATTGAATATTCCAGCTGGATGGTGCACACCCCCACACTGCAACTTACGCCTCGATAAATTTAAGGAACCTTGTCTGACCTGCTCGGTCCGTAGAGTTTGTCTGGGAAGCTGTATGCGAGGTGATTCAGCTGCACTTGCAGATCTCGTTTTCTGCAACCCACAGTGTTATATCTGCCCTTCAGAAACCACGGTCAAGATTTTCATATTTTCTCACTCGCTACGTGGGAACTATTGGTCCTACAGAAAAAATGAGCAGGATCTTTTTGTTGAAAATTTAACATCGTTAAATTTTGAACTGGGATACGTTCTCAACGGATGCCGTAGTTTTCCAGATATTCAAGGAAAACGTACGAAAGTGACCTCCAAATGCACACCTACTCCCACATTCAGTCCCCACCGGTCAGGATTTCTAGTATGTTGTTCATGGCACTCCTTCCTGCTACTGTACAAAAATTTTGCGACCACACGAATTATTTACCACATTCGACTTCTTTTTGTTCTTCATTGACTGGCCATATTAAGCTATCGGCCTAGAGAGCACTTAAAAATGGTAAAACTGACATCTTCGTAAATTTTACCTAACAGTTTTGTGAATTTTAACAGAATAAAATAAATAATTACATCACTGTATTCACAGGACCTTCTGACTACGGATCTAATGTGCTTATAAGATTTAAGTTTGAATTTTCAACATAGTTAGTTTTACAAAAGTCATTGTTCTTTTATTACCCCCATGGGCACGTTTAAATTAACAATGAAATACCAGACTATGCTGATGGCGTAATCGCCCAGTCAATAGAGATTAAAAAATGTCGAATATCCCAAATAGTTTGTGCTATTGGAAATTTTTGTACAGTGGTAGAAGGGAACGTCACAAACAACATACTAGAAATGCGGGTGGAAGTGCATTTGAAGGTAACTTTTGTACGTTTTTGTTGAGTAACTCGAAAACCGTACCATCCAGCGAAAAAGCATCCCAGTACAAAACTCAAGTACTTTGAATTCCCTACAAAAAGGTCCTGTTCCTTTTTTTCTGCCAAAACGAACATGCCGTGTATTCTTGCCCGTGGCACATGGGGGCCACACACTATATTTCTGTCGTTGCTGGACATCGGTTCCGAATTTAATGTGAGCTTAATCTTTTAGTACCCTGTACGTGATGAACATTACCACAATTTTTAAGAAATATCGGACTTACGCTTCATGAGACACTTTCAAACTTTGTAAGTGTAATAAGGGCAAAAATAACCGGAATAAGTGGAATGTTTCTGTCAATCATCAGATTTAGACATATCGGTCAGAGTCATTTCAAGGTAGCTTAATGGTTCTGAGCACTATGGGACTCAACTGCTGAGGTCATAAGTCCCCTAGAACTTAGAACTACTTAAACCTAACTAACCTAAGGACAACACAAACATCCATGCCCGAGGCAGGATTCGAACCTGCGACCGTAGCGGTCGCGCGGTTCCAGACTGTAGCGCCAGACAAGGTAGCTTAAACTCATATACTCAAAGCTGTCACTTGGCGTTTAAGACCCAAAGTTGCGGCCTTGTCGCGCGCAATTCTGGCTGCAGACAGCCGCCCATCTTCCACAAGAAATCTAGTAAAAAATTTCAAGTCCACGTACGCTGTGGTTCTCTATACTGTCTCTCAGAATGTCAAAAATCCGTTCTTAATTTTAATTGCGGCATGAGTTACGTTAAATGTTTTTAAATAGATTAAATTCTCCCGTTCGTAAACAGCTTCAAACTTATCACGTTGTACCTCAAATGCTATTGATCTCACAGCAAGACTGTTTTTCATTGATTACCAAAATATCTGGCTCGGCAAAGAGACTTTAGAGATTTTCATATTGCATTGCGTTTCTTGTACATAAGATTTTATCCAACTGTGTCAATATTTAACTCGTAACAAGTATGTAGTTTAACGTTTTGTCTTACAAAACTACAAAAGTAATGTACAATTCTGAAATTATTACTCTCAGTAGTTCCTATAAGTACGTCAAAAATCTTTTTCTTAATTTTAACTGGGACCGATGTCGCGCTGGTAATTGAAATTTTCACGCCCAGAGAAGTTTTCTTCTTACCATAACATGTCTCGAAAACTATTACACACGTATGAACTAATATCTTGACGCCTGTATAAAATGAAATACATCTCAAATGCAGTCTAACTTACCGTAAGGAGATGATGGGAGCTGACTCAAAAGTATTCCTTAGTCTAGTATTTTACTGATCTCCCACAGCTATAGTTGTATAGAACAACACTTGCCCGCGAAAGGCAAAGGTCCCGAATTCGAGTCTCACTCCGGCACACAGTTTTAATCTGCCAGGAAGTTTCATGTCGTTGTATACATCGAAACAATCAGCAACCAGCTGCATAAAAGAAATTTTATTTTCTTAACCAGTTTCGGGCACTTAGCGGCCTTCTTCAGACTGTTATAACTGTTGCATTATTTGCAAGTGTCAACAATAAGATGCGCGCAGAATGTCACTCGTAAATAATGCGATTGTTTTAATCTTTTCAAGAAGGGCACTAAGTTCCCGAAACCGGTTAAGGAAATAATATTTCTTTTATGCAACTGGCTCAAATGGCTCTGAGAACTATGGGACTTAACTTCTGAGGTCATCAGTCCCCTAGAACTTGGTACTACTTAAACCTAACTAACCTAAGGACATCACACACATCCATGCCCGAGGCAGGATTCGAACCTGCGACCCTAGCGGTCGGGCATGATTCAACCTGCGACCGTAGCGGTCGAGCGGTTCCAGACTGAAGCGCCTAGAACCGCTCGGCCACAACGGCCGGCTTATGCAACTGGTTGCTGATTATTTCGATATAGTTCTTCGTCTCATAACAGCATAGAAACTGATGGAAATAAGTTCACAAACAAAAGATTTAAAGGAAGTAAGAGGTTCGTTAAAGTACACTATACACTAATCAGACAGTGAGGAAACGTCCGGCCCCGGTAGCTGAGTGGTCCAGAGCGACGGAATGTCTATCCTAAGGGCCCGGGTTCGGTTACCGGCTGGGTCGGAGATTTTCTCCGCCCAGGGACTGGGTGTTGTGTTGTCCTAATCATCATCATTTCATCCCCATCGACGCGCAAGTCACCGAAGCGGCGTCAAATCGAAAGACTTGTACCAGGCGAACAGTCTACCCGACGGGAGGCCGTCGTCACACGACATTATTATTATTAGTGAGGAAACACCAGCTTAATTCAGAGTCAGTGGAACTGTCGGTGTCGCTGCTCGTTGTAACTGGATCACTCATTTCACACGATTTACAGGCATCTGGTGTCACTTTTTCAACTTGTAAAGTTGCTATCAAATCGTCGCTTATAACAGTTACAGAGTTTTTCGTTAAGTTTTGAAGCACAGAGACTTCATAGTAATCGAAGTTCTTGGCTGAACTGGATAACATCTGACAGGAATGAAACCTTTTGAATTTCCTTGTGTGTTACAAGTTTTCTTTATCTTCTTCCGATCAGAGCTGCCATATTGACGTTGTTGATATCGTTTGTCTAGCCTTTTTTAAAGCTGTGTCACGCTTTCACCCATGTTTCATCATGCCAAACGATACCGTCAAAATTTGACCCGTCTAATGCCCTAAGAAAGCTGCATCTCCAGGTTGCAAAATCTTGGCGTATCGTTAAGAACTTGCGACCAGAAATAGACTTGTAGCAGAGTTCTAACTTTTTTACGGTTCGTGTCAAGGATGTGTTACTACTCTAAAGCAAGTCCACCGCTGAAAGGGTAGCTTGTAGCTTTATCAGTGTCAGTTACTCCCTCCTTGACTATTATGCGGGTCTCTCACAACGAATAGCATCTTCCTGAAAAGAGTCGAATTTTGTGACCACCTTCTCGAGATGCCTCTTCTTCCCAAGTGTCAGCAATTTAGCTGAGACGCATAATTATTCTTTTGCGAATTTCTTTTCGTAGATTCGTATCACGGTCATTGGCTAATTTGTAGAGTAGCCGCAATTCACTCCAGGAGCTTGTCCAAAGGAAAGGGAGGCGCTCCTGCACCCCTTTCTCTCTGAAAATATTTCCTCAAGGAACACACGAATTTACGCGACTGACTACATGCAATCACGCCAAGTCCGACACTGTGACCGCGTATAATCACGCGAAGTCCAACGCTTTGTGAAGGTTTCCTATCAGTGTGCACCACAGTCTGCCCATCTTTCGACTACTTCCATCACACATCGTAAGGCACGCGAAGCTAAAAGTCACCCAAAACTTTCACTACAATGGCTCACAGACGCACTGGCTGGTACAATGTTTTAAGTGGCGACACAGTGCGAGCCGACGTTGCCACTGCCAGCATAGCTCCGACTGGCGTGCTGGTGGAGGAAGCCGTGCAGCGTGCTGTCAAGTGACAATTAGTTTAAATCAGGCTTACAGTCCGACAAACGACATACGAAACAAATATTTTGAATTCCTGGAAAAAAAAAATTTCGACAACCAGAGAGGAAACTTAGATTTGTTGGAAGGATTCTGGAAAAGAGCAAAGCATATGCAAAGTAATAAACATACAAGACGCTAGTGCAACCAATTCTAGAGTATTGTCCCAGAGTTTGAAGTCCTTATGAAGTAGGCATGACAGCTGACATATGATGTATTCAGAGACGCTTTACTAGGATTGTAATCTGTCGGTATAGCCCACACGAAACCGTAACAGAAATGTCGGAGAACTTTAATGGGAGTACTTGAAAGAAAGACGACGTAGTTCTTATGACGCCGTATTAGGTATATTTAGAGTACATGTATTTGAAGAAGTTTACTTGACCATTATGCTGGCACCAATGTACACTCCTGGAAATGGAAAAAAGAACACATTGACACCGGTGTGTCAGACCCACCATACTTGCTCCGGACACTGCGAGAGGGCTGTACAAGCAATGATCACACGCACGGCACAGCGGACACACCAGGAACCGCGGTGTTGGCCGTCGAATGGCGCTAGCTGCGCAGCATTTGTGCACCGCCACCGTCAGTGTCAGCCAGTTTGCCGTGGCATACGGAGCTCCATCGCAGTCTTTAACACTAGTAGCATGCCGCGACAGCGTGGACGTGAACCGTATGTGCAATTGACGGACTTTGAGCGAGGGCGTATAGTGGGCATGCGGGAGGCCGGGTGGACGTACCGCCGAATTGCTCAACACGTGGGGCGTGAGGTCTCCACAGTACATCGATGTTGTCGCCAGTGGTCGGCGGAAGGTGCACGTGCCCGTCGACCTGGGACCGGACCGCAGCGACGCACGGATGCACGCCAAGACCGTAGGATCCTACGCAGTGCCGTAGGGGACCGCACCGCCACTTCCCAGCAAATTAGGGACACTGTTGCTCCTGGGGTATCGGCGAGGACCATTCGCAACCGTCTCCATGAAGCTGGGCTACGGTCCCGCACACCGTTAGGCCGTCTTCCGCTCACGCCCCAACATCGTGCAGCCCGCCTCCAGTGGTGTCGCGACAGGCGTGAATGGAGGGACGAATGGAGACGTGTCGTCTTCAGCGATGAGAGTCGCTTCTGCCTTGGTGCCAATGATGGTCGTATGCGTGTTTGGCGCCGTGCAGGTGAGCGCCACAATCAGGACTGCATACGACCGAGGCACACAGGGCCAACACCCGGCATCGTGGTGTGGGGAGCGATCTCCTACACTGGCCGTACACTACTGGTGATCGTCGAGGGGACACTGAATAGTGCACGGTACATCCAAACCGTCATCGAACCCATCGTTCTACCATTCCTAGACCGGCAAGGGAACTTGCTGTTCCAACAGGACAATGCACGTCCGCATGTATCCCGTGCCACCCAACGTGCTCTAGAAGGTGTAAGTCAACTACCCTGGCCAGCAAGATCTCCGGATCTGTCCCCCATTGAGCATGTTTGGGACTGGATGAAGCGTCGTCTCACGCGGTCTGCACGTCCAGCACGAACGCTGGTCCAACTGAGGCGCCAGGTGGAAATGGCATGGCAAGCCGTTCCACAGGACTACATCCAGCATCTCTACGATCGTCTCCATGGGAGAATAGCAGCCTGCATTGCTGCGAAAGGTGGATATACACTGTACTAGTGCCGACATTGTGCATGCTCTGTTGCCTGTGTCTATGTGCCTGTGGTTCTGTCAGTGTGATCATGTGATGTATCTGACCCCAGGAATGTGTCAATAAAGTTTCCCCTTCCTGGGACAATAAATTCACGGTGTTCTTATTTCAATTTCCAGGAGTATATATCTCGCCTAGGGATCATGAGAAAAAGATGGGAGAGATTACTGCGCGATAAAGAGGCAAATAGTCATTTTTCCGCACTCAGTGAGTGGGTGAAATAGAACAAAACATCGCTAAAATTGGCAGAAAGTACCATGCGCTGTATACAGACTAGCGTAGTATATACGGGTTGTTAGGGTTATAGGTGCAGATATTGTAAGTGCTGGTACCTTCTTCATAGTACCCAGTTTAGTGTGTTTCCTGTGCCCAAAAGTCTTCCCACAAACACACCGCATAATTTACTATCTGATGTTTCTGTACAGCCGTAACTGCAGCGCGAAGTGGACTGCGCCTTTTAGGATCGACTATGCGGTTTGCATTCACGCCTCGTCACTTCAGTATTGGAACTGATACCCAGGGGAAAGTAAAAATTAATTGCTTACGTGTACCAAGCGTACTTGGAGGTACTAATCAACGTAAAAACATACTACTCTAATAGCTATAATTATTAATCTGCAAATTAAGTAAATATTGATATGGTGCGATTCAGTATGCTGTCCTCTGTCATCAGTAGAAATGTCTGTACTTATACCCTTGATCCTCTGATGAAGATATAGAAACTACCAATTCATAGATGCATTGATCCATGGTGTATGATGTAACGGCATTTTTTCAAACTGTGACTTACTGATTAATTTGAACAGTTTCGATTTAACACGTACTTTCCTCTTTCCAAACGGTGTTGAGACGCACGAAGGACTTCCGATTTTCTTTCAGTACCGGCAGCACTCAGACACGTATGAAGGCCGTTTCGTTTAAAAAACAAATCTTACAATCTTTACAGTAAATTATAATAGTCAAACAGTTGCAGGATAAAGATTGATTGAAATCCTTGACCACGGTTTTGGTATATTCCTTTGGCACGATTGTTTTATGCACCTCCACTGCAGGATGTGATTTTAGCGTATTTTTGCGTATGATGAAGGTATATTTAGATATACCGAAACCGTGGTCAAGGATTTCAGTAAATCTTAATCCTGCAACTGTTTGGCTGTTATCATTTACAGTGAAGATTTTCA
Source organism: Schistocerca nitens (assembly GCF_023898315.1). Classification (NCBI taxonomy): domain Eukaryota; kingdom Metazoa; phylum Arthropoda; class Insecta; order Orthoptera; family Acrididae; genus Schistocerca; species Schistocerca nitens. The sequence goes on along the minus strand of NC_064614.1, from coordinate 933,872,201 downwards.
ACAGTTGCTGCTTCAGTCATGTTTAAAATTTTGAAATCTTACAGTGTCACTGAGGAATTCCTAAAACTGCTTCTTCTTTCAGCTTTTTAGCTGGCTGGATATCTTTCATAGTTATTTAGCTGAACGAAGGTTACAACATAAGGCAAGATCCCACCAGAAACCATTGTTCTTAAAATTTTGGTTTCGTCACTGCGGTATCACAGCTAATAGGTTTTTCAGCGCATCTTCCGCTTTTCTGTTGCGATCTAATTAGCGTCGTACGTAACCCTCTACAGTAGCGTCAGCCAGGACTACAAAGACTTTAGCCCTTTTTGAAGGTAGCAGCAACTTACTCGTTTCCTGTTAATTCAGGGTTGGTTATGATTGAGAAGAAATTATACATACTTGCTGGTCGTCTTGGCTTAAATTTAGTACAAATGAAGATATTAGGGTTTATTGGGACTCCTGTAAGTAGTGATATACTTCAATTTGCTTAGCTACATATGCCACAAGTTATTAACTAAATTTTTTTCTGTTGTTCACAAGGATTGATTTTAGGCTAGATTTTAAATTACATTTCCATCTGTCAGATTTTTATGCTAATGATCAACTGATTAAAGATTTTTGTGCTTGCATGTTGAACGCGATCCTGCGCGACTGACAGGTTTAGTAATGACTATAGTCGTTTTCTTTTAATGTTGTAACTGCCGACGTTCCTCTACTCTTCTCAAAATGTGATGGATTATTTAATCTACTATGCTTGCTATTAGCTGGAAATGATATTCAGTGAAGATTGGTTCAAATGGTTCAAATGGCTCTGAGCACTATGGGACTCAACTGCTGAGGTCATTAGTCCCCTAGAACTTAGAACTAGTTAAACCTAACTAACCTAAGGACATCACACACATCCATGCCCGAGGCAGGATTCGAACCTGCGACCGTAGCGGTCTCGCGGTTCCAGACTGCAGCGCCAGAACCGCGCGGCCACTTCGGCCGGCTTTCAGTGAAGACTAAAGGTGCGAATGATTATGAGTAACAATATTTAATTTCCCAACGTGAGAATCGCGAAAATACTACGGTGCAACATGAAACTAGATGATCGTGTTACAAACTATCTTGTATGAGGCACAATCGCACCCATACATAGATGCCTTGAATAATAACATCTTGGCAGCTCTTGTAAATAATTTTTATAATGACTGGTTAACTTAGAAGCCACATCATCATGTTAGATATCTTAAATCATGACATTAAACTAGTGACATCGAAGGAACCAAACGTTTCTTGTCTATGAATAAACGACGCCATTAGCGACTCGCCAGATAACCTGATAACATAGAGGAACGACTAACTGTGGACCCAGGCTCTCTGCTTACCTGACGAATCGCTAATTGCATCATTTATTCATAGACAAGGTATGTTTGGTCTCGTCCATGTCGCAAGTTAAAGGTCATTATTTAACATATCTAACCCGATGGTGTGGCTTCTAAGCTACGAAACCGGTCGTTACACAAATTATTTACAAGAACAGGCAAGTGATAATTATTCAAAATAAACGACCTTGAAAATGTCTTTAAGCTTGAACTTAAGATTTTCTTGGCTCTTGGAAATGCAGATCAGTTATTTTCTGGCTTGTCACTATAAGCCTTCTTTTGTATCATGGTCACTCCATTTTCTATATGCTTCCAATACATAAACTCCTGTGTTTAAATTATGCAGTCTGGACAATAACATGGTGACCCTCACGAGGCGTCATGCTAATGCAACCTCTAGCCTCTGTTTCGATCGCTGTTCCAAATAGTCCAACACATTTAAAATGGGATTGAAGGTCGGCTGATTTAGTCAGCAAATCGAGACGCTGTAGGGTGCAACATTCAGTAACATATACTTTCAGCCTTGTGAATATAGTTGTCTTCTTAGAAGACGGGAGAGTCCACAGCATACTCATTACGAAGACGTGGAAGAAAGAGTAATATATGGTCACCCAAAATGTTGAAATGAACTTTCTGGTTTATGTTAGCGAATGCCTGAGTGAGTGTGCCCATGTGACTATACGAAAACCACCCTTAAAACTTCAGGCAAACACCTCCGGCCTGAATTACGCTCCCCACACCCTATCGGTTAAACGTCTCATTTTGTGTTCGATGCACAGAATGCCTTGCATTTCAAGCGGCAACCGTCCGCCAATGAATAGCAGCAGCAGGGAAGTAATCAATTTTGAAACACTTTACGGGTTCCATACCAGGAGCGAATTATATAGTTTCACCTGTGGTAGTTTAGTTTTTGAATCTCTGCGTATTAATCTACTTTACTAGATGCAGTTCTTGCGTTTTCGTCAGTGTCCACGAGTTCTGCAGAGCGTATCGTAGTCCGTTTTTTTTTTTTTTGTCTGTGTAGTGCAGTTTTCCACGGTCTTTAGTATGGGCAGGGACTGTGATAGCTGTGAGCGGATGCGTGCCGAGTTGGTGACACTTCGCTCTCAGATCCGGACTTTGTTGGCTTCGATTACACTGCTTGAGGCTGCAGTGGATGGGTATCACTGTTGTAGGCTGGCCGTAGGGACGTCCCTAACGACCCACGAGTCCGTCGATCAGTGCCCACTGGTGCCCAGCCCAGTTACTGCTCGCATTGAGGTTGAGCCCTCACCAGTGGTCGAGTGAGAGGTCGCCTCGGGACGTGGTAGGCGACGAAAGACTTTGGGAGGGGGCCGAACGAAAGGGCTTCCCAGTTAATCTGTTAAACGGGTTTCAGGTGCTGTCTGTGGCTGACACTGTCCCTCAGTCAGATGCAGTCGCTTGTACTGTTTCAGGGGAAACCTCTCAGCCTGCAAGATTCGGGCAGTCACACAAGGTGGGGTTACTGATAGTAGGGAATTCCAATGTTAGGCGCGTAATGCGGCCCCTAAGGGACATGGTGCCAAGGAGGGGAAGAAAGCCAATGTGCGCTCTGTGTGCATATTGGGTGGAGACATGGAACGGGTCCTACTGGATGCTATGAAGAGCACAGGGTGCAGCCAACTGCAGGTGGTGGACCACGTCGGTTCGAATGATGTGTGTCGCTTTGGACTGGAAGAGATTCTCTCTGGTTTCGAGCAGCTACCTGAAGTCGTTAAGCCAGTCTTGCTTCTAGATGAAAGCGGAGCTCACCATTTGCAACATAGTCGACAGGACCGATTGCGTACCTCTGGTACAAAGCCTAGTGGACGGTCTGAATTAGAAGCTCGGACGATTCTGCGACCGTGTAGGCTGCAGATTCCCCGACTTGCGCCATAGGGTGGTGGGGTTTCGGGTTCCGCTAAATAGATCAGGAATCCATTACACGCAGGAGGTGGCTACGCGGTAGCGGGGCTGTGCGGCATGGACTGAGCGATTAGAAGGCCACAGGGAAACACAGAAAGGGTGCAGTATAAAAGGGTGCAGGTCGATCACAGGAAGAACGTAGACCTAGGAACCATCAGTATAACAGTTGTAAATTGTGGTAGCTGTGTTGGGGAAGTACCAGAGTTCCAAGCGCTAACAGAAAGCTCTGAGCTCAAAACATTATAGACACTGTTCAGAAAGGATAGGCTAAACACAATGCGGTGGCCTGTTTCCTGCTGTTGCAAGTAATTTACCTCGAAGTGAAATTGAAGTAGATAGTTCCTGTGAGTTAGTATGGGTAGAGGTCATTCTTGGCAACCGGAATAAAATAATAATTGGACCCTTTTATCGACCTCCCGTCTCAGGTAATACAATTACTGAAAGGTTCAAAGAAAACTTGAGTCTAATTTCAAGTACTTACATGTACCCGTCTACATAGTTGGCGAAAATACATGATTAAATCCAGAAGTACTCATCAAACATCATCCGAAATTGTGCTAAATGCATTCTCTCAAAATTATTTCGAGCAATTAGTTCATGAGCCAACGCGAATAATAAACAGCTGTGAAAACACAGTTGACCTCTTAGCAACAAATAATTCTGAACTAATAACGAGTATCAAAACGGATACAGGGATTAGTGAACACACGGTTGTGGCGAGACAAACTCTCAAATCCTCCAAAAATAAACGAAAAATATATCTATTCAGAAAAGCAGATAAAAACCTGCTCGCCGCCTTCTTGATGGACGATCTCCATTCCTTCCAAATTAACAATGTAAGTGGAGACAGATGAGACTTGAGCTGAAAGAAATAGTATCGACAGCAGTTGAGAGATTTATACCAAATAAATTAACAAATGACGGAGAGGATCCACCATGGTACACAATACAGGTCAGAAAAATGTAGGAGGAACAACGAAAAAAGCATGCCAAATTTAAACGAACGCAAAATCCCCCCAAGATTGGCGATCTTTTACATAAGCTCGAAATTTTATGCGAATTTCAGTGCGAGATGCTTATAATAGTTTCATTCTAGCAGATAGCAATGGAAATTCTACCGATGACAATGTTGCTAAAGCAGAGTTACGAAACACAACCTTCCGAAATTCCTTCACCAAAGAAGACGAAGTAAATACTACAGAATGGAATCAAGAACAGCTGCCAATATGTATAACTTAGAAATAGATATCCCCAGAGTAGTGAAGCAACTTAAACCACTTAATAAAAGCAAGTCTTTCGGTCTAGATTGTATACCAATTAGGGTCCTTTCAGAGTATGCTGACGCAATAGCCCCCTACTTAACAATCGTATACAAACTCTTGCTGGACGAAAGATCTGTACCCAAAGACAGGAAAGTTGCACAGGTCACACCAATATTCAAGAATGGGAATAGGAGTAATACACTAAATTATAGGCTCATATCATTAATGTCAATATGCAGCAGGATTCTGGAACAAATATTGTATTCCAACATTACGAATTACCTCGGAGAGAATGGTCTATTGACATACAGACAACACCAGTTTATAAACATCGTACATGTGAACCACACGAAGTGCTGAATGCTATCGACAAGGAATTTCAAATTGGTTCCGTATTTCTGAGTTTCCAGAAGGCTTTTGACACCGTATCTCACAAGCAGCTTGTAATCAAATTGCGTGCTAAGGAAACATAATCTCAGTTATGCGACTGGATTCGTGATTTCCTGTCAGAGAGATCACAGTTCGTAGTAACTGACGGAAAGTCATCGGGTAAAACAGAAGCGATTTCTGGCGTTCCCCAAGGTAGTGTTATAGTCTCTTCGCTGTTCCTTATCTATGTAAACGATTTAAGAGACAATCTGAGAAGCCGTCTTAGGTGGTTTGCAGATGATACTGTCGTTTATCGTCTAGTAAAATCACCAGAAGATCAAACCAAACTGGAAAACGATGTAGCCAGGATATCTGTATGGTGCGAAAATTGGCAGTTGATCATAAATAATGAAACGTATGAGGTCATCCATATGAACGCTAAAAGGAATCTGTAAACTTCGGTTATACAATAAATCAGTCAAATCTAAGGGTAGTAAATTCAACTAAATACCTAGGAATTACAATTACAAACAATTTAAATCGGGAAGAACACATAGAAAATGTTGTGGGAAATACGAACCGAAGACTGCGTTTTATTGGCAGAACGCTTAGAAAATGCAACACATCTACTAAGGAGACTGCCTATACTACGCTTATCCAATCTCTTTTGGAATACTGCTTTGCGGCGTTGGATCTTTACCAGATAGGGTTCAAAAATGGTTCAAATGGCTCTGGGCACAATGGGACTTAACATCTGACGTCATCAGTTCCCTAGAACATAGAACTACTTAAACCTAACTAACCTAAGGACATCATACACATCCATGCCCGAGGCAATTTTCGAACCTGCGACCGTAGCGGTCGCGCGGTTCCAGACTGAAGTTCCTAGAACCGCTCGGTCACTCCGGCCGGTTACCAGATAGGGCTAATGGAGTACATCGAGCAAGTTCAAAGAAGAGCAGCACGGTTGATTTAGGGTGGAAACCATTTTAAAAAAGGCGTTTCTCGTTGCGGCGGGACCTTCTCACGAAATTTTCTCCTCAGAATGCAAAAGTATTTTGTTGACGCCGACTTACATAGGTATAAACGATCATCATAATAAAATAAGTGAAATCGGAGCTCGCACGGAAAGATATAGGTGTTCGTTTTTTGCGCACGCTGTTCCAGAGTGGAATATAGAGAATTATTATGAAGGTGGTTCGACGAAGCCTCCACCAGGCACTCGAGTGTGATGTGCAGAGTATCCATGTAGATGTATATGCTGATGTAGATGAAGAACAGAACAAAATCGCAGCTCATCGGACGATACCTTACGCATATTGTTTAATGCTACCCAGATTGGTCTACTGAGGACGTTCACCTTCATGTACCGAGTGAGTATAGCGCCTTACGCGGTTCCGTATCCCAAATGTCCATGTACATAGTTATCTTCACAGCGTTTGCTGCGCAACTAGTTGAAATGGATCCGCATTCACTGACAGTAGCAATTCCTGTCGATTTTGAAACCGGTTGTCATAGACGAGCCATGACGCTCTACGCTGGTCCCTCACAGTTAGGATCTTTTTACGACCACTGTTCTTATACCGAGGTACATGGCTGCGAGTGGTATATCATTCCTTGTATATACGTTGGGCATTTAGTCTTGATACAGTTACAAATCGGGCAACTACGTTCATGGTGTGATCATGAGCATATCCAAACATAATAACCTCTTTCTATTCCGTAACGCCTCCACGTCGATCTATTGAGTCATATGACCTCAAGGTACCAGTTTCTCACCATTTACCCCTTCCCAAAGCTACCTGTCTGCTCTTTTGAGGAGACGACTATTATTTTGTCCAGTGAGCTTAAAAAGTATGTACACTCTAAGGAAAAAATACGATTAACTGCGAAGGAATTATCTGAATGGAGTGGAAGACGGTAGATGTGATGTACATGCACACCACAAACAAATGATTACAATTTCAGAAAAATTGGACGATTTATTCAAGAACAGGGGCTTCACAAATTGAGCAAATCAATAACTCGTTGCTCCACCTCTGGCCCTTATGCAAGCAGTTATTCGACTTGGCATTGATTGACAGAGTTGTTGGATGTGCTCCTGAGGGATTCGTGCCAAATTATGTCCAATTGGCACGTTAGGTCGTCGAAATCCCGAGCTGGTTGGAGAGCCCTGCCAATAATGCTCCAAACCTCAGTTGGGGAGAGATCCGGTGACCTTGCTGGCCAAGGGAGAGTTTGGCAAGCGCGAAGACAAGCAGTAGAAACTCTCGCCGTGTGTGGGCTGGCATTATCTTGCTGAAATATACTCATGATGGCTTGACATGAAGGGCGATATTCTACGCCCCATTTTATTGCCCTTAATAGCAAGCCAGTCTAGGTTTACATTACAGCAACATAACGCCCACCCGCACACATCGAGAGTTCGTACTGTTTGTCTTCATGCTTGCCAAAACGTACCTTGGCTAACAAGGTCGCCGGATCCTTTCCTGATTGAGAAAACTTGGAGCATTATGCGGCAGGGCCCTGCAACCAGCTCGGGATTCTGACGACCTAACGTGTGAATTGGATAGAATTTGGCTCTGTCAATGAATGCCAAGACGGATAATTGCTTGCGCTAGGACCAGAGTTGGAGGAACGCGTTATTAACTTGCTCAACATGTGAAGCTCTTTCTCTTGAATAAATAATCCAATTTTTCTGAAACTGTAAAAATTTGTTTGTCTATACATATGCTATCAGTCAATAGAACGCTCCTTCATATCGCTGTGAAATGATTGTTGAAGTTGGTTTTTTTCTGTTCTATTTAATTGATAGTGATCGTGTGGGTAACTGGAAACATAACGAAACAATGGTCACGGTAAAATAATTGCAAATCACTCGTATTATTGTGAGCCAGATAACAGCTGGTTCTGGCAAAATGTCAGCGAACGACGTTACAGAAACTCCTCGACCATGACCTCGCCGAGGCCGAAGAGATCCATGTTGGCGTGAACAGCTCGGGCGAGCATGACCCCGACGCCGAACATGAGGAAGCCCCTGATGTGTCCCCAGTGCAGCAGGCTGCGGTACCACGACTGGGGCGGCCCGTGCTTCGAGCCGCCGAACCTCGCCACGTTCTCCGCGTCCCCGAGCACGAAGTCTGAAACAGACCGGATCTGACAATGAGGATCGTGTTGATGATAATGATTTCATGGCAGTGTTAGCGGTGCCCCTGCAGAATATGGTGAGACAGAAAAGGTCTTTTCCTCGTAAGCAATCTTCTTTGGACACTGGTTCATGAACTCATATTAGAGACTTCACAGCCAGTCCTGACAGTAACAGCAGAAACAGGATTCACTTATCAGTATATTAAAATCGATAGTAAAAGTCAGCAAGCTTTGGAGCGTGAATGCCTACCTGCAACGTCATGCTTTTGTCTCTCATATAAGAAAGTCATAAGATAAATTACTAAATAAAACGAGTATTCGAAGAAAATGTCATGACAAATCTTTCATGGCGTATGTGGCTGCCTGAGCAACTAATGAAAATTGGCAAGAAGGGAGCTTGCTACTTAAATCATGTATTACTCCCTTGAGGGTTATTATGATTTATCTAAATCGTTACGATTTACCTAAATCGTTCTTGGGCAATGCCGGGATGGTTCCTTTGAAAAGGCCACGACTGATTTCCTTCCCCGTCCTTTCGTAATGCGAGCTTGTGCTCCGTCTCTAATGACCTCGCTGTGGACGGGACGCAAAACTCCGTTCCTTCCTTCCTTCCTTGCTATTATCTTGTTGTGGAGGAGAAAATTTGTGTGTCAGTGGCCATGGAGAACATGGTTTCAGTCGCTCAGACAACAAGAGATCTTACCGTGGCCGGGAGCAGAGCACTGTCCTTAGACACATAGGCACTTCCATCAGTGGGACGACCAAGAGTGTGAGGTGCTTGTGGAATACCTGTGTTTGTGTGCCGCATTTTGCTTGATTGCACTTCGTATTCCAACAATAGGGCAGCAACTTTTGTTTTCGATAAAATTTGTCAACCGTTTTAAATACCAGTGAGACTATTGTGGAACTGTTTTAAGAATTTGTGTGCTATTCGGACTGCCTCCCATATTATTGGCTAGGTAGTTTAGATGTATCTCAGAGTGGCTGGTTCACACTGTTATAGTCAGTGATCAAGATGACCACTATAACCTGAATCATACTTTTAAAATTTTGACTTCGTGTCGATTTATCTTTTCATAAGTACTTTTTAACTGAGACTAAGTTCTTATTTAAGCTCTTTTAACATTAATGTATGTACTTGTTCTCACTGCGGTTGGCTCTTTCCCGGATACTGAGTTTTGATGTCTTGATCAATAGGAGTTATGGTTATGCAGTGACGAAGAAACCACAGAAGAGCTAATGTGAATCGATTTATAAAAGCTCAGGAATAACACAAACATGCTCCCTGCAGCGAGAGAATGAGATAATATTGAATTTTAATGTTGTGAAGGAAAACTGCATGGCAGTCAGATTTGAATCAAGCTTTTAATCGTGTGTTGAAATCCATCAGTACATTTTAAGATATGGCAAATGTAAATAAAATGAGCATCGAAATAAACACGCAAGAGGACAATTCTTCGCTAACAGTTCGTTACGTGCATAGCACTAAGTGACGTTTGTCATATTTCTTTTCGCAGTACTAACCGGTTTAGCGATGTTACTTTCCGTTCCTGAAGTTTTTAGTTTAGGAAGATAATCAACTAAGAGTTTGTATTTGACATGTGATATTGACACATAATAAACGATGTATATCTTAGATTTTCTGTAACAGGTTGCTGAACAGTTCCATTACACAAAGGAGTGTGCGCTCGTACCGACAAATCGAGCGGGCGCCGCCTCCAAAATCAGCGACTACTTCGGCAGTTGTGACAAAGCAGGCGGATTATTTCATCTGTCATGTTTTTCTACTCCTACAGATAACCAGTTTTTTCGCTAAATTTCATCTTATTTTCAAACATTTACGTGTCGACATGTAGCAGCTTCTTGAAAATCTCAAGCTCCTATTTAGACCAAATTTTACTTAAATTTGTTATTCAGGCTCTGATTTCATTTGTTCTAATTCTATTTGTGAAATTAGTTGTCATAAGTGCAATGTGAACTGAAAGTTACAGTTAACTGAAGTTAGCATTACAGTTCGTTATGCGCAAAAAAATCTATGAGCTAATTAGCATGATTCCGTAAAGTGGCCTACTCTATTTGAAAGTTAAGCATTCCAACTTCCTTGTAAAATATTTTAAATTACCTAAAACTAATTATCTTCGCAATAATTAAATTTGAAGTTCATGAGCACCTCCATTTTCCACCGCAATTTCGTCAAAACCACAGTTAGATACCGGTCTTTGACTACATACTTTTGTTACCTGAATTTTTCTGTGCCATCTGACATATAGAATTCATTAATTAACTCAATAACTCATAAATTCATGTAATTAACCATTATTTCCAACATGGCGTCTATTCATGAAAACGAGGCAATTGATGTTGCAGAAGAAAAATAGTGTTCATGTATTTTTATAAATTTGAAAAGGGCAATATTTTCTATAATCCAAAATTGTATTGGTCAGTGTAATTAATCAAAAATAGCAAATTCTCATCTATACATTTTTCAAAGTATTATTTAGTTTTCAGAATAATAGTCACACGTCACCCAAAATGGTCAGTACGTGTTTTGAAAGTGAACGAGTAACATCTGTCATACGCGCTCTCGTTTTGACTCACGCCACAATTTATTATGCACACCTTCCACGAAACCCACGAACTTTAATGTTTAATTACTTTCGACTGACTTCAGTATGTAAAATTAATAAGTTTCTGCCTGAACTGTGAAGTGATTAATAAGTACTGCTAAAGATTATTGGCATTGAAGTCGCATATTACTAAAGGGCTGTGTGAACTGCCACCAGCCCCTGTTAAAGTGAACTGTTTATTTTGTGCCGTAATGGCAAACTTCGGAACTGTAATTATGCGTGTTGGCCTGAAGACTTGCGCTAAATGCTGTTTCTAGTGTAATAACTGTTCAGCGTAATTAGTAACTGACCTTTGAAGGGTATAAATTCTGTTGTGTTCATCTTATCCGTAATATAGTGTCGTGTACATTATCGAGCAAACACTATCCCGCACTCATTTAATCTTGCAGCTTCGCGGAAGAGACTACGAAATTCAGGTCTGTTCCGTCGCACAGTGACAAAGAAAGAAGAAGAAAACCAAACGTACGCTTGCTGTCCCTATATCAGCCTATTTTCCACAAATACGATAGGTTTCAACAAAAAACGTGATTTCTAAAGTACGAGTATTTTGCACTCATCTAAAAAGTCAAAACGTTGGTGATGTACATTCGAGCATTTTCGCGGCTGAGGTTTTCATAAATTACTTCTAGACTGTGTCATGGGCTGTCAGATGTTGAACCAACGTTTTAGCCACTATAGCAAGTGGTCTTCGGCATTGCAAGTAATAATGACCATTTTCAATAGCGGCGAAAACGTTAATTCAACATTTTTCAATGTGAAGCGGCCTGCTACCCAGAATAATTTTACGGAAAATCATAAAAAGTTCGCACTGCAATGTTAAAGAAATTCTACGACTCCAAAAAACAAACATATACCGCATTCCGGACCAGTATGTAATGTCGTATGCGGAACATCAGAGGAATCAAGGAAAGGTGCAAAACACTGAAAACTCAATAGACTGAAACACACAAGCCAACCAGGCGTCGCCGAGCGCGGCCTACAATATAATCAGAAAATGAGATACGACGAGACCAGTATCGTTGTTCAGGCCCCTATTTTCTGGGGCAGCTTAGTTAAGAAGCCTGACAGAATAGCGACGTGAGAAAAACAAATAAACAAGGGTAGAGGTTTCAGTTTAAGCAAGACCTGGCACGCAGAGACCCCGCCGATAAATCAGGAGTCCTTGTTCAATACCTGTGTCTTTCACGGTACAATGGCGCTAGTACAAAAAAGAAGCACATCATATGGCTAGAGAATGGAGAGTACTTGGAAATTAAGTATCACAATAACTGTGACAAATACCGAGAAAAGAGACACTTGGTCATCAAGCTGTGAAATGAAACTATAAGACGCGAAAGAAATCAATTCTGTGTGCCGTTTAGTTTCCTCACAGCTGAATGATAGATATTACATACTATAGTGAAGAGAGCCCGCAAATTCGAAACAAGTCGCTTTTAATTTTTTTAAAGAAAACGGAGAACCTCTACTGAAAAACTAAATGTAGGAGTTGATGTACGTCTGCTTCATTTACATACAGTATTTTTTTACAGTTTAATTAGCTTTTATTGTTTCCAGCAAGAAAATCGGTAAACCCTGGTATTGCTGTCAGCCGCTTCGTGTGAACCGATCATTACTTTCCTGTGTCGTCTTTCCTCTTATTACTGCTCACTATACAGGGTGATTCACGAAGATATGCAAATATTTTAATATGTTGTTCTACAAGTAAAATTAAAAAAAAAGTTCATATAAACATAGGTCCGGAAATGTTTAGTTATGGAGTTACGGCTAATAAAAGATTTTGCCTGAAACCTAGCTACTTCGCTAATATGAAGCCATCGCAAAACTGTGCGAGGTTAAAGTAAAGCACGGTCTCCATTTACTTGGTTGTTATTGGTCTGGTGAATCTAATAAAACATGTCCCAGACTGGTATCTGCAGTAGTTTTTCAGAACATCCAGAGAAGCAAAGGCGTAATTTCGTAAAATTTTTAATTTGTTAACTACTTGGCCCAATTTTTTTTTAATTCCAGACAATTGCACAAAGTTTTCAGCATAAGTTATAGAGAATTTAATTTTGGAAGAATGATGGTAATAACGTTAACTGAAACTGTATGAATGTGTCAGATAATCGGCTTTTATTAATACCATAGCACACGTGAATTCATGTTAAACCGGAAAAAACAAAGCTCAGTGTTAAAGAAGTTGTACAGTGTACACACAGTTTCACGGTACATTCATAACAAATGTTCAAAAATGTCTCCACCGACTTCAATACATTTAGCCAGTTAGATGTTCTGGGAAAATGAATGGTTCAAATGGCTCTGAGCACTATGGGACTCAACTGCTGTGGTCATAAGTCCCATAGAACTTAGAACTACTTAAACCTAACTAACCTAAGGACAGCACACAACACCCAGCCATCACGAGGCAGAGAAAATCCCTGACCCCGCCGGGAATCGAACCCGGGAACCCGGGCGTGGGAAGCGAGAACGCTACCGCACGACCACGAGATGCGGGCGGAAAATGAATGGTCCAATAAAATGTGTGTTGATTTACCGTGCTTCTGTGGATGTTATGGGAAACTACTTCACATACAAGTCTGGGATATGTTTTATTAGATTCACAGACTGATAACAACAAAATAAATGGAAATCGTGCTTTACTTTAACATCGTACAATTTTGCGATGGCGTCATATTGGCAAAGTTGTTAAATTTGAGGAAATATCTTTTATTAGTCGTAACTCCGTAACTAAACATTTGTGGCCGTATGTTTATATGAACTTTTCTCTTTAGTTTTACTTGTAGAATAACATATTAAAATATTTGCATATCTTCGTGACTTACCCTGTTCGTCTTTGACGTCTTCAAACCACAATTCTTTCCTCGATTTCAATTCGTCAAACTTCGCGAATGCGCACTAAATTTTAGAACACGAGTTGCAGCCTAATTTTCATTCTCTATACTTTCTGTTCTGTGATATGTGCACTGGGAGACGAGCACAGAGTAAATTTCGATGCAATACTAACACAATCAAGCGCTGTATGACTGGAGTACACCAGGGAGTACTCACTTGAACATCGCTGGTAGCATCTGACGAGTACAAGTGAGTCAGTAATCAAAACAGAGCCGCCGGAGAAAATGAGAGTTTCAACTCGGCTGGATGCCTACACAATCAAAAATGTACCATGTACTCTCAGAAGTGAGGTTCCAAAGCATTGGGCCGCAGGGAAACTTTGCGTGGCAGTTGGCCACACTATGTTTTTCCTTGCTCCCTCCATTCTCTACAGAAACCACCGCATATCCGTTGGAACTTTCAGTCTTGGCTTGGCAGCCAGTTATATTGGATCCCCCGGTGGCCACAACCACCAGGCGCGAAGTTCGCGGAGTTATTCGGTTTTGAGAGCAAAAGACGTTAAAACAATCGACATCCATCGACAGTTGGCGGTAGTGTATGGAGAGTTGTGTAAGACGTAAAAAGCGTCCGCAAGTGGTATATAAAATTTGAGATGGCCGTACTGAAATTCATGACGAGGAAAGAAGCGGGAAACCCCCAGTTGCCGAAGAGACAAATGGTGCTCCAAGAACGGCAGATCACTCTTGATGAGCCCTGCAGTGTTGTTGCTGAGGTTTCTCGAAGCACCATTCACCGGACTTTCACTGAAGTGTTGAAGTTTCGAAAGACGTGCACTATATTGGTCCCAAAAATGCTGACAGAAGACCACAAACAGCAATGATTTGTAACTTCCCGCCAATTTCTTCAACGCTGCGCAGATGAAAAGGACTGGATTCAATAGTCACGTGTGATGAAAGCTGGGCCTTGCACTTCACACCTGAGACAAAACAAGAATCACGTGAGTGGCGGCATTCCGATGTACCCAATTTGCGCAAATTCAAAAGAACACAGTCTGCCGGTGAAGTTGTGGCAACTGTGTTTGGGAAAGAAACGGGATATTGTTGGTCGACTTCACGAATCCTAGGACAACAATAAAAACCGAAAGGGATCGACAGACATTAAAAAATCTCAGACGGGCGATCCAGAACTGAAGAAGAGGAGTATTGAGCAAGTGCATAAGTCTTCTACACGACAATGCTCGCCTTCACATCTCCCGTCAAACCGTGGATCTTCTGCGGTTAGCATCGTCAACAACCACCAGTTTTCATGTATTTCTCAAAAAAATATTGAAAAATATAACCAGTTTAGTATCAGTTCATCTCTAAATTGTGTTGCCGTATGGTTGCAGCGTCAACACATCCCTGCACAGATCGGCAAGCAAGTACATCGTCATCGGCGGCAGCACGGGTGTTTGCAGACAGCCGTTCGTACTCTCAACGTCTTCAAAAACTTTTGACGAAAAACTGAGATTAAAATGACAGCGGTCAACAGAGTAAATAGCGTGCAGTGTCTCTTTGATAGCTACCATTTGAAATTCATGAGTAGATATCAAAGTTTTAAACATGACTGCTTGGTTCAGTGACCGTTTCTAAATTAAAATTGAAACAAATAAGCCCTCGGTCTTA
The DNA here is from genome assembly GCF_023898315.1 of Schistocerca nitens. Lineage (NCBI taxonomy): Eukaryota > Metazoa > Arthropoda > Insecta > Orthoptera > Acrididae > Schistocerca > Schistocerca nitens. The sequence continues at coordinate 933,857,022 of NC_064614.1, read as the reverse complement.
TTGACCAGGTTTCAACATTTCTAAGGTGCCTTCATCAGAATTAAAACAATTAAAATGGCCTTTAACATAGTTAAAAATTTATAGGAAAAGACGTTTTTATATAAAAAGTGTAAGTACTGACTGAAAATAGCAAACAAAGGCAGTACTTACATGTCACATATAAAATAATTAACAGGCCAGAAGAGCTTTAGTCACAAAATACATAAAAAAGAATGCGTGAAAGCGAGCCATTATGAGCTGCTCGTACCTGTACAGCCACAGGTTGCAACGCATCTGCAATCTATTTCCAATCTTAAGAATTAAAAATGACCGTTGATGTGGTAACAAAATATCCATCGATCGAAATTTGCGGCAGATATTGTAGCCTTATAGATAATTTAATGATAATACGAGCTTACCAAGCATCGTCTCAGATTTTTGAGCGGGTTCGGAGCTTCCTTGCAGACAGAACTCAACACATTGCTCTTAACAGTACTAAATCGACATCTTTAATGTAATTTCAAAAATTCCTCAAGGAAATGTGTTAGTACCGTTACTATTTAAAATATATATACATCATCTAGAGCAGGGAGTCACCTTTTTTTACCGACCTGCCGCTTTTGTTTCTCTACTAACAGTAACATTTTCTAGCCGCCCATCGGTTCCACAGTGCTAGTGTTTTATAAAGTTGGGAAGTAATTTTACTTTATAAAATTTATACAGCAGAATCACAGAAAATTAAAGCATATATTATTATATATCACAATTTTATGAAAACCCAATGAAAATTTTTTTACAAGACCACAATGAAAGCTGGAGCGCCAACTAGTGAGCGGCAGGGAATAGGCCGACTACGACTGATCTTAAGAGGATAACGTCGGAAACTCCTTGAGGCTGTTCGCAGATGGTACGGTTTTCAATAAAAAGGTAGCAACGCCGGAAGATTGTAGCGTACTGCAGGATGACCCGCAGAGGATTCATGCTTGGTACACGGACTGGCAGTGGACACTGAACGTAAATAAATGCGACACACTACACATAAATAGGCGAAGAAATCCTCAGAAATTTCCAAGAATGACGCCTGTTGAAGTCGCGGGGCCCAAACGATACATATCGAACGAGCGATCCTAAATCGATCATGCGGCTCTGCTGGCGGGCGTTATGATCAATTATTTGTGATCATTATTTTTATCTGTTTTCCGTCGTTCCCTCAGTTGCTCTAAATTACATACCTCCGCGAATTACTTGTGAGTTGCAAGGGAAACCCTGACTATTTATGTCGGTAGTGAGTGCGATGTCTGGTGTTCTTGTCGTTTCTTCGACGGATTCTCGCACATGGAAAAATCTAATTCCATGCTTATCCAGCGTAGAAAATTATTTGACTCTTTGTCGCAATTATTGAGAACCACCGGACGAGGAAACGAGGGACTGTGTAGACTGTAGAGATCACCGTAAACATACTCATAACGCTCGCCACCAGAGCCGCATGATCGATTTTGGATCCCTCGTTCGATATGTATCGTTTGGAGCAGCAAATTGATAGGCAATCAGTCTTGGAAATTATCCAATCCTCTACTGTACATCTATACTATTACAAAATTTGCGCTGCATCGAACTAGAAATAGCTTATTTTCTTTCTTCGTCGCATTAGTACGTTTGTTAGTTTTTCACGCTGAAGCGACTGGACAGATTTGGTTGAATTTTTCGGTGGAGATAGCCTATACCCTGAATTAACAAATATGCTACCGTTTACTCCGAAAATCTTACACTGTTCCTATGGGACGGTCCACGTGACTGTTGTTCCCATAGGGTGGGTAACGTGATGAAAGTTAACTATTAAATGAATACATTAAGTTTAGCGCAGAGAGATTGACGCCCAACAATGAATCGGTAGGAAAGACCATTAAAAAAGATATTTATGAAGTACCTGGTGAGGTGACCACCCACAGCTCATTCGATACAGTGATGACATGAGACAAGGCTTCCACTGAAGTGTTCCAGGTCGGCTAGGGCTGCGTGGTGGTATGTTATACTTCACCTCATGCGCCAAACACTTAAATTAGTTGCCACCTGAACATTCGTTTTACATACAGTGAGTGTTGCTTATTGAACACTCGGTTGCTCTTAGGTATTATTAATCTGGGTCCAGCTACACTGTGCCCTGAATCCGTGTGCCTTCTTCCTTCAAGTTGGCTCAGATCTCCCCTCCTTACAGGCTGCAGATAAAGCTGCTGGAAACTAACTTCTCGTTCCCATTCACTCCGCCACATAAACAAGAAGTAAAATGCAATTCACCTTCTTATATTATCTTCAAAATTACAACTGAAAACGTGATAAATGAAGTCAGCTACCAACTCGTGTAATGCCTCTCTGTACTACGTACATAACAAATCTGATATTCAACTTGATAATTAACAATTATAATACATTAATTATCTTTGACATTCACATTGTTCGATTCCATGGAGATCTCTCTTCCGCACCGCCCGCTCCATGGAACTCCTGTCTTCACCTTAGCAAGTAGGCTCACCTGACTGCTACCCACTTCCGTACAGTCGTTGGATTGTTATCTCTGGTATCAACACCTGCGATTTAAAACATCTCCCAGCAGTGGGGTACTCGCCACGTATCGACTGATTTCAGCCACAAACATCTTTTCTGTGACATACGTATTTAGTGAAGTGATACCTCTCATTCCGTGAATGGGATATATCAGTACACTACATTTCCTGTAGTTCTAAACTCATTAGAGCTGTAGGGATGCCGTCCCACAATTTAGAGCTGTCAAACTAAAGCAGACTCTGGATGCACCACGGTTGTGCAATGGCGCTAGGTTACGAATCTCGGAACTGAGAAGGCACATCGTGCAGGCCACTTTCGTCAGCAGGGCCAAAGGAGAGAATGTATCGATACAACGAATTTCTGTTATCCCAATAAGCTTGCTTTCCCAGTTCAAACGCTTGCAGTTTCCTTTGAAAGTGGCCTCCTAGTTCACTATAAATATGAGTCAAGGACAAAGTTGAAAGTGGCAGGTATTCATCTGGGCACACCATGTTATTCGCACGGTCTGATCTACGCTGACTGCTCACATGTATAGAGAGCCAGAAATCTCTACATCCACGCAGAGAACAAGGAGTCTTGGGATGTTGTTTATAGTGAATTCTGGCTCTCCATGCACACCAAGACAAATGGCTCTAACAAGTAAGCACTATGGGCCTTAACATCTGAGGTCATCAGTCCCCAAGTCTTAGAACTACTTAAACCTAACTAACCTAAGGACATCACACACACGTCCATGCCCGAGGCAGGATTCGAACTTGCGATCGTAGCAGCAGCGCGGTTCCAGACGGAAGCTGCTAGAACCGCTCGGTCACAGCGGCCGGCCACACCAAGACAATTATGTTCTTTTCCGAGCTAGGCATGTCGCGAACGGTCGTGAAATTATTTACTTCCTTATCACATTTTGTAATTCGCTGTTCGGTGGCGTAAACATTTATTCCTTAACTAAATTAGTGTACTGTAAGCGTCGTGTATTCTGTCAGCTTCTCCCATCGTCTCAAAATTTGATATTTTTTTCCGATGTCGCGCGGTTTTCTGGATCGCAAGTGGCTCGCGCCCGAACACCTACGCATGGATAGTGAATTTCGGAATTAACATTTCTTTATAATTAATTATTTAACTACAGATGACACTGCGGGGCGCAGCTAGTAATAAGTAATTGGAAAAGCAGATGCCAGGATGAGATTCTTGGGAAACTCTGAAAGAAGTGGTTTACAAACCACTTGCTGGACCGATTCTTGAGTATTGCTCGTCAGTCCGGAACTCTTACCACGTTGGATTAATAGAAGAGCTAGACAAAATCCAGCGATGAACAGCGCGTTTCGTCACCTGATCGTGTAGTTGGCACGAGAGCGTTACATACACGCTCAACGAACCCCAGAGGCAGTCGCTGCAAGAGACACGTCATCTATCACGAAGATGCTTACCACTGAAGTTCCGAGAGTACGTTTCGCGCAGAGTAGGGTAACGTACAGCTTCCTCTCACAAACGGCTCGCAAAATGACGACAACGGGGATATTTGAAAACTTAGAAGTAATCCGGAGGTTGACGGACAGTCATTCTTGCCACACGCCATTCCCGAATGGACCAGGGAAGGGGGATAAGATAGGATTAGATAGTGCTACTCCCTCTGCTGCATAAGGAGTATGGATTTGGCTGTTGATCTGTTCTTTGTATGTCACGGTTTTACAGTACTCACGCATTTTCCATATCACTTACTTTCCCTTCCTCATTTTTCGCAATGACACATGAAACACTGGCAAACATTAAAATTTTTGAGTCATCTGTTACGCCTAGTGGAAACAAATTGAAAAATCACAAAATACTGGGTCCAGAAAAGAATCCAGTGATATTTCCTTTTTACGGCACAACAGTAAGTCTCAAAAGTTGTTCTTTGTTAACACTGTTTATACGGAACAACAGTCAGTCTCATTTTTTTTGTTTATTAACACTGAAGTGAAACCTATTTCCTGTGTATTAGAAACGAAACGATCTGTTTTTGAGGTTTAACCACAATTACACAATGCACCAACATACATAGAAATATGGTACGTTCCACACATAGAAAAGTTTGATTTACTTCAAAGAAGATCCGCAGAAACCTGATTATTTCCCCTTTCTCATGTGCTACATAGAAAGAATGATTTGCCTTTGCTTTCCAGATATCAAACTGCGAATCTGCGAATAAAACAGCGCTGTTGTTCTGGCAAAAAATTTACGACTTCAGTCAACTCAGTATATTCGTCATTAATTGTGTGAAAGATGATAGAAACAAACGAACAACAAAACTTCATCAAAACTTTATAGTCGCCATAACGGGCAATTTGTGCTTTCTAATCTGTACACGTGTATGTTGTTAGCTGGTAACGTATCTGTTCTTGAGTGGGGTCGACGGTAAAGTAAGGTTCAAATGGTTCAAATGGCTCTGAGCACTATGGGACTTAACATCTATGGTCATCAGTCCCCTAGAACTTAGAACTACTTAAACCTAACTAACCTAAGGACAGCACACAACACCCAGCCATCACGAGGCAGAGAAAATCCCTGACCCCGCCGGGAATCGAACCCGGGAACCCGGGCGTGGGAAGCGAGAACGCTACCGCACGACCACGAGAGGTAAAGTAAGGGCTTTCAATGTTGTGATTCTGTTAAGCACGTACTGTAACGATCGAAATACGTGAGCTCTACGGTTTGCGGATAGGTCTTCTTCTCTTCGCGCTTCTTTTCGTTACGTGAGTCTTGTAAGCAGAGCACTGCGGGATTTCCATCTCTGCAAGATTCCAGTTAGCGCGTCTTCGCAATAGTTCTCATCAATCAGAAAACTTTACTTAGAGACTTACACTAATTAACATCTAATTACCTACATAAGAAATGGAGAGGATAATTTAGAAAACTATAGGTTCAGTTTCAGAGCAATGTGTCAAACTAATTATTCCATAAATAATCACACTTTTCCTGCACATTTAGAAACTCGATAATGGGGGGACATAACTACCGCACACATCTCAGTATTTGCGACTAAAATAACACAAAATTACGTTATCGCCGTTTCACTGTTCCAGTAACCCTCGTCTGTTGTATAGCTACAAAGAGATTTTGAAAACAACGTGTATTACATTATTTCTCAAGCGTCCAATGCAGTCTTTAAGGTTTGGGTTTGTCATTTTTTTCGTCTCGATTATTTTTTTGAGGGTTGCCACTCGTTCGACAACTCCAGCTTCCTACTATCCTCAGATAGCTATATAATACTTGTTTGCCTTCAAGATATCTGTTGCGTTTTCTAGTGAACTGTGACGTTAAGGTTACCATGTTGCCAACATCATCGATCGAATTTGCTGGCTTTTACAACAAATTCAAATGTACCCAACCGTCATGACAGCTCCGCTTGGGACAAATACCTTTGTTTTTCTGATATGCTATAAACCAAACCGTTTATCGCTCTTTTATACTGCGTATAACATTTTTACTAAAAGTAAGATACCGTGCAACAATTAATATTGTGATGGGCGGGCGTTACTCACCATTTACAACAAAGACTGTTGGATTCTCTCTCTGCAGCATTACGTAGTCCGATGGTTCGTACATTCTTGAAAGAAGCACAAACAAATCACCACAGCTCTCAGCGATTACAGTGAGTTCCTACAAACAAAACAATGTTGTCACAAAGAAGTAATTTGATTTCTAAGAATAAATTACATTTTCTCCATCTAATGCGAGTAACTCAAAATAAATTTTTATGTTGATTCTATTATAATTAGTATATATAATTTTTTCTGTTATTATTCTCTCTTCGTATTACTTATGGACGACATATCATCCAACCTTTGATATTAACGTACATCTTCCGGCAAAACACGAAGTTCAGAATGTAGTTTACTTTTCCCCGCGTTCACAGTATCTTCTTCATAGAAGTTTATAGTTATTTGTAATACTTGCTTTTCTCTAAACCTGTTCTGACACAATACACTGAACTTAACGTACAACTCTTCTTCGTCTTTCAGAAATAATAGATGTCAGGCTTTAGGCTATCTTATAGCCTGTAGTCCAGTATACTAGGACAGTAGGCTAGGACTTGTTAAAAACCATAACAAAATAAGAGTGCCAAAGGTCGATGGCTGAACTGAAACAAGAAGAAGGAAAGTAAGGATTTACCTCTCCGTCAACATCGAGGTCATTTGCGACGGAGCATAAGTTCGATAGCTGATGAAGGAAATCGGTAGTGTTATTTTCATAGGAACCATCCCGGCATTCATTTTAGGACATTTAGGGAAAGACTAGAAAATACTTATAAGTGATTTCACTAGGGTACTAGAGACCCGCCTTAGAGCTAGGAATAAAGATGGCCACAGGTCTGTTGATACAGCGGATGGAAATGATCTCATTGTCAGAATATTTTCTACGACAAGGCAGATCTTATTTCATGGTGTTACAATAGACTCACTTCCTCCATCCCATAAGAAAAGCCCTCCTTATTAGTACCGACATAATGCCATCAAAATATCTTTATTACAGCTTTTTTACAAGGTTACACAGCAGACAAATATCTTCAGAAAAGACTTCCTAACATTCAAACTTACATTCCATATTAAAGTACTTGTATTTTTCAGGAAGGCTTCCTTGTCATTGCCAGACTGCATTCAGTATCCTATTTACTTCTGACACCATCAGTTATTCTACTGCCCGGATAGCAAAACTCGTCAAGACGTTTAGTGTCTGACAGCCTAATTTAATTCCTTCTGCATCATCTCATTTAATTTGAGTACATTTTATTACCCACGTTTCATTTTGATTGATGTTCGTCTTGTAACTTTTTTCCCATATATTCCTCTGAACTGATCGCCTAGTCCTTTGCAGGCTCTGATAGAATTACAATACCATCCGCAAATCTGAAAGCTTTTAATCTTATCTATACTTTGTCTATGTACAGTATGAGAAATAATCTTGTCTATGTACAGTATGAGAAATAATCTACAACCATGACTCACTCACTTCCCAACAATTGCTTCCCTCCAAAGTCTTTACATTATTATAACTGCTTTCTGGTTTCTGTACCAGTTGTTGACAATCGTCTGCTCCCTGTGTTGCATTCCTGATAACTTCATAGGTTCAATAAATGTATTCCACTCAAACGATTTCTCTAATTCTACAAATACTGTAATGTGGGTTTCTCTTTCTTCAATATATATTTTACAGTAAGGCTTACGGTCAGTACTGTTTCGCATAGTCTGCAGTTACTCCAAAACTCAAACAACTCTTCGCCTAGACCGTTTTTTACCAGTTGCTCTATTCTTTTTTGGGTAATTCGTATTAGTATTTTACAACCATGAGTTATTAAACTTACTGTTCCGTAGTACTCTCACCTCTTAGCATCTTCCTTCTTTGGTATTGGACTTATTAGAGTCTTAACGTAGCCCGAGATTAATTCACCTGCCTCAAATATACTGCATGCCACGTGAAACCGTTTGATCATAGTTGACTCTCCTGATGATTTTACTAATACTGAAGGATTATCGTATACTCAAACAATGTTCTTTCGTCTTAGGCCTTTCAGTCTTTTGTCAAATTCCTTTCGCAGAAACGGATCACGAATCTCACCTTCATCCACATCTTCCAATTCCAAGACATTGTCTTTCAGTTTCTTTTCTTTATACAGCCGATATTTATATCTCGTCCACCTTTCAACTTTGTCTTCTTTGTGAATCTATATCATTTGAGCTCTTGATGGTAAGCAAGGAAGATTAGAGTTTGACGTCCTGTCGACGTCGAGGTCATTAAAGTCGGAGAACAAACCCAAGAAAGGAGAAGGAAATCGCCCGTTGCCTCTCATTCGAACCATCTCGGAATTTGCGTAGAACGATGTAGAGAAACTACGGAAAACTAAAATATAGATGACCAGACGTGGATTTGAACCGTTATCTCCGCGAATGCGAATCCGAGGCGCTAACAACTGCGGCATCTTGCTCAGTCAGCTACTATTTTTTCTTTAAAGGTTTATTTACTTTTCCTATCAGGACCATCTGGCTTCTACAGCGTTCGATGCCTGCTTTGCCACTGTCAGTCTCCTTAGGCGCATCACCCCCTCGATCCAAAAAGTTTCGTTTGGTAAAAAAATAGGTAAATACTAAGATGGGGATTTTAATGTTCCAGGTGTTCTACATAGGTTCTCCCCACTTGAGTGCAACGCACAGAATGCTCATACAACAGTGTGAAACTGCCAGAAAAGTCCTTCATTGGAATGTTATTTAACTGGCGCGTCATATTCGCTTGCATGTCCGTTATATCATCAGTGTTGACCCTTTAAACAAATTTCTGCACTTTTCGATTTGTGGTAGGTTCGCTTTAATTACATCAAGTCTCGCCACCTTTTATGATGTTTTCCAGAAAAGAATTGTTCGTGTTTCGCATTTCAATCAAGTAGCGATGGAAGTCCACGTGTCGTTTTTTTTAATTCGGGACTCATGATATGCGGGGCAGACTTTACACACAATTTTCTCTTCGTCGAAACATCCTGGTGGATATTTTGAATACTTGATACTTGAATACTCGATCTGTGAGCCGATATTGACACACTCCGGGCGGTCGTCCACTGCGTAACAAAGCCTGATGAAATTGGTTGGTCAAATGAACATCTATCGTTTACAGTTGTTAATTCAAGCTGCTACTTCATTTATGCGATGACGTCACTTATACGCCAGGAATAAAACCAATCTCGGAACTCTGAAGATGGACTGTGTATTCCGTTACGACTGTTTCATTTGCAGCATATTTATACTTATTCTTTTCATCACTCATATTTAACACCGAAAGAGTATTTTTGAAGGCTACATGAGCCAATAGTAAGGTGCGGATTCAAGTGCTTAGCGAAGTGTTTCTATTTTTACATCTATTGTTTTCCAGACTACTTACTTGAAGTTCGGAGAATGAAGTAGCGTGGAAACTAAGAGCCTTGAAAACGGCTGGGAGGCCGCGCGGGAAACCGTCCGGTCTAGGGCGCCTTGCCACCGTTCGCGGGGACTCCCCCCCCCCCCTCTCCCGTCGGAGGTTCGAATCCTCCCTCGGGCGTAGACGTGTGTGTGCTGTACTTAGCGAAAGTTAAAGTTGGATTGAGTAGTGTCTAAGACTAGGGACCGATGACCTCAGCAGTTTGGTTCCATAGAACTTACGACAAATTTCCATTTCCAAAACGGCAGGGAATTCTACAAAATTACATGCTATATTTGAAACAGGATACTTTCCCCACGTGGGTGGGGCTTGCCTCCCAAACGCTTGTAGCGAACTGGCCATTTAGGGAAAGGTTCCCGTTCACTGGATGATCCTGCCTACTGCCGACAGCTAGTCCGACACGTTTCGTGAGTTCAGAGGAAGTACCGACAAAACACACAAAGCTGAGTAAGCCAAGAGAGAAAGGAAAAGAACAATGCTTTTCATCTGCTGTATTTGTCTGAACTGCAAATTGTTGGAAGATACAGTAAGGCCATGTACTGAGCACGAAAGCAAATTATTATTACACAGAATGTCCTCAGAAGAATCTCCCAGTTACAAATTTTAACAGTATCAGTTGTAAGCGCTGCGGAGTGTTGGTTCAAGGTCACAATTAATGAGTAACTCAAAACAGTTTTAGTTTAACGCTTGCGCGAGTACTGCTTTTTAGCTTTCCCGCTGACTGTGCCACATACGCAGCGTGGCGGCTCCAGAGTATAAAGCGTTTTCTGTTTGCTGCAGTTTGTTAAGAGCGTATCTGTAATTTCAGTTGAACATGCGTTACGTTTAAAATGTAATTGTGATCCCCCATGTGGAAAAACATACGCCAATGGTAAAGTCAGTTCGAAACGAGTTGCTGTGGGTGTAAAGAGACCACCAAAAGTGTCTAAAGAGCACGTTGACCGTATCAGAACATCTTACGTTCTTAGTCCTCTCTTCGGAAACATCCTCAACTTGAGTGCCAAACACGATAGTGTGGACCATTTTAAGAAAGCTTTAGAGCCAAATGGCTATTGTGCATGTTGTAACTTTGCAAATGAAGTGTTGTAGCGGGAAGATGACCTTGTTGATCATGTGTGTCCAGAGATGAGGTGACTTTTCTTATAGGTGGGAAGGTTACAACCCACAGTGTTCATTTCTGGGGGTCAGAACATCATCACGAATCTGTACAATAAGAGATTCCCCAAAATTAAACGTTTTCTGCGTTGTGTCCCAACTTCAAATGTACAGACTATTTCTCTTCGCTGAAGCTACAGTAACAGAGGTGGCTTATCTGGATACATTGCAAGAACGGCTCTTTCCCCAATTAAAAGGTGTATCCGAATACTTTACTTGTTAACAAGATGTAGCCCTTCCCCACTGGAATCGATTTGTATGAATGTGGTTGAACTTTGAAGTCTCTGACCGTTGGCTTGGTCGTAATGTTCAATAACTCTTTTCCACTGACTTCCACGGTCAGCAGATCACTCGGCATGCAGTTTATTTCCTTTGGGACTTTATAAAAGATCGTGTCTGCGTTCCGCCACTCCATAATGATTTGCCTGAGTTGATACGCAGATTTGAAGAGGCTATTGCTTCCGTTACAGATTTCCGTGTAGAGGACATAATAATAACCATCCCTGGCGGAGAGAAAGAAGTGAAAGAGTTGAAAGCATGCAAGTCTCCAGGTCCTGATGGAAACATAATTCAGTTTTACAGAGAGTACCCTACAGCACTGGCTCCTTTTCTACATACTTATCTTGCATTTGTCGCCTATAGTAAAGTCCCAAGCGACAGAAAAATAGCGCAGGTGACTCCTGCATGTAAGGAAAGTAAAAGAAAGGACCAGCAAAAATACAGACTGATATCCTTGACATCGGTTGCTGCAGAATTCTCGCACATATTCTCAGTTCGTGTGGTATCGATAGCAACGATGCCACGGCATAGGTGCAAGTTCATAAGTTGGCACTACGAGACACCGACGACAGCGCCCTCTAGCCGGTGCTGTGGAGTTCTACGAGCTCCGCTCCAGATTCTGCCCATTTGATCAAGAGCAGACGGCCGGGACACTTTGCTTCAGCAAGAGACTTTGGTCTACTTACGATAGGTCTAAGGCTTCGCACTTACGTACAAAGTTATGTATGCCTCTGTATATATTCATGCACCAGTAAACCACTTTTCCTAACTTGCAGTACCGACGTGTTTTACCTCACCTGCTCCTACTGGCTTCCTTCATCCGGCCAACCTTCCAGTTTGCAGGAGCAGACCCACGCGTCGCATTCCAGGGGGGATACAGAAGTTCGAATATGATAAATTTCCTTGAGAGGAAAAAGCTTGTGCTCACGAATCAGCACGCCCGTCGCTCGTGTGAAACTCAGCTTGCCCTTTTCTCACACGATATCCTGTGAACTGTGGACGAATGGCAACAGGCGTATTCCATACTACTAGATTTCCGAAAAGAGTTTGAATAGGTGCTACATTGTCGACTGTTAACGAAGGTACAAGTATGCCGAATATGTTTCCAGATATGTGAATGGCTCGAAGACATTAAGTAACAGAATTCAACATGTTTTCCTCGACGGCGAGTGTTCATCAGAGACAGGGGTATTTCCAGGAGTGGCCCAGGGAGGTGTGAGAGGATCGCTGTTATTTTCTACATACATAAATGATCTGGCGGGCAGGCTGGGTGCCAGCTGGTGTGGCCGAGCGGTTCGAGGCGCTACAGTCTGGAACCGCGCGACCGGTTCGAATCCTGCCTCGGGCATGGATGTGTGTGATGTCCTTAGGTTAGTTAGGTTTAAGTAGTTCTAAGTTCTAGGGGACATATGACCTCAGATGTTAAATCCCATAGTGCTCAGAGCCATTAGAACCAATTTGAACAGACTGGGTAGCAATCTGCCGTCATTTGCTTATGATTCTGTGGTGTACGAGAAGGTTTCGGCGTTGAGTGAGCGTACGAGGATACAAGATGACGTAGACAAAATATCTAGTTGGTGTAATGAATGGCAGCTCTAAATGCAGGAAAATGTAAGTTAATGCAAATGAGTAGGAAAAACAAACCCACGATGTTTGAATACAGCATTTGTAGTGTGCTGCTCGACGCAGCCACGTTGCTTAAATATCTAGGTGCAACGCTGCAAAGGAATATGAAATGGGATGAGCATATAAGACTTGTATAGAGAAGGCGAATGCTCGAATCCGGTTTGTTGGTAGAATTTTAAGAAGGTGTGGTTCACCTATAAAGGAGACCGCATATAGGTCAACTTGTGCGACCTGTTGTTGAGGGTACTGTTGAGGATCCGTACCAGGTCAGATTAAAGAAAGATATCGAAGTAATTCAGAGGGTGTCTGCAAGATTTGTTAGCAGTAGGTTCGAATAAAAGGCAAGTATTACGGAGATGCTTCGGGGGTTCAATGATGGGAAGGTTACGTTCTTTTCGAGGAGCACTATTGAGAAAATTTATAGAGCCGGCATTTGCGGCGGTCTGCAGAACGATTGTACTGCCGCCGACGTTCATTTCGCGTGAGCACCACGAAGAGAAGATAAGAAAAATTTGGGCTCTTACGGAGGCATATAGGCAGTCGTTCTTCCCTCGCTCTGTTTGCAAATGGAACAGGGAAGGAAATGGCTAGTAGTGGTACCAGGTATCGTCCGCCAAGCTTGTGGGGTAAAGAAGTAGACTTATTAACCAATGAGTGGGTAGAATTGGATTTTACGTCGGATGTATTCAGAGGCCCACATATAGAACATGTGTAAGAAAAACTAGTTAGTTTACCCTCAGTTTGTTGTGGTCTTTAGTCCAGAGACTGGTTTGATACAGCTCTCCGTGCTACTCAATCCTGTGCAAGCCTCTTCATCTCCCAGTACCTACTGCAACCTATATCCTTCTGAATCTGTTTAATGTATTAATCTCTTGGTCTGCCTCTACGACTTTTACCCTCCGCGCTGCCCTCCAATATTAAACTGGTGATCCCTTGGTGCCTCAGAATATGTCCTACCAACCGATCCCTTGTTCTAGTCAAGTTGTCCCACAAATTTCTCTTCTCCGCAATTCTAGTCAATACCTCCTCATTAGTTATATGATCTACCCACCTCATCTTCAGCATTCTTATGTAGCACCACATTTCGAAAACTTCTATTCTCTGTTTGTCTAAACTATTTATCGTCCACGTTTCACTTCCATACATGGCTACACTCAATACAAATACTTTCAGAAACGACTTTCTGACACTTAAATCTGTACTCGATGTTAAATTTCTCTTCTTCAGAAACGCTTTCCTTGTCATTGACAGTCTACATTTTATATCCTCTCTACTTCGACCATCATCAGTTATTTTTCTCCCCAAGTAGCAAAACTCATTTAGTACTTTAAGCGTGTCATTTCCTTATCTAATACCCTCAGCATCACCCGATTTAATTCAACCACATTCCATTACCCTCGTTTTGCTTTTGTTGATGTTCATCTTATATCCTCCTTTCAAGACACTGTCCATTTCGTTCAGCTGCTCTTCCAGGTCCTTTGTTGTCTTTGACGGAATTACAATGTTATTGGCGAACCTCAAAGTTTTTATTTCTTCTCCATGGATTTTAATTCCTACTCCGAATTTTTCTTTTGTTTCCTTTACTGCTTCCTCAATATACAGATTGAATAACATCGGGGATAGGCTACAACCCTGTCTCACTCCCTTCCCAACCACTGCTTCCCTTTCATGCCCCTCGAATTTTATAACTGCCATCTGGTTTCGGTACAAATTGTAAATAGCCTTTCGCTCCCTGTATTTTACCCCTGCCACCTTCAGAATTTGAAAGAGAGTATGATGTAAGATTTGTTGTAAATAGTCTAAATTAAACTGCTGTAGTACACCATTGAAAGTGCGGCATTCTTTTATGGGTACCCTGTATTAATTTATGTTCTTTACTTTGACTATTGTTATAATGATGAAGCACGTCTGGAAACGTGAGTCGGCGGTCCGGCCGGCGGCCGGTAGAAAGTGATGACGTGCTCGGTGTTTGCGTTGCAGTGAAGGGGCGCAGCCGGACGCTGTACCGGTGCGGCGGCGCGCTCATCAGCAGTCGCTACGTCATCACGGCGGCCCATTGCGTCACCACGCTGCCGTCGGACTTCCAGCTGTGAGTATCTCCTCGCCGCTGCTGCAGCCTGCACGCTTCCGCTTGATCTGTCGCGCTCTGTGACATTACTCGCTCGCTTTTCGTTGAAATCGTAGCTCCACTCTACGAGGAAGTCGTAACTCTCGAGCACCCTTGTAATCAATGTCCACGAACTGGTCTCGGAATGCCCCACTGTTCAGAAGGGAAATAAATGCTCTCGAATTCCCTTCTTTCTTTAAACGGTTAGTGTACTCTGTTAATCGCACGCGTTACACAGCGTCAGTCGCGTAAGGCATAATGCCACTATTATTTCGTGGCCAGTTGAAGATATCGAAATGAGCTGTCGGCAAACAGTAGTACGTTAAGAGGCACGTAATTTTTTACGTATGGAAACTCTTGTATCAGCTAAGATATTGTAGTAACAATTATTTTAAATGGATCGGCGTAGTTATTCTAACGGAATCCTAAAGATACTGAAAAGACAAGTACAACTATAGTCTGATTAAAATTAATTGATCGTTGACACTTCGCGCGTTGGAGCTGGTTTCCTCCAATCAGAGGGCTCATCGTCACGTCCGAACCGTTCGCCGTTGCCAAACTGTTCACTTCTAATTCCTTGTCCTGCATTCTTTCTTGATGTGCTTGGATCCAGAATTAGGGGTGTGGCACTTTTATTTCGTATTTCATTATACACGATAACCACACCACAAACAATGCACACACATACCGTTGCAAACGAAATACACACGTTTCATACACATGATTACTAAACACTACTGGATACTTCTGCATGGGACGCGATTCGGAGTCACACTTGCAGTTATTATCACAGAGATCGTCTCTTTTATGACAGGCTTCGCACGACATAGCATGAAACCGAGTTTTTGAAGGCTGCAATTCGTCACTGAGACTGGATGAAGACTGTGACAAATATAACAACTCGTTCCGGTATTGTAATTTAGCACAATGGTAGCAATATTAAACTGCCGTGTTGAAGATCGTAGATTCGAATCTCAGTACATGTCACGAATTCTTTTAATTTGTAAATCTAATCAAAAGAGTCTGATTATCATTTTATCCAATTAATTGACTTAAATATAATTTCTTTATTTCTAATTCTTTGCCCCGTCATTTTCATTATCCTGTCGCAGATCAGTCATTGGTCACAATCAGCTGTCGACAGAGCATTTCGCTTTTCCGACATACCTTGCGGCGCCACTTCCAATATTGCTCCGCGTTACACATAAAGAGCAGCTGTGAAGTTACTTGCCCTGTTTGTGCGTTGTCTATAACAGAGCGGTAGCCAGCAGCCGGTGTGACGACACTGTAGCGGTAACTCACAGACTATACATACAGTGCGTTCCAAGAGGCATCCTACATATTATAAAAATGGATGTTGATAAGTATTTCTGTGTCTTTTGTGTATTTATGTACATTCGATATGTCCTCATAAACAACTGGGCTGATTTCAGCCAAACTCAGTACAGAGATTTTTTAGTGTAAGGCAACAGTCGCTGTAGAGGAAAGAGCCACCTACCTGTCATATTTGAGGAAAATGGAAGTGAGCGTATGGCATCGTTGGCCGGGAGGCCACTGTACGGGGAAGTTCGGCCGCCAAGTGCCAGTCTTATTTCATTCGACGCCACATTGATCGACTTGCGCGCCGGTGATGAGCATGAAATGATGATGAGGACAACACAACACCCAGTCCACTAGCGGAAAAATCTCCAACCCGACCGGGAATCGAACACGTTCCGCTTGCATGGGAGGCGAGCACGTTACCACCGCCTAAGAAGGCAGACGTGTTTCAGAAGATATGCCACAAACAAAGTGATGCATGAAAACTGCAGCGTCATGCTTGACGTTTACATTTATTATCTTTCAGCTACTATATTCGCAATAAATTTTGCATGCAACATTCACATCTACCGCTAAATGCACATACGAAATTATATCATGGTAGCACACATGGTTCAGGAGATATAACTTCGTAAACACTGAGATGCGTGAAAAACTGCCGCATTGCGCATGACGAAACTTGTTACGTCTTTGCTACTAACTCTATTCACAACATATTTTGAAGACAGTATCCCCATATGCCGATGAATGCCCTTATGCAAATAAATCATTGTACGACACATAGTTCAATAGATATGATGTCATCAACATCGAGATACGTGAAAAAATGTCGCATCATGCACGAAGTTTGTTGTTGTCGTGGTCTTCAGTCCTGAGACTGGTTTGATGCAGCTCTCCATGCCACTCTATCCTGTGCAAGCCTCTTCATCTCCCAGTACCAACTGCAACCTACATCCTTCTGAATCTGCTTAGTGTATTTATTGATCTCTTGGTCTCCCTCTACGATTTTTACCCTCCACGCTGCCCTCCAATGCTAAATTTGTGATCCCTTGATGCCTCAAAACATGTCCTACCAACCGATCCCTTCTTCTAGTCAAGTTGTGCCACAAACTTCTCTCCTCCCCAATCCTATTCAATACCTCCTCATTAGTTACGTGATCTACCCACCTTATCTTCAGCATTCTTCTGTAGCACCACATTTCGAAAGCTTCTATTCTCTTCTTGTCCAAACTATTTATCGTCCATGTTTCACTTCCATACATGGCTACACTCCATACAAATACTTTCAGAAACGACTTCCTGACACTTAAATCTATACTCGATGTTAACAAATTTCTCTTCTTCAAAAACGCTTTCCTTGCCATTGCCAGTCTACATTTTATATCCTCTCTACTTCGACCATCATCAGTTATTTTACTCCATAAATAGCAAAACTCCTTTACTACTTTGTCTCATTTCCTAATCTAATCCCCTCAGCATCACCCGATTTAATTTGACTACATTCCATTATCCTCGTTTTGCTTTTGTTGATGTTCATCTTATATCCTCCTTTCAAGACACTGTCCATTCCATTCAACTGCTCTTCCAAGTCCTTTGCTGTCTCTGACAGAATTACAATGTCATCGGCGAACCTCAAAGTTTTTACTTCTTCTCCATGAATTTTAATACCTACTCCGAATTTTTCTTTTGTTTCCTTTACTGCTTGCTCAATATACAGATTGAATAACATCGGGGAGAGGCTACAACCCTGTCTCACTCCTTTCCCAACCACTGCTTCCCTTTCGTGCCCCTCGACTCTTATAACTGCCATCTGGTTTCTGTACAAATTGTAAATAGCCTTTCGCTCCCTGTATTTTACCCCTGCCACCTTCAGAATTTGAAAGAGAGTATTCCAGTTAACATTGTCAAAAGCTTTCTCTAAGTCTACAAATGCTAGAAACGTAGGTTTGCCTTTTCTTAATCTTTCTTCTAAGATAAGTGGTAAGGTTAGTATTGCCTCACGTGTTCCAGTGTTTCTACGGAATCCAAACTGATCTTCCCCGAGGTTGGCTTCTACCAGTTTTTCCATTCGTCTGTAAAGAATTCGCGTTAGTATTTTGCAGCTGTGACTTATTAAACTGATAGTTCGGTAATTTTCACATCTGTCAACACCTGCTTTCTTTGGTATTGGAATTATTATATTCTTCTTGAAGTCTGTGGGTATTTCGCCTGTCTCATACATCTTGCTCACCAGATGGTAGAGTTTTGTCATGACTGGCTCTCCCAAGGCCATCGGTAGTTCTAATGGAATGTTGTCTACTCCCGGGGCCTTGTTTCGACTCAGGTCTTTCAGTGCTCTGTCAAACTCTTCACGCAGTATCTTATCTCCCATTTCATCTTCATCTACATCCTCTTCCATTTCCATAATATTGTCCTCAAGTGCATCGCCCTTGTATAAACCCTCTATATACTCCTTCCACCTTTCTGCCTTCCCTTCTTTGCTTAGAACTGGGTTGCCATCTGAGCTCTTGATATTCATACAAGTGGTTCTCTTCTCTCCAAAGGTCTCTTTAATTTTCCTGTAGGCAGTATCTATCTTACCCCTAGTGAGACAAGCCTCTACATCCTTACATTTGTCCTCTACCCATCCCTGCTTAGCCATTTTGCACTTCCTGTCGATCTCATTTTTGAGACGTATGTATTCCTTTTTGCCTGCTTCATTTACTGCATTTTTATATTTTCTCCTTTCATCAATTAAATTCAATATTTCTTCTGTTACCCAAGGATTTCTATTAGCCCTCGTCTTTTTACCTACTTGATCCTCTGCTGCCTTCACTACTTCATCCCTCAAAGCTACCCATTCTTCTTGTACTGTATTTCTTTCTCCCATTCCTGTCAATTGTTCCCTTATGCTCTCCCTGAAACTCTCTACAACCTCTGGTTCTTTCAGTTTATCCAGGTCCCATCTCCTTAAATTCCCACGTTTTTGCAGTTTCTTCAGTTTCAATCTGCAGTTCATAACCAATAGATTGTGGTCAGAATCCACATCTGCCCCTGGAAATGTCTTACAATTTAAAACCTGGTTCCTAAATCTCTGTCTTACCATTATATAATCTATGTGATACCTTTTAGTATCTCCAGGATTCTTCCAGGTATACAACCTTCTTTTATGATTCTTGAACCAAGTGTTAGCTATGATTAAGTTGTGCTCTGTGCAAAATTCTACAAGGCGGCTTCCTCTTTCATTTCATCCCCCCAATCCATATTCACCTACTATGTTTCCTTCTCTCCCTTTTCCTACTGACGAATTCCAGTCACCCATGACTATTAAATTTTCGTCTCCCTTCACTACCTGAATAATTTCTTCTATCTCGTCATACATTTCATCAATTTCTTCATCATCTGCAGAGCTAGTTGGCATATAAACCTGTACTACTGTAGTAGGCATGGGCTTTGTGTCTATCTTGGCCACAATAATGCGTTCACTATGCTGTTTGTAGTAGCTTAATCGCACTCCTATTTTTTTTATTCATTATTAAACCTACTCCTGCATTACCCCTATTTGATTTTGTATTTATAACCCTGTAATCACCTGACCAAAAGTCTTGTTCCTCCTGCCACCGAACTTCACTAATTCCCACTATATCTAACTTTAACCTATCCATTTCCCTTTTTAAATTTTCTAACCTACCTGCCCGATTAAGGGATCTGACATTCCACGCTCCGATCCGTAGAATGCCAGTTTTCTTTCTCCTGATAACGACGTCCTCTTGAGTAGTCCCCGCCCGGAGATCCGAATGGGGGACTATTTTACCTCCGGAATATTTTACCCAAGAGGACGCCATCATCATTTAATCATACAGTAAAGCTGCATGTCCTCGGGAAAAATTACGGCTGTAGTTTCCCCTTACTTTCAGCCGTTCGCAGTACCAGCACAGCAAGGCCGTTTTGGTTAATGTTATAAGGCCAGATCAGTCAATCATCCAGACTGTTGCCCCTGCAACTACTGAAAAGGCTGCTGCCCCTCTTCAGGAACCACATGTTTGTCTGGCCTCTCAACAGATACCCCTCCGTTGTGGTTGCACCTACGGTACGGCCATCTGTATCGCTGAGGCACGCAAGCCTCCCCACCAACGGCAAGGTCCATGGTTCATGGGGGAAGACGAAGTTTGTATCTTCAAGAAAAAGGAACCTCTACAGGCGAGTCAACTGAAGGACACACTGACATTTGGCAACTTTCAACTGCGAAGAGCAAACGGCTATAATCTAATACGAAAACCGTCTATGGATTTATTAAAGGTGTTAGAATATAGAAATGTTTACAAAATTGCGTTGTAGACACGTCATGCAGCTGCTGCCAGCGTACAAAAACCGTTCGGGGGCATTGTTTCTTAAGGTTGATACCGTATTTGTACATTTGTACATTATGCGTATTTATTTGTACGACTGTTTCATAATTTGGAAGATGCTTTCACGAATACATGGAAATGAAAAATTTTCGATACAGTTCATTTTTTGTTTTCGTTTCTAATAGAAAATTGACGAAATGAATACCTGGGCAATGCTAGGTTTGCAGCTGGTAGTAAACGTATTAGGAGGTGATAACCCTGAGTATTTCGAATAAAACATTGCATATTACATGTGTTCAAGTACCGTTCGTTGCAGAGATGCAGTTCAAACCGGTACTCACAGATGGTGATAAGCAAAGGCAAAGGAGTAAGTTCAAACTCGATTTTCATAAATTCCACCTCCGCCTTCAACGAACTGTCGAATTCTCTCAAAAACACTACGTTAGCCTCTCTGAGGTGTTCTCTGAGGTGTTCTTGACATTATTTTATGAGGACAGTATTGTTCATAGGCCATACGATCAAATCGTTTCTTATGTTTACTTTTTATTTGTAAACTTTTTCACTGTACCCTTAAATCATTCCCACAAACAGAGAATCTAAAGCGGCAACTTCCGCTGACCTTGGTGGCCAAGAAACGTGACCGTTTTCGCTGGTCCATCTTACGGGAATAGTAAGTTTCGATGAAATATCAGCTGACGATTAGAATGTACAGGGACCCCGTCATGCTAGAAGGACATACAAATCCTTGTAGCTGAAGTATCCTCTTCCAATAATGCTGGAAGCCCTTTTTCAAGAAAGTCTAGATAAAGTGGTCCTGTAAGACGATGCAGTAACATAACAGGCCAATCAGTTGATTGCCTATTACATCAAGTAACATATTCACAGAAAAGTGTTCTTGAAAATGTCTCTCCACGAAGGTATGTGGGTTTCTGTCGGACTACTGATGTGAGATAAGATTGTTTTTGATACCGCATGGCTTCATCTGCAAACAGTATTGATGAGATTACTCGACTCTTTTCATTCAGTCAACGACAAAATTCCAATCATCTTCCTTCATCTCCCTCTCGAAAGTGTTTAATCCACTGTAAATCATAGTTAGATGCATAAACCAAATAAAAAAGCCTAGTAACTTGAGCACAAAGACTGGAAATGCGAACTTATCCAGCTATACTCTTTAGCCAATAATATTTGGACAAATGGAATGTTTTAATCGAATTAATCTATACTACCACATCTAAAATGTTTAGTATTCCTTCTGCAAAACCTTGTATGTACCACTTTGTAATGTCGGCGATGAAGCATTCGGCAGAAGTGTCGGAAGAACACGGCTAAAATTGAGGGACAAGGTGGCCTATATCCAATATTGCGATCCTGCGTACAAGAACAAAGATTGATTTCATAGTCCACACCACTCCACCCTTGACGGTGTTAACACCTCAACAGTCGTCCTGCCATTCAACTTCAGCTCATTTCTGAGGTTATTTCGTAAGAAAAGTTTCAACGCCAAAAAGAATTATATTTGCTTCAATAATAGTATTGCTTCGGTATAGTGAATTGATCGCGAAATAAAATGGGCATTACTGTCAATGTCTTTATAATTTTCGCCAGCCGGAGTGGCCGAGTGGTTCTAGGCTCTACAGTCTGGAATCGCGCGACCGCTATGGTCACAGGTTCGAATCGTGCCTCGGGCATGGATGAGTGTGATGTCCTTAGGTTAGTTAGGTTTAAGTAGTTCTAAGTTCTAGGGGACTGATGACATCAGATGTTAAATCCTATAGTGCTCAGAACCATTTTTAAACCTAACACATACATGCCCGAGGCATGTTAAGTCCCATAGTGCTCAGAACCATTTTTTATAGTCTTCATTAATAAATCCCTATGCTCCCTTCTGGTGCTTCGTCAGCGTATTTGCTGCCCAGTGTGACTCTGATGGTTGTATATAAGCTCCTACATGTAGACAAAGGCCTTCGGACGGAAACGTTTTGATCATCCCTTCTATTATGACGCGTCGCAGCTGTCATCAGGGGTGTATCAGGGTGCTAAACACTATCATGTACTCTACTGGCCATTCAGATTGCAACACCAGAAAGGATAGTAAATAAGGAAATTTTACATTTTGTGCGTAGTAAGAAGAAAACACGATTTAGCTAAAGGTGATTTTCAGGGATACTGGGTGGAAAATGTACTACACAAAGCTGTGGCCTCTGGCATCAACAAGGACTTTAATTTGGCTGGTCTTCCAGTGGAACTGAACTTGAAAGATGGATAGTGGTCAATGTATGATAATTTAATTATATGCAGAGTTCATAAACTGCTGAGGCTGTAGCAGTCTCTTGACCTGACGTTTTCAGTGGATGAGCAATCTGCACAATGTACGGCACGGGATAAAAAGGAATACTCTGTGTGTCAATGTAGGTCAACATATCACGGCAACATGCGGTCTTGTGTTGTCTTATTGAAAGATAACGTCATGGAGACTTCAAAGGTAGAGCACAGCCACCGGCCTTAACACGTCAGAAATGTAACTGCTGCTGTCCAAATTACAGGATATGCAAAGAAGAGATGATCCTTTAGCGATCCACTGCCGTCCTATACCGTGAGACGCAGCGCCAGTATGACGATTGTAAATGCAATGTGGCAACCGCTCGGAACCTCCACACGTAGGTAAGTCCATTGTGATGCTATCCGCACAACCGACACTCATTTGAAAGAAGACGTGGTGCCACTTCTGCATCCAGTGTTGTCGTTGGGTACACCACTATCGGAGGGCCTCTCACTGATGCTGTCCGCAGCTCGTGGTCTCGCTGTCGCTTTCTCGCATCCCGAGCACGGGGTCCCGGGTTCGATTCCCGGCGGGGTCAGCGTTGAGTTGGGTTGTTTGGGAGAAGAGACCAAACTGCGAGGTCATCGGTCTTATCGGATTAGGGAAGCACGGGGAAGGAAGTCGGTCGTGCCCTTTCAAAGGAACCATCCCGGAGTTTGCCTGGAGCGATTTAGGGAAATCACGGAAAACCTAAATGAGGATGGCCGGACTCGGGATTGAACCGTCGTCCTCCCGAATGCGAGTCCAGTGTGCTAACCACTGCGCCACCTCGCTCGGTCGGGGTCAGGGATTTTCACCTGCCTCGAGATGATTAGGTGCTTGTGTTGTCCTCATTATTTCATCATCATTCATGAAAGTGGCGAGATTGGGAATTTGTACGGGCGCTGATAACCGAGCAGTTGAGCGCCCCACAAACCAAACATCATCATCATCATCACTGATGCTGCATCAGCTGTCAATGTGCTGACATTTCATGGTGCTTCCGTGGTGTCCCAGACGTCGTCGCACTGTCAAGCCCATTTCATAAGTCAAGGTACGTGACGTGGCTGTTGCAACACTGCACGGGCGACCGAACAATGGTTGTTCCCTTTCGGGCACTAGTCGCATGGGCCGCTAAGATCTCACATATAATTGAGTACCCTGAAACCATCGATTCGACATTCGGATGGCACTCGTGGTATCCCGACCAACACGAGCAGCAATATCATAAACCGCGATAAACCGCAGTCTCAGTAGGCCAAGGTCCTTCCGCTATCTAATTGTGGGACGTTTCTCCTGCTTACACGACGTAAAACACGGTCTTCTCACAAACAACCATCATTCCGATGTGATTTCGAACGAGAAACCCGCTGCGAAACCTTTCTTTACACGTACAATGTAGTTGGTGTTAGTCACACGTACATACATATCGAAGCCCGTGGACAGATCGACTCTCTACCACGGCTGATACTACGGTGCCAAGGGCGCGGACGGAAGAGTATGCTCCCGGGGGCTATCGGAGGCTTTCGGCACCGCTCCGGTGGAGGCACTGCGCTTTGTGCTTGGGCTATATCCGATAGACAGAACTAGTAAGTAGCGCGTGGCAACGTATTGGCTGGAAACTGGCAGACCAGACAAAGAGAGAGGCCTCTTTGAGGAGGAGATACAGACCTTGAGAGAGCTCAGAACGTGGAGAGCGAATGGATGGCAAAAGGAGTGGAATAAGTGTGAAAAGGCCCATAAAGAAGGTGCATTTTTCTCCAATGTCAGGGAGCAATTGAGGATGAAACATATAAATAACAACCAGGGCATGTTTCAATTGTTAACCGGCCATGGGCCATATCCCACGCATTTGCTACATGTAAATCTCGCTCAGGAGGTTGATCGTGCCTGTGGAGAGAGAGAGAGAGAGAGAGAGAGAGAGAGAGAGAGAGAGAGAGAGAGAGGAGCCTCAGAACACGTTCTTCTCTGATGCGCGTTCAGTAAATAGTGCAACATATATTTTTTCTCAGCCAATTTCAGTTGAAAAACTTCGGAATTGTGGGGTACCGTGGAATATTCCCACTTCAGTCCCTATATTTTCATGAAGTTCCGATGTGTGGTGGCGCTATACGAAGCCTTTAAAAAGACGTCTGTAACGGAGCTGCGTTCCAAGCAGAGAGCTGTCATTGAGTTTCTTTTGCGGAAAAATCAGAGCATCGCAGGTATTCATAGGCACTTGCAGAATGTCTACGAAGTTCTGGCAGTGAACAAAAGCTCGGTGAGTCTTTGCACGAAGCGGCTGTCATCACCGCATGAAGGTCGCGCACTCCTGTCCTATTTCCCGCGTGCCAGCTGGCCGCACACATCTCTGACTCCTGCAGTGTCGGAACGTGCGGACACTCTCATTCGAGGTGACCGACGCACTACAGTCAGACACACGCTGCACAACTGGACGTCTTTGTTGGTGGTGCTGACACACTGGTCCACCATATGGGGTAGTCAAAGGTGTGTGCCCGCCGGCTTCCTCGCCGCCATAGAGAGCAAAGAAGGACTACCTGAGCGGAATTGCTTGCACGTTACGAGGCTCATCGTGACAGTTTTTTGTCGTTCATTGTCAAAGAAGATAAAACATGGGTTCATCAGTCTGGCCCGAAAACAAAACGGCAATCCATAGAGTGGCACCACACCACCTCTCCTCCGAGGAGAAAGTTCAAAGCCGCACCCTCAGTCGGCAAAGTCAAGGCGACGGTCTTCTGGGACTCTGGGGGGGGGGGGGGGGGGGAGGGTCATTCTGCCAGGCACTTAAGTGTGATTTGCAGAGTATCCATGTAGATGTATATGGAGTGTATTGTGCTACCCTCAGGAAACTGAAGAAACGACTTCAGCGTGTTCGTCGCCACAAAAATGCAACCGAACTTCTCCTTCTCTGTGGCAACGCGAGGCCTCATACAAGTCTACGCACCCGAGAGGAGCTCACAAAACTTCACTGGACTGTTCTTCCTCATCCACCCTACAGCCCGGACCTCACAGCTTACGACTTTCACTTGTTTGGCCCAGTGAAGGAAACAGTACGTGGATGATGGGGAGGTTACCGGTGCAGCACGACACTGACCGCGACATGGAATAGTAGAGAGGACGATGTAGGCATACAGGCTCTCCTGGTGAGGTGGCGTAAGGCAGTAGTATTGAACGGAGAGTATGATGAAAAATAGTATTCTGTAGCCAGAAGAGGGGAATAATATGGTGTATTGGAAAACTGAATAAAATTAATCGGCTTTCAGAAAAAAGACGTGTTGCATTACTTACGATGCCCGGCGCATGTTGCCCCGTGGCTCTCAGGAGAAGACGTCTAGCACACTCACAAGACGACATAAAACAGTCGTTTAGAGGTCAGACCTTGTGGACCAATCTCACTGACTGTGCAGACAGAATATCTAGAGCGCTGCATAAAGAGTACTTGCAACAGCGTCGAGAGTACAAGCGGCAACGGACGAAAGTGACCAATGTCTCTACAGACAATACTAGCGAGACAAACGACACTGGCAGTGGTGGTAAATTAGAGGACAGCGACACTGGCAAAGACAGACAAGCATAGATTAAGTAATAAACGTATGGTCACCAGGGTGTTACGAAAACAAGTGTTTATTAGACAGTAATGTTAGATTGTAAGACGACTGTAGAAACAGAGGACAGCACTCGCTGCTGTATAGAATGACCTAACCCAGATGTAGGGTAACGCCATCTGTGGGCGAGAAGCTCAAAATATTGCTGAGGTCCTCGCTCTCTGATGGAGAGTAGCAGCAAGTGGGGCAGTGGCTGCCTAGGGGCGAGAGTCTCGATGTTTTTCTGAGGTACCCGCTAATCCACAGCATGGGTGGTGGCATTCTTTAAATCAGAACACTTGCTTACCTTCATATTTTCCTACCTTCTTGATACATAATTTTAGCGTTTCCGTGTCCCAGTTAGCACTAACGTCCCAAGTATTTAAAGCTGCAACTTTGTTAAAATGCCAAGAAATTAAATAAGTTTTATATTATGTATATGTACAATTTAATACTGTGATAACAAGACTGTCTTACAAGGGGATGATACAAGCTCCGCCAGGATGAGTAGGACACGATTAGGATTACAACATGTAAACAGGAAAACTCTGAGCAGTTTTCGAGAAAAAATGGTTCAAATGGCTCTAAGCAATATGGGACTTAACATCTGAGGTTATCAGTCCCCTAGACTTACAACCACTTAAACCTAACTAAACTAAGGACATCACACACATCCATGCCAGAAGCAGGATTCGAACCTGCGACCGTAGCAGCAGCGTGGCTCCGGGCTGAAGCGCCTAGAACCGCTCGGCCACATCGGCCGACAGTTTTCGAGAAAATCGAGTTAGAAAAATGTTAAACGTGCTTATTTACTTTTGAGTGGTCGCTTATATACGCTGACGCTGCAGTCGAACGAGTAAGCGCTTAGTTTCA
The DNA here is from genome assembly GCF_023898315.1 of Schistocerca nitens. Taxonomy (NCBI): domain Eukaryota; kingdom Metazoa; phylum Arthropoda; class Insecta; order Orthoptera; family Acrididae; genus Schistocerca; species Schistocerca nitens. Next base: position 933,829,968 of record NC_064614.1, on the reverse strand, counting down.
AAAGCGCGGGATCTCAGGATGAAATCTCGCTACCGATACTTTTTTTCATTCTCACGGAATTCTAACAAGATTTACTATGACTGCTAAATATCGATATTTAATGATTCATTTATTATTTTCAAAATATTTGTCCTGAAAGAGAACAAAAACTTTTTTTAAAAGAGACGGGAGAGCTTGCAATCAAATTAGTTTGGTCATTTTATCTGTATATTTGTGACGATTTCAATGTATAACCTATATTACACTACACAAATCAAAATGATACCGATCATAGAAAAATGGGAAATAATAATTTTTGCGACATACAGCACACGTAATGACTGTCAAACTTTTGCATCTGTATGGTTTTTTCAATGTGTCTATTGCAAAATAAACTTGGTTTACGTTTATAAACGCCTCTCCTTCATCACACAATTCCGCGGCGTACCGCGCATATCTTTCTCAAGGCTGCACCAGCGGAGTATATTGGCAGATCCGTCTCGATCGTCGTTCAGATTCTGGTTCCTTCACGCTCTCCACGAATCAAGGAGAAAAAGAAATTGTTGTTCTCTCAGGTATGGCTTCATGACGACGGACAGAAAATTCTTGTGTAGTCCTATTGTGAGTTTGCCGGACGTTGAAGATTTATTTACGTGCTTACTCATCAGCTGATGTTTTCACTCTTGGTTTAAATGAGCCAGTGGTCTCTTGAAAGCCTTTTTTTTCGAGTATAAAAGTAATAAATGAATCATTAAATGTTTAATTTGCACAGCTGTTGTTAGACTTACATAGGAATGAAAAATTGTTACGGCAGCGAGATTCGATCCAGAGACGTATGCTTGCTTGGCTGCGGACTCTTCCGAGTACGAGCGACTGCACGAAGTATATACGCGTGTCGAAAATATTCTAACTCGATTTTCTCTAAAGCGGTTGAGAGTTGCGTCTTCCTGTCTACATATGTTTAAGTCTTAGTAGAACGCTACACACCCTGTCAATATTAATCAAATCGGTGAGGGGAGGTTCTTACGATCATCTTGTTAGTCACTAGGTGGAAGGTCATTTGTGAATGCCAGCGAATAAAATAGAAGTAAACAAATAAATATTAAAGCATGTAGTACACTTCATCCGGATCGACGTCGTTGTACGCGCATTTACGGCGCTGGAGTGTACGGTGACCAGTCGAAAGTATGTCTGATTTAGTGGTCACCAACCTTTCTGAGGCCACTGCCCCTAAGTGTAATCAGGTGTTAGGTAATAACCCACCCCCATGACCACCGTCTGTCACCACCATCATCGACATTAGCACCTAACGAAACTGCAGAATGAAAATGAGTTTTCATTGAACATTTTTATTTTTAAAATGACAAAAGACAAATGATATTTAGTTTTTGTAGGTGTTTTATTAAACAACGAACTAATGAGTCAGTGAAACAATTGGAACTGCTTATTTCTGACAGCCTTTTTTTTTTTTTTTTTTTTTTTGTACAGAATGATGCGATTCTCAGTGGGTCGCGAATGCTGCTGAGATAAAAAAAGCTGACTATCTGCGTTGAGGGTAGACGATTGTTACAAAACATGTTTGCCCTGCAGCACTCCTCTCCCTAATGACAATTGATCCATCCCGGCCCTGTATCCCCATTTAAACTTAAACGAGTTAAAATGTGGACTGTACATTTAGTGACGAGGAACTGGCAAAAGTAAAGCTGTGAGGACGGGGCGTGAGTCGTGCTTGGGTAGCTCAGTTGGTAGAGCACTTGCCCGCGAAAGGCAATGGTCCCGAGTTCGAGTCTCGGTCCGGCTCACAGTTTTAATCTGCTAGGAAGTTTCAAATCAGCGCACACTTCGCTGCAGAGTGAAAATCTCATTCTGTACACCTAGTGTTTGTAAATCACTTGATTTCTGGACTCCTTACTTCTGAAATGGCGGAAATTGGAAGACTTCAGGCTGGCAACCCTGCTGTGTCTAACCATTGCCACCAATAATAATAATAATAATAATAATAATAATAATAATAGTGTTGTATTGTCTTCATCATCTTCATCTCATCCCCATCGACGCGAAGTCGCCGAAGTGGCGTCAACTCAAAACACTTGTACCAGGCGAGCGGTCTACCCGACGGGAGGTCCTAACCACACGACATTTCATTTCAGCAGAAACAATAATGATAACAATGTGTAGGCCCTAGAGCAATGTAGTAGCTATTACATATTTATTGTTGTGCTGCGCTGCGAATCATTTCATTTATCTATTGCGAAGTAAATAATGAAACAATTTATAATCCATTTAGGGAACTATCTATAACTCGGAGAAACCATTTTGATAAGATATTTCAGCATGTGTCTATGTCTCAATTTTACTGTCACAGAATGGTGGTACAAAGTACAGAAATGTGTGTACTGAGTGGACTATGTGAAGAAGATGTTCATACATTCGTTTTACAAACTGTAACATTTACCACATTGTGTCACGTGTTAATGCTAGTATCTGAAAAACAAATTTAGTCGTTGGGAAAAGTTAAAATAGGAATAATATTTTAAAAATAATTTAGTTCCGTGACCGAAACACGACTGAACCCTTTTGCTTTTACCTCTCAAAAAATTTCATTTTAAGCTTGAAGGGGTAACCACTCCCAATTTGCGAACCACTGCTAATTCAGTTGCTAACAAGTGTCTAGTTGTTGTGAAATATGGGAAGCTCTCGGTGAACTTGTGAAATGCTAATAGTTTTCAGTTAATGGGCGTAAGAACAAGGGTAATCCCAAAAGTATGGTCTCCTATTTTTTATAAGTACATAGACCTGTTTATTTCTACAATGGTTTACATCAGTTTGCAGCTATTTTTCGACAAAATCACCATTTCTGTCGATGCATTTTTGTAGAAGATGTGGCAGTTTTTGTATGCCCATGTCATACCAGCTCGCCGCCATGCTGTTCAGAAAGTTACGACCTCCTTCTCTCACCTCGTCGTCGGAGCTGAATAGCTTTCCGGCCAAATGTTCCTTTAACCTAGGGAACAGGTGATAGTCACTGGGTGCCAAGTCAGGACCCTAGGGTGGGTGGGTGCTTTGTTCCACTGAAACTCGTCGCCGCATGTGGTCCTCAGTCAGCGTGCGTGGCACCCATCTTGCGCACACCTTCCGGTAGTTCAATGTTTCCGTTAAAATTCTGTGAACGGTGCTTCGGGAAACCTCAGGAACCAACGTGCAAAGATCATCCAGGGTGATCCGCCGATCTTCACGCATGCTTTGCTCAACCTTCAGCACTGTCTCCTCAGAAACTGACGGTTTCCCGCTCCTTTGTTCGTCGTGAATTTCGGTCCGACCAGCTGCAATCTCTCTACACCACTTACGACCATTTTTGACATCAATGAACGACTCACCATACACTTCCGTCAATTGGCGATGGATTTCAATCGGCGCAGTGCCCTTTGCGTTCAGAAACCGAATAACTGCGCGCAATTTGCACTTGGCGTTAACATCCAACGGGTGCTCCATTCTCAACGGCTGCCAAGCCAAGATTGAGCGCCTCAGCGCGGCATGCGCATGTTTACACACAGCGCGTGAAGCTATCATCATAACAGTGTGACCAACTGCCACACAAACAGAGTTCTGTACTTATAAAAAAATAGACCTTACTTTTGGGATTACCTTCGTACTTGTCAAAGTCCAAGGTGGTGTTCATGGAGGTCTGGAGTGCAGTGCGTGTGTGTTTGTGCGCCGGCAGGAAGGCGGTGCGGCTGGGCGAGGTGGACGCGCGCGGAGACCCGGACTGCGACGAGGTGCAGTGCGCCGAGCCGGTGCAGGACTTCGCCGTGGCGGCCGCCGCCGTGCACCCGCAGTACAACTCGCCCAAGTTCCGCCACGACGTGGCGCTCGTCCGGCTCGACCGCGAGGCGCGCTTCTCAGGTTAGTCTCAGCTGGCAGCGCTGCCGTCGGCCTTCATTCTGATATTTTATCGCGGACGGCACTTGTCTTCCGGAGAGACTGTCACTTCTGATTCCAATTTTGCTCCCTGCAACACCAACGTAAACAATGATCATTTGATTAGCATGCGTGTAGGTATAGACACCGTCGTCAAACAGCACAGAAGTTATGACGCTCGCAGATCAACATTCTAACCAATGTTCCAGTCGCTACATTTACGTACTCGTATGCGCTTAGATACGGTTTTTCGTATATCAGTTTCCTAATACCTGTTTCTGTTGGTCAGGCAATCATCGTAGGTCGTACCACTCGGTCCTTCCAGCTCCTGGATTTCTCCCTTAACGTCTGCGCCTGTCATGTCCGCCTCACCCACACCCTCACCTACCTTGGCCTCACCATTGACCGTCACCTCACCCGGATCCCTCATCTCCGACCCATCCAGTCCAAAGCCCACAACCGTCTCCGACTCCTCAAACTCCTCTCTGGCCGGACATGGGGGTTGCACCCCTGTACCATCCTCTACACCTACAAATCTTTAATCCATCCCATCTTCTGTTATGCCAGTCCCGCCTGGATATCTGCCCCCACCCCCCAAATTCTATAAGTCCCTCCAGATCCTCGAGCATCATGCACTCTGCCTCGCCTTCCATATACACCTCCCTCCCCCACGCTGATCCTCTATGACCTCATTCCTTTCCCCCATCTGCTCCTATTCCTCGAACATATCCGCATACTCTACACCTCCCGCCGCCTTGATCCCCCTCACCCCCTGGTTGCTCCGTCCTCACCCCCCTGCCACTCCTTCACTGTTGTGTCCTGCCTCCCCTCTATCTCTACACCCTTCATCTCCTTTCCCAAGGTGGTTTCCATCAACTCCCGGATGATGCCCTCTCTCCCTCCATTTATCCCTCCAATCAACTCTGATCCCAACCCCCCCCCCTCCTTTGTCCTTTCCCTGGGCTCTCTCTTACCCCCCTTCCATCCTGTGTTTCTCCCCACCTAACCTCTCCCTACCTCCCTCCCCCCCCCTCCTTTGTCCTTTCCCTGGGCTCCCTCTTACCCCCCTTCCATCCTGTGTTTCTCCCCACCTAACCTCTCCCTACCTCCCCCCCCCCCCCGAGTCCTTTTGTCTTCCCATCCTCTGCCTTCCCCACTCCCTGTCACCTCTGCCCAGCACCCCCACCCCTCTTACAGGTCCTCATCCTCCACTGGCTCCTTTCCCCCTCCCCCCATCGCTTTTCCTCACCTTCGCCCCTTTTTTATTTTCCCATCATCTGACCAGTTTCCCACCACCTGCTCTCGGCTGTGGTATGTCATATTTTAGTGCAGTGTTGCGAACAGAAACCATGCTATCGCTGGGTGTGAATTTTATGTCTTTTGCGAACAGAAACTGCGGACGACTTCCTATTACAAATCAACATTTCATACCCTCTCCACTTCGACAATCTCCAGTTATTTTGCTGTTAAAAAACATCGAAACTCTTCGACCTCATTTAGTGTCTCATGATCTCATTAGGTTGTATCATCATCGCGGTATTTCATTCCACTACATTCACTCACTCTTGTATTACTATTGTTAACATCCATCTTATAACCTCTTTTCAAGACATTATCCAATCCCTCCAACTGCTCTCGCTGTTAACACTCTAATATCGAGTATGGAAATGTAGGTTTGGTTGCTGGATTTCAGCTTCCACATCCGATTTTATGTCCATGTGAATGGACTGCGATGGAGTTCGTATTCGGTGGTTAGGTTGTTACCTGCTTATTAAAGAGCTGGTAAGTAACAACGAAGTGATTTTCTGTGTGTTGAAGGAATGTTGAACTGATTAGAAAGTTATCCATTTCCCATATTTAAACTAAGGGAATAACATTTCATCCTTATTAAAAAAAGACGTCTAAATTATTATCTTATATTAGCAAACTCGATCCACTTGCTAATAACCGCAAATCCTTTGTAGATGGCTATTTGGAACATTCTAAACTCACTGCATTTCTTATGGCAAAGTGTCTCAGACACAGTCTTCAGCTGGCGATAAAGTATTTGCTATTCTATGCATAGGAAGAGTAATGTATTTTTAATCATTCGAAAGTTTTCTAATCATCCCAAGCCTTGAAAAATGTGCGGTACAATAATACACCGCCAGTAATCCCCTTAAACAACACGCATGACATAGGTCCGTGTAATGAAACAGATTCGAGCCTATTGATTCAAAAGGATAAGATTTCTAAATATCTATTTTGAAACAATTTCCTCCGCTTCCCCTAATAGTTCAGGGACATCCATCAGAAAATTGTACTGTTTTCATTGAAAATATTATGATTGTACTGATGAGATATTTAATTTCGTGTACAGTTTGTACGAACAAGCAAAACTGCCTACAGATTTCTAAAAAAAAATATTATGTTACCCAGTCCCAAATTCCATAAACTGTGAATACTACAGAACTCTGAGTCTGTTTGTTCATGCACCTGAAGTAATATCCTCAACTGTTCTAGGCTGCATAGAGTAGGAAGTTGGAGCTTTGCTCTCAGAAGATCACTTTCTATACTGGAAAAACAGGGGACCAGAGAAGCAGTACTAATTATAACACCGTCTATATATTAACAACTGCAAAGGAATCTAACAGGTCTTGAAACAAGCAAGAACAGACTATAAAGATCGAAGAATAACATGGAACTTTTACCAAAGTGGAGCAGTTATTGCGGTCTTGATGGAAGGACAAAGCAAAAAGGAGAGCAGAAACGAAAAAGCGACAGACAAGACAGTGCATTATCAGCGATTGTCTTTACCTGTACGTAGAAAAGGCACTTTAAAAAGTCAGAGATGACTAACACATATACTAATACATGACCAAAGAAAAAAAATGTGTTGAAATGTGCCAGTGATGAAGCAGTCCCAGCTGAAAGTGCAGAAGATATTGAAACAATGTTAGTTAAAATGGGATGTTGAATATCATCGAAGTACCATTGTGCTGTAAGGGTGTCACGGATGACAACGTCTGTGCTGGTAATTGGGGCCCAGTTCGAAGCGGGACTCGTAACTGAAGACAGTTCTATTCCAGTCAACGAGATTCCAGGGTGAAGACGTGTCTGGAGACGCCACAGACACCAACCTGACCTGACGTACGGCCCGACAACAAGGAGTGGTGCTATGGCGTGTCGCTTTATCTCATGGACGTTCTTGGTCGTCATTCATGGCACCTTAAAGCCCAACAGTACGTCGACGATATTCAACGCCCTGTTTTTATGCTCTTCTAGCCAAGCCATTCTGGGCTTATATTACAGCAATATAACACCCTTCTTCACACGGCGAGAGTTTCTACTGTTTGTCTTCGTGCTTAACAAACGCTACCTTGATCAGCAAGGCAGCCGGAGTCTCTCCAATTGAAAACGTTTGTTACATTATGGGCAGGGCCTTACAAATAGCTCGGGGTTTTGACGATCTAACGCGTCATCTGGACAGAATTTGGTACGATATCCCTCAGGAGGACATCCAACTCTGTCATCAATGCCACACCGAATAACTGTTTGCGTAAGGGCCAGAGTGGCAACGGCCTTGCCGCAGTGGGTACGCCGGTTCCCATCAGACACCGAGGTTAAGCACTGCCGGGCGTGGCTGGCACTTGGATGGGTGACCATCCGGCAGCCATGCGTTGTTGCCATTTTTCGGGGTGCACTCAGCCTCGTGATGCCAATTGAGGAGCTGCTCGACCGAATAATAGCGGCTCCGGTCAAAGAAAACGATCATAACGACCGGGAGAGCGGTGTGCTGACCACACGCCCCTCCTATCCGCATCCTCACCTGAGGATGACACGGCGGTCGTATGGTCCCGATGGGCCACTTGTGGCCTGAAGACGGAGTGCTTTTAAGGGCCAGAGATGGACTACGGCGTTATTGAGTTTCTCAGTTTGTGAAGTTCTTTTCATCAAATTTTTCTGAAATTGTAATCGTTTGTTTGTTTGTACGCGTACGACACATCTACCGATTTCCAGCACATTCGAATAATACCTTCGTGGTGTGTCTTTTTTTTATCTTAGAGTGTACTAACTCGGACAGCTTTTCATACTGAAGTCATAAGCGGCTCGTAAACACTCATTCGCAGTTTTCTCGGACACGGATTGTTTGCGGGCGCATGTTTACTGGAAATTTTTTTGCTACTGTTACCGTATTCTTTCACAGTGGCAGTTTTTGCTATTAATTGTGTCTCACTGTGTATATTCTTTCACATATGGAACAATATTATCATTTCGCGCGCACTAAATGAACTTCAGAATATTAGTATGCAGCTATGTGTCCTCTACATTTTTTAGAGGTGAGACGATGCACGTTGCAAAGCAAAACGCGATGTTACGGGATTGATGACATTGTCTTCCGTGCTTTATTTGGGCGATTGGTCTGCATAAAAAACGACGAATTACAGAGTAGGGGGAAATAGGCAGATGACAGTACAGAGCAGCTGACTAGAGGAAGAGTGAGCCTCTTTACTGCTGCTGGTATGTTGGCTCGTGGTATTTCAATTCTCCGACACTTGTGTATGCTTTCTGCTGTCCAGATGGTTCCTGCCTTCCGGACGGCTTATTAAGGAGCTTGCTTATCGGATGTTTGGATGCGCGGAGCATCCCATCAAGACGTTGCGGCACACCGCTGTATTGTATTGACATTCACCTGGGACCAGGCGCCGATGGACGGGAACAAACAAGCTATTAACAGTCAAGAGAGCCTGCAGGCGTACAGTCTTTTCTTGAGGATGTTATAGAGACATCAGATAACACAGGCTAATGAGAACTCTTACTCGAATGTGTTGTTGACAGTACTGGACACCTCGAACAGTCACAATCAGAGTTACTGTCGAGACAAAACGATTGTGCATAGAATCAACAGAACATTTCCTAATGCAGTGGACCTATCAGAGCGGCCAAACTATAAACTACTTGCAAATTATGTGCAACTCCTTGTAGGTAAATCTGAGGACAAATATATCTAAAAAAAAAAAAAGACAGGGGCTCATATTATTTACCAAATAAGAATGAAGACAAAAACGCAGAACAGATTGGAACTTCACAAATGTTGCGAAACATAACAATAATTTCACAAATGAAAACATCGCTACATTCAGAAATGAATCCTTTGAAGCACTTCCTGATTGAGAAGTAAGTGATAAATAGAAGAACCAAGAGCGCACGAGACTAGGTAGCACCTAAGTGGCAAGCAAATCCTTGTGCGTAATGCGAGCATAGTACATGACTGGTAGAGTATCTCAGAATGCCACAGTAATTAAGGCACACAAAAATGAGTTAGCATGGTATAAAATTTGCAGAAACTTTATAAGGCCCTATTTGAAACACTTCGTTTCTGATTCATCACAGAATGAAAGCTTTAGTTCCACTTACAGCTTCCTCTTGTTCTGCGGAAATGTCTTCAGAACATCTGATATTAATCTTATTGAATTTACACATCTGCGATCTTCTCATACCTGTTTTATCTCAGAAACATCAGTGGGTAGTTACAGCTGCTGCATACGTCTAGCATGCGATATCTATAAGTAGACGGTGATTTTACAAGACCAATTGTGTGAGAGTTATTTGAATGCTCTATTTTTAAACTTCGATAACTTACTTAGACCAACAAGCGACACTTGTGGCAATATTTTAATTTTATTCTGGTATTTAATTATGGCATTGCACTAATTTTTTAAAATTTTGCATGGTGCTGCATTTCATATTCGCAATATAAGAAGAAAGTGCCTTGATTATGATATTTTAATAAGCTGTCGCTGCTTTTCTGTGTTGTATCTGCGAATCAAAATTGGTATTATTTCGTCGCACTAAAAAGTGGTGGTGCCTCGGAGTACTGAAAATATAAAATGTCTGGCTGGAAGCAAAGCTAACATTATTGCTAAACTGGAACATTTACTTTTGAACAGGTCGTTTTGTTTTACTATATAGTAGTAGATATAGTACAGAAGGTAAAAAATGTTTACTTTCGTTGTTAAATTTTAGTATCTGTCACTAATCGCATGTGTTGCATGGAGAGATTAAACTGCTTGTCTTTGTTGATTAGTATATGTTTCAGTAATAGCATGGAAAGTGTCAAAGGGTAAAATGTTCTACTATTTAGCACTCCGGAAATGAATAGCATGTAGCCGTGCACGCAAACAAAGCCTGTGAACTGATTCCTTCCCCAATTTTTCGATGGAAATTGCGAATATGATCTTTGGAATAATTAATTAAAATCTTACAACGGTGTGTTCTTTAGAGCGCATTTTGTGATCCATAATTTCTTTCTTTATACTGATAAAGTCGGTTCCTTCAGCTGTACTGTGTCCGTACTTTTTGCAGCAAAATGAAAATAAAGAGTATGACACTCTTCATTTTTCTTTCTCTGTACTTCGTGACGCGATCCTGTTTCATGCAGATCTCTGCTGTGTGTTTCAGCCTACGTGATCCCGATTTGCCTGCCGTTCGGCGACCTTGCCACCCAGAACTACACCGGGCTGAAGGTGACCGTGGCGGGGTGGGGAGCCACCGAGAATGGTGAGTCCAGCAGATCGTTGTGGTTGTGCCACTTGCCGCGATAAACGACGTCTAGGAAGACGGAACTGTGAGAGTCCAGGCGCCCCGGACGTTCAAGTCGTTAGAAAGATAAAGAAGGTCAGAGTTTAACGACCACCTCATTAGACACCGAGCGATTTGAGATGGAAGGGGGTGGCCAAGAAATCTGCCGCGCTCCTGGTCAAGGAACCATTCCTGCGTTCACCTCTAGTTATCTGGGAAGCCGACGAAATGTTTAAACCACACTGATAAAACAGGAATTAAACATATAGTAGATGCATTTATGATCCGATTTTATTACTACTGCGCCATCTTACACGACTGTAAAAAATTGGTCATATAGGTAAAGCTATGTAACTGTATATACAGGGTGAGTCAAGTAAGATGTGACATTCCTTTCATATCCTGAACGGTTCCAGATATCGAAACGAGATTTTTTGCATTTGATAATATGCTGAGGGACCCGAAATATTTAGTAGGAATAGTGCTCTGAACTCTGGTATAAACCGAGATACTGGAACAGGTATAGTTGTTTTAAAGGAACTTTATACTTTCATAACTGCGTGCAGTAGCTCTTCGCAAGACAATTACACTGATATAGCGCTTGTTAACCTTTCGCAAAAGAGTATGAAAAATGCGCAAAATTGGAACGCAATGCGGCCAGAGTCGGTGATTCATCACCATTCATCCCCATTACGGTCGGAGGAAGGCAATGGGAAACCACCTCCGGCAGGACCTTGCCCAGTACAGCGGTGCGGGTCTCCCGCATCGTCCCCTACGCTCTATCACGGAGTATGGGACTTCATCATCATCAGAATTCAAGTCATATCATCGCCCACTGCCACTGTGGGGAGATCCAGATTATCAACAACACAAACTTTGGCAGTCTTAGGCACAGATAAGAATCAGACTGACTACTTAAAGAGCGGGTTAAAATGAAACAAGAGCCATTCTCGAATATGTTGATGTACTTGAAAACGCTGAATATAAACAGCTATGAATTACTCATGGAATTCTTGTTAAAGGTTGATACTGAAATGTAATCAGTCAGTTCGTCTGTGTATCCATTTATTTTGCTTCTTTTGAAACTAGTTAACCTGAAATGCAGAGACCTTTTGGACAATGCACTAATTTAAATGTTATCGTCGGTGGAATTTGTGTTTCAAATAATTTAGCAATTTTTAGAAAGCCAGTCCTTTAACTATGGCTGACGCAAACTACAGGTTTGAAATGAAATTTGCGTCAGTTTTAATTAGGATTAGCAGGAACAAACTACTTGTTTAAATATTTGTTTATTTTCTTTACTAGTTTTGACCCATTTAAAGGTTACCTTCGAAAGAGGTCTGCAGAAGGCATACATTACGAATACTAAAGCAACTTATAACTAGTGTGATTATAGGAAATACTTCCTAGTTTTTAGCTCGCTTACTGAAAAGGAACAGTAGTGCAACAACAACAACATGAATTTTGCGTCCGCTGCTTTATGAAAACGACTCAAGACTCCAGCATAATGTAAGTCCTCCGCACGCTTCATAATGATGATGAACATGAAAAGGGTCGAATGTAATAATAAGAGCGAACAAATATTTCATTTACTGTAGCTGCAGCTGATTTGATTTACGGCCACCGTGTTCAAAATGGATGTTTCTCTGAGCCCAGTATTGGTTTATAACATCGTGGTTTCTGGATGAGCGAAAAAAGCCAAATGTTTCAGAACTGCTACGGAAGTAATTTACGTATTTTACACTTCCTTCACTACATACTATGCTGTGGCTCAGAAGTCGATTACAGATCTCTGTGTTTTAAATGGGTCTTCCAACTGAGTTAACTGAGCGTTGTCCGCGAAGGGAAAAGATCAGAGATCGACCTCCGATTCGGCACTTAGTTTTACGCTGTCTGGAGGCTTTATTTTAGTCCACAATCTGGAGCAAAATAAAATTTCCACGCCATAATTCTTCATTTTCTATCTACAATAAAATGTCATTTTCAATTAATGAACTTATCTATTTTTCCGTCCATGTGTTCTTAAGTGAGTCATCTTCATAAGGAATAATCTGTTTTCCACTCAGCGGCCATTACGATGTTTGTGTGCCCGGGTTTCATTTACATAATCGAAGACAATGCAATTACGTATTACCCCTGCAGGCTTCGAAAAGCCAGTAAGAGGAGACATGTTTGTTTTTACTTCATTCTTTTATTTTTGTTTTCTTTTCTTTATCAAACGACCAAATTTCGATTCACAACTTCACAACTTTCACTCAAGTTTCTCTCCACAGTAGAAGTTTCTAATAGTACTCTGCATTTGCTTACCGATTTGCCTTATCACTATTACTACATTTCATAATTATGAAGGAGCAGTTAATAAAAAGGATGAAATACGTATAATATTGGAAAATTTTCAACATATCTTTCAAATATAATAAGAGTAATATAGAATCACTTTTTCTGTTCCATTTCGAGTGCACAGTGATTTCTAGTTCTTAATCTAATATTGTCCCGAATTTTCTCATGTCGCAATAACTGCGCTCGGAATAATGAAAAGCTGTATGATATCATAAGAAAATTAATAATTGCCAAAACAGTATTACACAGCATGTAGCCATATTTGCAAATTAATTTGCGATGTGAATGTAAAATGACTCGTTCCACACGATTACGATTTATCGTGCAAAATGATCCACAGAAAGTGAACCTAACTCATGGTATTACTGAGTGCATTGACAGGCTACTGCACTGAAGAGATGAATAGATTTATATTTTTTGTTCTAAAGAAAGCTTGCATGTGTACGAAAACACTATGACAAAGTTACTACATCATTTTCGGTAGTCCAATTATGATTACGTCAGCGCACATCGAGAGCGAAATTCTGTTTGCTACTTTAAGTGCCTACCATGCTATATCGTGAGTCACGAGCGAAAGAACGACTTCGCCCATGTTTAGAAATAGCGCAAAGGCTATCTCGTTCAGGGACTACTTAGATAGTCGGCTACCGCCAGGAGCTAATAATGATAAATAATTTAATAAAAAGTGTGTCAATATTCTGATCGACAAAAGGATGAATCATCCACAAGAAATCATCAGCAATTTCTTACACTAAGTATTTGTACATGCAAATATCTAACGTCACATCCATTCACACTAACTCCATTATTTTGCTTCAATAGCAATAGTAAGTTATAATAAAACAGCTCGCAATTTTTCATGTAACTGTAACAAGTAGTTCTTCAGAGGTAGGAAATTTTACTACAAAAAGTCGTTTTAAGGTGTTTAAATTTGAAAATAATAAAAAAATTCTGATATTTTTAAATGAAACCTCAAAAGCATTCATCAGCGGAGTCACGATCCTCTTTCCTGTCCCGTCCCTTTCTCTGAAAGCAGCTTCATTCAGGCTGACATTGCTTCTTTGGTGTTGGACTTGGCTGCACGCCGCGTCTTGGCAGCGCTTAATTTCTCTAAATGTTGCAATCCCTTTAGAGAATGCCAGCCAGGGTTGATATGGCGATACATTAGCGCTCCTGTTCTTCCCATGTTTCATAAAACGATAACACAGAATTACTGACTCTCCATTTCAGAGTATTTAACCCCACAAATACATTCTTCTGCACTCATGTCAAATCATTTTACTGAACGACTCATTGGTATTCTGAGTGCCGAAGTACACATTTCTGTAGGAAGTCTCGATAAGCTAGGTCCCTGTAAATTGGCTTTACGGCATCCAAAAGAAATAGAAATCTTGCGTTCGGAACACGCTCCTGAAACTTCAACCTTCCGGAATTTACACCGTAATTCTTGACCATGCGGGCAAATTAAATGTAAAGGCTTTCTCTCATTTGAGAATGTTTGTGGAAGTACATGGCTCAGACTGTTTTCTAAATCATTTCTCTTATTCCTGATGGTCATTATATTATCACGGCTGAAGTTCTGTTTACTGTTTTATAAGACATTTGACGCTTCAGTGGCTTGTCAACTGACAGTTTGTTGGTGTACGGAGTCTGACTGAAGGCTACGCAACGTAGTGTAAACAGCAGAGTAGCCGATAATGATCGCTAAGTGTCCTCTATCGATAAATGTAAACCACAGCCTTCTATGCAGAGCAATTTCAGAGATGTCCATATACAAAGAGATGCCTATCGAAAACTTTCGCTCATGAAGTGTAATAAAATTAAAAGTAAAATACTTCTAAAAGTCACACTGAGATAAATTAAATTACATTTTACACAGGCAAAAGTTAGTAGTATCATAGGAATTATTCTGAAAAATACCAAAAATTTCTGAGATTTGCTTGCAAACTCCCCTAACACCAATGTTACATCATGAATTTGTGGAATGGCACAAGAAATTAGGTACAGATATATTTAATATCTGCTAATCAGTATTTACAGCAATAATTAATATTTCTTATTACACTACTTTTTGTCTACAAACTGTGATGTTTTTTATTGCCTGTCGGTAGTTCGTGAAATGACCCAGGTATGCATTGATTTTTACTACTCACTCCATATTTATCGTAACACAGATTTCTCCTGCATTTTGACAATGCCTTCTGTAAGAACGTATATGTTAAAATAATTGAAAATGAAGTGTCGAGAACTAACTAACATTGCTCGTTGGCGAATACGACGTTCCTACACTGCCCTGTAATTTCGTAATCATCTTCAGCGTTAACTCAGACATCTTGAAAATGAGAGACTGTTGAAAGTATTTAATAATTATATTTCAAACTAATAAGCGAAAAGAGTTTGACAGAACAAAAACATCTAGAAAAATGTAACTGTGGATTTACTGATGTACTTTGTAAAAGAACTCATACGCTGCTCTGCAAAACTTAAAGACGAGATGGGTGAAGTAACATAACACATTAATAACTCGATGGAAATAAAGGAAAATACGGGAGCATGTTGCCTGAGACGTGTCTGCCATGCACAGAAAGCTGGACGTCACGTGGCATTAGCTCTTTGAGGGGCAGGTAAACACCACTAAAATTTACCCTAGTGGGGCAAGAAAAATTATTTGCAAATTTCAAATTTCTTTTACTTGTAACACATTTGTTTTATTGTTTTGACATGTTTTATACATTGAGTTTGTAAAAATTCACGTAAACAACAAAAAAATATTAACATTAAATGTGATCACTACAGGTAAACACAACCCCATTACAGTAGGCTATGCAAATTCGATATTAGGTGGTTGAACTTTGAAATAACTAGTTTTTAATTTTCGTGGTATCTCTTGAAACAGTTCTTGCCTGCTCTCAGACACAAAGGTACTTTGCACACTGAACACATCCACACTGTTCGCACTGCAAACTGCGCATCTTCTAGATGATGAGTAAACTGGTATGTTTACTGCTTGCGTGGCGGATACTTTCGTCTATGTATGGTTTGAGTGATTTGATATGGGTTGCTATACTACTTTGGGATACAGAAGCAAAAATAGCTGCCACTGAAACTATTTTTGGACCCAATAAGATTTTGTACACCACTCAATGGAAGTCTTTATTGGAGATACAGAAGCAAAAATAGCTGCCACTGAAACTATTTTTGGACCCAATAAGATTTTGTACACCACTTGATGGAAGTCTTTATTGGAGAACTGCTCCATTTCGACTTTTTTGTGCATAATGATCGCGTTTGTCACACTGCAGTCTAAAAAGTGAAAAAACAATCTCATCCAGCATTTCTTGCTTTTTCTGTCAATAGCATAGTCTGACTTTAGTCGATCAAAATTATCCACATACTGGAATTGTAGTCTTTCAATACAATTGGACAAGTGATATTGGTTATTGTTCCATCTTTCATTTTTCGAGTACTGTGGACACATCTGATGGTGAATGACATGTTGAAATCAAGTTGACTGCCCTGTTATCTTTCCATCTATAGATTACTATGCCATCATTACTTATTTTGTAATCGAATTCCCCTCTTTCCAGTTCCTTTTCCTCCTTGAATTTTGGCATGTTTTTCCTTCTGGGATTTATTGTTCCACAAGCGTACACACCATTCGATTATAGGTCCTTGAACAGATCATATGATGTAAAATAAGTGTCCATGAAAATAATGATTCTTTTCATGAAGACCACTGGTTAAATTTAGAACCACTTTCGATCCTAGCCCCACTTTGTATAAACATCAAATTTAAGGTTGTATGACGACTGATCACATAACATCCACACTTTGTACCCTCTTTTTATAGGTTTGTCCCTCATATATTGTTTGAGAGATGATTTGCCTTTGAATTTAACCACAGCTTCATCAATAGCAAGTTTTTGATGTGGTTTATAGCAATCCTGGAATTTCCTGTTCAAATGGTCTAGAAATGGACGTAGTTTGTACAGTTTATTTCAATTCTGACTGTTTCTGTTGGGAGCGACCGAATTATCATTGAGGTGCAAGTTACTCAGTAGCCAACTAAACCGTTTTACTGGCAACAGCTTTGATATGTAACTTTCACCAAGATCTGGATCAGTGCTCCAGTAATCTCTGTAGCTAGGCTTTTTAGTGATACCCATATAAAGATTTATTCCAATAAAAGTCTTGATTTCAACTTCGTTGGTGGGCATGAAAGTTTTGCCTTTCTGTTTAGCATACAAATCAGTTTGGAACACTATGGGTTTCATTAGTGTTCCATCGAAAAATTTACAAAACAAGTCAATTGGCTATAGGTTCACTTTGTTCTTTATTTCTGCGATCACACCACCTTCTCCAATAAATATTGGCACTTGGTCAAACACTTGTTTCTTGGCTGCAGTTTACCGTGACTGTTGATGGAACAGTAGATGGTAAAATATTATTTTCACTGACGTCATCAATTTCACTGTCATCCCGAGAATCACTACTGCTCGACACACGACTGCACACAAGACTAGAACTTGCACAGCTTGTTGTGAGTGTGGGGTCATTTCCGTCACTGCCATCACTGTCAACACTGCTGTCACTAGAAGGTATTTCTTCAAACAAAATTCGGTAACATTCGTCCTCGGTTATTCCTTTTTGGATAGACATATTCGATGGAGACGAAGAAAATATACTGGGTGGAGCAGAAGGACGGTGGTTAGCAGCACTAACCACACAGAAACTTGTCTGTAAAACATGGAAAATTCTGTTTCAATTTAAAGTTACATTACACGTAGACTTATATATGTTCAACATATAAATATGAGCAATTACTTAACAAAAATAGTCGTATAAAGAAGAGCTACAGAGAATAGTGCACGCCGCTTCCAAGAACAGTGGTAACAATGAAGAAGTATCAACTATTGTTCTGAATACGCGCGGAAGACCTGCACTGCCATCTAGCGGCATTTTAGGCAACAATTAGGTGGTTGGCAGAGAGACTGCTGGCCCCTGAGCGGTAAAGGGAGAAAATATTATGTGGTTAGCCACAGTGACCACCACCCATTGAAACCGTCTACGGGAACACGTAACGCACCCAGGAACTGTTTTGAACATGATCATTTTGGGGTTGTTGTTGGGTTGTTTTTGGGGAAGGAGGCCAGACAGCGAGGTCATCGGTCTCATCGGATTAGGGAAGGATGAGGAAGGAAGTCGGCCGTTCCTTTTCAGAGGAACCATCTCGGCATTTGCCTGGAGTGATCCAGGGAAATCACGGAAAACCTACATCAGGATGGCCGGACGCGGGATTGAACCGTCGTCCTCCCGAATACGAGTCTAGTGTCTAACCACTGCGCCACCTCGCTCGGTGATCATTTTGGTATTGTGAGGAGGCGTAATATTGCATGGCCGTACTGACCTCTAAGTCTTTGAACACAGTACACTCGTTTACATCTACATGCACGAGAATGGTTTGAAAAGTTGTCGGAATCACCACGAGAGGGCAGCGCTAGTGCAACAAATTGTTCACCTGATATTCTTTGGACTGCTGCCTGTAAACTCGTGCCACGTCAGTCCTCTTGGAAGAGAGCCTGGCGATGACGTGGCTCTGTTGTTGTTTCCGCGTAGTGATTTGCGAAGATGAAAAAAATCGAGATTCGAGCAGTGATTTTGGTTAGCACACTGGACTCGCATTCGGGAGGACGACGGTTCAATCCCGTCTCCGGCCATCCTGATTTAGGCTTTCCGTGATTTCCCTAATTCGTTTCAGGCAAATGCCGGGATGGTTCCTTTGAAAGGGCACGGCCGATTTCCTTCCCAATCCTTCCCTAACCCGAGCTTGCGCTCCGTCTCTAATGACCTCGTTGTCGACGGGACGTTAAACACTAACCACCACCACCACCAAAGTGTTGTGTATATAGTTCCGCGTAGTTAGCGCGTACACAACTTTCCCACTAGAGCGCGCCCCCCTAAGCACAACAGCGCAGGCGCAGCGCTCGTGCGTCTCCGCACTACGAGATGCGCTGCCTTAGAGACGGACCAAATTCTGCTTCCGCCGATCCGCGTATTAATATGTAACGCAGCCAATGAGATTACTGCTAACGTAGAACCTTCTCTCCTCGCGGATCACACTCGCGCAGTGATGCCTGAACGCGCGAGGTATTATAACGAGTGTACAGACCTCCGATCAGTCAGTCTGCATTAGTCTGCATTTGTCTGTACCAGTCTATAGTCAAGTTTCAGTCTGTGCCTAATAAGATTATCATATTCCTGTACATAGCCATGAAGATAAATGAATAGACACTTTGCCAAGTATCAGAAATATGTGAGAATAAGATTAACGTCCAAAGGAACTTCAGGCTGTCAATTGTAAACAGCATCCAGAACCAAGTTAAGTTATTTTTATGCTTGTTATTATTTTAATAAATGTGTGTGAAAATTAATCAAGTTCTGTTTAAAGTTGGTCACCGTCAATCTGCTACTCTAAGCGTGCAAGTGGCATTTCTATCGTCTGACCTAATGGCAGAAGATAAACACGCCACGAAAAGACCACGAGACATATTGCTGACACTCGCCTACTTCGTTAGAGCGACAAGTCAAATAATCTGATGGTGTGTGTACCGAAGGTCTTACAGTACGCACACCACACAAAGGAAATTCATTTGGCAGCCAATATTATGGTAACATGGTAGACATTATGTGGGGCGTCGAATGCCATAAATACCGTTGGCCTTTTGCGCCCTGCTATTCACCGGGTTTCTGGTGAGATTTTGCTCCTTCAGTATAAATGTCATAGCTGTCTTAGCACTTTTCTTCAACGGCATTTTGCGTCGATGTAAGCAGGTCGTCTGCCTGACGAAGCGCTGTACTTTTGGCAGGTACGGGCAGCGACGAGCTGCGCTACACGCGCCTGACGGTGGCGGCCACGGACGAGTGCGCCGGCGCCTACCGGCGCACGCACATCGCGCTCAGCGGCGAGACGCAGGTGTGCGCCGGCGGCGCGCCGGGCGTCGACTCGTGCGACGGCGACAGCGGCGGCCCGCTCACGCTGGCCCACCAGCCGGGCGCCGGCGACCCGCGTCACGTGCTGCTCGGCGTCGTCTCCTTCGGCGCGCGCCGCTGCGGCTCCGACGGCTTCCCCGGCGTCTACACGCGCGTCGGCGCCTACCTCAACTGGTTGCTCGACAACCTCCAGCCCTGATCTTCTCCTGCTGCGGCCTGTGCTAGTCTAGCTACGTGCTGTCCCTGTGGTACATCCGTGTCACCGATGGGACTCGGCGGGGATATCGAGGCCATCAACCCCCCGCTCCCCCCCCCCCCCCCTTTTCATTTCTGACTGACGCTCTACCAGTCAGAAAAGAAACCACATTCTAATACATCTTTCGCAAATTCATTTTCGCAACGATATTCATTTATTTGTTGGCCACCTCGCATTTATTGTCTTCTCCAGCGGATCAAATTCTTTATTACGTTCCGCCCAATATATACCACATTTCGAGCTCCCATCCAGACATCTTTTTATGCTGTAGTTAATGCAGCCCCTGTTACGGGCAAGTTTTGTTCTCCCCCAAGGATATAATTTGGAAAGGCATAGCGGATGAATTATTTCTTAACATGTTTCGCTACGAAGAGTGTACAGGATTTGCTACGGAATGAAGTTGATAAACGTTTATTAATACAAAGTGAGCAGCGTTAAGTCAGCTGCAGTTCTGACCTTCCAAAGCTCTACACCAAAATCGTGTCTTTCAAGTGTAATTGAAGTTACTCTTGTATTACAATATTACCTGCGAGTACAACACGTGTATTCATTACGCTGTAATGTTATCAAAGCGAAACATAACGTGAGCATAATAGTGTCCATTTTTTCGTAGAGATATTTTTTTAAATTTTTTGTTAGTCTGCAGCTAATAGTATTTCTAGATATAACTGCACGACATCTACACTTTATTGTTTATTTATTTCATTGTTGTTATTTTCGAAGGTGAAGCCCCATTACCATGCACTCCTTTATCAAAGATAGATAAAGAGTGAATTCCAGTTGTCATAAAAGTCGTCTGTTATTAGGTCATGAAAAAATCCATATATGGCTAGCATAAACAGAATCAAGACGTATATCCTGTTGTTGTGGTCTTCAGTCCTGAGAGTGGTTTGATGCAGCTCTCCATGCTACCCTATCCTGTGCAAGTTTCTTCATCTCCCAGTACTTCACTGCAACCTACATATATCCTATTATGCTAAAAATCGGGGCACAATGAGATTTCACTCTGCAGCGGAATCATCTTCGCTGATTTGAATATTCCTGACAGATTATAACTGTATGTCCCATCAGGACTGTAACAGGGGACTTCCGCCTTTCGCAGCAACGGATCTACCGTTTGAGTTATTCTATTAAACTAAACTCTTTCATTGCCCTGAAACACAAGGTATTACAACTTTTTTACAAATGTGTGTACTGACAATACATCCTTCAAATTATTTTCGTTAAACACGGAATTAATAATAATAATAACAAAAATAATATAAGACAGCTATTGAAGCACGACTCACGATCCGCCTTTCGTAGCTCCACTTCTGCCTGCACCTCTTCTCTTATCTTTACGTAAGCCCAGAAGTCCGGAAGGTAGGAGAGTAAGTATTGGGGAAACTGAAGCTGTGAGGACGGATCGTGAGGTTTGCTCGTATAACTCAGACGGTAGAGTACATGCCGGCGAAAGTCACAGGTGCCAAATTCGAGTCTTGGTCCAGCAAACGGTTTTAAATCAGCCACAAAGTTTGAAAACTGCTGCTTAAATTTAATCATCATTCGTCAAAATAATAAATGTCAAGAAATGTACCGTAAAATGGACAACTACGTACAGAACGTTGGGCTGAAGGTGAGTCAAGACAAAATGGAATTCATGCGATTAGGAACAAGACAAAAGCAGCCATAATTTCTTGAGATAAATGACACGAGGTTCAAGAAAGTTCATCAGCTGAAATAGTGGAAACTTGGTTTACCAGTGACAAGCACAGGAATGGACATCAAGCAAAGAACAGCAGTGGGAATGAAATGCATGTGTTTCCTTAGACACGCAGCTCAAAATCAATACGTGCGAATACTAAAATGAGAATATATAACACTGTGATACTCCCAGGAGTCATGTACGGCTCAGAAACCTGCAGCGTAACTAAATGACAAAAGGAAAAACTAATAATCTTTGAAAGTAGAGTAATGAGAAAGATTTAAGGACGCATCTTAGACAAAGAGGAATGCAGGCCGAGGAAGAATGAACAAATCTACTTCTTGATGCTACAAGCAACAATCCTACACAAGCTGAAGAGCAGAAGAATCCAGCGAACGGGCGAAGAAAGCAACTCCACACGTCCCATAGGACGATCAAGGCAGTGCTTGATGGACGACCCGGCGAAGATCTGGCAGTCCTGGGGAATGAAAACATCTGGAGGAGCCATTCACGAAGCAGAAAGGAATGGGGACAGTTCGTGGAAGCAGCGTGTGATCTGCAGAGCCTGAGATAGCTCGATATTTATGTATATAGTTTACAAAACTTTGTTTTTGTATACCAGCTGAGACTCACCCTTCATGAACCTTTTGTCCAGGAGCACCTGATAATGGGCCTTCGGTCTTAGAACTATTTGTGACTATATAAAGTGAAGCTGTTGAACATTTATTTCTGGAAATAACGCCAGCTTTTCAAAAAGTAAAGGCAATTCACCGCTTGGTTACTTGACAAATAACATGTATTCTTTTTTAATAACTTGCATTGTTAATTAAGAATGAACTCTTCATTCCGCAGTGCAGTGTGCGCGCAGTGAAGATTCACTCTGGAAACAGCTCCTTGGCTGCAGCTAAGCTATTTTTCCCCTGTGTAGTTCCTTCCATGAGTGTTAGTCCAGCGAAGTTTTCAGAAGAACAATTTTGATGTTCAGAAAGTAGGAGAGCAGCACTGGGAGGGTGTAGCGAAAGGCATGGTTTCCGGGTCGTGTCCGGTTTTGCTACAGAGTTTTAATCTGTCATGTAGTTTCAATACATTGTTAATATGTGTGGCCACTTTCCTCAGTTTATATACAAGATACACAGCATTAATAACATATCTTTCAGCATAATCTTCTATTACAACATAATCTTTCTACTGTGGCTGGTAGCTTTCCAGTTTCGTCCAGAGAAAATATATTGGTCCTGTGCGTCTTTTTTATTAATATGCTCCTCCTTTGGAAGGAAGAAAGCACCTTATGGGAAAAGTTTACAACCGCATTTTTATCAGTTTATCTGCTAAAATTTGCACTGTAATTTGAATTTTCGCTGCTGTGGCTTTTTCAGATTCATCGACAAAATTAAACTTCACTTTGTCTTTTGAAATAAAAATACACGGTTTAAGATTAACAAAATTTTATAATTTTCTATATGTGCAATATCATAAACCATTAGGTCTTTTACCTCGGTAACAATTTACATACTCGAGCTTTTCATCATTTGTTTGTACTGACCACGTCGTCGAGAGGAGGTTAAACCGCAATCTTCCTTCCTCTCTTTCTTCAAGCAAGGTGCACATGTGTCATCTTTAACAACTGGTCGTTTCTTCAGGAATTCGCCTTCTTCCCCCATGATCCATGGCACGCGAAAAACACAGATGTTACAAATTACATCTCCTTTTTCTGACATTCAGCTTAAATGAACATCTGTTAGAGAAACTGGCATCTTCTTCCATTTCCTCCATAAACTGATAAATTTATAATTGCCGGTAAACAATCTGATTGTGAGTGCATCTAACTTTCCTAAGACTACTGTTCGTTTTCACATCAGTACTTCAAGTTGAATATTTCCAAGTAAATCACTCTCTGTCAGTCATTGAACGTGAGTGACAACTCGCAATTGTAGTTCATCACCGGACCATCTCATGAACATATGTATGGCTGGACCCCTTGCTTCATTGTAACGCTATACTTGGACGAACAAGCACTTTTACTCCATCCCAACAACGTGTTTCCGTTATAAAAACATAGTTCATTACTGATGCAATTGTAAACAGAGTATCCTTAATTACAGGACAAACGTCGGAAGGAAAATTTGATTAAACTGTCAAAGAGTGTACCATGTTTCGTAAGACCATGCTCTTGATTGTATCAGAAGTAGTTTCTAGTATGGTTGTAAACTGACAGAATTGCCTTTACGTTTTGAATGCATAATATCACTCGAAAAAAAGACTAGAGCTCTCTCTTTCACAGTCCAATCTCAGTTAAGACTGTGAATGCAGAGGATACTTAAAGACTGAAACATTAAAGAGTCTGACAGCTTTAGACATTGTAGTGGGAAATATAGGCGTAGCTACTGATGCAATACTACTTGTCTGAATTTAATTTATTCTATTATCATCTGTATTTGTAGAAATGCCTTATAAACGTATTTTATCTGTGAATATTTATAGTTTAGCTAAACTGGTGCATGATGCGGTACTGGATCTATTCATGATCATGAGGACAGACATTTACCGAGTTCTCTCTTTTCATTGTACACACTAACTCCGATTGTATCCCTGTGGCTGATGTTTTTTTAGACTGAACAATATCGCCGATACAATAGCAGAGAATGGAAAAAAATGTTGCTTTCGAAAAGGTTTTCTCTGTCCTAGAGTTGGTGAATAACCCTGCTGTCACTGCCAGCTGCCAAGAGCCGCCGACTGAATACCTAACTTTTCGTGCATGGTTGATCGCAGCAGCTGAAATATTGCTTGATTGTGTGACATTTTTAGCGACTAAACATCTTCTAAAATTGTACAACAGGTTGTATAACACACTTTATTTTTTGTATAATTTTGAAAGAGATTTTTGTACAAAGAGCAGCTATTGTAAGAAAAACTTTGTTAAATAAACTTGTAATATTGTATCATAATTTTCGAATTCTCTCATTTCACTTCAATGAAAATCATTGAGTTTACTCAGCTTCAAACAGCAAAGAGATAAATGTTAGATATTTTTGTTAACATTAGTGGTGTGATACTGCTGTTTCTAAAACAGTGTCTATGTCAGTGTCTAAGGGGCCGATATGAAACCTCCCTCTCAAGGAAAATCAAGTTAAGATCGGAGACAGCCATCCGACTCGTCCACGCCCCTCATTATTTCCCCTTATCTTCCTCCTCCTCTCCCTCCTATGTCCAATCCCTCACACCTGTGTAGCATAAATCCATGATGGTGATCTACCCCACTTGTGCTACCTTAAATACATATTTCTACTACTATGTTTTCAGATAGCCCACTTGTGCTACATTAGAATGCCCATAATGCCACTGATTCCTCCATATTCCTCTATACCCCTTCCCCCCCCCCCCCCCCCCGCCTCCTCTGACCCTCTGTCAGAGAGTGCCTTCAATAATTTGGAGTTGCATGCGGTATTATTGTTATTGTTATTATTATTACTATTATTATGTAATATATAAGCAATTATACTGGAACAGGCAGGCATCAAGAGCGATGGAGCAAGCAGCATAGGAGTACTGGAGAGGCCAGTCTCCATCTGTCTGTACAGCATAGGGACTAAGAGATGCCTCTCGACTGGGGGTAGTGATTCCAGTCACAGCAAACGCAGGGGCTATGTGGCCTTTTATCCTCATGCATGTCTGTGCCTGCACCGAAGAGGACAGAGCCACAGCTGAGGTTTGGGGCAATATTTTCGGATCATCTACGTCTGTGTAGCCCAACTGCATGAATTGAAAAGACCCAGACACACATGCATTTTTTCTCATGAAGCTAGCTCCTAGTGCCAACTCGTTCAGCTACTTCCCCCCACCACCTCTCCTCCCCCAAATTCCTATCTTTTCTGAGACAGATACAATTCTGTCTATGTCTGTGCCTTGAGGGAGGCACACCTGTCTGATCTGAAGAGAATGAGAACAGTACATTGGAGGATGGATATGAGTGTTGTAGGCAAAGTTAAAAGAAGTGGCATATATATCACCAGAGGGAGCTTGTTAATGAATGGCGCATACTTGTCATCGAAACTTCCTGCACGTTCGTCAGAGACCGGGAAAAGGGTCGCTATTCAGGAAGCTGTAGAAATGGCGAAATCTTATGTCAGCTGGCTGAAAGCTGCACCCTCAATGTAGCACCGAGTTACTATCCAGGCATTTACATTATCGATGGGAAATATTGTGTAAGACAATGACATTCAGTTTCCTGGTTCGTTGTCCACGCTGCCATAAGACAAGGGAGAAAGAAGAGCGGTAAAAGATGGCAAATAACAGGAGTACAAAGGAAGAAACGTTTGCATAACAACTGCATGAAATTAACGAGGTACCAGGAAGAGTTAAGCCGTAAATTCAGAATAAAGCAAAAACCAGCGCAAAAAATTGAAACAATATGCTGGGGCGACACCAAGAGAATGTTTAAATAACACAAGGTAAACCGCAGCGAGACACACAGTCCTTAGCCATGTGGCAAGCAGCGCAATGGATCGCACAGAGCCAAATATCCACTCATTTTTTGCATCTCTAAAACAATTGTTTAAGTAAATAAAGCAAAGATAACTCTTTCTCTGTTGTTAGCTTCTCAATAAAATGTTTACTTTTTGCGTAGGAAATAAAAAAACACTGGTTTTCAGTCCGCGTGTGTGTGTTTCTGCTATCCAGTCATTCTCATTCTACACTCCTGGAAATGGAAAAAAGAACACATTGACACCGGTGTGTCAGACCCACCATACTTGCTCCGGACACTGCGAGAGGGCTGTACAAGCAATGATCACACGCACGGCACAGCGGACACACCAGGAACCGCGGTGTTGGCCGTCGAATGGCGCTAGCTGCGCAGCATTTGTGCACCGCCACCGTCAGTGTCAGCCAGTTTGCCGTGGCATACGGAGCTCCATCGCAGTCTTTAACACTGGTAGCATGCCGCGACAGCGTGGACGTGAACCGTATGTGCAGTTGACGGACTTTCAGCGAGGGCGTATAGTGGGCTTGCGGGAGGCCGGGTGGACGTACCGCCGAATTGCTCAACACATGGGGCGTGAGGTCTCCACAGTACATCGATGTTGTCGCCAGTGGTCGGCGGAAGGTGCACGTGCCCGTCGACCTGGGACCGGACCGCAGCGACGCACGGATGCACGCCAAGACCGTAGGATCCTACGCAGTGCCGTAGGGGACCGCACCGCCACTTCCCAGCAAATTAGAGACACTGTTGCTCCTGGGGTATCGGCGAGGACCATTCGCAACCGTCTCCATGAAGCTGGGCTACGGTCCCGCACACCGTTAGGCCGTCTTCCGCTCACGCCCCAACATCGTGCAGCCCGCCTCCAGTGGTGTCGCGACAGGCGTGAATGGAGGGACGAATGGAGACGTGTCGTCTTCAGCGATGAGAGTCGCTTCTGCCTTGGTGCCAATGATGGTCGTATGCGTGTTTGGCGCCGTGCAGGTGAGCGCCACAATCAGGACTGCATACGACCGAGTCACACAGGGCCAACACCCGGCATCATGGTGTGGGGAGCGATCTCCTACACTGGCCGTACACCACTGGTGATCGTCGAGGGGACACTGAATAGTGCACGGTACATCCAAACCGTCATCGAACCCATCGTTCTACCATTCCTAGACCGGCAAGGGAACTTGCTGTTCCAACAGGACAATGCACGTCCGCATGTATCCCGTGCCACCCAACGTGCTCTAGAAGGTGTAAGTCAACTACCCTGGCCAGCAAGATCTCCGGATCTGTCCCCCATTGAGCATGTTTGGGACTGGATGAAGCGTCGTCTCACGCGGTCTGTACGTCCAGCACGAACGCTGGTCCAACTGCGGCGCCAGGTGGAAATGGCATGGCAAGCCGTTCCACAGGACTACATCCAGCATCTCTACGATCGTCTCCATGGGAGAATAGCAGCCTGCATTGCTGCGAAAGGTGGATATACACTGTACTAGTGCCGACATTGTGCATGCTCTGTTGCCTGTGTCTATGTGCCTGTGGTTCTGTCAGTGTGATCATGTGATGTATCTGACCCCAGGAATGTGTCAATAAAGTTTCCCCTTCCTGGGACAATGAATTCACGGTGTTCTTATTTCAATTTCCAGGAGTGTATTTTTAGGAAACTATTCGTTACCAGAGTTTGATTCCTTTGCGTCTTATAATCCCACGTCACAGCTTGATAACAAACTGGCTTTTTTCCGTTGTCGCTCGTAGTTATTATGATATTTTAAAACTAATATTTTCTAAGAGTTTATAGTGAGAAATATCGTTGCGGATCAGTTTACGTTCCGTGTATTTTAGGCCACACATTGCTGCATACAGAGTATAACTGACGTATCTAAATCATTTTTAAAGTTATGAGAATGGCAAACTATTTCTGGTTTTTGAGTAAATAGGCGATGTATGTTGGCGATTGGTCGTTACTGGCTACAATGCACCAAATCTGATGTTACGTCCGTGTGCTATGTGACAACTATGTGACTAATGATATTTCTTACACGAAGATCTCACAGATGCATAGTAGCATTCGTGAAACAATAATTTAAGAGAGATATATTTTCGACATTTGCCATAAGTTTCTAGCTCCATCACGAATACTTAACTCTTCATTGTTTCTACACATTCACACTTCACCTAACAGCACTGTGCAACTCTTGGACTGAGAAAACTACAACAGTTTCCACGAAGATCATTTAAAGAAACTGGCTCCAGATCTGATTATCGAATGGTTTGTCTGTAGAATTTGTCTGAAAGTTTTTCTTGGAAACTTGTAATTAAGTAATATTTGATTATTTTAGTCTCAAAAGAACCCATCTCAATTCCAAAGTTACTGAAATGATTTGTATCAGAATGTTGTAAACAAAAACCAGAAAGTATATATTATCCAATCCTATTATCGCTTTGTGCAACTGGCTTGCGGCAGTGGTAACACCGAAGTTAAGCGCTGTCGGGTTGGGCTAGCACTTGGATGGGTGACCATCCGGTCTGCCGAGCGCTGTTGGCAAGTGGGCTGCACTCAGCCCTTGTGAGGCAAACTGAGGAGCTCCTTGACGTAGAAGTAGTGGCTCCGCTCTTAGAAACTGACGTACGGCCGGGAGAGCGGCGTGCTGACCACGTGCCCCTCCGTATCCGTATCCGGTGACGCCTGTCGGCTGCGGATGACACGGCGGCCGGTCGGTACCGATGGATCCGCCAGGGCCTGTGGACCGAGTTTGCGTTCTATTATCACTTTGTAAACAATAGCGCAATAGACTGCAGTGTCACTAATTTCTAACTACGAAAAACAAATTAACTCCCACTTGTTCCTGAGAGTGTTGTAATATGGCCGTCCGAGGTGGCCGAGCGGTTCTAGGCGCTACAGTCTGGAACCACGCGCCCGCTACGGTCGCAGGTTCGAATCCTGCCAGTGGCATGGATGTGATCTGAAGCGTTGCACCAGGGGTAAGCGAGTAGGTTTATTTCTATTGGTCGGAGCCTGGAAGATAGTGGCGGAAGCCACAAATCTAGCAATCTACCACACACCACAGCTTAATACGTATATCTGCCTAATAGAAATATTGCTCATATATTTAGAAACGCATCTCCTCAAAAGGTATGTAGAAACGCATGCAATAACAGCCAAAATAAAATAAAATGTGTGGAGTTGGTGGGTTGGGCAGTCGACGGCTGCTTGGCGGTATTGACAGCGATTAGTTCGTCTGTTTTTACCTTTCGTGTCACCTTGGCGAATTCACGTTTTAGCGTACCAGTTTCAATGTAGTAAATAGTTTAACTGTTTCTGTAGCGACGCGATTTAAAAAGGGCAGAAATTCATTATGTTGCCAATAGAATAAGAATCTTTAAGTACATTAATTTGTGCAACTCGTTTAGCAGCAAACAACTTAGTTCTCGTGACGAAAATCAATATCCAATCGAGTGCGCATTGTCACTGCTGTTTGTAACACTCCACACAGCTCGCAGCATTCAAATAGCCTACTATTTTACGTTCATAAAGTTTCTGTCAATGTTCAGTCCAAGTCGTGTCCAAAACATAAGAGCTCGGAAGTGTATTTGCGTGTATTTCTATCCGGTGTAATACTAACAAGTGGTCCGTCACGGTACGCAGAACTACACGCGAACATGATGTAGTACACACATGTGGGCTAAGGTGTAGCCTCGCTCGGCTTTGCTTGGTCCTTCGCTCAAGTTCCGAGCACAGCGCAACTTTTCATATAAAATTGGAGATTGGAGTGCAGCAGCCTTTTATCGGCACGATATTCTTCAGTTCTGCAGAACCATGGTGCCGGCGCTGTTTAATCTTCACTATTAGTTAATGGTATCTGAAGTTGAGATGTCTGGCGACTGTCTGCACTCTAGTGCAGGGTGACCATATTTTCTTCGGACAAAAGTGAGACTTTCATACATTTTATTGGCCAAAAAGTGGGACAATTTTTATTTCTCGTTAAATATCACTTTTAATGCTAACATTTCTTCTTCCTCTGCAAATATAGCCTTCACTGATATTTGTGTGTGTGTGTGTGTGTGTGTGTACAAAACCAAACAAAGAATGGAAAGACTGGAAAGAAGTACATTTCAAGTTTTCAGAAATTTACTTATTACGAAACGTAACATTTATAACACAGAATGTAGAAAGACATACAGTAACAATCACTACAAAAAAATTTCTTAGTGTACACAATGAATTTATGGTTTTGTGGATTCCACACTGCAATCATATTTCTTCGAAGATGCAATTTCATTCAACAACTCAGGTTTACCTAATAGGTATGAACAGAAGTCAGTGCAACTGACCTAAACAGGTCAGTTAAATACACTTAACGCTCCTCACCGTAAATCTATTCCTCTCATCTGTCCACTGTGACGATAGTAAGCTGAAAACTCTTTCAACATTTGCATTGTGGACAGGGAGTGAACAGAAGTATTGCGCTATATTAAGCGATTCTCTGAACTGTTCATTACACTGGCAAGATCTGAAAAACCTACACCATTTTTCATGTGCCATCAACTGATTCCATTGTTCACTGTCTGTTTCCACTTGTTGTTTTACAAATGACTGTATATGAACTATTTCATCAAATAAGAGGCTGTCATTTACTAGAATGCCCTTTTCATTTATCCACATTAAAGTATTTTCAACTACTGACCATTCTGGTGCTTCTGTGAGCATCATCCATGAGAATACAGAAAACTGAGCTATTCCCTGTAACCATGAGGATAAATAGTCTACTGAAGCATCATAAAACGTTGATACTGCTATGTCAAATTTCTTAACAGACTGGTCATCACAATCATTCAGCAGTTTTTTTACACTTAGTGGTACAAAATGTTCATGTTTCCTTGAATTTAGACTTGTCAAAGGTTTATTTAAGACTGCTAATACTTCACATATGGAATTGTTCTGTTTCTCAATGCTCAGAATGGATTGTTGGAAAACACTCATTTTTGAATGTACAAAGAGTAAATAACATTCATTTATAGGATCACTGAAAAAACTCTTTAAGATTGCAGGGCACTTCGAGTTAGACTGTGACAAAAAGTAAGTTTTCAAAGGTTCATACATTTTCAAGATCCTTTCTATGGTTGGCAACAATGAAAGCCAGGAAAAGGAAAGTAAATTTCTGTAAGTGACACCAGTTTTAATTTTTCTTTCAGATGTGTGAAAACATTATTACCCTCTTTCTTCATTAACCCCCCAAAATTACAGTTAGTATTGTCTGCACCAAATGCAACACGCTTTGAGATGATACTGAATGACTGTATAACATGAGAAAGATAATTGGACATTGTTTCGGACTTTTCGTTCTGCAATTCATCAAGATCAAGCAATTTCGTCTGCAGTCCACCCTCACTTACAGAAAAATACTGAACTATCACAGGATAAAATTTCGGATGCCCATGGTTGCTAGCATCAGTATATATTGAAAAGTATTTCGCACTGTTTACAGCAGCTATTACCTGTTTCTGGGAATGCGGAGCTATAACATTGTTGATAATTGCTTCACACTTTGTTCTTTCACACGAAACATTTTCTGCAATCTTAGAATCAGGAAATTTTTTTTTGTTTAGTTGAACACTGCTGTCATTAGAACGATAGCTTTGGTGGTGTATAACAAAATGGAATGAGAGGGTTCCTTTTGCTGCAGCTACGTTTTTCTGTTCCTGTGTATTTGAAGTTACAAAATATCTCGTCATTTTTTGCGAGGAACCTGCCGATCGAAGATTCTTCCTGTGTTTTTATTATTCCATATGATGCTTGAGATCTGCAGCACCACCATGAGACACGGATACAGCACAGTTACATACGTTACATTTTGCTGAACAGTCATTGTCTGTAGCAGTGAAGCAAGGAAATTTCTTCTGAAGCTCTTCCGAAAACTTTGATTTTCGTTTCGGCATCGCCACGACTTGCTAGCACTTCACGAAACTGATACTGAGTGCTGACAACGATGGCAAGCAAAAGCAAAGAAAATAAGAGTACGCAACAATTATAGTGCTTAAGCTGTACATTGCCAGGGGGTACCAACGTACGGAATGTCAGTTTCAATCGATAGTTTATAAAATCGACACTCATAAAATATTTTAACCACTTTGTAAATGTGTGAAAATAATCCTTGAAAATCGGGACAAATTGCTTGTTTTAAAAAAAAAAGTCGGGACAAATTTTTGAGCCTCAAAAAACGGGACAATCCCGATTAATCGGGACGTATGGTCACCCTACTCTAGTGACTCTTTGGTGTCCAGTGACCTATTGTCACAACACTTAAAAATGTATAGGAATGACAGAAGAGAAGGATGAGTTTTCTCCTACCTTGCTGCCGCATACTCGAAGGGTTTCGCGAATTTGCTACAAAAATATATCCCAACACCATGCAGAAATAATTTAAAGATTTAGTTGACCATGAAAGACGATTCTTTGTCGCGTACGTAAACAGGCACATGGTGTTAAACTTGCAGGCGTGGAGGACGTGATGAAATTGTTGGTACGAATAACAGATTTTCTGAAGCCACACGCATTATTACCCTGTCAGTTGCAACAGTTTTTAATGAAACTGAACGAAGAGTATGGGTACTTTATATACTATTGCAAAGTATGTCGGTTAACTCAAGGGGCAGGGCTGAAACGCTTTTTCGATTTAAACCTGATAGTGTGGAATTTATGAAGAAAAAAGAAAACCAATAGGAAAATTAGAACATCCGGAATGAGTTGCAGACCTCAGTTAAGACGTTGCAAGGAGAGAAACTGCTAACAATGCTAGCTGCTGACAATAATCCCTGAAAATTAACCCTTCGTTACCCGCGCGGATGACTGGTGTCATCCACAAAGCAAGCGGTCTATTTGTATACTTTAACGGTCTTTATGATCGGTTTTATGATTTTTTATTAAATCTAAATATAATACATTTAATATTTGTACACAGTATAATATACTCTAACGTTTGAAACAGTTTGACCATTCGAAAAACAATATCTTCAGCTTAATTACTAGAATTACATGGTCCCTCTTGTTGCTTACCGACGTACGGTTTTAGATTAGAAGTGTAAGCTGTTTTTACATCAACCAAAGGAACCACTTTTAACCCATACTTTGATGCTTTGCTAGGAATATATTGCCTGAACGGACAGTTTCCTCTAAATGCCAAAAGCTGTTCGTCAACAGTAAGATATTCACTAGGTGAAAAATATTTTTGGCAATTGTTCTTGAATAGCTCAAGTACCTCTCTGATAGCAGCCAACTTGTGAATCTCTCTGCGAACACCTCTATCACGGATATTATCAAACCTCAGACATATCAACAGAAACCTGAATCGGTTTTCACTTATGCATAAATGCATGATTCAAGTCCGTTTCCCTTTGAGTTGGCCCACAATTTCGATATACTCTTTCTAGAACATCTCAAAGATCCACACAGATATAACAAACCAATGAAAGCTCTGATCTCTATCGTATCTTTTTCTTTAGCGTCCCTTTCCCTAGAGAAGTTACCACGAACTTAAAATTGATGTATATGTTAGTGCATGTTGCAATAATGCTTATTATGTTTTCTTCCATTGCTTATTATGTTTTCTTCTTCAAATTCAGAATTTCTATTTCTGTCTTTTTTATACGAGCTTGATTTTTTGATCCAGGCAAATGCGGAATAAAATTAAAAGATCCGCTTCTAACACTGGTAGGATATTTATTTTTCCTCCGTTTAGTTATTCCGTCTTTCCCTAAAAAATGCATCCTCTTGAGCTACTTCTCCCTGTGATTAGTATTCATCATTTTCTGACACTTCTTATTCTGTTCCTGAATCATGACCGCTTTCATGAACACAATCCTGTCCTCAGTCTCTGAGTCAGCGCTATCACTGTGAGTATCTTTATCACTCAACTCATTGAACTATTCCAACCATACATTAGAATGTCTACTAAACTCAGTCCGAGGTTATTTGCCTTTGACATTTCTCCCATAATTTAAAAATAACGAGAATAGTAGGTAACATGGAAGGTAACTGCAATCAGTTTCAGTACGTCTAAATTTACGCACGTGAAAGATCGATTGAATCTAGAAAAGCAATAAAGTAATACAGACTTACATTGTTTCAGATTGTGGCAGCAGAGCTCGCGCGGATGACAAGTGTCCTCCAGACTATAATAATGTTTCATAAACAATGTATCTTTCGTAACTGAAAGCCAACAATGATTGGGGCTAACAGTCGGAAGTTAACAGAAAGGTACTGAAAATGGCGCGAACTCAATCGAGCCTTGTCAGACAAAATTGAGCGAGAAAGTCATGTGGATGATGAGTGTCATCCGCGCGAGCAACGGAGGGTTAAAGACGGCTTCAGTATGTTTGTTTGTAGAACTGGTTCTCTCTCTCCAGTCCTGGGTAAAAACGCAGGGGAGCCAACACGGTAGGTTTCAAAAGACTTGCTGCTATTCAAATATGAGTATGTTCCGTGAAGAAAAGAGCACTATCTTATTCTTAATTCATTCATATTTTAATCGACGTAATAATAGTTGCATTAAAAGGTTCAAAATTTCCATGAAAATTATATGTATAGCACTGGTAACAAGGGCCGTACACGGATTTCTCACCCATTTCCAGGCTTAAACTCGAGCGCAAACAGTTACGAACACGTCTTCCACAAAGAGTGCCTTGCGTTAAGACTCGACAATGAACACGCATTCTTTTATTGTGAGCAACATTTTGTATTGCATTCAGCTGCTCACTAAACACGTCTGCTCCTCGCACTCAAACAAAACATAATGCAGCGAAATACTCAAACAGAGCTTGCGAGACATGCACATGAGGGGACGTGTGACAGTTTCCAGTGCTTTCTATGGTGGGTAGTTCTCCTGTTCATCAACAAGGGTCAGTTCTGCGTCAGTTTTACAAATATTAAGTCGTTCCTGAATGACAGGGCCTACACGGCAAGAAGTGAAGCCCTTTATATTAACCATTCGCCCTTCCAGGCAAATTTTTTAATTTTTGCGCAAAAAAATTAATAACTTGCACTTTTTGTTAAGACCTTATTTACACTACAAAGTACAAAAATATAACTTTACTCTCATAGATTTCAAATTATACTTCTAGTACATAAAGTCTGATGTGAACATACATAAATATAGTTACAGAGCTTTTCGGACATAACTGTTGCACTAGTCACACTTAACGTAATTTCAACTCTATTTATGAATAAAAAACATTCCCGATAAAAATTAAATATACTTCATTGTACTATAAAAACTATAAGCTTACAAGGAGGAGCCACGTTTCTGCCCACCATTTATATTTCTGCTGTAATTTTCAAGAAAGCCACTAGAGGGCATCTGTTGTTACACTCAGCTTATCAAGTGGGAATGTTACTATAGCGTGCGATTGATCAATGGAACACGCAACCAACTAACTAACTAATGTGGGGTAATGTATTACCCCGCGTGTCACTCTTATTTGCAGTTCCGTTCCAGTTACATCGCAGCCACTACGCTTCTATATAATGTTTGTACCGGCTATGCTAATCAGCGTCGATTGTCCCCGAAGGTACGTCCCGTTGGGGTCCATCTTACTGAAATTGTTGAAATAGGTTTTCTTTGTTTTCCTACTGAATTCCAAAAAACGCTTTTTAAGAGGCCATTGTTTATGTAAGAGTCTCGATTATTATTAACATCATGTTTTCTTTTTTTAATAAGTACTGATTTTTCATAAATGGAAGCTTTTCTTTTATTCATTCTTTAACAAAAGTCTAGAGAAACATATAAATAAATATGTTTCTGATGGTTTTCGTTTTTGAGGTCGAAAACAACCCCACGAAATTACAAACGTCAATCTAAACAGCGAGTATAGTAAAATTTTAGTATCATACAAGTACATTTTACTTGTAGTGTATTTGTAGGTGCGATAAGAGTATACAGTACATACAACAAAATCTTGGTAGGTCAGGGAATATCCAGAATCAGCGACTGCCGATCTCATGCCAGAAACCATAGTTTTCTGTCCTTGGGAGCGACCGCATCATAGTGGGCAGAAGAGCTGCTAAAGAAATTTTCCACGGGAGTTTCGTCTGACTGCGTCATGCAAAAACTTCACTGAGCCACAGAAGTAATTCCGGTTAATGGCTGACTTGCGCAGCAGGTATTCTGCAAGCAACACGCTTTGTCAGTCCCACGAAACTTTCATTGAAAATTCTTTAGTTGCCCGCAACAAACATAGGAGGAATAATGGAATTCGATTGCTCAACTAGGGAAAATTACTCATACGTGGTTGCGAGAATGAGAAAATCGACGTGCGTAGGTTACAGACTGACGCTGAATTATACTGAGTTAGGTCGTGATGTGGACTGTACCTGCTCCATTTCAATTTTCAAGTTGTATAGTTTCAGTTAAGCGTTCAACAATTTACAGCCGATTATCCCTTGAATGTTAAGATTTCTGAATGCGCGTAATAAAAGCGGAATATTCTATTTTGAAGATTAAAAAATGCAGTGAAAAGAATCAACCAAGTTGAGCATCACACACTTATTGATCAAAACTATCCGGGCACCATTATTTAATGACGAATAGACCACTAGATGGAACAAGAGGCGGACGGACCAATATAAAAAAGAAGAGGGGAGTGTTGTGTTGTCAGTAGCGAACCAGTAAGAGTAGAATGGGTCGGTCTGGAGAGCTCAGTAACTACTCATTGGATGCCACCTGAGTAGTAAATCCACCAGGTACATTTCAACCCATCTAGAGTAGCCCAACTCGACTGGTGATGACGTGAATGTAAGGTGCAACACGAAGGAACAGTAACGGCTAAACGAAGACCGGGCAGATTTCATGTACTGATGGACAGCAACAGTCGAGCACTGCAGTGTGTGGTTGTAAAATATCGCACAGAATCAGCGGAAGGAATCACTCGTAAGTTCCAAATGTGCTACCAGTAGTCCAGTTGCCGCAATGACTGTGCACGGGGCGTTAAAAAGATTGGAGTAGAAAGGTCGAGCAGCTTCTCATAAGCCATACATTTCTGTAATCGAAATAAAGTTACGCTCCTTGCGTTTTCAGACGTCCTCAACCTTTTGCACAATGTCATTTATCGACAACATCTTATTTTTACATACTGCACTTACTCATACGTCTTTATGACGTGAATATGTCTTTAAGACCAAAAGTAGTCTAAGTACGAGCAGTAGTCAGTATTACAGACGTGAGACGCTTACAGTGTAATACATTTTGAGTTGTTGTGGTCTTCAATCCAAAGACTGGTGTGCTGCAGCTCTCCATGCTACTCTATCCTGTGCAAGCCTCTTCACCTCCCAGTAACTTTCTCAAACTGCTTAATGTATTCATCTCATGGTCTCCCACTACGATTTTTATCCCCCGCGCTTCCCTCTAGTACTAAATTGATGATCCCTTGATGCCTCAGAATCTGTTCTACAAACCGATGGCTTTTTCTACTCAAGTTGTGCCACAAATTCCTCTTTTTGAGTCATAACTCCAAAATTAATTATGCAACCGAAATTAAGTTATGTCACTCGCAAAGTATATAACTAAAATCTGTTCACTTTTTCTCGCTCCCAGAGCAGAGGGGAGCTGTACACCAGCACAGCTAAGGACTGCACTGTCGACGGCATCATCGTCGTTTCTACTGTATAAAGTGGAAGGTCATAGGACAGCGAGCGACTTAATATATAAATGCTTATTTGTTGAAAAAAAGTGTATGAATCGCCAGTACTTATTTAATGTGTCCGTAATACACAATGACGGAAAAATGGCTATGTTCGAACATCGGGAATGCGTGCTTTCCGACATGCCTTGACTATGATTTATGGCTCAAAACAAGTAGTTCATAGAGCGCTTTCATTTACCATAGCGAAAAGTAACAGTTACATGCTAAATAAAGTTGTTGGAATGCAAACAGTGTGAAATAGGAAGAATCTGCATAAACAGTTCGTGTAATGCATTTTAGTTGCTTCATCTCCAAAATTAGGTTTAAAAAGTTTTTTTGCGTATCTCCTTAAACATTAATATCAATTGATTACGGCCTCAACACGGAGAAAAAAAGGAACTGAGGAAAGACTTAAAAGAAGTTACAGACAAAGTAAGCTCATTTATAGAACCTTGAGGGAGAACCTTGAGAAGAAGAAGAAGAAAAGC
This sequence comes from Schistocerca nitens, assembly GCF_023898315.1. Classification (NCBI taxonomy): domain Eukaryota; kingdom Metazoa; phylum Arthropoda; class Insecta; order Orthoptera; family Acrididae; genus Schistocerca; species Schistocerca nitens. The sequence continues at coordinate 933,791,617 of NC_064614.1, read as the reverse complement.
TATCTAAATGGTATTAATGGCACACCAAAAGGAGAGTGAGTAGTGTGTGTGTGTGGGGGGGGGGGGAGGGAGGGAGATCATGCAGTACATCTTTCCACGTGTAAACACCTCTTAATCGCGTCTGGATTCAAAAGACTATGAAAAGTAGCGGTCAGTGCACACTTTACTTATCCTTCCTCTATTTAGTACAAAGTTTTTTTCCGCAGTGATACGCTTACAGGTATCCAAGGAATTGTTAGGCCGTCATTGGTGAAATTTACCTTTATTTCTTTATTATGAAGTTTTTCGCTTCTGTAGAAGCTTTCAAGGTGATGTAGGTACATTTCAAGTGTTGCGTAGGCGCATGGTAGAAATACGAGGTATAATAGAAAGGTATCCGATCGCTTTTTTGTATGAACACGTGATGAATCTAGGGGACTTGCATGAGCCAACCTTGAATGTTAGTGCATGCATCAATTTTTTCTCGCCTGTCGATAGCGTCAGTTGCTGGCAAGCAGCAGTTGAATGAGATAGCGTGTAGAGCTAGCGTCGGTTTTTCATTGCAAGAGAAATGACGGAACGACCGGAGCACCTCTACTGCATCAAATTTTGCCAGAACCTGAGCGACAGCCTGGTGGAAACCATTCAGAAGATTCAGACGGCTTTCGGTGGCGATATTACGGGCGTCACACAGATTAAGGAGTGGTGCAATCTGTTTAAAGACGGCAGCACATCGGTCGAGAGCGAGCCACACTCCACTCGGCCTTCAACATGCCATATGACCTAGTCATCACCAAAGTGAACATTGTGGCGATGTGGGACTGTCGTGTGACTATCAGAGAAATTATGGAAGAGATGGTCGTCAGCTTTTTTTCGGGAGATTCCAGTGTTACCGAAGATTTGACCTTGAAGATAGTGTCGGCCAAATTCGTGCCGAAGCTGCTGATGGCGGAGCAAAAGCTATTGAAGTCTCACAGGAAATGCAGGCCTCAACAAACAGTGACCCCGACTTCGTGAGCGCCATAATCACTGGTCACAGAGTCCTGGGTGAACGGATACGATCCGGAGACCAAATCCCAGTGGTCACAGATGAAGCATACCTTCTCACCAAGACCAAAGAAGGCCCGCCAAGTGCGCAACAATGTCAGGGTGGTGCTGCCTGCTTTCTATGACTCCTGCGATATGTTACAACACCAATACGCATCGTAGGATAAAATAATCACCAAAGAGTGCTAAAGGGATGTCCTCCGTCGCCTACGTGATGCTGTGCGGCGGAAGAGACCGGTCGTCCAGAGTATGCTTTGCCGTGCGTGGTGAACAGACACCCTATTATAAACGATGTACCGTCTTTTGCTTTGTCCAGAGAACCATCATAAATCGCGGTGAAACGAAGTCATTCTTGTTCGTCTTATTATGTGTTTCTTTCAGTTATTTTCTGTACTATACTATAACACTTCTATTTGTCTGTGATCCAAGTTTCATCTGGCTGCGTTACTTGGCAGAGATGCGTCACGGAAAAGTTAATAGCACATCACGTTATTATTAATGAAACACATGATGCGGCTATCATTTATTGACAGCAAGATTTATTGACGGCTTGTGACACGACTTAATTTGATTCCCTAATGTTGATAAAATATGCTGCAGGAGATACCACAAAGCTCGATTCAAACATTACGACAGGACTTAATTCCACTACATTCTATTATCCTTGTTGTTGACGTGCACCTTATATCCTCCTTTCAAGACACTGTCCATTCCGTCCAGTTGCTCTTCCAGGTCCTTTGCAGTTCTGACAGAATTACAATGTCATCGGCAAATTTCAAACTTTTTATTTCTTCTCCATGGATTTTAATACCTACTCCGAATTTTTCTTTTGTTTTTCTTTATTGCTTGTTCAATGTACAGATTGAATAACATCGGGGATAGGCTACAACCCTGTCTCGCTCCCTTCCCAACCAATGCTTCCCTTTCATACCCCTCGACTCTTATAACTGCCATCTGTTTTCTTTACAAATTGCAAGTAGCCATTCGCTCCCTGTATTTAACCCCTGCCACCTTCAGAATTTGAAAGAGAGTATTCCAGTCAACATTGTCAAAAGCTTTCTCTAAGTCTACAAATGCTAGAAACGTAGGTTTGTCTTTCCTTAATCTTTCTTCTAAGATAAGTCGTAGGGTCAGTATTGCCTCACGTGTTCCAACGTTTCTACGGAATCCAAACTGATCTTCCCCGAGGTCGGCTTCTATCAGTTTTTCCATTCGTCTGTAAAGAATTCGCGTTAGTATTTTGCAGCTGTGACTTATTAAACTGATCGTTCGGTAATTTTCACATCTGTCAACACCTGCTTTCTTTGGGATTGGAATTATTATTTTCTTCTTGAAGCCTGAGGGTATTTCGCCTGTCTCATACATCTTGCTCACCAGATGGTAGAGAGTTGTCATGGCTGGTTCTCCCAAGGTTGTCAGTGGTTCTAATGGAATGTTGTCTACTCCCGGGGCCTTGTTTCGACTTAGGTCTCAGTGCTCTGTCAAATTCTTCACGCAGTATCATATCTCCCATTTCATCTTCATCTACGTCCTCTTCCATATCCATAATATTGTCCTCAAGTGCATCGCCCTTGTATAGACCCTCTATACACTCCATCCACCTTTCTGCTTTCCTTTCTTTGCTTAGAACTGGGTTTCCATCTGAGCTCTTGATATTAATGCAAGTGGTTTTCTTTTCTCCAAAGGTCTCTTTAATTTTCCTGTAGGCAGTATCTATCTTACCCCTAGTGATATATGCTTCCACATCCTTAGATTTGTCCTCTATCCATCCCTGCTAGATATTTTGTATTTCCTGTCGATCTCATTTTGAGGCGTTTGCATTCCTTTTCGCCTTCTTAATTTATTTGATTTATATATTTTCTCCTTTCAACTATTAAATTCAATATATATTCCGTTACCCAAGGTTTTCTGCTAGCTCTCGTCTTCTTACCTACTTGATACTCTGCTGCCTTCACTATTTCATCTTTCGACGCTACCCATTCTTTTTCTACTGTATTTCTTTCCCCTGTTCTTACGTATCGTTCCCTAATGCTCTCTCTAAATCTCTCTACAGCTTCTGATGCTTTCAGTTTATTCAGGTCCCATCTCCTTAAAAACCCACCTTTTTGCAGTTACTTCAGTTTTAATCTACAGTTCATAACCAATAAATTGCTGTCAGTGTCCATATCTGCCCCTGGAAATGTCTTACAATTTAAAATCTGGTTTCTAAATCTCTGTCTTACCGTTATATAATCTATCTGAAACCTTCCAGTGTCTCCAGGAATCTTCCCCATATACAACCTTCTTTCATGAGTCTTAAAACAAGTGTTAGCTATGATTAAGTTATGCTCTGTGCATAATTCTACCAGGTGGCTTCCCCTTTCATTTCTTACCCTCAGTCCATATTCACCTACCACTTTTCCTTCTCTTCCTTTTCCTACAGTCCAATTCCAGTCCCTATGACTATTAAATTTTCGTCTCCATCAACTATCTGAATAATTTCTTTTATCTGATCATACATTCCTCAATCTCCTCCTCATCTGCGGATTTGGCTACAATAATGCGTTCACTATGCTGTTCGTAGTAGCTTATCTTCGTTCCTATTTTTTTGCTCATTATTAAACCTACCCCTGCATTCCCGTTACTTGATTTTGTATTTATAACCCTGTATTCACCTGACCAGAAGCCTTGTTCCTCCCGCCACCGAACTTCACTAATTGCCACTATATTTAACTTTAACCTATCCATTTCCCTTTTTAAATTTTCTAACCTACCTGCCCAATTAAGGGATCTGACTTTCCACGCTCCTATCCGTAGAACGCCAGTCTTCTTTCCCCTGATAACGATGTCCTCCTGAGTAGTCCCCGCCCGGAGATCCGAATGGGGGACTATTTTACCTCCGGAATATTTTACCCAAGGACGCCATCATCATCTAACCATACACTAATGCTGATAGATACCAGATAGATACCTGAAATCAAAACCAGACATGTACCAACAATTTGGTATCCCTAGCTCAGTTGCAGAGATTGTAAGAACATATACATTGGTATGACTGGCAGGGAATTCGACGCAAGATATATAGAACATATCAGAGCATTTAAATACGGTACAAATCATTCAATGTTTGTGGATCATCTAAAACAAGAACACCATAGACCAAGCAATATTAAAAAAGATATGAATATTATAAAAATCAGGAAAGATAGACACCTCCTCCCTTTCCAAGAAAATTTCCATACACAAAAAGCATTAACATAAAAATAAACAGTTGCTCAGTGACCCAATAAATATTGGAAGCCAGACCCTATACAAAATAATTGATGGAATTAGATGAAAAAGGAAAGAGGCTTTTCCATCCCACAACCCCCCCCCCCCCCCCCACAACCCACCCACTCACAATTTCATTCTGCTTCTCGCTCCTCACCTTCTGTTTGTTCTCCCTCCCCTACAAAAAATCAAATAATAATAATAATAATAAAAGTTGTAGGTCAAAGAGAAAGTAGTGAAATGGGTATGTTGGCAACATTACAAAACTTAGAAGTACAAAAGCAAACATATTACAGTGGTATGCAGAAAAGTGTATTGTAAGAAACATAAGAAAAGCGTAGTGCTGCAGAAAAACTAAAAATCAAACCAAAATTGGAGGGTCCTATGCCAGAGTGAACCAACTACAAATTTTGACATTTTAGGTTAGCTACTGTATGATTAAATGATGATGGCGTCCTCTTGGGTAAAATATTCCGGAGGTAAAATAGTCCCCCATTCGGATCTCCGGGCGGGGACTACTCAAGAGGACGTCGTTATCAGGAGGAAGAAAACTGGCGTTCTACGGATCGGAGCGTGGAATGTCAGATCACTTAATCGGGCAGGTAGGTTAGAAAATTTGAAAAGGGAAATGGATAGGTTAAAGTTAGATATAGTGGGAATTAGTGAAGTTCGGTGGCAGGAGGAACAAGACTTTTGGTCAGGTGATTACAGAGTTATAAATACAAAATCAAATAGGGGTAATGCAGGAGTAGGTTTAATAATGAATAAAAAAATAGGAGTGCGGGTTAGCTACTACAAACAGCATAGTGAACGCATTATTGTGGCCAAGATAGACACAAAGCCCATGCCTACTACAGTAGTACAAGTTTATATGCCAACTAGCTCTGCAGATGATGAAGAAATAGATGAAATGTATGACGAGATAAAAGAAATTATTCAGGTAGTGAAGGGAAACGAAAATTTAATAGTCATGGGTGACTGGAATTCATCAGTAGGAAAAGGGAGAGAAGGAAACATAGTAGGTGAATATGGATTGGGGGGAAGGAATGAAAGAGGAAGCCGCCTTGTAGAATTTTGCACAGAGCATAGCTTAATCATAGCTAACACTTGGTTCAAGAATCATGAAAGGAGGCTGTATACATGGAAGAAGCCTGGAGATACTGACAGGTTTCAGATAGATTATATAATGGTAAGACAGAGATTTAGGAACCAGGTTTTAAATTGTAAGACATTTCCTGGGGCAGATGTGGATTCTGACCACAATCTATTGGTTATGAACTGCAGATTGAAACTGAAGAAACTGCAAAAAGGTGGGAATTTAAGGAGATGGGACCTGGATAAACTGAAAGAACCAGAGGTTGTAGAGAGTTTCAGGGAGAGCATAAGGGAACAATTGACAGGAATGGGGGAAAGAAATACAGTAGAAGAAGAATGGGTAGCTCTGAGGGATGAAGTGTTGAAGGCAGCAGACGATCAAGTAGGTAAAAAGACGAGGGCTAATAGAAATCCTTGGGTAACAGAAGAAATATTGAATTTAATTGATGAAAGGAGAAAATATAAAAATGCAGTAAATGAAGCAGGCAAAAAGGAATACAAACGTCTCAAAAATGAAATCGACAGGAAGTGCAAAATGGCTAACCAGGGATGGCTAGAGGACAAATGTAAGGATGTAGAGGCTTGTCTCACTAGGGGTAAGATAGATACTGCCTACAGGAAAATTAAAGAGACCTTTGGAGAGAAGAGAACCACTTGTATGAATATCAAGAGCTCAGATGGCAACCCAGTTCTAAGCAAAGAAGGGAAGGCAGAAAGGTGGAAGGAGTATATAGAGGGCTTATACAAGGGCGATGTACTTGAGGACAATATTATGGAAATGGAAGAGGATGTAGATGAAGACGAAATGGGAGATAAGATACTGCGTGAAGAGTTTGACAGAGCACTGAAAGACCTGAGTCGAAACAAGGCCCCGGGAGTAGACAACATTCCATTAGAACTACTGATAGCCTCGGGAGAGCCAGTCATGACAAAACTCTACCATCTGGTGAGCACGATGTATGAGACAGGCGAAATACCCTCAGACTTCAAGAAGAATATAATAATTCCAATCCCAAAGAAAGCAGGTGTTGACAGATGTGAAAATTACCGAACTATCAGTTTAATAAGCCACAGCTGCAAAATACTAACGCGAATTCTTTACAGACGAATGGAAAAACTGGTAGAAGCCGACCTAGGGGAAGATCAGTTTGGATTCCGTAGAAATGTTGGAACACGTGAGGTAATACTGACCTTACGACTTATCTTGGAAGAAAGATTAAGAAAAGGCAAACCTACGTTTCTAGCATTTGTAGACTTAGAGAAAGCTTTTGACAATGTTGACTGGAATACTCTCTTTCAAATTCTGAAGGTGGCAGGGGTAAAATACAGGGAGCGAAAGGCTATTTACAATTTGTACAGAAACCAGATGGCAGTTATAAGAGTCGAGGGGCATGAAAGGGAAGCAGTGGTTGGGAAAGGAGTGAGACAGGGTTGTAGCCTCTCCCCGATGTTATTCAATCTGTATATTGAGCAAGCAGTAAAGGAAACAAAAGAAAAATTCGGAGTAGGTATTAAAATTCATGGAGAAGAAGTAAAAACTTTGAGGTTCGCCGATGACATTGTAATTCTGTCAGAGACAGCAAAGGACTTGGAAGAGCAGTTGAACGGAATGGACAGTGTCTTGATAGGAGGATATAAGATGAACATCAACAAAAGCAAAACAAGGATAATGGAATGTGGTCGAATTAAGTCGGGTGATGCTGAGGGAATTAGATTAGGAAATGAGACACTTAAAGTAGTAAAGGAGTTTTGCTATTTAGGGAGTAAAATAACCGATGATGGTCGAAGTAGAGAGGATATAAAATGTAGACTGGCAATGGCAAGGAAAGCGTTTCTCAAGAAGAGAAATTTGTTAACATCGAGTATAGATTTAGGTGTCAGGAAGTCGTTTCTGAAAGTATTTGTATGGAGTGTAGCCATGTATGGAAGTGAGACATGGACGATAACTAGTTTGGACAAGAAGAGAATAGAAGCTTTCGAAATGTGGTGCTACAGAAGAATGCTGAAGATAAGGTGGGTAGATCACGTAACTAATGAAGAGGTATTGAATAGGATTGGGGAGAAGAGAAGTTTGTGGCACAACTTGACTAGAAGAAGGGATCGGTTGGTAGGACATGTTTTGAGGCATCAAGGGATCATAAATTTAGCATTGGAGGGCAGCGTGGAGGGTAAAAATCGTAGAGGGAGACCAAGAGATGAATACACTAAGCAGATTCAGAAGGATGTAGGTTGCAGTAGGTACTGGGAGATGAAGAAGCTTGCACAGGATAGAGTAGCATGGAGAGGTGCATCAAACCAGTCTCAGGACTGAAGACCACAACAACAACAACAACAACTGATAATGGTGCAGAAAATTATAAAGATTCATATGGCAAAACAAACCAGGATTCTTGAGGGACACTGAGCGATTTTTTTTATGTTGGCGCTTCTGGAGTGACTCAGATCTACATTTATCTCTGGTGCCAGAGTGAACTAAATCCAGTAACAAGATGGCAGACGAAGTTGCACACAGGAGTTCAGAAGAGTCAAATGACAGTAATGTTGACATTGAGTGTAGTTCCAGTGATGAATATGTGCCATTCTCACGTCAATCAAATAGTGAAGGTATGTTTTATACTTAAAACTGCAAAAATTTGGCTAAGAATTGTGTACAACATTACTTCGTTGCATGCGATTATTGAAGGCTACTGTCATATGCAAAAGTGAACTGACTACATGATGATGTGCTGTGCTACCATCTAGGGAGTAAACTGTGAACTACGTAGTGGAATACTCACAACTACCGATAGGGACATGTTCCTGATCGGTTATTACAGTCGCTGAACATCGAGAATGCCGTCAGCGTTAGGAACGTAGTTGGTACACTTTGGCAAATGAAATATACGAAAACGCATCGTTTTGACTGCACATCTGTCGTCAACTTTTATTTAACTATTTTACTTGCTAAATTGTATTCGTAATGATGTAAGTGGAGAACATGTACGCCATAGTTTTACATTAAGAAACATTTTTATTTTTTGCAGGATCCGAAGAACCAATTAGGGTGAAGCGCAAGAAAAGCAATCCAGGTAACTGGAAAAAGAATGTTCGGAAGACTCGCAAAAACAGCGGAAACGCATTTACATCGTCGACAGGACAAACATTAATGGGAAAAACGTTAAAGGACTACCGCTGTACATGTCGTCGCAAATGTTATGAAAAAGTCTCACTGCAGGATCGATAGTTATTTTTTGATATGTATTACAGTGATGGACGGTATGAAACACAAACAGCTTTGATTGGACGGTCTGTAAAGTCCTTCATTGTGAAGGACAGAAGATCAAATGCTGAAGATCCTCTAAGAACATTTGCTCGACATTACTTTATTCGTACCACATCAGGTGATGTGAAGATTTGCAAAAATATGTTCCTACACACTCTGTGTTAACAGTGCAAAGATTCACAGAGCTCTTTGAAAGTGAAGTCTGGTCAACTACAAGACAGAAGAGGAAAACATGAGCCGCATAATAAATTTCCTGAAGAAAGAATTCGTCGCATCAGAGATCATATTGATTTCCATGCTATAGGAGCCACTATTGTCGGAAGGATAGACCCGATAGGAAGTATCTCTCCTGTCACCTCAATTTGAGCTTGATGTACAGGCTGTATAAAGAGCAACTGATAGCAGAAAATGCAGAGTGTGACATTGTGTCACAATCGTTGTATGAAAAAGTTTTCAAAACTAAGTTCAACCTCTCATTTAAATTGCCACACAAAGACACATGCAAGAAATGTGATATCTTTCAAATTAAAACCAACTCTCTAAATGCACTAGAGAACACTTCTGACAATGTGAAAGCTCTTGAAGATGTAAACATGGAAAGAGAGCTACATCATCGACAGGTTGACCTTGCAAGGGCAACACTACGAAAAGGCAAAGAGAAAGCAATAAATGATGAATGCACAGTCCTTGCGTTTGATCTGCAAAAGACAATTTCGCTCCCAAAAGTTCCCACTGGTCTTGTGTATTACAAATGTCAACTTTCTTGCTTCAATTTGGGTATCCATGATATGGGTACATCCAAAGGGACTATGCACCTTTGGCATGAGGGAATAGCAGGTCGGGGACCAGATGAGATAGGATCGTGTCTTATGAAACACCTAAATGCTAATCCTACGAAAGAAACTGTTGTGTTTTGGTCAGACTCATGTGGTGGCCAAAATAGAAATTTCAAACCGGTAACAATACTAATGCGTATCGTTCAAGATCCTGCTCAGCATGTCAAAGAAATCATTCAAAAATTTTTAATCCCAGGCCACAGTTATCTGCCCAGTGACACTGATTTCAGTCATATTGAGAACAAGATGAGATTCAACCAAAACATTTACCATATGCATGAAATCCAGAACATAATGAAAACATGCAGAGTCAAGAAACAAAAGTTTGGTGTGGTGGAAATGAAACGTGATGATTTCTTCAGCTCTGACAGCTTAACATAAGTTTTAAGAAACAGGAAAAAAGTTGATGGACTAACTGTAGATTGGATGAAAATAAGATGCATCAGAATAAGCAAAGAGGAGCCCAACGTAATGCAGTTCACGTACACACACAATGATGATGTGGAGTACTATGAAGTTAGTTTCTCTAAACGAGCTAGAGGTGGGACACCCAATCTTCACCACATACCACTGAATCTCAAGTATCCCAGAGGAAGACCACTTACGAGTGCAAAGAAGAAAGATCTTGAGTCAATGCTGTGCTTCATTCCCCCTATCTACCATGAATTTTACAAGAACTTGCGAAGTGCTGCAGAGATAGCTGGAAATTACAGTGAAGAAGGGTTATCAGAAGATGAATGAGATTCCCGAAAATTCCGTATAAAATGTACCAGACACAGTTTCCTTATAGTATATGGCGTTTTCTGTTGAAGAATGAAACAAGACTGCTATAAACATTACATATGTGACGAAACAAAAGTGCTTTAATAGTTACATCTGTGCTGAGACAATGTACTTATGCAAACTTTATTTCACTTCCTTATAATCACCATCATTTTTTCAGACCTGTAATAGGTGCATTTTGATTGAAAAGCCAATAAACAAGATTCAGTATATGTTAGCAATCTGTTGAAGTTCATTTACTGCCCTCAATATCTCATCAGATTTTTTTTCTGTAGTTGAACTTCAGAGCTGAATATCTCGAAACACGTAATTTGTAGTTGGTTCACTGTGGCATAGGACCCTACAATTATCAGTGTCTAATGCAAAAACACACCGATGTGCTAGCAGACGGAATTTCCCGCTGTAAGCGAGAAATCAACTGAAAATCACCGTAAGTACAAATCATCTTACTCTTTTCGAACTGTTTTTCGATCTAAAAGCAAACTAAAATGTAAATAACTTAATTACAGAAGCTTTATATCAAAAAAGCAAAACGTCTGGTGAAAAAAATCACACATTTTGTAGTTGCATCGACAGAACAGAAATACACTCAAGAATTATAAAGCAACTACGGACACTATGGCCACACAAATGAAGAATTTAAAATTTCCATTTCTGTTTCTTCAAGATTACGATTTCCGAAGATCCCTCATATCCTTTCTTCAAGTTCAGTTATGTCATCTGAAACGAATGGTTCACAGATAAACGTAATCTATGGTTCAAGTGTTCAAGATTGTATTAAACCTGTTACTAAATTCTGTGAGTAGGAATGTAAAATTCTTGGCAAAAAATAGACATCCATATTCGACGACATTTACAGATTCCGTTCTTGAATTCAAAGCTTGTAAGTGTGAGAGGGATTTTCTTTTTAAATGTGAAATCCGTAGTTTTGGCTTCCTCTGAAAAGCAAATTACTGTACATATCATGATTGAAAGGTTGCGATTTTTCCCTTGAAACTGAAGGTTTAGCTCATTTAATTTTGAGATGATAGCTGCCAAGAAAGCTAAATTTAGAAACAATGAGATCTCGTCAAGTTCTTGAAAATATTGCACAGAAGATGATTTCTGAAAATATCTTATTTCATTCCGAAGACTGTAAAGTATTTTCAGAGTTTTCCTTGTACTAAGCTATCTTAAGTCTGCATGAACAATCATGTGATCATGCTCAGAATCTGATACAAGCTAAAGATCTCTGAACAATCAGGGACATATAGAAGACGATCGGATGTAATTTACTACACCAGTAACAACTTTCATGGCTTGATCAAACTTCAAAACCTATGCACATGAAACTTCCTGGCGGATAATACAATGATACGAAAGAAGTTTTGAAAATGAAACATCTTCAAAAAAAAGAGCAAGAAACTCATTCTTTCTAGTCATTGAAGTCATTATTTTTTCTAGTCACTGTTGTTATACCTACAAGTTTAGAGAGTGTAAAACTGCTATCTTTCGTAAATTTCAGGAACGCATTAAATGTGTCTGCTCCCTTAGTACGTTCATGAAGTGGCAACACTTTTACAAACTCCTCCATAACCGAAAAATTATGAAACACTGTTCTACTAATTTTTATAAAACTGAAGTAATAAATATTCACACGATTGCAAATCCTGAAAAAATTGAGATTCTAAATTTTTAGAAATTGTTCAACACGTCTAGCAACAGTTTCAAGAGAAAACTGAAGTCATTTTACAGAAGACATAAGGCGCAGATTTTTCTTTGACCTTCGAATAGAGATTCTGCGGCACTGATCATCGCTTTTTAACTACTTCACTGAGAGATTTCTCCTTTTCATTAAAACATAAGATTTTAGAAGAGGCCGTTCTTATGTTACTATTTTTATGAGTTGGCTTTGCAAACACTCATTGCTGCAACGTTAATTTAGATTTTAAGTCTCTAACTTTGCTTCGTAATTCAGAATTAACAGGAAAATCGCTATTAAAGTATGTTCGATTTGTCAGTAAATGACGTTCTTATTTGCATTTCTTTTCTTGGGAACAGCCACACTGCTTTTACAAACTAAATACATGATATGTCCTTTGAATTCGACGAAACGATGCTGCTCTTCTCAGCCACTGTTAAAACTGTAAGTAATTTGTCTTTAACCAGTATATATTACGAATAATCGATCACGCGCAAAACACATAACTGAACCTACACTCAATAGCTCTCAGGTTATAATGAACGGCGCCAAAAACATTCCCTAGGAAGAAGCTATCGGTACAAACAACAATGATCAAAAAGACTAAGTTTACAGTTTGTGCCAAAGTTTCGTAAGATTAAAGTGACTCTGTCCCAAACTACCAACAATTTGTTCAGGATAATAATGAGTAAACTTTGAGCGTACACAAATGGTTTTGTTCTGAAATTTGGTTTAATATTAGAAATCGTCGGAATAGAAATTTGCGTATGAAGGCGCCAAGGGAACATACGACGGACACCTTGGTGCCATGGTTGCAGAGGTGGCGTGGGGGGGAGGGAGGCGGCTGTCGCGTTGGACAGCGCTGGCGTAGACACACGTGTTGCTATTTACAATCCTCCTTCCCCGAGCCTTACCGCGGCGAGAGCAGCTCCGCAAGAAAGATTTCATTCTCTTCCTCTGCAGTTTTAGCCACCGTCATGTGCTATGTTACCACTAGAGATAATTACACAAGTTATTAAAATTATCTTTGCAATACGAATATGAAACGTCAAGGGTTCGGACGGGTTGTACTGTCGATACGGAACGCCGGCTTTGACCCATGACGAAATGATATCGCTGTGTGTTACCTTATATGTGTGCAACAAAACATACGAGGTGTGACAATAAAGTAATGTGACTGATTTTCTTTGCAAGATGTGGCAACCCTGCAGGCTTGCATAGGCACAATATCTTTGACCTTGACTATAAGCTGCTTCTAGTCCAAGTGTCACATCGATACAACTGATGAGTCATGAGTTGTGCTGTAATGAGTTAACACATCTTTGTGTCTGTCGTCACGGAAATGGAACCGCATAATATTGCGCAACGGTATGCCATTTCTTTTTGCGTTAAATTGGGTGAAAACGCGACGACTACGTACGGTAAGCTTCAGAAGGCTTTTCGAGGGGAGGTTATGTCAAGAGCTCAAGTTTTTCGTTGGCATAGTTTACTGAAGGCAGAACGAATGTTGAAGATGAATAACGCAGTGGACGACCATCAACCTCACGGACGTATCTCAAATTCGCCAGAGTGCGTGAACTCGTACGATCTGATCGAAGATTATCTATGAAAATGATTGCAAAACTGAACATCAATCGAGAAATGGTTTGTCTAATAATAACTGAAGATCTTGGTATGAGAAAGATTTGTGCAAAAATGGTCCCCAAAAATCTCACACCACAACAGCAAGAAACACGGAAAAATGTGGCAGCCGATCTGTTAGAGCAAACGGAAATCAATCCAGAATTGTTGAGACGTGTTATCACTGGTGATGAAAGTTGATTTTTTTCAGTACGATCCAGGGACAAAACGCCAAAGTTCGCAATGGTGCTCAAAGGGATCACCCAGACCAAAAAAAGCTCGCATGTCAAAGTCAAAAGTGAAATGCATGCTTGTGTGCTTCTTTGATTCCAAGGGAGTTGTTCTTAAAGAGCGGGTACCTCCTGGACAAACAGTTAACCAATATTACTACAAAGAAATTTTAGAGAGACTTCGTAAAAGAGTTCTTCGTATCTGTGCCAACATTGCTGATAATTGGATTCTGCATCACGATAATGCGCCATCCCATACTGCTCTGTCAGTACAGCAATTTTTAACCTCAAAACAAATTTCGGTACTACCACAGCCACCTTATTCTTTTTGCTATTTCCAAGAGTCAAAACGGCGGTCAAGGGACACCATTTTCAAACTACACAAGATGTCAAAAAAGCTGTGACGAGGGTCAGAAAAGTCACCATCAATGGCAGAAGCGCTGGAAAAAGTGTGTGCAATCAGCAGGGAACTACTTTGAAGGAGACAACACTAAACTTGACTAAAACGGTAAGCAACATTTTCTTTCACATCAGTCTCATTACTTTATTGTCGCACCTCGTACAATATTTATTTCGCTTCTTTATTTTGGTTTGGATTGTAGGTCGTGGTGACAGAATCAAACGTGGCGTAGCGCAAGATGTCAAGTTGGCAAAATCGACGAATATGAGTATGGAATTCTACAAGGGAGCGGCCCAGTCCGACATGTCGAAATGTGCCCTGAAATTTTTATATTGTAATATATCGAGAGAAACACAACGTCAAGATTTTAGTTGCTAAGACACATTGCAAGTATTTAAAAAAATGTTAAAAATACCAGATCTGTAGCTCTCCAGGCGGCTGGAGACGTGTACGTTCCTGCTGTATCTGTAGAAGATAGCGTATGCTTCGTTGTCGGCATATCGGTACACATATAACGCAGTACAAGGCGTTAGTAATTTGTAATGTCAATTACTGTTGATAGTTCGCTGACGCAACTGTTCGCGGTTATTGTCGCTCGAATTTGCAACTCATGTAATGTCCAATTGACTTTGCAGTGTCGGTAGGTGTTAACGATGAAAGATAAGGCTGAATTAATTTTCTTTGTGATTTTTTTGTATACGCATGCTAATATCATCTGTCTTTGTGCAGTGTCCAGAGCTCCACCAGTAATATGGAATCCAATTAATGGTTTTAACCTTGCCAAGATGAAATATGAAGAACCAGGTAAGCAATCAAAATGACCTACTTCTCCTGAAGATCTACTAATATATTATTCATTTTTAATTTCTTGGACATTCAGTCGCATGATGTCGACAGTTCGTTAGAAATTGTGGAAACGTTTGAAAAAAGCAGAAATAAATTGGAAAACTGCGTGAATCGTGGTTCGAACTATGATTACGCTTGTAATAAGTCCAGAACAAAAATAGAGTATCTTCCAAGCCAAAAAATAAAATAAAAAAAGAACAGTAATAGCTTTTAGTGACAAAGTTAAGGTTGTCAAGTTTTTAGGTATGTGAGAGAGGGAGTATACACTTCAAGTTAAGCTGCAAGTGAAGCCGGTTTCGTTTCGTAAGATCGTAACATGAATTGTATAAATGGAAGAAACATTTACACGAAATATTCGCAAAAGTGTGAAAGAAAAACTGTTGGAAGATTTAGAATGTTCGTGTGGGTCAACAGTCAATACACCGTTACCTAAGAGACATGTATTAGACTGGGCCCTTTTAATTCCGAATGGATTGAACCTTACCTAATTACTGATTTCCAGGCTTCTTCGACCTGCTTAAACTGGTTCACAAAATTATACGAAAAACGAAGTAGCAAAGTTACGAAGGTTGCTTCAAGTAAACGTGTAGAGAAAATGTCATTAATAGGTAATACTACAGAGAAATTCGTAGCCCACATGAATCTTCTTGATACCCCCTAAAATGCTGTGTGTGAAACGAGTCAGTCAGGGTTAGAACAAAAACTGTGTGCAAACCTCACTGTGTCATTTCAAGTGAAAGAGGACAGAGTCGCTTGTGCAGTTGATGAATGCTGTAACACATTCGTATAGAATAATGCCAGCGATAAGCATCAGTGGATTACTGTATCCTCAGTTTTATAGCTGTCTTCAGGAACATGAAAGCAAATTAGAACCAAAAATTAGAAAAGGGAAGATTTACTTCCAAAACTCTTGCAATTGACATAGCAAAATCTGTAAAAATGGGAGAGAATAATTTTCAGTGTTATATCCGAAACGTCTTCTTATCATTTGCGGAAAATTATTCGTTGCTTTTTCTGGACTCATGACCTGGACATACCGACACCCCTGTCTTTAGGAGGATGACGACAAAGCTTGATTCAGCCTCTCAATAAAAAAACAAAAATTCAAATGTGTAAAGCGTTTTAGAGAAAGTTGTCAGACAGTACAATTTTCGATAGTTCTTTGTCATTTCAGGTTTTTCAGCGGAACAGTATTGTTAAACTTGAGTCATTTCTGCTTTATTAGTCTGCATCACCACGCTTTACGAATTTGATCAAGTATGTCCGGTAGGCAACAAAATATGTAAAACAACGGCCACGACGATTTCTTTCCGCATCTCATTTATATCTAAATAAAATTGCTAATTACTGTGAAGTGTCTAAATACTTTTTTTACTCAGTTGTGCCAGGTGTAAGGAAAATGTTTGTTTCCGTCATCCGATAACACTTCGAATTTTTGTGACGACTACAGGGAGTAATACAAGGAATTGATTTATTTTTAGTAAAATGTACATTATTCAAAAATTATCATAAGTACTGTGCTACAGGAACTGTTATAAAATATTTAGTATCAACAAATTAAAACCCTGATTGATGGAAGTCGTCGGTAATGTAAAATCATACACTGCCTTGATTTTCTTTCCTCTGCTAGTCACTTGTGTAACAATTAAATCGGCAACAGTTTACTGTCACCATAAACTGCAAGTTATTCAAAAAATTAATGATCTGAGACATTTCTGGTATGCTTTAACTGCTTAAAACTAGTGTGTGAGCACTTCGAAATTGGCGCTACGTTCTCTTGTCACGGATGCGTCTGCTTATTTATTCACCGAGTCGCCCTAGGCAGAAAGTGCTGTACAAATAGCTGTTATGTGCGGTTCTTGGTGCGCCAAATATGTACCTTTAATATTAAAAAAAATTGCAGTTCGCCGTAGCAGCTAAATTTTTGAGGATGAATTTCTTCCGGTGTATTCTTCTTGTGTGAAACATTTTAGGATAGGTTTCGACATGTGGGATTGAACTATTCTCTTGTTAGTTGTGGTGACACACTACAGTGTACATCGAGGAGTAATTTTAGATGGAAAGAGGACAGGTTGGTTGTGAGGTATGTGATGTCACTAGAATAATTACAGTTCTCGTTATGGCGCGTATGTTGCTCATATTAGATGTCGATGAGTGGTTTATTTTTCATCACGTCGTGGATAAAAGCAGATGGATGGTATAGACAAAGTCATTTCTCCCTTTTTTATATTTCGCACACGTTCCAAACTGTAAAAAAAATCTATGTCTAGGCCTATTTCCGTGGTCCACAGAACTTAATTACAGATCACTGATGATTCTTTCCCTCAATAAAGCGAAACGCGTCTTGTGAAAAAAATCACGTATTTTATAGTTGCATCGCGCAACGAAAATACCCTCATGGAAATTTTAAATCTTCAAGAAGATATATCTTTGAAACCATGTTTTGCTACTTCATGCAGTTTATGGATTCTGGTGGACGGAAATAAATGTACGACGATCATTAGTGCTGCTTTGAGAACTTATTCATTTTAGGTCGACATATCATTCCGAGGTTACATTTGATTTATAAGTACAACAAGAGTAAATACTGATACAGCCTGACAGCCTCACATCTAATCTAGGTGACTCATTATGAACAGCTTGTTCCAGCTACACACCAGATTTTTCTGAACGTACAGCGAACATGCTGCGCCAAACCTCAGACTAATTATTTAAGTTGTAATGTAACTAATTTTAATTATAATCTTCCAAATACTACAGTGTTACACGTTTGAAGTAGTAGTAGCAGTAGTGGTAGTAGTAATACTAAAATAATGACTGTGGTGGTGGCAGCGCCCGCACAACTTTAGGCATGAGTTCATGAGTTGAATATGCTTGAGGACGTAAGGAAGAGGACTACATTGCTCTAGATCATGCAGTACTCAAACAGAGTGCTCGAAATGGTCACGCAGTGCACCGATTGTGTAAATTTTCTAGGGTTCTGATAACACACTACCTTTTTGGGGAATCTTCAAGGCAAAGAAACAAATGAGCGAAGAAAAACGGAAGTTACTGATGTGTGGGAGCACATTACACAGAACAGTTACGTCTATTAAGGCACAAAATTCGAACTGCATAAACATTAATGATAAAAATGCTATTTGCAAACGTCTTACATACAAGGTGATGCTAGATGGCGCTTCAGTTCACAGGAACTAGAAACACTGCGTTCCAGACCAATGGAATCATGGAAGGAGATCCAACTAGTCCAATTTTACAGTGCTCCTGCTATAGGTTGAATGTATATGTGAAGACTAGCAACAAATTGAAATTTATATTAAGACGTATCTTTAACATCTTTTGTAGACCACTTTGCGTTATCCAGTGTTAGAGATAGTCGATGAACAAGCACTAAGAACTATTTTTGGTGGAGTAAAAATCAACTCCTTTAGTATCCATGAGAGTCCTAACTGGATTAGAAGCTATTGAAATAAGTTTTAAAAGGTTAATACTACAACGTTAAGCACAAAAATCGCGAACTGTTTTTTCACTTGCACTTAGCTGACACTATAAATAATAACACCCCTCTCTGCTATATGCTGCACAAAGCTGAAGAACACACATGTAACGCGTAGAACAGTCAAAGCAAGGACAGAATGAGAAACTAAAGACACTTATGGACGAACAAGGCCCACATCAATTCTCCCCATACGTCATAAACCTCACGGACAGAAAACTTAACGACGAAGGAACGTAGTTACTACAAAAAGCTTTAAAACACAATGTAAACACAAAAATAAATGATCATTTCATAGAAAATCTAATCATAGAATCTGAGAACATACTGTCTCAAGAACAGAGGAAGGGCAGAAGCACCTTGAACATAGACCTAACAAGAGAACTAATAGGCGAAGAAATTAAAAACACCATAGATACATGAACAAAATAAAACAAGAGAGACAACCACAGAAGCTAAAACTCTGAAAAGCCTTAGAGAAAAACTACACAGAGACAACATAATCATGACAAAGGAGGAGAAGGGAATAAACAGAAAACAGTAACATGAGACAAGAATTAATTTCCATGAATAAAATCATAAAACTAAAGTCAAACCTAACAAACAAGTTCCGCACAAAAACGAAAAAGTACTAAGACTGTAGAGTATATATTTGAAGACAGATAATAAGCTCATATGACACTATCCAACCTAATGCCCCAACCTTTCTGAGTCAACCAAAGATTCAAAAATTTGGTACTCCCATGAGACCTGTCAGAAATTACAAAACAGTGCCCACGTACACCCTCGTCAGACACATGCTAAATGTACTCACACAGCGGTATAAAGCACAAAAGACAGAACAGTGAAAAACACAGAAGAACGAATAAACCACATAAAAGGCTTATATATTCCAGATATGGCTATGCTGGTGTCATTTGAGGTAGATGAAACAACCATGATAATCGACCAACACCTAGATACTAACAAATAGTTACCACAAAATATACCAGAGATGAGCCCCTGTGCAGCCCAAACTGGTTTTAAGGTTAGAAAAGAGCATTATTTTCTTTTTCAAGTTTTGCAATACATTCTTGCGACCACAACTGCACTTCAGTAGCGTGATGTGGGTTACGTAAGCAGGCAGCTCCACAGCAACAGGGATGGATGCCACGCTCGGTTCCGGTGAGCAAGGTGTGCTATCCACGGGGCTGCTGAGTAAGTAACGCCTTCACAAAGTTCAAAGCCAACCAATGGGAGAGTAGAGATCGGTGCGTGGTGTGTGTGGGTTAGCTGGCAAGACAGTGGTCATAGCAACAGATCGCTCTCTTGTCTACCAGCCCTCCTACCCTACTGGACGCGTTCGCCTGCTCCTCCCATTGAGGGCGGAATGCTCTCCGCCACTATGCGCGGTTCCTTCCGCGGTCGTAGCGGACTATAGACCAAATGTACCTCGTAGAATAGGAGAAGGAGAATAAATCTTCAGTTTTCTGGCAACTCTCTGTTCCATTCCGTATGCTAGAGTGAACAGGATTGGTCCTGGACGGCCACTTACTCACTTTGACCCATCCTGACACGTACATCATTACCAACCAAAATGGCTTTAAATTCAATGAAGAATTCTACCTGCAAGAAGATGGATTGTCAGCGGGATCCCTAAGTTCAGGAAAATTAGCAAATATCTTCATGAACAAAATTGAAGAAGGAATCTCCCAGAAAATATTACCAGAAAGTACAATATACTGTACTGGTGGAAATATATGGATGACATCCTCTGCTTGCTAGATGAACCAGAAAATAAAAGGGAACAATTACATGTAGAGATAAACACATAACATAAAAACATGAAGTTCACCTTAGACACAGAACAAGCACGTCAAATAAACTTCCTGGATATATCCATCACAAAAACATCAAACACTTATTCAACATGTACAGGAGAAACACTACAACGGACACTATACTGCATCAGTCATCTAACCATCCACATACCCAAAAAGAATTTGCCCCATACCCTAAACACAGTACCTCTTGACAAACATAACTGTAATAACGAGCTGGACGTAATTATTCAGATAGCAAAAAAAAAAAAAAAAAGTAGATACTAAGAATCCCTAGTAACAAACCCGAACATGAAACTCCAGAGAAACATAAAAATAAAAACAACAAAACATCACACAAATCCAGAGACCCACCACAAACACAAACACCAACATCACCACCACAACACAGCAAGGGCACAACAGGCAAGATGGTACACACTGACATATGCAAACAGACAAACACACAGAATTGGAAATATCTTTAAGAAACAAGGAATAAAAACAGCATTGCAAAGCAATAATTCCATACAGAAATGTCTAAAGAAGGCAGATGTCATTGACATGTACAAAAAAATCTGGGATTTACCAATTCTAGCATATACTTAGGACAGACCAGCAGAACGTTTGATATGAAGTATACATAGAAATATGGCACCACCTATTCAACATTTTCAGAATACTCTCAGCAAGGAAACCACTACCCTATCACAATAGAAAAAGACATGAAAATAGAGTATCAAGAAACATCTCTTCACGAGAGAACTTTCTAATTCAAAAAACAGTAATACAGAAGAAACACATAATAAACGACCAAATAAACTTCAGCAACCATGCGTTATTTAAACCAATAAAACATATTATAGAAAAAGAACAGTCCCCTAGACATCACAAAATAATATCACAAATTAGGCTATATCCCCAACCTAGATCACCCACCACTGTATCGTAGTAAAGCAATAATTTACACACTCAATAGTTAGGACATGTTAACTCCCTTTACACACACACACACACACGCACACCTACACACACCCACACACACAAAGCAATGGCAGACGGTCCCACCACCATCAAACCAAACAAAAGACAAATGTACCCCACAATAGCAAAACAAAGCACACGAAATGACAGTGGTTCTTCACAACACAAACGCGTGAATATATTTAGTATTAATGGAAGTGCTGTGTGCTTATACGTGAAAGAACAGAACAGTGAGTAACGATAAGAATTAATACTGTTTATAGTAATAATTTAAAACACGCGAACTCTTCATGACACTAGCAAACAGAACTATAAGGGAAAAAATATTGCTACAATGATGACTGAAGATATTTTAGAATAAAGCGAAATGCGCTTGGTCTTAATAAGACATTCATTACAGGTGAAAAAACGGTTTTTAATCTATACATTTTGTTAGTACTGCTTCCGTATGAGAGAGTGATTCATCTGTCCAACCGTATCAAATGTGTAAATTATAAATATTCATCTATCCATCTTCCAGCTATCTGTCTATACATATATAAACTGAAGTCACGTGCCCCCTTTCTATCTCTAAGTTTGGGTTAACCTCAGGAGCTACTGCAGGGATTTTGATACGGTTTACTTTACTGGATAGACTGATTCATGAGGAAGATTTGTACATGTAATGTAGAAATATCTGACGCATATCGGCTGAACTGTTATAAATTCAAGCCCACCACCGCTGTAAAAAAGATGGTATTACCTTATAGCGGTGAACTGTATGACTCCTTGAAGGTACAGCTCTCCACGACACGACAGAGCACGGATGTGATGTAACATCAGGCGCAACGTGTTGCATAGGGGCTTAATTATTGAAATTAAAATAATTTTAATTTTTTAATTTTCGTAGCTGTCTGTCCGGTTACGAAGTCTCGTAAACGGTTGGCCCTGACTAGTATTATTACGCAATCTGACTGCATAGAACAACAACAAAGAATGAAATGAACATTTTCGTTAACACAATTAATTAATTAAGTCCCCAGTAACTAGAAAACCTACGAAACCAAAGCACAAGTGTAACTGTTCTGTGTGTGGAAGTATGACTCAACGTACGCATCTGGCACGGTTCTTGTTCAACAACACAAGAAATTTTAAATATCATTTATACTGAATTACTTAAAGGAAATAGAAATACCATAATTACTCAAGAAAACCAGAATTACACTATAATCCAAGAACACAAGCCAGATGCTTTGTTGACTGAACCTGTAATGACGCATTATTTAAAACACTGAAATAATGAAAAACAACACATTTTACCTTCATATATATATTGACGAAAAGCACTCTGATTATTACAGTATTTCCATTCGAACAACATCTGCTGTCTAGCCCATCAAACAACTGCATAAAACATGGAACAAGCACTCCTTACTACAACATCTCGACAAGCACTGCCCGCTACGACCTCTGAATACAAACTCTCGACAGGAACTGACTACCACGAGTCCTCGACAAGCACTGCCCACTACGACATCTCAATAATCACTGCCAGTGGAGGCGGCGGAACAATGCTCTCTAGCGCGATCTCTGGCGCTGTGGCTCAGTGTAGCCACCTTTCATGTACCCTTCCTCCACGGGCTAGAATTTGATGGTATTTTTGCCAGCATTGGTGGTGAAAATACCACCAAATTCGTCAAAAAAAATACAGACAAAAATAAAAGATAATATTCATGCGTAAATATCATATAACTAGATAAAATTTTGGCTTTGCACTGACCTTTCAATAACCTAATATATAAAATACAGTAAGCAATACAAATTCTTTCATACATGTGACTTTACATGACAGGTTACACAAGTATTATGTGGTTAAACAGTTCAATCAATAGCGTCAGAAATGACGAATATGTGCAGGTAAGAGTCTCATAACTTTTCACAAACAGTAATACACAAAAAATCAGTTTATACAAATATTCACATAAACGCTTTCCATAGCCCAAGAAACAAGTAGTTGACAGTTCCAGCAGTAGCACCCAGCAATGGTCAACAGGTGCAAATACCAACAAGTGACATTTTTTCAGTAGAAACAGTCCATCAGTGGCACCCAGTAATGTTGAATAGGTGCAGACACCAACAAGTAACACCATTTCAGTATAAGCAGTTCCATTAGTGGCACCAGCAATGTTGAGCAGGTGCACACAGCAACAGGTGACATCTTTTCAGTAGAAGCAGTCCATCAGTGGCACCCAGCAATGTTGAGCAGGTGCAGACACCAACAGGTGACATCTTTTCAGTAGAAGCAGTCCATCAGTGGCACCCAGCAATGTTGAGCAGGTGCAGACATCAACAAGTAACACCATTTCAGTAGAAGCAGTCCATCAGTGGCACCCAGCAATGTTGAGCAGGTGCCGACACCAACAAGTGACATCATTTCGGTAGAAGCAGTCCATCAGTGGCACCCAGCAATGTTGAGCAGGTGCAGACACCAACAGGTGACATCTTTTCAGTAGAAGCAGTCCATCAGTGGCACCCAGCAACGTTGAGCAGGTGCAGACATCAACAAGTAACACCATTTCAGTAGAAGCAGTCCATCAGTGGCACCCAGTAATGTTAAACAGGTGCAGACACCAACAAGTGACATCATTTCAGTAGAAGCAGTCCATCAGTGGCACCCAGCAATGTTGAATAGGTGCACACAGCAACAAGTCACATTTCTCAACAGAAGCAGTTCCATTAGTGGCACCCAGCAATGTTGAGCAGGTACACACAGCAACAAGTGACACCATTTCAGTATAAGCAGTCCATCAGTGGCACCCAGTAATGTTGAATAGGTGCTGACCGCAGTCCATAATATTCACTTTCACTAACCACACTGTTCATCAGCAGAAATTAAACATGTTCTACTGACACCAATCATGCAGAAAAAGTGCAAATAACAGTCCATAATATTCCCTATCACTAATCACACAGTTCATCAGCAGAAATTAAACATGACTAAATGTCACACATCATGTTGATAAGTGCAGCACCATCACTAATCAGACAGTTCAGGCATGAACAATAGTTTGAATACACATACAATGCTTTTACACTAAACATACAAATCATAACAAACACACAAATGATATCAGATAATTGTCCTATTAACTATTACAATACACAAATACCAGTAAACCTATAATATTTATGGGTGTCAGTGCAAGCCACAACAACAAGTAAAAAAATATTTAGGAGATAGGTTGGGATCACGTCTCTGGGATTATAAAAGGAAAACACACAAAACACACTCACTCATCTTTCATCCACATTTAGTGCTATTGTGTAGTTGAATAGTGTTAACTGTGTAAATGCAATTCTGTCAAAATTTTATGTTCATCATGTATATCAAGTAGTAGTGGCAGCAATGTATAACAGTCAATAATACTTAGTCAACGTCATAGTCATCATGTCAAGACCAATGTTTGCCAAGCCAGATCAAAATGTACGGTTGCTGAACAACTGTCAGTGAGCCAAGATATGCAAATGCTTCCTCTCTCCAAAAAAAAAGTATATACTGCTTATTGATTTAAAAAAGTGTGTGTGTAGACAATCTTCTTTGTACTTGAGTGTTCTAGTCTGCCATCTTCATCCTCCTTGTTCCATATAGACCAACAAAAAAAAAATATGCTCCTCACTTACTTCACCTCTTATCCACCAAACTCCAATAATCATCAGCATTACATTATCTCAATACTTCAATAATACCTCATTTACCTTACCTCTTGTCCACGAAACTCCAATAATCATCAACTTCACATAATCTCAATACCTCAATAATACGTCGATACATATAAACCTCAGCACCAATATCATTTCACTTCCATAACAACTCTTTCCTCTAGTCAGTCTCCTCGAACAAGTACAGACAAAATCCTAGTGCAACTTCAATTCAGCATCCCATACAATCCGAAGACACAGTGTCCACACACAACCTCTGTGTAATCCATCTGACACAAATTTTCTACTCATTATAAATTATAAGATACATTTTGGTTCCTTGTCCATCATTAAATAAAAGAAATGCATACATGACCTCTAACAGCCTTTAGTTTGAATAACTTTCAGTAAGTAAGTACGATTACGAAGTGTTAATGATCATAATATTTCACAGTGTGTACACCACTTCAAGAATTACGGCAAACAGAAGCAAACATGTGGAGTATTTCTTGTGTCAAGTGTCACTTCCTGTTTCAATTACTCACGAAAAATGCAGTGTAATAACTGTCAGTGGTCTAACCTAGTGTTGGTATGTCATGTCGTTAGCTTCTTTCCTATTAGCATTGTGACTTCAATGCAGTTTCTTGTACCAATGTCGTTCATAGAATTATAGCAGTTCATTTCTTATCTTAAAAATATAAGGCACTGAGCGTAAGCAAAACATGCAATAGTGAGTAAATATACCAGTAGAGAACAGAATGTCAACAAGTGGATGCAACACAATTCCTACAACAAGGCTCTGCCAAGCGAACAATCTATAATTAATACCATAGTGTGACCTAAACTCCATGTTCGCACACAGTATATCAGCATTTCTATACACCAAATTAAAGAGTACTTATGACAACAAAACAGAAATGTGTAAATATGCAATCCATACGCAAGGCCACAAATATGTTATCTAACATAATAAACAGGTCATTAGCATCATATCAGCATAAGCAAATAAATGTTCATATGTAACCTTAATAAGTAAATATGAAGGCGCAAGCAGATAAATCACAAAGTATATCTTATATACATAACCACAGTCAGCACAATTAATCAGTTGACAATTAAAATTTAAATAAGCACAGCAGGCACATAATAAAAAAAATATGACATCAGTGAAAGAGCATAGCAGCCAAGCGATGCATAATATACACAAGTAATAACACTGTTCATTAATCAATAATTGTCAAAATCAATAAATGTACACAAGCACGTCGCTTCACAAGTAAATTCATAGAACATGAAATTTGTCACGTAATCGCAAGCAGCAAATTATGTCTAAAGTACGTACCTAAGTGGAAATATGTTACCTGAAAAATAAACTCAATTAATAGTTACCCTTTTTTAGTTTATTACTTTTTTCTTTGAAATTACATTCTTCCTGAAATTTTCTCCATAGCAAGTCGTCTTAACGTCGGACACGCACAGAATTTACCTGAAGGTCTTAAATATTTTACACAACCGTATCCTGAAAAATACTGAACGTTAATAACATAATTTATAAAGTCACCATAGCTTTATACAGAATTTAGTCGGAGAAATTAGACTGTGTATTTGTTTATGTCTGTCAGTGCATTCGCACTGAGCGCTCGATCAGCTGTCGACGCGTGACGTAGAAAGTGATTGTTTGCGGTCAACGACTGCCTTGTGCGGCGCGCAGACTTCACTGTTGCTTTGAGTATCTGCCGCCGCCGGAACACGGTGCGGTATCCTTGTACTCTCTTCGTGTTTACATGTAGCTGTTAGTTTCTCTAAAGTATGTCATTCCACAAAAATTTTAACGTTAGATATGTGATGTATTCCCTTAGAGCGTCGAGATTTAAGAGTTTCTACTTCAATAGTGTTATCATGAATGATTTTGCGAACCCTATATGGACCGTTATAAAGCATAAAAAATTTACGACACAAGCCTTTTCCTTTGTGAGACAAACGGTGGGACTTAATTAATACCTTCTGACCAACTGACAAAGTTTTTAAACGACCAGGACGCTTCGCTGGTTTTTCTCTTCTAGCAGCCGCAGATGCAATATTTCGTAGAGCCAGGTTGACAACTTCAGAATGCCGCAATTTCCGTGAAGGCGGAAAAGGAACAATTTCAGAAATGCGATTAGTCGGTGTTTTGTTTTTTAATATCAATAGAGGCGGTAAAGAAGTTGAGTCATTAGGAAGTTCATTCAGAATGTTTTGAAAAATATGAAGATACTGATCCCACGTTCTGTGATTCTGATGACAATAAAGACGACACAATTTATTGATTTCCTTCATCCATCTTTCTGAAGCGTTAGATTGAGGGTGAAAAAGTGAAATGAAGATTGGTTTAATTTTACGACGTCGTAGAGTACGAAGCCAAATTTTAGAGCGAAACTGTGATCCATTATCTGATATAACCTTATCAACATGACCAACTTCTTTAAGAAAATGTTTGATGAAAGCATTAGATACTGAACGAGCTGTTGCTTTGCGTAAAGGTGTAAAACACACATATTTTGATGTCAATTCCACTGCTACGAAAATGTACGCAAAACCATTAGTAGAACGAACCACTGGACCGAACAAATCGACTGCAGCCATGTGCTTTAATTTCCCTGGAATGATAGGAAACAACGGTGCTCTGTGAGAAACAGTTGGCGGCTTAGCCTGTTGACATAATTTGCATTTGGCAAAAACAGAACGAATACGTTTTTCCATATTACTGAAGTAGCAATTTTCTCGTAATTTATGAAAGCATTTTCTGGGACCAAAGTATGCATAACTGAAATGTGTAAACGAGGTGTGGCCAAATCATCCAATCTAACAAAGCGTCTAACAAAATTACAGACACCAAGGAAACTACGAACATCACGTTTTGTGGAAGGAACAGCATAATTACGAATAACGTCTAGTTTCTCTGAATCAGGAAGAATACCTTCTGTAGAAATAATGTGACCGAGAAATTTCACCTGAGAACGACCAAATTCAGATTTTTCCAAGTTCACTGTAATGCCAACTCGTGCAAAAATACGTAATAATGAATCCAAAATTTTGTTGTGTTCACTCCAAGAACGTTTAGCAATAAGAATGTCGTCAACATATGAAGTAATATTGTCACGAAGATAAACAGGTAAAATTTCGTTTAAACTACGAATGAATGCTGCAGAAAATATAGTAAGTCCAAACGGTAATTTCCAAAGTCACTTTTGGGTAAAACAGTCAAATCCGGTTATTCTTTACCTACTGTCTAGATAGATGGATAGTAGAAGAATTGTTTTTTTTTTAGATGCAAAGAATAGTGAAAGATTAGGCAGCGGTGCAGAAAACTAAAAGGGAAATAGCACCACTACAGCTCGGGGCCCTGTCAACGCTACGGCACATATTCACTTAGTGTAGTGAATCCCCTGAGGACTTTAATAGCCGCACATAATTTCCAGTTTGTGACTTTGTGGCAAACTTGGCGGAAGTGCGTACGTAAATTGATCTAACCATGCACATGGATGTATGTGATTCTTAGAATTGCGGAAGATCTTAAATTTCCGAACAGTCAAAAAGTGTTTATAGTCAAAGTTTTCGCCTCGTGGCGACAAAGACCTACCGCGTCTGTCCCAGTTTGAATGTCGATTATTGTCAAGTTCGCGCGCCTGGCGCTCTCTTGTTGCATCCCGTAAATGAAACAAATTACTTTCTTCAAACCCTTCTGCTATCTGTGATTCTAAATTTCTTCTACTGTCTTTTCCTATAATTTCGCCTTCGATTTGTTTGACTTGCTTTCGTAATGCCTCAACTTCCCTTTTAACACGTTCATTAAATTTTCCCTGATTTTCAACATGTTTATTTATGTTCTGGTACTCTTCGGTTTCTGCAAATGGTAATGGAGCTGTATCATCCGAATCTCTGTCCCTACGTAAACTAAGACTTGTCAATTTATCTGAAATCTCCTCAACTCTTTCCGATAAGTCACCTATTTTTTCTTTCTATTTACTTACGTCTTCCGTCAGTGTCGCGACTCGGGTTTCAGTATTGACACATTTGGTAGTTAACTGTACATATTGTTGTGTTAGATTATTTATTCTGTCATTTGGTACGGATTCCTCGATTCTCTCAAATATTTCTTCCTTATCATGTGCACGTTGTAAATTTAACTCTGAAAATTTTTGTACTATCACGCGATCTCTTTCCTCCTGTTCTCTATCTTGTTCCCTTTGTCTAATCTCTACTGCAATTAATCTATTATTGTGAGAATTCAAAATCGGTTGTACTTCTTCTCTGATTTCTTTCTTTAACTCATCTTTCATATTTTTGAAACATGTCCCTATTCGTGAGTCTAACCGTGATTCCATTGTTTCCATCTCTGTTTTAATTGTTCCTATTTGTGATCCCAACTGTGATCCCAGTGAGTCTAACCGTGTTTCCATTGTTCCCATTTCAGTTGTAATTGTTCCTATCTCTGTTTTAATTGTTCCTATCTCTGTTTTAAATTCAGATCCTAACCGAGTTTCCATTGTTCCCATCCGTGTTTCCATTTGTGAGTCTAACCGAGATCCCAAATTTAATATTGCACTCATCAACTGCTCCATGTTAACAGTTTCAAAATTCTTTTCGCCCCTAACATTTCCCGCAAAACCAGTTTCCTTCGTCATGGCTGTAAAGCTATTTGTGTTCGATACTATTTCAGAATCTTCTATCGTTAATCTCGTATTCTGTGAATTTTCTAATTGAGAAAAATTTTGAAATGGTTCCGGACTATTTTCCCGACTTATTACATTGTTTTCAACTCCATTATTCATCATACTGTTGGCCTGTGTTGGCGAGTTCGCCATGTCAACAATTTCGTCATTCTCACTGTCCATCATTTTTGCCTTTTTCATCGACCGCGTAATCATTTACAAAACATACAAAACTCGTCACTATATGAAATTACACACAACGCCACTTTATCTCCAACAATACCATTCACACGAAATGTTTCCCTCAAACACGATTAATCGAACAATTGAAATAATTGCACTAATTGTCAAACCCGTAGACAAGACAACAGAAATGAAATTTTGCAAAATAAATACCATTAGAAGAATGACAATTACCAAATCTACACATGCAATATAGACTACAATTACTAAACTACAAATTACTACAACAATCCTACTGTCTACTATTTCTACAATCAGAAGAATTCCAAGGGACGATCCGAAGCAGCGGTCGCCACGTGCATGGGGGCTTATTTAAAATACAATGAAAATAATTTTAATTTTTTCGTAGCTGTCTGTCCGGTTACGAAGTCTCGTAAACGGTTGGCCCTGACTAGTATTAATACGCAATCTGACTGCATAGAACAACAACAAAGAATGAAATGAACATTTTCGTTAACACAATTAATTAATTAAGTCCCCAGCAACTATAAAACCCACGAAACCAAAGCACAAGTGTAACTGTTCTGTGTGTGGAAGTATGACTCAACGTACGCATCTGGCACGGTTCTTCTTCGACAACACAAGAAATTTTAAATATCATTTATACTGAATTACTTAAAGGAAATAGAAATACCATAATTACTCAAGAAAACCAGAATTACACTATAATCCAAGAACACAAGCCAGATGCTTTGTTGACTGAACCTGTAATGACGCATTATTTAAAATACTGAAATAATGAAAAACAACACATTTTACCATCATATATATATTGACGAAAAGCACTCTGATTATTATAGTATTTCCATTCGAACAACATCTGCTGTCTAGCCCATCAAACAACTGCATAAAACATGGAACAAGCACTCCTTACTACAACATCTCGACAAGCACTGCCCGCTACGACCTCTGAATACAAACTCTCGACAGGAACTGACTACCACGAGTCCTCGACAAGCACTGCCCACTACGACATCTCAATAATCACTGCCAGCGGAGGCGGCGGAACAATGCTCTCTAGCGCGATCCCTGGCGCTGTGGCTCAGTGTAGCCACCTTTCAGTGTTCAGCACAGCGTGCTCATTGTGGTCATGTCTTAAGGTATTCACATATTCTTTATCTGAAGGAAACAGACATGGGCACGATCTTCGTGATACTTTACACACAGAGAATGGCATGGGATTCAGAAATTGCTTGCAAATGGCTACAGAAAATTTCGAAACACTTCTACAGGTGGTTGAGGGACACATTTCGAAAGAATACAACTTCAGCTTGGCAAAATGTGCTTCCGTCAGATTAGCAAATTCTTTGAACGATGGGCAGCGAGTAGTTCGAAGTATCGTAATAAATACGACCAAAAACAAAATGTTAACTGCTTCCTCGTCCAGCTGCGACGCGACGATATAAAATACTAAATAACTAAATAGTTTCCCTGCAATCATTGGACAACAAACACATAGCGAAAAAATACGCTACTTTAAAACCTGATTTTTAATTTTTTATGTGAAAATTAAACAGTTACTTTAAAGCCTCGCTTCGTTTGGATAAAGCATGTTTTTTGAATAGCGCAGCACATGACTCTACCTTCAGCTTTCTGCTTTATTACAATCAGACCTAGATGCATGACCAATTGGTGTCAGGGCCACAAAGGATCTGCGACATAGAATTGCGTCAGTGAATCTATACAATGAATCAGCATGATACAACGGGAGAACTGTAACGAAGATACACACCTAAATCAGGCATGGTGTCTTTTTTTATTGTTACTTTGTCATTACTGGCCTTCACACATCATCCACTCTTAGCCACATACCGATACATCACATGCTACGAATTAAAAGGCTTATCCAATCAGACAAACACAAACACAAACACACACATACACACACACCAATAACCCACACAGAATAATACTTTGATTGTAAATAGATTGATTAAATCACAATGTCCTCCCCATCATTATCGCGAGATGTCAGTGCAAACTCCAGTTAATCATGTAACAGAAGACATTCATGCTTCTTGAGAACTTTCCTATCGTACGTTGCATAAATCATTTGTTATATGGAAGTGATGATATGCAGTTACCTAATGCTGTTCCCTGATTTCTATTAACAGCTCTGTGCAATGGCACATACAGCATGCATCATCCGGTCGAAGATAGTGTTACCCATGCGAAATCGAGGTAGGTTACTAGTATAATTATAATAACAGACACCTGGAAACACAGATAGGCCTCATCCAAAAAGTAGAAGGCGTAAGATCACAACATAAGCTTCCAGAAGTTGATGCTGAAAAATTTATTGTCCCACTTTCTCCCGCTTTCTCAAGTTAAAATACAAACTAGACGAAATGGATACTTATAAAACGTGAAATAGATAAATTTTAATGAGAGCTACAGCACTGGAAACAGTAAATCTGAGGTACTCTGAAGATCAGAGGTCCAAATCTATATATACAGCTCATTATGGAAATTATTATTTTGTCTACACTTAAATGAAATTCATATTAAAATGGTTAGTCGACTTTGTGACATTTTATTCGTTTGACTCCGTTGATCTTTTGATCGGTGTGGCGTGACTGGGGTAGGAATATACAGAAAAATTTTCTCTTCCTGTCAGACTTTACGATCCCATCGCTGAAATTTTGAAGATAAAGTTGAAGCTATAAAGAACTGTAGTAACTCAGTTTAATAACTTTTTACACACATTAAATAAACAGTCATGTTTTGCAATTTCAGAGTAACAATATCAGCAGTTATCAATACACCAAAACAAAAAATTATTCAAGTTAAGGAAGTCGAAGAAATAATTAAATCACTACAACAGAAGTACTCTCTGTGACAGAGATGATAAAGGAAAAGCAATTTTGCTAGCCAAATAGGCACAAAAGATAAACAGTTTCGAAAAACTGACATATCTTATTTTTCAGTGCAATGCACTATTAACATGTTATTTCAAGATGAATTAAAACAATTCAATAAAATTTCATGTGAGAGAAAGCTCTGGAAAAACCTCATGGACGACTCAGCAGAACGTGAGGGCCTTATTCCACTTGACTACTGGACATGATTCTTTGGCCACCCACTTGCATAAATTCTTTATTCTGTCGTCTTCAGAATTTGTTTTGTCTCACATGGTTGGTTATATAATGAAAAAGTAACATTTGAAGGAGTGTACAAGATTAAATCATTGTAATTCAAGTTTAACAACACTTTACTGGGAAACCAGAAAGCAAATGACGCTAAGTCAACTGCCAGAATATTACAATAATAATAACAATAATGGTAATGTTAATGGTAATGGTAATGGTAATGGTAATGGTAATGTTTCAACCAAAATGTCTTGTTACAATTGTAGAAGGCGATATTTTCGGTAGTCATGTCATGGTTTTCAGTGGGTCCTATGAAATGTTGAATGGAAAGGTAAGTGATAATGTCATTACATGACTTTGGTATAATCGTTCTTGCAGCTACCAAAAGAGCCTCCCCGCCGAATTTGGTGATTCATTTTCAAATATACTTAAACTCGAGATCTCTTCCACGCTAAACGAAGAAACCAATCGACACTCCTGAAACAATGAGCGCCACATATATATTTACAGCTGCACTTAAGAAATCATATCTCAAGATTAAATTTAGTAATAAATATAACTTAATATGCAGGGTGAATGAAAGAGAACGCAATAACTTTGGAATGATACAGAAATTTATTGAGATAACTTACAGAATCAATAGAAATGTCACTTAACCTCAAGTTTCTCATAAAAACGTCAAGTGTCATTTTGGTTCGACGTAACTACCACTTGTGACGTTGTAAATATCCCATTGGTACTCAATTTCTTCCCACACTAGTAGCAGCAAATAGGGCACAACTTGTGTATTGGCAGTGTAAATCCTATTTTACAAGTCGGCTAAACTGTTTGGTGGGGGAGGAACATACAGATGACCTTCAATGAAACCGTAGAGAAAGAAATCCTGTGTTGTCAAGTCTGGGAAGCATGCGATTTGCCCTTCACACCCAATCCACCGATCTAGGAAGCGATTATCGACGTGAGGAAATAAGGTGGTGCACCGTCTTGCTGGTAGTAAACCATCACTTCTTGGCCATCTTCGCCGATCTGTGGAATTGAAAAGTTGTCAAGCATATCCAGATGCACAATACCAGTGACAGTTTTCTCCGACAGTTTTTTCCATGAAAAGGGAAGGGTTGTACACTTCCAATTTCCTAAGGGCACAAAACACGTTAACTCTGGGTCTGTCAAAAACGTGTTCTAGGATTGCTTGTGGATTTTCGCTGCCCCATATTCTGCATGAAATAGTGGCTCTTCGCTGAAGATTAATGTGTTCAGGAATGTCTCGGCGTCCTCTATCTGACGCATAATTTCTGCACAGAACTGCCCACGAGCAACCTTGTGTCCATCACTAATGTGCTGTGCCGTTGTGAATCTGTATGGTTTCAAGTGTACGCCAAAGAGTCTTTTGTGGAATGCCAGTCTCGGCAGACGCACGTCGCGTTTATTTTTGTGTGCGGGCAGAGCTCTCCCTAATCTGTGCGACATAATCGTCAATATCTGGGCGATCTGATGATTTATCATGTCGCAGTGAGCACCCCATCAGAACGAAGTTCTTGTGTCCAGAGTAAATTGTAGGCATACTTGGAGGTTCTTGAGCGTATTCGGTGCGAAATTTACCCCGAACAGTTGTTGCAAAATTCGTTTCTTGAAACCAAAACGCACTACGACTACGCTCCGCACCTGCGACGGTAGTTATTTCAACTGAGTACTACGCTGGCGCTCCTGGTGGCAGAATGGGGTGCTGATGCACTACGTGAATCAAACTTGAGGCTGTTTGCTACAAAATGACACATTTACCGATTCTATAAGTTATCTCAAGAAATTTCTATATCATTCCAAAGTTGTACAATCCTTTTGACTAACCCTGCATTACAACTACAACAGCTCAAAGTCACTGCTCCAGTAATGAAAAAGAAATATTATGTCTACTTGCTCTTTGGTTGTAAGCACAATGCTGCAATAACTTCTCTTAAACTGATACGGGCTACTACTCCTATTCCAAGTTTGTCTGATCTCTTATATGCAGTGTTAAGGCTCTAATTCCACACAGTAAAACCATCTAAAATTACTCTACATCAAAATCATCTGCTAGAAAAAGTAATTTAGATTAGCTGCTGCCTTAACAAGAAACTTACTTCATCAGACTTCAATTATATAAATAATACAACATCCAAGCACAAAAAAGCGTAAATTACTTATAAAATTCTCCTCAATTAGTCTACCGTTACCATTTATATAACTAGACTGAATATTGTTTCTTTCCCATTGTGAAACAAACACACGAACATCATTACATATTTAATAACAAGATAAAGTCAGTCTGTCGATTTTATTTACATAGAACAAAACAGTTACTTGAATCAAATATACAAAAGCTTGAAGCCGACGTCCGCCATCTTAATTATCTGGAAACATTATCTTCAGGTCGTTTGAATGTTTCGAGTCGTGAAAGCTGTTTGACCAAAAATGCTAGCTTGCGTCGTTTATGGATGTACTACTCGTTCTGGGGTAATTTCCAAGAATGATTGCCTATCGAAGTCGCTAGGTCCAAGCGATACATATCGAACGTGCGATCGTAAATCGATCATGCAACTCTGGTAGCGGACGTTATGAGTATGTTTACGATGGTCACTACAGCAATGACGAAAGAAGAGCGTTGCAAAAATACTTGCAATTGGAAAGAAGACGACTTACCTTACCCGTCGTCAGTGTTGTCGTCATGTTGAAGTCCACTACGGTGGTCTGGATGGATAATTTGGAAGAGTCGAACCATGTATTCTTCCTGATATTCGTTCTCCGCACTGTCCGCAATGGAATTGTAACGGTATTTTAGCATCAAAACTGTTCTTACGAAGTTTTACACACTTCGCACCACCACAGTCTATACAGTCTCTTCTTCCCTCATCTGGTAATACTCCATATTTGACACAAAAAGTCAAACAATTTTCTACGCTGGATAAACATGGAATTAGATTTTTGCACGTGAGAGAATCTGCCGAAGAAACATGAAGAACACCAGACATCCTACTCACTAACGACATAAATCGTCAGGGTTTCCCTAGAAACTCACAAATAATTCGCGGAGGTATGTAATTTAGAGCAACTAAGAGACAACGCGAAACAGATAAAAATGACGATCACAAATAATTGATCACAACGCCTGTCACCGATGTCGCATGATCTATTTACGATCCACGTTCGATATGTATCGTTTGGACCCAGCGACTTCGATAGGCAATCATTTTTGGAAATTACCCGTTCTGGTTGTAACCTAGAAGTTAAGTACTGTATAAAATAAATATTTCCCAGGAGAAGGCAAATGTGAGAATAAAATAATAGCTACCCACGGTTGCGGATCCAGGGGGGGGGGGTAGGGGATAAGGGACTCAAGTCCCCCTCCCCCCCCCCACACACACACACAAAAATAGCTTCTGGATCCAACACTGACAAATCTCAAATTAAAGTAGATAATATCCCACTTCCTTAGTTCTGTTTTACCTACACTACAATTTTCATAACTTATCTTTACTTAATCCATTTGAAGTAGGAATAATATTTTTCAAATTTTAAATTTCTATAACAAACTATTTGCGTTATAAGTTTTTAATCCGCATGCCTCGCATTCGAGACGCAGCCCGACTCCCATCTCCACACGCCCGACCGCGTTGTGGCAGCACGTGCTACTTCAGATATGAGTGTGCAGTTAGCGCTGTTGTACTCGTAGGCTTATGTGCGGTTTGTTGACTCGAACACAATACGATGAGCTATCAACTGTTTTTAATTGTTATCGATGCGTCCTTTTTGTCATATTAAAAAAAAACGACATAGAAACGTAAACACCTAGATCTTCATTCTCTTTTTTTTACTGAAGAGAAAGAAAGAAGAGGGCGAATCAAGAAAATATGAAGCATTATTATCTGAAAATAATTGCAACAACTTCTAATTGTCAACTCAAAAATTCATCAGGCACATCCTTCTGATTATTTTGTCTACACTTAAATGAAATTCATATTAAAATGATTAGTCGACTTTGTGACATTTTATTCGGTTGATTCCGTTGATCTTTTGGTCGGTATGGTGTGATTGGCCATGGGCTGAAGCATGGAGATTTGATCCTCCCTGCCTGTCCTACAAGGACATGTAATATGTAAGATTAATAAAATCAATCATCAGGTTTATTTGGTTTTGAACCCTAACTAGCTTTCTTCACGCGCCCACCGCTGCCGTGAATTTCATAGTTTTATACCACGTTATTTTATGCAAAATCAGCTTCAAAATCACGAAATATAATCAGCTGTTTCATATACTTTAGTCAAGTAAATTTCATAGGGAATAGCCGATTTTTTCGCGTTTTCGAAGTTGTTCCCATTATAACAGAAAAGCTGTTCTTATTGATTGATGAGAACTATTGCAACTCCTTATAGGGCTATTGCCACCGGTCTTGACGCCCCGTCAGATGACCGAAGTTAAGCGGTGTCGATTTTGGCTAGCACTTAAATGGGTGGCCGTCCGGATTTGCCGAGAGCTGTTGGCGAGCGGGGTACAGTCCGCCCTTGTGAGGTCAATTGAGGAGATTCTTGACTGAGAAGTAGCGGCTACGGTCACGAAAACTGACAACGGCCAGGAGAGTGGTGTGCTGACCACGTGCTCCTCCGTATCCACATCCAGTGACGCCCGTCGTCTGAGGACGACACGGCGGTCTGTCGATACCGTTGGGCCTTCTGAGGCCCTTTTTAAAAACCACTGCAGAGTAGATTCAAAGAGTTGATTTAGTTGTTGGTAAGTTATTGATTTGAGTGTGAAGATACTCCACTTTGTGTACAACTTGTTGTTTTTGGTTGCTGTTGTTACAGAGCCAGAACCAGTGCTAGTGGCAGTGGCTGGTGCATACAATACTTGCACCGAAATTCATTTTGATATTTCTTTTGTAACAGGAAAAGTACTCAATGACGAGCTTAATTGTGAACATCTGGAAGAGTCTCCAGAACCACCTCGTAATTATATATATCCAGAGCAGACAGAGGAGGGACAAGAAAGAAAGTTCTGATCGGATTGGGTAAAGGAATACTCTTGACAAGTCTGTAGCCAACAACAGAACGGTGCATATGGTTTGCCTTGTATACTATTCTGTGGCAAGCATTCTGTGGCTCTAGGATCTTTAGTCACGCATCCAGTTTTTCCCAAAAGACATTGAGGCAGCGCTGACAGATGTTATATATCTGAGAAACAAGACTCAGAATTAACTGTCAATAATGTCATAAGGAAAAATGCACTCAACAAAGTTAAAGAAGGATATCATTATGCTGTTCTTGGCGACCAAACAACCGAAGCCCCTGGGTAGA
Source organism: Schistocerca nitens (assembly GCF_023898315.1). NCBI lineage: Eukaryota > Metazoa > Arthropoda > Insecta > Orthoptera > Acrididae > Schistocerca > Schistocerca nitens. The sequence goes on along the minus strand of NC_064614.1, from coordinate 933,753,285 downwards.
GAAAGTTCAACTCTGTGTGTGTATCAGGCATTTGGCGGCCAGAGTGGCCGAGCGGTTCTAGGCGCTACAGTCTGGAACCGCGCGACCGCTACGGTCGCAGGTTCGAATCCTGCCTCGGGAATGGGTGTGTGTGATGTCCTTAGGTTAGTTAGGTTTAAGTAGTTCTAAGTTCTAGGGGACTGATGACCTCAGATGTTAAGTCCCATAGTGCCCAGAGCCAGCCAGGCATTTGGATTTACAAAAGAGCACAACACGTGCTCTCTGTTTGCAACTGACTTGACTGGTACCGCATTAAGCGATCGAATCGTTCACGAATTAAATCAAGTGAGCCTAGAAGTTGAGAATTCGAGAGGCCAGGATTATGACGGAGGTTTCAACATGTCTGGAAAGTTTAGTGGTGTCCAATCCCGAATAACGCACCTGGAAGCGCTAGCGAGTTACATGCATTGGGCACCACACTAACTAAACCTAGCTGTCGTCAAGGATTAGTGATCGCAGTGTGATGGGAGTAGTAAGTAGTCTTACCAATTTTGTGTGTGAGTCTGCCAACAAGTTGGAACTTATCTAGTGAGCTGTCCAGAGGCGAAAAAAGTTACTTAGTGATACACGCTGGCTTGAAAGGCCTAATGCATCCATTCAGTTCATAAAGCTCTTTGGCTCTATCATAAGGTTCCTTGAAGAAACGTACAGAACTTCTCCGTCGTCGGAAAGTGTAAATCTTTTGCTTCAGTTCAACGATTCGACTGTCTTACCTCTGACGGTACCGCCGCTGTATCCGAAATTACTGTTTCACTTTCAAGGTGTCTTCAGGCTGTTGCATGAGATCCTAACCTTTGCGATGGGATGGTAGACAATGTAAAAAGAAACTAAATACGAAGAAATTTTCCGAGATGCGTGTCGTATTGAAGAATTTTTGGACATCCCAGTGCACTCACCCAGAATCGCCAAACGTTCAATTCATCGATTAAATACAGAAGCACTTGATGCTAAGAAATACTATAGGTAAAATAAACCTTTAATTCATATATATGCTTTCTGAATGATGAAGCATTTAATTTTTTTCTGTTATGTTCCTTCGAGCCCAAGAGTAACGTCATACGGTGTTTTGTTTCAAATTGAATGTATTCCTTCCTTTCATTGATTTTGTTGTACTGGGGCAGTTGGAGAGTCGCTTTTCGAGGGCAGAGCACTCTTCAATTCTCGACCCGTTCACCCTTATACTAAGTGCCGTCGTAAAAACAGAAAATCGGAACTAGGTAGTGGTGCTTCACGTGTTTACAGCAGCAGCAGCAGAAATATTGATGACGGCGATATGCATGTGGGCAGCATTTGGTTTACTGACGAAGCATATTTTTACCTGGACGGCTTCGTCAATAAACAGAACTGGCGCATATGGGGAACCGAAAAGCCCCATGTTGCAGTCCCATCGTCCCTGCATCCTCAAAAAGTACTGGTCTGGGCCGCCATTTCTTCCAAAGGAATCATTGGCCCATTTTTCAGATCCGAAACGATTACTGCATCACGCTATCTGGACATTCTTCGTGAATTTGTGGCGGCACAAACTGCCTTAGACGACACTGCGAACACCTCGTGGCTTATGCAAGATGGTGCCCGGCCACATCGCACGGCCGACGTCTTTAATTTCCTGAATGAATATTTCGATGATCGTGTGATTGCTTTGGGCTTTCCGAAACATACAGGAGGCGGCGTGGATTGGCCTCCCTATTCGCCAGACATGAACCCCTGTGACTTCTTTCTGTGGGGATACTTGAAAGACCAGGTGTACCGCCAGAATCCAGAAACAATTGAACAGCTGAAGCAGTACATCTCATCTGCATGTGAAGCCATTCCGCCAGACACGTTGTCAAAGGTTTCGGGTAATTTCATTCAGAGACTACGCCATATTATTGCTACGCATGGTGGATATGTGGAAAATATCGTACTATAGAGTTTCCCAGACCGCAGCGCCATCTGTTGTTGAAAATTGTAACTACTGTAATTTCGAAAGTTTGTCTGCCTGAAAATGTACTGTTGTCCCAAGCATATTGCAACAAACGGTGTATTTCTATCGCTGCTCGTTTAGTTTTTATTGCCGTTTCAAATATACCGGTCATTTTTGAAACACCCTGCATATATATATATATATATATATATATATATATATATATATATATATATATCATCAGCCAATTCAATCATTAAATGATGTGGCCTCTTCGAGTCGTGGATTCAGGTAGGCTTTCAGCAATCTTTTCCAAGTGGGACGGTCTTGGGCAGTTCTCTGCCAGGTGTTACCAGCGATCTTCTTGATGTCTTTGTCCCATCTGTCTGGTGGTCTTCCTCTAGGCCTCCGGTGCTCCCTCGGACTCCACTCCAGTACTAGCTTCGTCCATCTGTTGTCTTTTCTTCTTGCGACGTGGCCAGCCCACTGCCATATATATATATATATATATATATATATATATATATATATATATATATATATATATAGGGTGGTCCATTGATAGTGACCCGACCGAATATCTCACGAAATAAGCATCAAACGAAAAAACTACAAAGAACGAAACTCGTCTAGCTTGAAGGGGGACACCGAATGGCGCTATGGTTGGCCCACTAGATGGCGCTGTCATAGGTCAAAAGGATATCAACTGCGTTTTTTTAAATAGGAACACCCATTTTTATTACATATTCGTGTAGTACGTAAAGAAATGTGAATGGTTTAGTTGGACCACTTTTTCGCTTTGTGATAGATGGCGCTGTAATAGTTACATACGTATAAGTACGTGGTATCACGTAAGATTCCGCCAGTGTGGACGGTATTTGCTTCGTGATACATCACCCGTGTTAAAATGGACCGTTTACCAATCGCGGAAAAGGTCGATATCGAGTTGATGTATGGCTATTGTGATCAAATTGCCCAACAGGCGTGTTCTATATATGCTGCTCGGTATCTTGGACGACATCATCCAAGTGTCCGGACCGTTCGCCGGATAGTTAGGTTATTTAAGGAAACAGGAAGTGTTCAGCCACATGTGAAACGTCGACCACGACCTGCAACAAATGATGATTCCCAAGTAGGTGTTTTAGCTGCTGTCGCGGCTAATCCGCACATCAGTAGCAGACAAACTGCGCGAGAATCGGGAATCTCAAAAACGTCGATGTTGAGAATGCTACATCAATATCTATTGCACCCGTACCATATTTCTATGCACCAGGAATTGCATGGCGACGACTTTGAAGGTCGTGTACAGTTCTGCCACTGGGCGCAAGAGAAATTACGGGACGAAGACAGATTTTTTGCACGCGTTCTGTTTAGCAACGAAGCGTCATTCACCAACAGCGGTAACGTAAACCGGCATAATATGGACTATTCGGCAACTGAAAATCCACGATGGCTGCGACAAGTGGAACATCGGCGTTCTCAGAAATGGTAAGTTCACAAAGGTATATGTATCACATTGGAACAACTGAAATAAAATGTTCAAACGTATTAACGTTCTGTATTTTAATTTAAAAACCTACCTGTTACCAAGTGTTCGTCTAAAATTGTGAGCCATATGTTTGAGACTATTACAGCGCCATCTATCACAAAGCGAAAAAAGTGGACCAACTAAAACATTCATATTCCTTCACGTACTACACGAATATGTAAAAAAATGGGGGTTCCTATATCCGTTTGACCTATGGCAGCGCCATCTACCGGGCCAACCGTAGCACCATCTGGTTTCCCCCTTCAAGCTAGACAAGTTTCGTTCTTCGTAGTTTTTTCGTTTGACGCTTATTTTGTGAGATATTTGGCCCGGTCACTATCAATGGACCACCCTGTATATACACTCCTGGAAATGGAAAAAAGAACACATTGACACCGGTGTGTCAGACCCACCATACTTGCTCCGGACACTGCGAGAGGGCTGTACAAGCAATGATCACACGCACGGCACAGCGGACACACCAGGAACCGCGGTGTTGGCCGTCGAATGGCGCTAGCTGCGCAGCATTTGTGCACAGCCGCCGTCAGTGTCAGCCAGTTTGCCGTGGCATACGGAGCTCCATCGCAGTCTTTAACACTGGTAGCATGCCGCGACAGCGTGGACGTGAACCGTATGTGCAGTTGACGGACTTTGAGCGAGGGCGTATAGTGGGCATGCGGGAGGCTGGGTGGACGTACCGCCGAATTGCTCAACACGTGGGGCGTGAGGTCTCCACAGTACATCGATGTTGTCGCCAGTGGTCGGCGGAAGGTGCACGTGCCCGTCGACCTGGGACCGGACCGCAGCGACGCACGGATGCACGCCAAGACCGTAGGATCCTACGCAGTGCCGTAGGGGACCGCACCGCCACTTCCCAGCAAATTAGGGACACTGTTGCTCCTGGGGTATCGGCGAGGACCATTCGCAATCGTCTCCATGAAGCTGGGCTACGGTCCCGCACACCGTTAGGCCGTCTTCCGCTCACGCCCCAACATCGTGCAGCCCGCCTCCAGTGGTGTCGCGACAGGCGTGAATGGAGGGACGAATGAAGACGTGTCGTCTTCAGCGATGAGAGTCGCTTCTGCCTTGGTGCCAATGATGGTCGTATGCGTGTTTGGCGCCGTGCAGGTGAGCGCCACAATCAGGACTGCATACGACCGAGTCACACAGGGCCAACACCCGGCATCATGGTGTGGGGAGCGATCTCCTACACTGGCCGTACACCACTGGTGATCGTCGAGGGGACACTGAATAGTGCACGGTACATCCAAACCGTCATCGAACCCATCGTTCTACCATTCCTACACCGGCAAGGGAACTTGCTGTTCCAACAGGACAATGCACGTCCGCATGTATCCCATGCCACCCAACGTGCTCTAGAAGGTGTAAGTCAACTACCCTGGCCAGCAAGATCTCCGGATCTGTCCCCCATTGAGCATGTTTGGGACTGGATGAAACGTCGTCTCACGCGGTCTGCACGTCCAGCACGAACGCTGGTCCAACTGAGGCGCCAGGTGGAAATGGCATGGCAAGCCGTTCCACAGGACTACATCCAGCATCTCTACGATCGTCTCCATGGGAGAATAGCAGCCTGCATTGCTGCGAAAGGTGGATATACACTGTACTAGTGCCGACATTGTGCATGCTCTGTTGCCTGTGTCTATGTGCCTGTGGTTCTGTCGGTGTGATCATGTGATGTATCTGACCCCAGGAATGTGTCAATAAAGTTTCCCCTTCCTGGGACAATGAATTCACGGTGTTCTTATTTCAATTTCCAGGAGTGTATATAAACTGAGTGAACGGATCAACGATGAACGTGAACGGGTGTCATGGGTCGTCGATCCCGAACAAACGCAACGAATAAAATGAGATCAGGAATAAAAGAGGGTCCCGAGTTCGAGTCGGGGTCTGGTACACAGTTTTAATCTGCCAGATAGTTTCATATCAGCGCACACTCTGCTACAGAGTGAAAATTTCATTCCCTCGCTGTATTACCACTACCAATTTGTAGTGTCGAGCACTGTTTCTCTTCGCTTAAAATAATAAACTCGTACTTTTCCATCACAATGACTGAAGACAAATTGTATGATCTGGCTGCCATTTATAATTACCGAAACATATCTGGCTGCCTGCATGTCGAAGTTATTGACGAATTTGCAAAACGTTATTCGAGGAGACCTGCTATGCGTTAAATGAGCAACATAAAATTTTGAGTGCCTATTTAGTCCGCAGCTTGTCGTCTCGCGGTAGCGTTCTCGCTTCCCGCTGGGTCTCGGGTTCGATTCCCGGCGGGGTCAGGGATTTTTACCTGCCTCGAGGTGACTGGGTGTTGTTGTGTCGCCTTCATCATCTTCATTCATCCCCATTGCGGTTGGAGGAAAGCTACGGCAAACCACCTACATTAGGACCTCGCCTAGTAGAGCGGTGCGGGGTCTCCCGCATCGTTCCCCTATGCTCTGTCAAGAAGTATGGGACTTCATTTCCATTTCCATGCTTTTTAAGTGTTTAAAATAAATAAAGACTATCCTCGACTTGGTCAAACCCTTTCCAAACCAAAATCCTGGATCCGCCACTAGGTGCCTAAGGTAATATGCTTCACTGGTTGAAATATTAGGAAGCGGTAGATTCTTCTGATAACCCGTACAGGTTTTCTTAATCACAGATTTTTTGGATTCTTAAACGCCCGGGACCTTTAATCTTGTGAAACTTGTCTGCTTTTCTCTTATGCAGTTCATTTTAAGTCGCTGGCCGGAGTGGCCGAGCGGTTCTAGGCGCTTCAGTCTGGAACCGAGCGACCGCTACGGTCGCAGGTTCGAATCCTGCCTCGGTCATGGCTGTGTGTGATGTCCTTAGGTTAGTTAGGGACTGATGACCTCAGACGTTAAGTCCCATAGTGCTCAGAGCCATTTTTTTGAGTCGTTAGATATGGTTTTTGCTTGTTCAAAGTTAGTATCTGAGCTGCATCTTTCTCGTTGTTTATACGTAAATCAAATTTAGAACAGCCACTTCTCAATTTGTCACTAACTGAACATATGTCGGTTCTGGGGTTAATAAAACATTTGCTATAATTATTGACAAAAATCAATCGATTTGGTTCGTATGACACAAGGGTTTGAAGATTTTTCTCTGAAAATAACAAGTGTAACTTTGGAATATTAAGTTCTTCTGGTAAATATAACCGCCCTGTATGATTCGCAGCCCCTCAGTGACTTCATATACTGATGCACTTTAGATACTATTTCTGCAGTATGTTTGTTTGCTATTGTGTAATGGTTTCCTCTTGTCTCCACATGTGCTTCCCCTGTGGGAGACAATGTCTTTTTAAGAGTAGTAAGTAGTCTTTTGGTGATGTCATACACTGCCAAGAATGCTGGCTTACAAACCTGTATTTGTCAATCTCCATTAATATGCGCCTTATAGACATAGGAAAAATCATTTACATGCAGCTTCATCTGCAATTTTCTTTGGTGCTCTTCGCATCATTTCTGATGCCTTCGTTTCATTTAGGAAATAAGTTTATGCACAATCTTGGTAACAGGAAAACATGAGTGTTTCTGCTCAACGTGCCGAAAAAAGCTCCTTTCCCACTCTACTCTGGATGCACAATGTGGCACAATTTTGTATCAATATTTGCTTTTTTGCTAAACAGAGTAACGGTTCGAACTTAATTTACAAAGTGTGAATGACTGGCGAGCATTGTTGAAAAGCCAGTACCATGACGCTACGGCATTATAAGATGAAACATAAAACGAGAAGAGAAAGCTCTAACAGTAAATAGAAAATCCATTTTGATAGTTCTTCCTTAGGAGTGAGTGGAACTGGGTCGTATTTTTGAAGTACATCAAAACTTTAGCAAAGATTCTCGAGCACCTTGATCGTCATACAAAAAGCAAACCTCGCAACATTATACAAGTAGTACAGTGTGAGCACAAAGTCTTGCCCTGATTCTAAAAAATTATAACAGAATAATCTTTTGACAAATAAGTTACATTTGCTGCCGTTACATAGGTCAGTGTTACTAGTTTTTTTTTTTTTTTTTTTAAGACCACTTACGTTAGTAAATCTCAGCTTGTGCTCCCTTGGTAGCTCGGAGAATGTCGAGGCGGTATTCCAGTTCCCGCCAGGTGTTTCGTAACATGTGTTCTGTCACAGTACCCACAGCAGATTGTATCCTAGCCTTCAGTTCGTCGACGTCAGCAACTGGTGTGACGACGACTCTGTCCTTTGGATTGGAAGGAACGGTCCAACACCTGGGCCAGCTCGCACTCCAGACATTACGCCCCTCTTCAGACATTACACCTCTTACTTTTTTTCCTGGGGCTATATCAAGGACAGAGTCGTCGTCACACCAGTTGCTGACGTCGACGAACTGAAGGCTAGGATACAATCTACTGTGGGTACTGTGACAGAACACATGTTACGAAACACCTGGCGGGAACTGGAATACCGCCTCGACATTCTTCGAGCTACCAAGGGAGCACAAGTTGAGATTTACTAACGTAAGTGGTCTAAAAAAAAAACTAGTAACACTAATCTATGTAACGGCATCAAATGTAACTTATTATGTCAAATGGTTATTCTGTTATAAATTTTTATAATCAGGGCAAGACTTTGTGCTCATTCTGTACTTCCATTCCTCTGTAAGACGGCGTCATGAAATAAATTTTAAATTGTGATGGAACTTGATCGTTATTCCCATATATTCTTAATATATACCTAATAATTATTATTATGCACAGTTATGTTCACGGTAGTATCTGACGATTGTGTTGTACCAAATTTGACGGATAAATGAATAAATAAAAGCAGCAGTTGCATGGCATCCTAGTATTATTATTGGTTTATCACAAAGCTTGATGTAGGGTTATGTACTTTAAAACAATTCAAAAGTAAAATCAAGCAGGTTATTCCTGAAAACTGAGACAAAGAGGTCCTGGAAAGAAATATTCTATATGTTCAAAACATATAACAATTTACTGTGAAAACCAAATACCATATGTTATTAATTAAACCTATATTAAAATATATGTGTAACTTCTACTTATGAAACATCTACATGTACATTACTGAAAGTAAACTGAATACTCGCTGAAGCAAAATATTCATTTTATAGGGTCTGTGTTACTGAGGCCGTTCCTTTATTCACTGTGCTATCTTCTGCACTAACTAATAAAGGCGGTATTGTTTAAATGCTCATCAGTACCTACAGAACTGATTGCTAGAGAAATTTACTGCATTGCAAATTGCTGGAACATACTTTCAAAAGTGAATTTATCGTTTTTTGCTATTATTGGAGAAAATGTGTAAACTACAATGACACTGACAATCTAGTAAAACAAAAAGTCAGTTCTGTACTGAGGTATACCACCAAGCAGGTTTGTTCCTTCGACATTTCAAGAATCATTCACAAGTCATGATAGCATGCCTTGGTTACTTCTTTCCTCATTGCACACATTTATACGCTAACAAAGAAAACGCTGGCGAGTTTCTTGCGAGCGTGCACATTAAATATGTTGTCCATATGATTTGGAGGTCGAAAATATAACGAGGAAGAATGAGTATTTGTAATCAAACAAGCATTGTTTTTCAGAGCTGTAAATCTGTAGCCCATCTCTCCTTGTCTTTTACATTACTGTAGTGAATTCTCTGTTGCGGAGCAAGTTTTGGATTCATATTAATTGACAGAAATCATATTAACTTACAGAAATCGTGAACATTTGAACTTTTCCAACAACGTTTAAGTAATATTCCTCTTTGTGTGCACATACAATACGTATTTCATACAGCCCCGTATCTACGATATTTTCTGTAAGTTATCTCAACTAATTTCTGTATCATTCCAAAGTTGTAAAGATCTTTCTGACTCACCCTGTAGTTTCCGCTTTACACCAATATGCGAGCCAAATTTCGGAATCAGTTATATGGGTCCGCACATTTAATTCTGAAATCCGAATCAAGCTGCAACTTATCACCTTGTACACACACACACACACACACACACACACACACACACAAGGTAATGAAAGACGTAAAAATCTCCACACCGAGCGGGAATCGAACTCAACGAAAACTGAATAGCAGATATATGCAACCAGACCTCAATCAACATTTATCCGATAATGTCCTGATTTATATTCCTTGTGATTTGCTCATCCTGAACATAGCTTTCCAGATATCAGTCCTTCAAGACGGCTGTTATAATGACACACATTCTATTCAAAATAGCTTATTACATTCGAATTACAGTAATATTACTGATTTATACACACTACAGTAGCCGAGGTCACTAACATACACCATTGTGAAACCATGTCAGTGAAGTAAGAGAATGTCATTACTGACATACGGCAGTGATAAGAGGAGAGATCGTTATAGCCCCTTATGAATTCTATTCAGTGGTTAGGGGGATGACAGACACTTCCCATTAGTCTTTCTCCATTTTTCATACTACTTTATAAATTAGGCTAAAATGTTTTATACTACAGAAATATAAGTTTAGTGTCCCTCCGTTTGGGTAGTTGTACAAACTAGTTCCAACTCATCGTGAAAGGTGGCTACACTGAGCCACAGCGCCAGAGATCGCTAGAGAGCATTGTTCCGCCGCCTCCACTGGCAGTGATTATTGAGAACTCGTAGTGGGCAGTGCTTGTCGAGGACTCGTAGTAGTCAGTTCGTGTTCAGATGTGCTAGTAGGGAGTGCTTGCTGAGATGTGATACTGAAAAGTTCTTGTTGAGATGTGGTAATAGCGAGTCGGTGCGGAGATATATTGTAATGATTAGAGTGATTTTGGTCAATATATGAAGGTAACGAAACTTGATTTATTTTTCATTATTTCCATGTCGTAAATAATGCTTCATTACAGGTTCAGTCAACAAAGCATCTGGCTTGTGTTCTGGGATTAGAGTGTAATTCTGGTTTTCTTGAGTAATTATGGTATTTCTATTTCCTTTAATTAATTCAGTATAAATGATATTTAAAATTTCTTGTGTTGTTGAAGAAGAACCGTGCCAGATGCGTACGTTGAGTCATACTCCCACACACAGAACAGTTACACTTGTGCTTTGGTTTCGTAGGTTTTATAGTTGCTGGGGACTTAATTAATTAATTAATTGTGTTAATGAAAATTTCCATTTCATTCTTTGTTATTGTTCTAAGCAGTCAGATTGCGTAATAATACTAGTCAGGGCCAACCGTTTACGAGACTTCGTAATCTGACAGACAACTACTAAAGCAGAAATTAAAATTATTTGCATTTTCATTTAATTAAGCCCCCATGCACGTGGCGACCGCTGCTTCGGATCGTCCCTTGGAATTCTTCTGATTGTAGAAATAGTAGACAGTAGGATTGTTGTAGTAATTTGTAGTTTAGTAATTGTAGTCTATATTGCATGTGTAGATTTGGTAATTGTCATTCTTATAATGGTATTTTTTCTCTGAAATTGATTTGTTGTCTTGTATACGCGTTTGAAGATTTAGCGCAATTATTTCAATTGTTCGTTAATCGTGTTTGAGGGAAACATTTCGAGTGAATGGTATTGTTGATGTGTAATTGTGTGTAATTTGATGTGCAATTGTGTGTAATTTCCGTACAGTGACGAGTTTTGTATGTTTTGTCAATGATTACGCGATCAATGAAAAAGACAAAAATGATGAATAGTGAGAAAGACGAAATTGTTAACATGGCGAACTCGCTAACACAGGACAACAGTAAGATGAATAATGGAGTTGAAAACAATGTAATAAGTCGGGAAAATAGTCCGGAACCATTTCAAAATTTTTCTCAATCAGAAAATTCACAGAATAAGAGATTAACGACAGAAGATTCTGTAATAGTATCGAACACAGATAGCTTTACAGCTATGACGACGGAAACTGGTTTTGCGAGAAATGTTAGGGGCGAAAAGAATTTCGAACCAGATCATACAGAACAGTTGATGAGTGCAATATTAAAGTTGGGATCACAGTTACAATCTGAATTAAAAACAGAGATGGGAACTTTGGCAACACAGTTAGACTCACAAATGGAAACACGGATGGGAACAATGGAAACTCGGTTAGGATCTGAATTAAAAACAGTGGCAACACGTTTAGAAACAGAGTTGGAAACAATGGAAACACGGTTAGACTCACGAATAGGGACATGTTTCAAAAATATGAAAGATGAGTTAAAGAAAGAAATCAGAGAAGAAGTACAACCGATTTTGAATTCTCACAATAATAGATTAATTGCAGTAGAGATTAGACAAAGGGAACAAGATAGAGAACAGGAAGAAAGAGATCGCGTGATAGTACAAAACTTTTCAGAATTAAATTTACAATGTGCACACGATAAGGAAGAAATAATTGAGAGAATCGAGGAATCCGTACCAAATGACAGAATAAATAATCTAACACAACAATATGTACAGTTAACTACCAAATGTGTCAATACTGAAACCCGAGTCGCGACACTTACGGAAGACGTAAGTAAACAGAAAGAAAAAATAGGTGACTTATCGGAAAGAGTTGAGGAGATTTCAGATAAATTGACAAGTCTTAGTTTACATGGGGACAGAGATTCAGATGATACAGCTCCATTACCATTTGCAGAAACCGAAGAGTACCAGAACATAAATAAGCATGTTGAAAATCAGGAAAAAATTAATGAACGCGTAAGAGGGAAGTTGAGGCATTACAAAAGCAAGTCAAACAAATTGAAGGCGAAATCGTAGGAAAAGACGGCAAAGGAAATTTAGAATCACAGATAGCAGAGGGCTTTGAAGAAAATAATTTGTTTCATTTACGGGACGCAACAAGAGAGCGCCAGGCGCGCGAACTTGACAATAATCGACATTCAAACTGGGACAGACGCGGTAGGTCTTTGTCGCCACGAGTCGAAAACTTTGACTATAAACACTTTTTGACTGTTCGGAAATTTAAGATCTTCCGCAATTCTAGGAATGACATACATCCATGTTCATGGTTAGATCAGTTTACGTACGCACTTCCGCCAAATTTGCCACTAAGTCACAAACTGGAAATTATATGCGGCTATTAAAGTCCTCAGGGGATTCACTATACTAAGTGAATATGTGCCGTAGCGTTCACAGGGCCCCGAGCTGTAGTGGTGCTATTTCCCTTTTAGTTTTCTGCACCGCTGCCTACTCTTTCACTATTCTTTGCATCTATAAAAAACAACTCTTCTACTATCCATCTGTCTAAACAGTAGGTAAAGATTAACTGGATATGACGATTTTACCCAAAAGTGACTTCGGAAATTACCGTTTGGACTTACTATATTTTCAGCAGCGTTCATTCGTAGTTTAAACGAAATTTTACCTGTTTATCTTCGTGACAATATTACTTCATACGTTGACGACATTCTTATTGTTAAACGTTCTTGGAGTGAGCACAACAAAATTTTGGATTCATTATTACGTATTTTTGCAAGAGTTGGCATTACAGTGAACTTGGAAAAATCTGAATTTGGTCGTTCTCAGGTGAAATTTCTCGGTCACATTATTTCTACAGAAGGTATTCTTCCTGATCCAGAGAAACTAGACGCTATTCGTAATTATGCTGTTCCTACTACAAAACGTGATGTTCGTAGTTTCCTTGGTGTCTGTAATTTTGTTAGACGCCTTGTTAGATTGGATGATTTGGCCACACCTCGTTTACACATTTCAGTTATGCACATTTTGGTCCCAGAAAATGCTTTCGTAAATTATGAGAAAATTGTTACTTCAGTAATATGGAAAAACGTATTCGATCTGTTCTTGCCAAATGCAAATTATGTTAATAGGCTAAGCCGCCAACAATTTCTCACAGAGCACCGTTGTTTCCTATCATTCCAGCGAAATTAAAGGACATGGCTGCAGTCGATTTGTTCGGTCCAGTGGTTCGTTCTACTAATGGTTTTGCGTACATTTTTGTAGCAGTGGAATTGACATCAAAATATGTGTGTTTTACACCTTTACGCAAAGCAACAGCTCGTTCAGTATCTAACGCTTTCATCAAACATTTTCTTAAAGAAGTTGGTCATGCTGATAAGGTTATATCAGATAATGGATCACAGTTTCGCTCTAAAATTTGGCTTCGTACTCTACGGCGTCGTAAAATTAAACCAATTTTCATTTCACTTTTTCACCCCCAGTCTAACGCTTCAGAAAGATGGATGAAAGAAATTAATAAATTGTGTCGTCTTTATTGTCATCAGAATCACAGAACGTGGGATCAGTATCTTCATATTTTTCAAAACATTCTGAATGAACTTCCTAATGACTCAACTTCTTTACTGCCTATACTGATATTAAAAAATAAAGTACCAACAAATCGCATTTCTGAAATCGTCCCTTTTCCGCCTTCACGGAAACTGCGGCATTCTGAAGTTGTCAACCTGGCTCTACGAAATATTGCGTCTGCGGCTGCAAGAAGAGAGAAATCAGCTAAACGTCCTGGTCGTTTAAAAATTTGGTCAGTTGGTCAAAAGGTGTTAATTAAGTCTCATCGTTTGTCTCATAAAGGAAAAGGCTTATGTCGCAAATTTTTTCTGCTTTATAACGGTCCATACAGAATTTGCAAAATTATCCATGATAACACTGTTGAAGTAGAAACTCTTAAATCTCGACGCTCTAAGGGAATACATCACATATCTAACGTTAAAATTTTTGTGGAATGACATACTTTAGAGAAACTAACAGCTACATGTAAACATGCGGAGAATACAAGGATACCGCGCCGTGTTCCGGCGGCGGCGCGTACTCAAAGCAACAGTGAAGTCTGCGCGCCGCACAAGGCTGTCGTTGACCGCAAACAATTGCTTCCTACGTCACGCGCCTACAGCTGATCGAGCGCTCAGTGCGAATGCACTGACAGACGTAAACAAATACTCAGTCTAATTTCTCGGATTAAATTCAGTATAAAGCTATGGTGACTATAAATTATGTTATTAACGTTCAGTAATTTTCAGGATACGGTTGTATAAAATATTTAAGAACTTCAGGTAAATTCTGTGTGTGTCCGACGTTAAGAGGACTTGCTATCGAGAAATTTTCAGGAAGAATGTAAAAAAAAAATGGAAGTAAAAAACCAAAAAGGTAACGATTAATTAAGTTTATTTTTCAGGTAACATATTTCCACTTAGGTACGTACTTTAGACGTAATTTGCTGCTTGCGATTACGTGATTCATACTTTGTGCTAAATCTCATGTTCTATGAATTTACTTGTGAAGCGACGTGCTTGTGTGCATTTACTGATTATGACAATTGATTAATGAACAGTGTTATTACTTGTGTATATTATGCATCGCTTGGCTGCTATGCTTTTTCACTGATGTCATATTTTTCTATTATGTGACTGCTGTGCTTATTTATTTAAATTATAATTGTCACCTGATTAATTGTGCTGACTGTAGTTAGGTATGTAGGTTACACTTTGTGATTTATCTGCTTGCGCCTTCATGTTTACTTATTAAGATTACATATGAACATTTATTTGCTTATGCTGAATGATGCTAATGACTTGTTTATTACGTAAGATATATGTTTGCTGCTGTGCGTATGGATTGCATATTTACACACTTCTGTTTTGTTGTCATAACTATAAGTTGGTATATAGAAATGCTGATATACTGTGTACAAACATAGAGTTTAGGTCACACTATGGTATTAATTATAGATTGTTCGCTTGGCAGAGCCTCGTTGTAGGGATTGTGCTGCATCCACTTGTTGACATTCTGTTCTCTACTGGTATATTTACTCGCTATTGCATGTTTTGCTTACGCTCAGTGCCTTATATTTTTAAGATAAGAAAATGAACTGCTATAATTCTACGAACGACATTGGTACAAGAAACTGCATAGAAGTCACATGAGCTGGAGGTTTTATGGAAGCTGTATAAATTTATGCTAATAGGAAGGAAGCTAACGACATGACATACCAAAACTAGGTTTAGACCATTGACAGTTATTACAATGCGTTTTTCGTGAGCAATTGAAATAGGAAGTGACATTTAACACAAGAAATACTCCACATGTTTGCTTCTGTTTGCCATAAGTCTTGAAGTGGTGTACACACTGTGAAATATTATGATCATTCACACTCCGTAATCGTACTTAATTACTGAGAGTTATTCGAACTAAGTCTGTTAGAGGTCATGTATGCATTTCTTTTATTTAATGATGGACAAGGAACCAAAATGTATCTTATAATTTATAATGAGTAGAAAATTTGGGTCCGATGGATTACACAGAGGTTGTGTGTAGACACTGTGTCTTCGGATTGTATGGGATGATGAACTGAAGTTGCACTAGGATTTTGTCTGTACTTGTTCGAGGAGACTGACTAGAGGAAAGAGTTGTTATGGAAGTGAAATGATATTGGTGCTGAGGTTTATATATATCGACGTATTGAAGAGGTATTATTGAAGTATTAAGATTAAGTGATGATTATTGGAGTTTTCGTGGACAAGAGGTAAGGTAAATGATATTGATGATAAGGTTTATATGTATCGACGTATTGAAGAGGTATTAGTGAAGTATTGAGATTATGCTGATGATTATTGGAGTTTTGGTGGATAAGAGGTAAAGTAAGTGAGGAGCATATTTTTTTTGTTGGCCCATATGGAACAAGGAGGATGAAGATGGCAGACTAGAACACTCAAGTAGAAGGAAGATTGTCTACACACACACTTTGTCAAATCACTAAGCAGTATATACTTTTTTTTGAGAGAGGAAGCATTTGCATATCTTGGTACACTGACAGTTGTTCAGCAACCGTACATTTTGATCTGGCTTGGCAAACATTGGTCTTGACATGATGACTATGACGTTGACTTAACTATTATTGACTGTTATACATTGCTGCCACTACTACTTGGTACACATGATGAACATCAAATCTTGGACAGAGTTACATTTACGCAGTTAACACTATTCAATTACACAGTAGAACTTAATGTGGATGAAAGATGAGTGAGTGTGTTTTGTGTGTTTTCCTTTCCTAATCCTACCCACCTATCTCCTAAATATTATTTTATTTGTTGGTAGTGGCTTGCACTGACACCCATAAATGTTATAGGTTTACTGGTATTTGTGTATTGTAACAGTTAATAGGACAATTATCTGATATCATTTGTGTGTTTGTTATGATTTGTATGTTTAGTGTAAAAGCATTGTATGTGTATTCAAACTATTGTTCATGCCTGAACTGTCTGATTAGTGATGGTGCTGCACTTTTCAACATGATGTGTGACATTTAGTCATGTTTAATTTCTGCTGATGAACTGTGTGATCAGTGATTGTAAAAATTATGGACTGTTACTTGTACCTTTTCTACATGATTGGTGCCACTAGGACATGTTTAATTTCTGCTTATAAACTCTGATGAACAGTGTGATCAGTGATACTGAATTTTATGGAACTGCTTCTGCTGAGAAATGTGACTTGTTGCTGTGTGTACCTGCTCAACATTGCTAGGTACCACTGATGGACTGCTTCTACTGAAATGGTGTTACTTGTTGATGTCTGCACCTGCTCAACATTGCTGGGTGCCACTGATGGATTGCTTCTACTGAAAAGATGTCACCTGTTGATGTCTGCACCTGCTCAACATTGCTGGTGCCACTAATGGAACTGCTTATACTGAAATGGTGTTACTTGTTGGTGTCTGCACCTATTCAACATTGCTGGGTGCCACTGATGGACTGTTTCTACTAAAAAAATGTCATTTGTTGGTTTTTGCACCTGTTGACCATTGCTGGGTGCTACTGCTGGAACTGTCAACTGCTTATTCTTGGGCTATGGAAAGCGTTTATGTGAATATTTGTATAAACTGATTTTTTGTGTACTACTGTTTGTGAAAAGTTATGAGACTCTTACCTGCACATATTCGTCATTGCTGACGCTATTGATTGAACTGTTTAACCACATAATACTTGTGTAAACTGTTATGTAAAGTCACATGTATGAAAGAATTTGTATTGCTTACTGTATTCTATATAATAGGTTATTGAAAGGTCAGTGCAAAGCCAAAATTTTATCTAGTTATATGATATTTACGTATTAATATTATCTTTTATTTTTGTCTGTATTTTTTTTTTTGACGAATTTGGTGGTATTTTCACCACCAATGCTGGCAAAAATACCATCAAATTCTAGCCCGTGGAGGAAGGGCATATGAAAGGTGGCTACACTGAGCCACAGCGCCAGAGATCGCTAGAGAGCATTGTTCCGCCGCCTCCACTGGCAGTGATTATTGAGAACTCGTAGTGGGCAGTGCTTGTCGAGGACTCGTAGTAGTCAGTTCGTGTTCAGACGTGCTAGTAGGGAGTGCTTGCTGAGATGTGATACTGAAAAGTTCTTGTTGAGATGTGGTAATAGCGAGTCGGTGTGGAGATATATTGTAATGATTAGAGTGATTTTGGTCAATATATGAAGGTAACGAAACTTGATTTATTTTTCATTATTTCCATGTCGTAAATAATGCTTCATTACAGGTTCAGTCAACAAAGCATCTGGCTTGTGTTCTGGGATTAGAGTGTAATTCTGGTTTTCTTGAGTAATTATGGTATTTCTATTTCCTTTAATTAATTCAGTATAAATGATATTTAAAATTTCTTGTGTTGTTGAAGAAGAACCGTGCCAGATGCGTACGTTGAGTCATACTCCCACACACAGAACAGTTACACTTGTGCTTTGGTTTCGTAGGTTTTATAGTTGCTGGGGACTTAATTAATTAATTAATTGTGTTAATGAAAATTTCCATTTCATTCTTTGTTATTGTTCTAAGCAGTCAGATTGCGTAATAATACTAGTCAGGGCTAACCGTTTACGAGACTTCGTAATCGGACAGACAACTACTAAAGCAGAAATTAAAATTATTTGCATTCTATTTTAATTAAGCCCCCATGCAATCGTTGGAAATGTTCACATTATCTATGGAACTTTGCCGATTTTATCAACTGACTGGGGGCTCTCCTCCTAAGTAGCTCGGACCTTTTAGTGAATTTTGGTGCAGAATCTCTTTTTACAAAGGTACCTCTTGTTGATTCCTTGGCACTAATTGGTAAACAGTTTCAGTCGGGCATCACTGCTTTGTTTCGTCACACTCTTTCCTCAACCAATTATATGTGTAACAAAGAACGCTTTGAACAGACTGACGGCGTCGCCATGGGCAGCCCCTTGTCTACCCTGGTGGCTAACTTTTTTTTGGAGGACTTTGAGGAAAGAGCAATTGAATCAGCAGTTCTTAAATGGTTCAAATGGCTCTGAGCACTATGGGACTTAACATCTGTGGTCATCAGTCCCCTAGAACTTAGAACTACTGAAACCTAACTAACCTAAGGACATCACACACATCCATGCCCGAGGCAGGATTCGAACCTGCGAAGCAGTTCTTAACCAACTGGTTTTTGGTGGTACGTGGATGATACTTTCGTAGTGTGGCCCCACGGAGAAAATAAGTTGATGGAGTTTTTACATCATCTTAACTCCATTCATGAGAACATTCGATTTAGTACGGAATCAGAGAAAGACGGTTGTCTCCCATTCCTGGATGTTTTGGTTAGATGGAAGAGTGACGGCTCTCTGGGACATTCTGTTTACTGTAAACCTACTCACACTGATTTGTACTTGTTCTCTTCAAGTTGCAATCACCCATCCCAAATCATGAGTGTGATTTAAACCCTTGTACATAGGGCTCATGCAGTGTCGGATGCAGATAGTTTACCTAACGTTCTTGCACATTTAAGAACAGTATTCAGAGGCAATGGATATTCGACCTGGAAGATTAACAGGGTACGCTCAGCTAAAACCAAGAATCTGGAAGTGGATAAAGCGGAGAACGTGCCAGCATAATTTTAGCTTTTCTTCCCTTCGTAGGAAATATTTGCTTCAAAATAGTTAGAATCCTTAGTAATTTTTAGGTGAAAGTGATTTTCCACCCACCATCTAAGATTCTGGATCTGCTGGGATCAGTGAAGGACAATTTGTTATTTCGGAAGGCGGGAATTTACAAAATAGCTTGCCAGCGTGTTATGGCCTCTATAGGGCACACAACACGCACAGTGGAAGAACGTTGCACACAGCATAAACGTTGCACTCGCCTTCTGCAATCCAGCATGTCTGCAGTTGCAGAACATTGTATCTCCAACGGACATTCAATGGAGTTTCACAAAACATAAATTTTGGCCACAGCAGCATCTTTTTGGACCTCCATTATACACTCCTGGAAATGGAAAAAAGAACACATTGACACCGGTGTGTCAGACCCACCATACTTGCTCCGGACACTGCGAGAGGGCTGTACAAGCAATGATCACACGCACGGCACAGCGGACACACCAGGAACCGCGGTGTTGGCCGTCGAATGGCGCTAGCTGCGCAGTATTTGTGCACAGCCGCCGTCAGTGTCAGCCAGTTTGCCGTGGCATACGGAGCTCCATCGCAGTCTTTAACACTGGTAGCATGCCGCGACAGCGTGGACGTGAACTGTATGTGCAGTTGACGGACTTTGAGCGAGGGCGTATAGTGGGCATGCGGGAGGCCGGGTGGACGTACCGCCGAATTGCTCAACACGTGGGGCGTGAGGTCTCCACAGTACATCGATGTTGTCGCCAGTGGTCGGCGGAAGGTGCACGTGCCCGTCGACCTGGGACCGGACCACAGCGACGCACGGATGCACGCCAAGACCGTAGGATCCTACGCAGTGCCGTAGGGGACCGCACCGCCACTTCCCAGCAAATTAGGGACACTGTTGCTCCTGGGGTATCGGCGAGGACCATTCGCAACCGTCTCCATGAAGCTGGGCTACGGTCCCGCACACCGTTAGGCCGTCTTCCGCTCACGCCCCAACATCGTGCAGCCCGCCTCCAGTGGTGTCGCGACAGGCGTGAATGGAGGGACGAATGGAGACGTGTCGTCTTCAGCGATGAGAGTCGCTTCTGCCTTGGTGCCAATGATGGCCGTATGCGTGTTTGGCGCCGTGCAGGTGAGCGCCACAATCAGGACTGCATACGACCGAGGCACACAGGGCCAACACCCGGCATCATGGTGTGGGGAGCGATCTCCTACACTGGCCGTACACCACTGGTGATCGTCGAGGGGACACTGAATAGTGCACGGTACATCCAAACCGTCATCGAACCCATCGTTCTACCATTCCTAGACCGGCAAGGGAACTTGCTGTTCCAACAGGACAATGCACGTCCGCATGTATCCCGTGCCACCCAACGTGCTCTAGAAGGTGTCAGTCAACTACCCTGGCCAGCAAGATCTCCGGATCTGTCCCCCATTGAGCATGTTTGGGACTGGATGAAGCGTCGTCTCACGCGGTCTGCACGTCCAGCACGAACGCTGGTCCAACTGAGGCGCCAGGTGGAAATGGCATGGCAAGCCGTTCCACAGGACTACATCCAGCATCTCTACGATCGTCTCCATGGGTGAATAGCAGCCTGCATTGCTGCGAAAGGTGGATATACACTGTACTAGTGCCGACATTGTGCATGCTCTGTTGCCTGTGTCTATGTGCCTGTGGTTCTGTCAATGTGATCATGTGATGTATCTGACCCCAGGAATGTGTCAATAAAGTTTCCCCTTCCTGGGACAATGAATTCACGGTGTTCTTATTTCAATTTCCAGGAGTGTAGAAGAATCCTTCGATATACACATCGTGGAAAATCTAATGAACCGTAACAGCGGTTACCAGCTGGATAATGCGTGGAATCCCGTCGTCACCGAGATTTGCTCCTGGCGAAGACGCCAGAATACTTCGATGACTGCGGCTAGCGGCAACGCCGAAGACAGGTGATCTTTTGCAGTTCCACCAGCGAGGGCGCTGCCGCCGGGCGGTGTTGTCCTTCTGTCACCGTGACTGACGCATGCGCGGGAATACTATCAGCGCACTATATAAGGCGTCACCAGTGTTCTTCAAAATATCCACCCATTTTAGCGCCCCCATACCCTCCAACAGATCTCCCTAGCTGCCTGTTCCGTCTTTCACCTCAACACCTTCGCCACCTACTCCCATAAACTAGCCCACTTTACCTTCTTCCGTCTTTACACCCTCGTTTAAACCCCGCCATGGCGCGACAGCACCGTATCTTGTTAAACAACATCCGCTCCCTTCCCATTAACAAGAACATCCATATGCATACCCTTATGACCCACCATGTGGATGCCTTCCTCCTAATCTAAACCTTTCTCCAGCCCCAACATCCCGTACACATATCGCCTTACCTCCTTCACCGCTCCGATAATCCCTTCCTGATAGCGCGTGGCGGGGTAGCCATTGGCCACCACAGCCAGATCCCTGTTCGGCTCTAACCCCTCCTTTCCGACCCCACAGTACACGTGATCTGGAGTCTCTTCTTCCCCAGCCTTACCGTTACCTGCGCCACCATCTATGTCCGCCCCTCTGCCCCTCTTCCTTTCGACTTCCTTTCCCACATCGACCATACCTTCTCCTCCTACCTGATTGCCGCCAACCTCAACATCCATAGTCGTTCCACCGCCCAGCTACAGCGGTGGCATCGGTTCCTCTCCACCCTCCAAGGTGACCTCCTTTCCACTCTCCAACACACCCACCCTGAATCCAATAGCACTCCCGATGTGTCCTGGCCGCCCCTAACCTCCTTGGGTGCATAGTGGTGGACATCCACCACCCTATTGGCAGTGACCATCTCCCTGTGCTCCTCACTGTATCAGATAGTCGTCGCCCCCGTCCCGACCCTAGCATCGACCCTCCCCTGAAATATGTCAATGACTATTCCTGTGACAACTGGAATGCCTACTGGGATACCCTCACCACCCAGATCGATTGCCACCCCCGCGTCCTTCAGTACCCTGATGACGTTACCCATGCCGCCTCCTTTCTCCAGCACACCTTGTCTGAGTTCGTGGAGGCCCACACCCCTACCGTCGCCATCCACCTGCCTGTCCCACTTTACCCACACAAGCCGCCCTCCTCATCCGTGAATCCCGCCATCTATACCGTGCCTTCCTTCACACACGTGAGTGGGACACACTACGACGCCACCAGCAACTCCAACGACACATCCGAAACTTGCTCGCAGCCAAGAAACGCCGGGGCTGGCGACAGACATGCACCCGTCTTAATCCTACCCTGCCTATCAACTCGTCTAAGTACTGGTCCACCTTCCGCCGCCTTATCGGATCTAACTCCCCCTCCCCTACTAACCTCTCCTTCATGATGACCACCCCTTTCCTGATAACCTTAGTAAGGCCAACCACTTTGCTTCTTAACTCTCCCTGACGATCATTAGTTCGATTACTCCCTCTTCCCTGATGTTCGCAGTCGAACTGACACCTCTGCCCCTCCCCTTGCTCCTGGCTTCCAGTACTTGGACAACATTACACACACCGAACTCAATGCCCGATCACTGCTCAAGATATCATGTCTACACTCCGCACGAAACGCAACACCGCTCCCAGTGACGACTGTGTTTCCTATCGTCACCTCTGTGAAGCACCTGCCTCCTTCGGCTCCACCTTGGCCAGAATCTACACTCCTGGAAATGGAAAACAGAACACATTGACACCGGTGTGTCAGACCCACCATACTTGCTCCGGACACTGCGAGAGGGCTGTACAAGCAATGATCACACGCACGGCTCAGCGGACACACCAGGAACCGCGGTGTTGGCCGTCGAATGGCGCTAGCTGCGCAGCATTTGTGCACCGCCGCCGTCAGTGTCAGCCAGTTTGCCGTGGCATACGGAGCTCCATCGCAGTCTTTAACACTGGTAGCATGCCGCGACAGCGTGGACGTGAACTGTATGTGCAGTTGACGGACTTTGAGCGAGGGCGTATAGTGGGCATGCGGGAGGCCGGGTGGACGTACCGCCGAATTGCTCAACACGTGGGGCGTGAGGTCTCCAAGGTACATCGATGTTGTCGCCAGTGGTCGGCGGAAGGTGCACGTGCCCGTCGACCTGGGACCGGACCGCAGCGACGCACGGATGCACGCCAAGACCGTAGGATCCTACGCAGTGCCGTAGGGGACCGCACCGCCACTTCCCAGCAAATTAGGGACACTGTTGCTCCTGGGGTATCGGCGAGGACCATTCGCCACCGTCTCCATGAAGCTGGGCTACGGTCCCGCACACTGTTAGGCCGTCTTCCACTCACACCCCAACATCGTGCAGCCTGCCTCCAGTGGTGTCGCGACAGGCGTGAATGGAGGGACGAATGGAGACGTGTCGTCTTCAGCGATGAGAGTCGCTTCTGCCTTGGTGCCAATGATGGTCGTATGCGTGTTTGGCGCCGTGCAGGTGAGCGCCACAATCAGGACTGCATACGACCGAGGCACACAGGGCCAACACCCGGCATCATGGTGTGGGGAGCGATCTCCTACACTGGCCGTACACCACTGGTGATCGTCGAGGGGACACTGAATAGTGCACGGTACATCCTAACCGTCATCGAACCCATCGTTCTACCATTCCTAGACCGGCAAGGGAACTTGCTGTTCCAACAGGACAATGCACGTCCGCATGTATCCCGTGCCACCCAACGTGCTCTAGAAGGTGTAAGTCAACTACCCTGGCCAGCAAGATCTCCGGATCTGTCCCCCATTGAGCATGTTTGGGACTGCATGAAGCGTCGTCTCACGCGGTCTGCACGTCCAGCACGAACGCTGGTCCAACTGAGGCGCCAGGTGGAAATGGCATGGCAAGCCATTCCACAGGACTACATCCAGCATCTCTACGATCGTCTCCATGGGAGAATAGCAGCCTGTATTGCTGCGAAAGGTGGATATACACTGTACTAGTGCCGACATTGTGCATGCTCTGTTGCCTGTGTCTATGTGCCTGTGGTTCTGTCAGTGTGATCATGTGATGTATCTGACCCCAGGAATGTGTCAATAAAGTTTCCCCTTCCTGGGACAATGAATTCACGGTGTTCTTATTTCAATTTCCAGGAGTGTATAATGTGGTCTTGTCCACCGGCTTCTGCCCTGACCTGTGGAAAACCTCCCAGATCCTGATGTTCCTCAAACCCGACAATCCGCCATCTGCTTTCTCCTGCTACCTTCCCATCAGCCTTACCTCGGTCTTCAGCAAGGTCTTGGAATCCATCCTCACACGATGCATCCACCAGCATCTCCACCAGCACCACCTCCTTCCCACTACCCAATGTGGCTTTCGACGGTCCTTCTCTGCCGATGACCTTCTCCTTAATCTCACTCACCTCCTCTCCAAACAACTCCCGTCCCTCTGCCATCTTCCTCTTCCTAGGCCTTTAACGTGTCTATGACCGTGTATGGCATTCTGGTCTCCTCTTCAAGCTCCAAACCTTCGCCCTCCCTATTAACTACGTCTGTCTGATTGCCTCCTTTCTTTACCACCGTCCTTCCTATGTCACCATCCATAACACGGATTCCTGCACCTTCTACCCCTCCGCCGGTGTGCCCCAAGGTTCCGTCCTCTTCCCTCTTCTCTACCTTCTCTATACGGCAGACATGCCGCCGCCTTCACCCCTGCATCCATGCCGATGACACTGCCTTCCTTGCCCTCGCCCCTACCCTGCAATGCTCCCATCACCTTCTCCAATCCCATCTTGACTGGTTCACCACTTGGTCTAACCAGTGGCCGCTCACAGTCAATCCTTCCAAAACCCAGGCAATCATTGTAGGCAAAACCATCCCTTCCTTCCGCCTCCTTGATTTTTATGTTACCATCTATGGCCATCATATTCACCTCACCCCCACCCTCAAGTACCTTGGTGTCGCCCTTGACTGTCTCTTTTCCTGGACCCCCATCTCCAGACAATGCAAGCCAAGTCATGTTCCCGACTCTGCCTCCTCAAAATCCTTTCTGGCCGAACATGGGGTCTGGACCCCTCCACCATCCTCCACACTTATAAATCCCTCGTCCACCTCATTCTCTGCTATGCCCATCCCACCTGGATCTCTGCCCCTCCCACCTACTACAAGTCCCTCCAAATCCTTGAACACCACACGCTCCGCCTCACCTATCGCATTCGTCTCCCATTCCCCACACGGATGCTATACAACTTGATTCCCTTCCCGCACCTTCTCCTTTTCCTCGAACGGATACGGATCCTTGACACCTCCCACAATCTCGCTTGTCTATCCCATCCTCGCCCATCCCAGCCTGCTGCTGTACCTGTATTCTTGCATCCCACCTGCTCTCCATCTTCACACCCTCCATACCCTTTCCCAATGTGGCTTCTGTCAACTCCCTCTCCCTGATGATGTCCTTGTCCCATCCATGTACCCCTCCCACCAGCACTCTCTCTCCCTTCCCATTCCCCCCTTTTTCCCGAGGGCTCCCTCTCTCCCTCCTCACCTTCCTTCCCCCCCCCCCCTCCTTTCTCCCATGTCTCCTGCTTCCACCCCGCTCTCCTATCTCTCCCTTTGACCTGGAGGCAGCCCTCCTCCCCCCCCCCCCCCCGTCGTCAGTGTGAGTGCTTCGCTAAAGATTGTCGCCAATGTTGCCAATGTTTTCCATGCATCAGCGTCTCTCCGTATGTGTACAGTGTTTTCATTAGTGTTTTCTACTATGTTCGCATCTCCACCTGGATGTCTACGCTTCTTCAACTGGTGTCACCCTTCATGTACAGTGTCTTCCGTCGAACGACTTCTAATTTATTGTGCAGTGTTCCTCATATGTTTACCATGATTTTTATGCTTCTCTGTCTTCCGTGTCTATAAGTTGTATCTCTTGGCCGAAGAGCAGCGTATGTAGGCCACTGCCTCAGCTGAGGCATGAAATAACAATAAAGGAAAAAAAAAACTTCTTCATTAGTCTTCGATGGCTCACCTGAAGACGATTGGCAGGAGTCCAGTTGAAAATGAAATGATCGTATGGCATTTATTGGCCGGGATATCCCGTTCGGGATTCGGCCGCCGTATTGCAAGTCATTTTAGTTGATGCCACTTCGGCGACTTGCTTGTCAATGATTATAGAAACAATGGTGAAGGGCACACAACACCCAGTCCCCTGCCGGGAATCGAGCCCAGGCCCCCTTGCATTGTAGACGGTAACGCTACCGCTGTGCTACAGAAGCAGACAGGAGTCCAGCTGAAATATCGTGAAGTTTACGACGACCGGAATCTCTTTGAACAATGGTAGTACTGATTCATCCTGTAAACTCCCAATTACTTTTTTATTCTTCTCGAAAATGTGGCATGATTTTAAAGCTATTTAGTCTCGCTCAAGATTAATTTTTATTGTATGTAAAGTTATCTTTCAGTTTTTTTGTGCAATATCCTTCTAGTTGAAATGTTCGCTGCGTAACAGGTAAACTTACACACGCACACACACACACACACACACACACACACACATACCCACGGGCCCTCGTGCTCGTATCACTACACTACACTCTTGTTGGACTCATCGGAGTAATCTGCACTGAACACTGGCATACACTATATGACACAGAATTCAAACATTGCAAATGGAGTAGCAACGTGAGTAAAACAACAGGACCTTGCCAACTAGGTAAATGGAAAACCCTTGTGAGTCTCCACCAGCCAGCATCACAATACGACCAAACGTCTTTCCTGATCTCCAACATTGGCAGTAATCATTAACATGGGAGGAATTTCTATATGTCTCTTACCATGTACGTGTCTGCATCTTGGTCTCTAGCCAACGTAGAGGACAGTTTTTCAGCTACCGAAAATTTCATGACGGTTTATCGATTGGTAAGGGGCCCTCTCGCGCTGAGTATTGTGCAACAATACTGGTCGTCTGAGAGCGATGTTGTCAATTTGCATAATATATTGAAGGAGACGATCTATTTCTATACGGATGGAAGTCACAGAGCACTCTCGCAGTCAAAATTAGACACTGAAAAACCCCTCGCCCTGCAGCACCGTTACCGATTTAATCTTCAGCCGACGAGAAGTAGACCGCTACATTCCGTATCTAGTGAATGGAGCTTGCCGAGTCCGCGCCCACCCAAGAGCATAAGAGTTCTTCAGATGCACCCATGTCGAGGAGGTTAGCACCTCTTATCGGTGTATAGTAGTAGATTTGAAAGTATTGTGATGTAATATTTAGGCATGATGGAGCTCCAGGCGGATGGAGTTCGAAGCATTTTACGTAAATCAACTACGCTATCAATTCTAAAATATTGTTCTACTGTCTGGGAACAGTACGAGGAGGGTATTGGTAAGAGAGAAAATAAACACATACACTCCTAAGGCTACACGGTTCTGAACTTAAAACAGGGTATAATGTTAGTTCGCTTCAGTTTCCGACTTATTAGTCATATGGAATGCGGCGCTGTTAATATTCCGATGTAATAAATATATTGCCAACGCGTGACATACACCCTTCTTGCAGGTTTCTCTACGATAAACTATGGAAACAAACTATAAAATGAAAAAACTACTTCCTTAAAATATCGATTCTGTGTGATACGTGCACAATATAACTCTCCAGAGATGTAAAGCGTCCACTGTTCACATACGATCACGGTTCGGAAATTATACTATGCCCACATCAGTCCTATATAAAATGATCGTTACTAACGGAGAATACCTCTTACAAGGAAACAGATAAATCCATAGCAGCGGCGTCCGACATGTGAAATTACACGTCGTGCGGCCACTAACTCTGTAAACAATACATCTGTCAAGCACGGTGTGGCGCGTGCCCCCGGACTCCAACCGCGTGCTGATATAGTCGACGCCGTAGAGCTGCTACTGCCACAGCTCTCGCGGCAGAGTAGAGACACGATGCGATATAACGTCAGTCCCCGTAGATTAACGGGAGAAAAAACTTGAAAAACTTCCGAAAAGGCGTTCCTCACGTAGTCGTTGTATCTCAATTACAAGTCCGCAGCGTTTCCACTTATGCGAACTGGTATAATTGATGCTTTTTATTATTAATATTGTATTGTTAATTGCCAGGATTTGCAGTGGTTATTAATTCTTCTCTCGTTCACATAGGACACACCACTGATTGCGAGGAAATATTATAGTTAACAGTTTTTTGTTACGCTGTTGTCTCGTTGCTATGGAGTTGTTGTGCTGGTATGCAGCGAGATCCAGAGACTCTCTTTGATTCAGTCTTTGTAAGATTGCGTCGTAATACGAAAATACTTTAAAGTTCACTTCTCAACTAATGACGTGCATATTTGCACTTCAATGAAATAGTCTTTCATGAGTAGTCGTTGATTTAGTCATTTATCAAACTATTTAATGATGTAGTCCACACCGGGTACTTAACTGGTAACGAACAGTTTATTGTTATTTTGTAACTAAATACTAATGCCGGTCGTGGTGGCCGAACGGTTCTAGGCGCTACAGTCTGGAACCGCACGACCGCTACGGTAGCAGGTTCGAATCCTGCCTCGGGCATGGTTGTGTGTGATGTCCTTAGGTTAGTTAGGTTTAAGTAGTTCTAAGTTCGAGGGGACTGATGACCTCAGAAGTTACGTCCCATAGTGCTCAGAGCCATTTGAACCATTTTTGAACTAAATACTTATAACTCCCGCACCACACGCACACGGAATAGTTTAGTTAAGTCAGTCCGATTGAGTTATAGTTTCTTGGCAATTATCACAACTTAACACTTTAGCGTAATTGTTTTATCTTCATGATGTCGTGTATTTTGGTCCTACTCAAGACTAATTGCGTGTATCCTTTCATAGAGTGTTCACTTCTCCTTAAGGTCCAACTAATTTAAAGTCCAATGTTCACTAATTCCGTTATTAGATTTCAATTAACCCGTACTGCACGGTTAAATGAGTCTATCTGTTCCTGTCTCCGTTCATAAAATCAGTTTCTTAAGCCGTGAATCCCGTCACGCAACAAACACTTCTAAACTCGAAAACAATCTCGTCACGATTCGCAATCTCAATAATTCAGATCAGATCTGCTCTCGTACGTCTGCGCTGGATGAGTTCTAGCAAGCGACTTCTTCTGTGGAAGAGCATTGTAGGCGCATTGAATTTCTTCGTTGCGCTTACAACTGTCTTCCACATAAAAGTTATCTCTGATGACATTACTTTGGACTTAACTTTTCAGATATTAATTTCACATTTGTCACATGGATATTTGTCCATTGCTGAAATACGATGTTTCTTCTTTCTCTTTCGCTAACAAATATGCTCAGTGGCGTACAATTTAGTTGTTGACAAAACTCTTTCGTGTTAGCTCATCGGCAAAGATGTCGTAACTGCCAAGATAACTTTCCCTACTTCATGTTCTTTCTCAATTGACTTTAAGGTGGTCGTTGGGGCGTTACAACGAGGATTGCAGTGTCTCACGAACACCTATCGCTAACTTAGAATCATCTTAGTTATGTAACTGAAGTCTCGATTTTATACCCAAGATGCGACACGGGAATAGAGTACATCGCATAAATCTTCATTCGTTTAGAGGAATGTCTCGAAACAGGATGGTCACGCTTTATCACACATGAGATGGAAGTCCTCTGATGACAGAGAGATTTGCTGTTAACGATCGCAAGTAGACAGTGCTCTAAGTCAAACACAGAACACGTGGTTATATACGAGTGGAACGCAGGCTGTATCACGCGACTGATGCATCCTGACAGAACAGCGGAAAAAATGGTCAAATGACCTGCGCCAACATCTCTCTCCCTCTCTAGAATGCACCAGTCTGCCATTAAATCGTGCCCTGTTACAGATCCATCTCAACTGATCATCCCGTCCACTCTTTGTTATCCTTTAACGCAGATGCATGTAAGTTTAGAGGTCGATGCTTTTCTGTTTTCCTTGAAAGCGTCAAATACAGTAGTGAACTCGCGTGTATCACTGTTACCTCAATAGACATACTATAGAATGCTGCCTCGACAGAAAAAAGTTAGTGTTTCCCTCGTCCCCTTCGCTTCCATGTCGATGTTTTCTCAGATTCCTCTTGCTCTCGCATACTTATCCCCATGTACACAGTGTTCTGCGCCAACGAGAAGACACGCAAGTACTTCCTCAATTTCCGCGCATTTCGATGTATATTCCCTCAATTTATACGTATTCTCTCGTCATTTTTCGCAATTCTATCTATTGTATGTCAGTTCTATCCATGTAATCATGATATAACCTCTCGTTCCGTGTTCTAAAATTGCTTGTAAATATAGTACAGCTGCAAACACCTAGCGCAAATGCACTGTTTTTCTGATTGGGAGGCAGAGTATAGCACTGTACTCGATTGCATCCAGTCGCCTCCACCCACAAATTCCACATTTGCAGTGCGTTTGCTCTGTTTTCTGTATGTCTGTATGTGTACATGTGTTGGGGATGCAGGAATGTAGCTGACTTAACCGTGTCGTCCTCTAGACGGCCGAATAGCGAACTAACACTTAGTATGTGTTGGATAGCTTTTGTGATTGCGTGTAAATTTGAGAAGATTCAATATGGACGTGTGTTTGCGCTGGACCATTACTCCCTCCCATATTAATTGTCCGGTTGACTGCTTCTACACATTTCTCGCCTTTATTTAGTTGAGAGAACATCGATTGTAGTGTGTGCATCTAGCAGGTGAAAGACGGGCGGAAGACACGATTTCTGGTTCTCTAGACATAAGAAACATCTAAGTTGACTTTGTAAATTATAGGGATGATTTCAAATCTGTTACATCACCGACATCGGTATTCGTGAGTGGAAATATCAGTTTCCTCTGTTTTTTCGAGTTTTCACGTAAAGGTCCTCACAGACGGGATAAGTTTTTAGTTACTCAATGGCTTACAGCACGCTCCACCTCGATAAAGTTTCGAGTTTCTAGAGAAATAATTTCCAGTCTGTATCTTCGGAATTATGTTTGCGAGAGCAAATTTTAATTGCATCCTTTATTCATCGACAAATACGTAATGGCAGAGGCTTTTTTTGCAGTGCGAAAACGACACCCAGCTGGTGCATGTGTGGACGTATGATAATTTTTTATACACCTGTAACTGATAGTCAGAAATGTTATGCTGCTGCTTGAACGTAAAGGTACAGTGGCTGCTAGGAAGAATGCAACCTGTGTTATTCTGGGAAGCATTGCAACAGATTTCTATAGCATGTCCAGAGGGGGGACTTGGCTGTTATTTATATAGACATGTGCTATGCAAACATCTCTCTCTGCACTGGACACGCACCGCAGCTGTGCGTCATTGTGCCAGAAATGGTGCTTAGTTGAACACGTATTTCGACAGAAAATCCTCAGGTGTCAAGTGTATGAATGGGATGCCGCTGCCTCATGCTTGCAGGACTCAAACGGACACCTGTCCGCGGCTCGGCAGCTGACGGCTGCATCATCACTTTGTGGGGGCCAACAGTGCACCTTGACTCCTGGGGACATGTGTGGAGTCGGCGGCTTCAGTTTTGGGTGTCGGATGTCGGGATGTTTATCTTACTAGCAATCTTTTGTTTAAACTATATTCCATCGGTTTCACCAACCAATAGGATGTTGCAAATTAAAAAAAAACTACCCCATACATGTGAAGAAT
Source organism: Schistocerca nitens (assembly GCF_023898315.1). Lineage (NCBI taxonomy): Eukaryota > Metazoa > Arthropoda > Insecta > Orthoptera > Acrididae > Schistocerca > Schistocerca nitens. The sequence goes on along the minus strand of NC_064614.1, from coordinate 933,721,391 downwards.
ATCGATTTAATTATTTTGCATAAGCTTTTTAGATCAACGTGGTGCTAGCAATACTATAGTTAAGGGGAGGGTGTGCGTGTGTGGGTGACATGGAGCAGAACAGCAAGTTAAGTGCAGAACACTACGTTATTTTGCATAATTTTTATGTAAAACGCAGTGCAATAGCTTAAGGTGGTGGGTGACAAAGAAGAATGTGCCAGTAATGGCGTTCAAAAGCATGTGAAATTCGAAAATTGTACCAGAAAATGGTGTGAGGACATAACTAAGTACTTAATTTGATATCAAAGGTGTTACAATAGTTCAAGGAAATGGGGGTGACATGGAAACCACTTAACAGAACAGTAGGTTAAGTGCAGACAAATGGCTGAAACTTAAGACACCCAGAGTACAGTGCCGAACATTAGGTTATGCAATATGTTTGTTTACCCCATGTAATTACTTTTTACAAGACCTACACGTTTCCAAACAGCACAGAATGATGAGCAAGAGAAATCCAACCCTCACAAACTGACTTTTTTATAAATAAACAATATATCCTTGAATTTCCTGTTATGAGACCCTTCCTCTCCACCAAAGAACCACCAGTTTCCATATATTCCATACACTGCCTTGAATCCCCTAAATTGATTAAATAAACTACATTCCACACATTGTCTAAATTGCTTAAACAATACTCCATATAAAACAATCGATTTCCAAACAAATTTTTTAAGTAAATAGCTAAACTACATTCCATAGACTGCCATAAATAATTAAATAATATTCCATACATTGTCTAAAGTGTTTAAACAGTATTCCACACACTGCAACGTAATTCTCTCCAAATGACCGATCAACTGAGTCTTTTTCCTGCCAATTTCTGGGAGGGAGAGTGGGAGGAGAGGGGGTTTACCAGGGGGGAGATTAATTAATTGATCGATTTAATTAAGTAGTCAGTCAAATTGATAAGTGTGAGAGGCGCTATCCAAGTAACTCAGACATGAAAGTGTACCTGTAGCAGTGAGGGGGACGGCTGTTCCCACAGCGGGGGGGGGGGGCGGGGGGGGGGGGAGGGAGAGGGGGGGGGAACAATAGGTTAAGGACCTGTCAATCAAAAGGAAGGACCCTTTTGGCAGAACAATAGGTTAAGTAACTGTCAATCAAAGGAGAACAATAAGTTAGGTACATGTCAATCAAGGGAGAACAATAGGATTGCCTGTAAGGGCGTACCTGCCCCTGATGTAGGCAACCCGCACTAACAAAATGCGGTGAAACAAAATTTGTTCCACTACTACAGCAATCCTATAAAAATATTGACACTCGTTCTGTATAAATCGAAATATATTATGCCATGTACGGGTAGTATTATGCAATATATTTCAGTTGCTGTAGAGACTTCATGATTTGCAGACATGCCAACTTCCGATACAGCGACGCCATATGAATATATCAGGAAAGACAGCTGGAAGGAACTATGTGTTGAACTGCATTCACAGATACTACTTTGACTATATATTTAATACTTACTCACTAATTACATGTATAAACATTTGACAAAAGTGTTTAATTGCAAGGAAATTGCACTGCAACTGATTATTTGTTCGTTTCAGAAGCTTGAATTATTTGTTGCAAAAATACATAATAGCACTACCTTCCGATGCTTTACATTACTGTATCCTATTCTTTTTAGGTTTGTAGCCTAGATCCCTTCCAGCATTGTGGAAAGTGAAATCCGACGAATATATGCACAGTATTTATAGGGAGTAACGAAGTTCATCAATTCGTTGAAAGATTCATCCTTAAAAAATCCCGACAGTTGTCTGACTCTGCTGTGAGTTCTCTTACCATGTTGGTATGGCAGTGCGTAAAACGCCTTCCAAGTTAAAGTTTCGCCCATCGCCGCTTCCTCTTACTTTCGTTTTGCAGCACACAGCGATTGCAGTCGCAATACATGGCGATTGCTACATTATCGAACGCCGACATCTTTGCTATGAAAGTAGATTTCTATCTGATGCGTCTCGGCATAAATATTGTGTCGTTCGTGGCCTCGTACTTTTGCGTAATATATCGACACAATATTATTGTGTAATAAATATTGAACCTGTGAGAGCCCGTTAACATTTTATCAGTCTCAGATCTACGATATTTTCTAACTAGGGCTAAAACTTGATGGTAGCCCCCCCCCTCTCCTCCCATTCGAGCGTTTGAGATAAGACGTCAAAAATTTAAAAAGAAATCGATTTTTCAAAAATTTATTCATTTTCTAGCGCAATTCTTTCTGAAGAGGCTGATAAGTAAAACATATATTTTCGAGGAAATGTAAGACATTATTTGGTCGTACCAAAGGGCAGTGCTACGTCTTTTCACGCAGTATTCCACCACGGCACGTCACTGTATTTCGCACTGTGGAATTCAAACGTGTATATTTTGTGATGGAAGCCGTCAGACCTATATTCAGGACAGTGGAAATTAAATTGTCCTGTGGTGCCTCTCTTGCTCCCAGTCGGCCGGTCTACATCCTGTTGTTGTGGTCTTCAGTCCAAAGACATTTGTTGCAGCTCTCCATGCTACTCTATCCTGTGCGAGCCGCTTCATCTCCGAGTTATTACTGCAACTTACACGCCTCCTAACCCTAGGACTCACTCTGCTAAAATTTCCCTAGTACTCCATCTGGGGTCATACATGACCCCAATCAATATATAATTGACTGTGTGTACTAATCATTCAGAGAACAACGTACTGTCGTTTAATACTGTTCGTTTACATTTTATTTATTATTTAGACGCATTTCACAGCTTTTTTAACAGGTATGTACATAGTAGAATTAAATTACATATGGCAGAGAAATTACATATCAGAAGTTACAATATTACTCTAAGTCATAAATTGTTTCACTCATAAATGTTTCACAATGGCTTCAAATTTACAGAAAATGTGATGAACAACTCAACAGGAAACATAATTCTAACCGGAATCCGTACCATAGTCATCTGCACATATTTTGCAAGTAGTAACTATTTCAGAATGTTCCTTGCAAACAAATTTGTTACACTTTTTGCATGTTGAACTGTATTTTGTGTCCTTTGATCGGGGGCAAATGGAGCATCTGCCTCGCTTTCTCTTCTGCTTGTCGGGTATTACGTCTGGATGTCCATTGTCTAACAGATCATCAAATCCACACCGTTTGATACTGCTAATAATATCCTTGTTCCTTGCTTGTGGTAAACTCAAACGACGTTCCACTTGGGGCTTTGCCATTTCTTTGGCCAACTTCATTAGAAAAAGACGTCTCTCTGTTTTTTCAACAGCAACACACAAGAGTCTGTAGGCATTGAGTGCAGCTAGATCGACAAGATCATAAAATACTGCTAATGGCCAACGTTTTGTAGCCTTTTTCACAGAATAGTAAGAGCTCATTTGATCTAGCGTATCAACACCTGATTTTGTTGAGTTGTAGTACAACACTACTTCTGGTTTTCGTTTCAAGTTGTTTTCTTTGGGCACTTCAAATGATTGATGTTGTGTTGACAGGAGTAGCACAGCCTTATTTCTTTTGGAACATACGAAACTAATAGGGTTTTACCACTGTATGCAAATCTGGTAGAGCATTCTTCCCTAGTTTTCGAAGGCAAAAACTCTTTTGGGACTTCTTTTCTTGTAGAACGTAGAGTACCTACAAGTGTCAACTTCATTTTCAACAATTCTTGGCCAAGGTCAGAGCTCGTGAAAAAATTGTCAGTGGTAATATTCCTACCACTGCCAGCCAGGTGACGCACTAAATCTAAGACCACTCTCTTGCCTTGATTCACTTCTCTCACATCACCACTCCTTCCAGTGTACATTTGAAGATTTGTCAGATAACCATGTTCACAGTCTACTGCGCACCATATCTTGATGCCATACTTTCCTGGCTTTGAAGGAATGTAGACCTTGAAACTGCACCGACCTCTGTATACGCAAAGATGTTCATGAACAGTAATGTTGCTGGATGGTATAAATGATGTTTGACATTGCACGGCAAACAAATCAAATATTTCCTGTACAGCTTCAGCCTTATTTCCAGTCCTCTCTTTCCTTTCAAGTCTTGTGATGCGGTCGTCAAAACGAAGTGAACGCAGAATGTCCTGATATCGCCTCCTCGACATAGTAGCTCGGAATAGAGGAGTGCCGTATTCAGAGTCCCAAAATTCGTCAATAAGTTTCCTCCGGCTCTTCTGTACCCCATACAGAGTCAGCAAGCCTAAAAATGAAAGAAGCTCGCATCTGTCTGTATCACGCCAGTCAACTAATTTTCCAGACACTTTCAATTCATTTCCTCGTTGATTTGTGAACTGAACTATTATATCCAGCAATTCATTAGTAATAAACTGCCTGAAACAGTCAACAGCTGAGCTAACACTAACTGTACTAGGAATACCTGCTGAAAATCGTTGTATGTTGCGGATTGGAAATCTACGAATTGATGGTTCTTTTGTACTCCATGCAATATCCCGACCCCTGCTTACCAGTACTGCACTTTCATCTTCTCCACTGTCATCATTTTCAGCAAGAATATCATTTTCTTCTAATTCATGTAAACAAATTTCATCACTTTGGTCTACCTGTGTCTCTGTTCCATCATCTTCGGCGCCACTACCTTCTGAATCACTACTGCTACGAAATAAGTCTTCCCTAGCTTGTTCTACACTACAGCCAGGAGCAAAACGTATTCCATCCATGCTGAAATTACACTGCAACAACAAACGTACAACAAACGTACAAACGAACTTCCAGTTTGAGGTTAGTTCTGAGTTACCAACTCAAAATACGAGGGTCGGTCAAAAAGTAATGCCTCCCATTTTTTTTCTACTTAAAGAAATTAAGTTAAGTGAAAAATTTGAATTTGGCGCCATTCCTCAAACCTTCTTCTGCAATCCACTGCAGTAGTAACTTTCTGTGTCAACAGGTGGCAGCACAGCAGAAGTTTGTAAGATGGCCGACATCGATGTTCGTTTGAGACAGCGTTGTGTGATTGAATTCTTGAATGCAGAAGGTGAAACGCCCATACGCATTCATGAAAGACTGAAGAAGGTGTATGGTGTTGTGACAGTGGATGTCAGCACTGTTAGACGATGGGTTCGTCGTTGTAAGGAAGCTGAAGGGCAAACACCGTTGACTGACGAAAAGCGGAGCGGCAGGCCGGTGAGTGCAGTGACTCCACACAACATTCAGCAAGTTGATGACATTCGTGGTGACCGTCGGGTGACTGCAGATGAAGTGTGTCGCATTATTTCTCTTAGTAAAGGCAGTGTGATCACGATTATTAAACAATTGGGGTACTCAAAAGTTTGTGCACGGTGGGTTCCAAGAATGTTAACCGATCAGAATAAAGAGGCAAGGAAAACAATAGCCTCCCAACACTTGCAGCGCTTCCGTTTGGAGGGAGATGAGTTTCTGAAAAAAATTGTGACCGGGGACGAAACATGGGTGCATTTTTTTGAACCCGAATCAAAGAGGCAGTCAATGGAGTGGCGTCACACAAGCTCGCCGAGGAAGAAAAAATTCAAAACTGTGCGATCGGCAGGGAAAGTTACGGCAACAGTTTTCTGGGATACAGAGGGTGTGATTCTGGTTGATTTTTTGGAGCAGGGATGCACAATAAATTCTGTTCAATACGTCACAACCCTCAAAAAACTTAAAGCACGTCTTCAGCGAGTTCGCCCAACAAAATCAATGGCAGATGTTCTTCTTTTGCATGACAATGCAAGACCACACACCAGTCGTCACACCTCTGACGAGATTGTCAAAATTGGATGGGAAGTTTTGCCTCATCCCCCATACAGCCCTGACCTGGCACCATCAGACTTCCATCTGTTCGGGCCACTAAAAGAAGCTCATCGTGGGATTCATTTTGAAGATGAGGAGGCCGTCAAAACATCCGTGCGTCAATGGCTTAGGAAGCAGAGCTGTGATTTTTACCGTGCTGGGATACATGCCCTTGTTCAAAGATGGACCAAAACTGTAGAGATGGGCGGAGATTACATTGAAAAATGACAAAATGATCCTCAATGTTGTGGTTTTCAACCTATGTAATTGCATTTAAATTTCCTGACAATTAAACGTAGAAAAAAAAATAGGAGGCATTACTTTTTGACTGACCCTCGTACCTAAGAAAGAGATTGATAGTTGATAATCTATACATTCTATGAATGTTACATATAATCTACACTCCTGGAAATTGAAATAAGAACACCGTGAATTCATTGTCCCAGGAAGGGGAAACTTTATTGACACATTCCTGGGGTCAGATACATCACATGATCACACTGACAGAACCACAGGCACATAGACACAGGCAACAGAGCATGCACAATGTCGGCACTAGTACAGTGTATATCCACCTTTCGCAGCAATGCAGGCTGCTATTCTCCCATGGAGACGATCGTAGAGATGCTGGATGTAGTCCTGTGGAACGGCTTGCCATGCCATTTCCACCTGGCGCCTCAGTTGGACCAGCGTTCGTGCTGGACGTGCAGACCGCGTGAGACGACGCTTCATCCAGTCCCAAACATGCTCAATGGGGGACAGATCCGGAGATCTTGCTGGCCAGGGTAGTTGACTTACACCTTCTAGAGCACGTTGGGTGGCATGGGATACATGCGGACGTGCATTGTCCTGTTGGAACAGCAAGTTCCCTTGCCGGTCTAGGAATGGTAGAACGATGGGTTCGATGACGGTTTGGATGTACCGTGCACTATTCAGTGTCCCCTCGACGATCACCAGTGGTGTACGGCCAGTGTAGGAGATCGCTCCCTACACCATGATGCCGGGTGTTGGCCCTGTGTGCCTCGGTCGTATGCAGTCCTGATTGTGGCGCTCACCTGCACGGCGCCAAACACGCATACGACCATCATTGGCACCAAGGCAGAAGCGATTCTCATCGCTGAAGACGACACGTCTCCATTCGTCCCTCCATTCACGCCTGTCGCGACACCACTGGAGGCGGGCTGCACGATGTTGGGGCGTGAGCGGAAGACGGCCTAACGGTGTGCGGGACCGTAGCCCAGCTTCATGGAGACGGTGGCGAATGGTCCTCGCCGATACCCCAGGAGCAACAGTGTCCCTAATTTGCTGGGAAGTGGCGGTGCGGTCCCCTACGGCACTGCGTAGGATCCTACGGTCTTGGCGTGCATCCGTGCGTCGCTGCGGTCCGGTCCCAGGTCGACGGGCACGTGCACCTTCCGCCGACCACTGGCGACAACATCGATGTACTGTGGAGACCTCACGCCCCATGTGTTGAGCAATTCGGCGGTACGTCCACCCGGCCTCCCGCATGCCCACTATACGCCCTCGCTCAAAGTCCGTCAACTGCACATACGGTTCACGTCCACGCTGTCGCGGCATGCTACCAGTGTTAAAGACTGCGATGGAGCTCCGTATGCCACGGCAAACTGGCTGACACTGACGGCGGCGGTGCACAAATGCTGCGCAGCTAGCGCCATTCGACGGCCAACACCGCGGTTCCTGGTGTGTCCGCTGTGCCGTGCGTGTGATCATTGCTTGTACAGCCCTCTCGCAGTGTCCGGAGCAAGTATGGTGGGTCTGACACACCGGTGTCAATGTGTTCTTTTTTCCATTTCCAGGAGTGTATCTGGGGTCATAATTGACCCCAAAAGTAGTTTTTGTTAATTATTGATTTAAATGTTGCGTCAAGCGCTCTAAAAATTTTTGTGAGAGAACTACAATACTGTGTGGTAAAAGTCATAAAATTCTGGATTTGTACAAGAAATAGAAATATTATTTTATCCATAGTAAAGATGATTGGGGTCAGCTATGACCCCAGAGTGAGTCCTAGGGTTAATCTGTTTGCTGTATTCATCGCTACGATTGTTACCTTCTCAACCACTGCTTCCCTTTCGTGCCCCTCGACTCGTAAAACTGCCATCTGGCTTTTGTACAAATAGTAACAAGCCTTTCGCTCCCTGTATTTTACCCCTGCCACCTGTAGAATTTGAAAGAGTATTCAAACCAACATTGTCAAAAGCTTCTCTAAATCTATAAATGCTATAAACGTAGATTTGCCTTTCCTTAACCTATCGTCTATGAGAAGTCATAAGGTCGATATTGCCTCGCGTGTTCCTACATTTCTCCAGAATTCAAACTGATCTTCCCCGAGGTCGGCTTCTACCAGGTTCTCCATTCTGCTGTGAAGGATTCGTGTTAGTATTTTGCAGTAGTGACTTATTAAGCTGATAGTTCGGTAAAGTTCATGCCTGTCAGCAACTGCTTTCTTTGGAATTGAGATTATTATATTCTTCTTGAAGTCTGAAGGCATTTATCCTGTCTCATACATCTTGCTCACTAGATGGAAGAGTTTTGTCTTGGCTGGCTCCCCCAAGGCTATCAGTAGCTCTAACGGAATGTTGTCTACTCCTGGGGCCTTGTTTGGATTTAAGTGTTTCAGTGCTTTGTCAAATTCTTCCTCTATATTCTCTTCCATTTCCTTAACATTGCCCTCAAGTACATCTCCCATGTATAGACCCTCTATATACTCCTTCCACTTTTCTGCTTTCCCTTCTTCGCTTAGGACGGGTTTTCCATCAGAGCTCTTGATATTCTTACATGTGGTTCTCTGTTCTCTAAAGGTCTCTTTAGTTTTCTTGGAGGCACTACCTATCTTATCCCTAGTGAAATATGCTTTTGCATCCATACTTTTGTCCTCTGGCCATTCCTGCTTAGACATTTTGCACATCCTGTCGATCTCATTTTTTAGACGTTTGTATTGCCTTTTGCCTGCTTCTTTTAATACATTCTTATATTTTCTCCTTTCATCAATCAAATTTAGTATCTCTTGTGTTACCCAAGGATTCCTACTAGCCCTCGTCTTTTTACCTACTTGATCCTCTGCTGCCTTCACTATTTCATATCTCAAAGGTATCCATTCTTCTTCTACTGTATTCCTTTCCCCCGTTCTTGTCAATCGTTCTCTAATGCTCCCTCTGAAACCCTCTATAACCTCTGGTTCTTTCAGTTTATCCAGGTCCCATCTCCTTAAATTCCTGCCTTTTTCAGTTTCTTTGGTTGTAATCTGCAGTTCATATCCAGTAAATCGTGGTCAGAGGTCCATATCTGCCTCTGGGAATGTCTTACAACTTAAAATCTGGTTCCTAAATCTCTGTCCAACCGTTATAGATTCAATCTGAAACCATCCGGTCTCTCCACGTCTCTTCCACGTATACAACCTTCTCTTATGATTCTTAAACAAAGTGTTAAGTATGATTAAATTATAGTCTGTGGTGCAGAAGGTGGCTTTCTCTTTCGTTCCTTTCCCCAAGTCCATATTCACCTGCTACTTTTTCATCGCTTCCTTTTCATGATATCGAATTTCAGTCCCCCATGACTATTAAATTTTCGGCTCCCTTAACTATCTGAATAATTTCTTTTATCTCATCATACATGTCCTCAATCTCCTCCTCATCTGCGGAGATAGATGGCATATAAACTTATACTGCTGTGGTAGGCCAGGGCTTCGTGTCTATCTTGGCTACAATAATGCGTTCATTATGCTGTTCATAGTAACTTAACCGCATTCCTATTTTTTTAGCCATTATCAAACCCACTCCTGCATTACCCCTACTTGATTTTGTAGTTTTAACCAGAAGTCCTGTTCCTTGCTACTGCTTTCCACGGCGTGATTTTCTTCCTGCGAAAGAATTTATTACCTCATCAAAGTTCGTCAAACGTTTTGGTACAAGAAACATCAAAATGCCATTGTCTAATGCTGAAAAAAGCTGTTAATACGTGAAGTACCCAAGACTGGTGTGGTTTCTCGACTTGATTAAGTCTATTTTGTCACTGTCTGCTAGATAAAACGAAATAGGCCTTTCTGCAGCAATTGCAACACACGCCAGGTAAGCGAGACTGTTTTGGGACAAATAGTCATTTTCATTTACCTCATTTACATAAATAACACGACAGAATATAATTCACGAAGTACCAATATCAGATGCCTATTAGGCCTACTACTAGCAAAAAGTTTTATCTTAGGAAGTAGTTTCACATTTCATTTACATGTTCCAGTTTCTCAAGCATGAGATCGAAAAGTAGTAGCAGTACGAAATTTTTATATATATTTGGAATCGTCGTATTCTACCATGTAATTTGTTTGATATCCCCATTTTTTTCCTTCCTCGTTCTAACAAACAAGCTGTCACCACTGATTCTATAACCATTCCTGACTTTGTTAAAACATATTCTCCAGTTAACTTCACTAATCCTTCCAGAACCACCGGTTTAGTTATCCCGCGTTTGTTCTCTGGTTAGGCGTTATTAACAGCGGCTGTTAACTGGCGACTGTACAATTGGCCCTTGATAGTGTAACGATCTGGCAATAAATTTCTTGGATACACCGAGAAGATAATATGTGTAATCTTTCTTACGTGCTATTCCTGGCAGTCGTTTACTTCCACTCTGGTAGTCTGCATCTACGAAACAAGCTCTTTTTCTTCAAGAATATGAATTTGAACGCCCACTGAAATTTCCGCCCGGGAAAGATACAGCAGTCTGCCCCCCCCCCCCCCCCCCCCTCTTCTCATAGACCCGGGCCTGCGTTTTGTATGAAATACAGTGGTGCTCCTGAGCATATATTTCATACGTAGTCCAGTAAGTAGATGCCAATAGTATGTCGCAGTATTTATTACAGTGGTAATTGATAGTATTTCGCCTTTTATTTTACTTCAACGATTTTGGTTCCAATGTTGCGAAATAACATGTCAGAAGCTAGTTTACTGTTGTGCAAATTATAAGGAAACATACATCGCTTTTAAACAATTAGAAACTAAATCTATCCTCCAGAAATAACACTTCTAAGATAACCCTTTTTGGATGACCATCACACGCACCATCTGTTATTATTTGTTTTTTTTCCATTAAACAATGAAGTTCTTTTTTTGCCAGACTTATTTGAGTTTTCAAGCACCCTTAGAGCTAACGATGTGATCAATACGAGTACATAATTATTTAGTTTTTAAGATTATTATAGATTTACAAAGAGTTTTGTCCAGGACTGACACTTTTCCGTTTTTATTTAAGCTTTTTTGTCCCCTTTGATAAGTTCTGATACAAACGCTTTCCCTTCCGTGGTCAGGAATTACTGGAGTTCATAACCACTGCGAAACCGGCTTCAGTAAAATACAATAGGTGAAAGAGGAGAAGGAGGAGATTAGTGTTTAACGTCCCGTCGACGATGAGGTCATTAGAGACGGAGCACAAGCTCGGATTAGGGAAGGATTGGGAGGGAAATCGGCCGTGCCCTTTCAAAAGAACTATCCCGGCATTTGCCTGAAGCGATTTAGGGAAATCACGGAAAACCTAAATCAGGATGGTCGGACGCGAGTTTGAACCGTCGTCCTCCCGAATGCGAGTCCAGTGTGCGAACCACTGCGCGATAGGTGAAAGGGATTTTAACGCTGCAGTTCCGGTACCGGTACACTTATACACTTACGACAAAAATGAAAATCAAAGAAACAGCGGTTACGGCTACTCAAATGTGAAGGCAACTCAGCAGGTCGGTTCCATTAACTTCGTCAATCAACTACACCGTATTTCCTTTCACAATGAGTTTGTCGATATATGTCCTGTGCGATGTTGATCGATATTAGCCATCGACCACACTCGCAGCTCAAGCCCACACTTTCCCGGCAGCTAGTGCCCCCTGCTCCACCGTTGGCGGTATTGGTTCCTAGTATTCTTACGAGATGGCGCTACAATACATGGCAGCATACGTGTGACGGGGAAGAGCCCTCTCACCCACGGTTATCGCAGCAACTGGCCACACCTTAGACATTGAATGATGGAACGACAGATCTTCTGTCGAGACAAGTTTACACAGATACATATAAATTAGTCTAGAGAAACATAACAGTGGCGTTAAGTCAGTGATAACACTAATGGTTGCATTACATCTTCACAAAGAAAGTAAGAAACTGTTTTCTTCTGCTTATGCGTCAAGAAATTAATTTCTGGTTACTTTGTCCGACACTAGAAATTCAGCTATAGGAATAAAAATGTGGAGGACTTCGGCTCCAATTTAAAGATAAAGTACTATGAGTAATATGTTTAACACTGGGGTTCTGTTAGAAATTTCTTCTCGGATAAACTACTTCGGCAATATAACTCGACATGTGAAAACTGTGCCCAAAGATTCAATTATTGATGGGTGACACGGTAACTGCCGCGCACTGCTGCACATGAGCATCCGCAGGAATTTATCCAGGGTGGGGAGACACTGAAAAACTGTAATAGTCCAATAAATAAACTGCTTAATTTCAAGACGTGTCATAGCACAAGAACTAAATTTTATAGGAAACACAAAAATCATATTATGCCCCAGAGAACTGGCGTTTGTCTATGGTGTAAGAGAATACATAATGAATAAAAACACTGTGCTTCAGATTGCAGGGGAGGGGAGGGAGATGGAAACAAACTGCCCACCATGGCCTCCCCGTCTCACCCCACTCCATGGCATATAAGTTTTTAAATAACGTTTTTATCATAGTATCAGTTTTACGTAAGGTATCCGTATTGTAACATAAGGAAGTCATTTTTCCATGGCTGCTGATGGTGAAGAGTACAGACGTTTTTTCACAGTTGCAGACCAATACATGTGAATGATCTGTTGTGATCTTTTTATACGTAAGAAATTAATAGAATAATTGAAGTATGCATGTATCGTATTTAAGAGCAGCCCATTAATATTTTTAAAACAGAAGTAAAACAAATTTATGTACATACTTATTAATTAATACTTTTGTATCCATTGCTGTAGCACAATCACATTTTTAAAAAAAGCATATATATGTCTGTATAGCTACTTTTTTATCATTAGCAAAAGACGCAAAATTACCTACACTGCCCTTGGTCTGCAACTGTGAAAAGACGTCTGTACTCTTTACCTTCACGAGCCAAGCAAATGAACAATTCTCCACTTGAAGATAATGGTGTGAACCATCGAAACGCGAAGTGGCAAAATAAACAAGTGACTGACGCAGAAAATGTTTTATTTGTATTAATCAACAGTCGCTGCCCTCATAACGCCATAGCTTATGGACGAAATATTCACACGGTATTTTGTAATTACCAGGTGTCTTTCCCTACAGATACTTGCGATTTTCGTTGTAACTTCTGCTTATGGTTATTATGGCTCCGACAACAAGCAAACTTATCACTGAGAAGTTCTGTCTTACATGTTTATGAAAGAGCTATAATTATAGAGAAAAGACAAAATAGCGGATGTAAATAATTATTAGACATGACTCAAAGACTCAATTGTCATTGCTTTTGAGAATGATTCTAAATATGTAGGCAATACTTTTTTGTTCTAGCGTTATGTTTTCTTGTGCCTTTGAGCAGTTGTAATGGAAGATAGAGCTATCCTATTTTATGTCATACTGACTCAATGGCATACCGTGGAGTTTGATCGCCTGGAGAAATTTAAAATATTACACCCTCTCATAACCTGTTGCAAATCAAAGTTTTAAAACTATTTTTTTTATGCCCACAATTATAATTGTAAAATCACATTACTCCTCTGAAGGCATTGATGTGGACTTCCAAACTGTAACAATTTACACGTACCAACACAAGTCTACCAAAAGAGGGAAACAGAAAACAAATATTAGACATGTCAGTGTATAAAATGCTTTTATTTAAAATCTTCTGGATTTTGGTCTTGCAAACTATCCTGTCACATGGTTAAAATTTACATTTATTTTTCTTTAAATTGATAAAATTGCAAGGTTACTTAACATTTCCTGGCTCATAGTCAATCTCTGATGGGTATTTATCAGCTTTAATTTGTAAAAAACTTCTTCTGAAAGTAGCATTTGACACAGTATAGTAAAAAAAAAATCTTAGTGCCACAACAATGGTAATTAAACTACTTTGCATCTCCTAATTTATTATCCAGCTTAATAATTCTAAAGTTGTCTATTCAGAAATGTTCTCTTTTGGATGAACTTCTTTAAGTAGAGAAATTTGGTGTCTTACACGATGTAAGTCAGTTGAAGCATTCAATTTGGAATATTTTTCTCATAAATGCTGAACGTTTGTAACAATGAATTCACCGTTTTCTGCATAGAATAGCATTTTAATTTGAAGGAAGGATAATAGTTCATGAAGTATATTCATTGGAAACGTAGGCTTTTCTTAATTCTGATATTAGCTTATCTACAGCCTCGCGCACATCCCGACGAGTTTCCTGTGCTAAATTTGAGTCGATACTTTTCTCACCACAAATTTTCTTTCGTCTTCTCATTGTTCTTCGTATCGAAATATGAAATATACTGCGTATTTCCATGGCTCCCTCATCCGATTTTGTGGCTAGAGAATCTCTCTTTTTCCCACAAAATACAGTCAATACTTTCAGTTTTTGAACGTGTTGCTGAAGTCCAAGTCCTCATTGTTGTAGGTATGTCTGAGAATCATTCGCTCCAATGAGTACTGGGCACCAAAAATAAAGGAATGCAAAGAAAGAATAGGTCATAATGCAAACAAAGAAACTGTCTGCATCTTCTTTGCTTCCGATCCATCCCTCAAGACTTTCAAAGTATGCTGTCAATGAGCTCAGCAAGCATATGTACAGATTCAGGCTTTGAATTCCTTATTTTGTAACAGAATCGCTTCACTTTAATTGGAACATGTTGGTTAAGAACATCCCACCTGCGTGTCGAGCTAGAAAAAAATTTGTACACATTTTGTAGGGTGCCAAAAAAAGTTACCAGTTTTGTTCCAGCAATAGACGCATGTACTCTTGCAACATTAAGAGAGTGATTGTTACATGGCACAAACACTGCTTTGAGGTTTATATCCAAAATAGTCTCTGTACACCATTAATATGTTCAGTCATAGTCACAGCATCATCATAACATTGTCCATAGAAAGATTCGAGTTTTAGACCATTTCCTTACGAATTGTCACAAAATTGCTGTCTAATTTCACCAGCTGATCTCCAGTGTAAGAGAATGAAGGCAATCAACGATCTCTCTACTGTGAATTCTGAACCTTCAATACTTACACAACGAATTACAGGAGAAATTTGATCGGTATGCTATATATGTAGTGTACTACCAGACATTATGGAGAAATATTTAGTCTTAGAAATTTTCTTAAATATCACTGAAATGAAATGATCGTATGGCATTTGTTGTCCGGGATATCGCCTTCGGGGTTCGGCCGCCGTATTGCAAGTCTTTTTAATTGACGCACCTTCGGCACTTGCGTGTCAATGATGATGGAAGTGAGGATGAAGAACACACAACACCTAGTCGCCTGCCGGGAATCGAAACCCGGATCCCTTGTATGGTAGGCGCTAATGCTACAGCGGACTAACATATTACTATTCTGACATGATCACCACGTAGTTTGATTTTGGCTTTGTGGAGAAAGATAAGACACAACATAGCCATCTATTTGCTGACTGTGTAAAGATGATGCGCAAATGGGTCATATTTGGTAATAGAACTGTTGATGTTTTTAAAAATATCGAGAATTCGATATATTGATATTTAAGAAATATCATTATCGGCTCTCGAGTTATCGACAAAAATTATCGCTCTATCGACTGAAAAAATATCGACGTACTGGCAAAAAAAAAAAAAAAGAAGATATCGGTTGCAAATTGTAAATATACTGCCAGTTTTAGAGCTGTATACTTAAGTATCGATTTACTGGCAGATACTGTGTGCATCAACAAGCTAGCAGCCTGCTTATCCCCCCCCCCCCTCCTACTCAATGCAATTGAACTTCTTTGTGCCACGTATACCTGCTTGAAAAAGTCAAAGAGAAAGCCTGGACGTGATGAAAGCTCAAAAGGTAGTAACACTCCTTCACATAGAGAAAGTAAAATTATGTTCTACTACAATTTCAAAACAACAGTTTCAAATATTTACCGAAAATTGCGAAAAAAAGGTAATATAAAACAAAAATATCGGCGTTCAATACTGCCGTTTCGGTATCAATATACCGTGGAAAGAATATGGCCGATATACATATTTTTTGAAAAAATATCATCGATATTTTTCCAACAACCCTATTTGGTAAGCGGCTTGAAAGTTTCAAGGAAATTTCCACAGTTACCACTTCCACAAAAATCTTCTGATTGACCCTACAAGGGTAAGGTTTGTCTGGCGAACACAGAATCAATAATTCTTGTTAATAAAGCTTTCCATTTCTGAAATGACTTGTGATGCTTTAAGTTAACAGCATCATCTATTGTTTCACAGTTGTATAGTCATATTTCAAGCTCTTCTCAGTTTTCAAACGTCTCAAAAACTTTTTTCAAGATCTAATACGCTGGGATTAAGCTGCTTCCACGTTTTACTATCCTGTAGCTATGCTAAAGACGTCCATCTCTTAAAAAAATTCATTTTTCATTGTCTTGGTTACATTTTCTGCCCAACAATTACGCAACATCAGTGAAAACTTTCAGATCAGTCTGCTCTTAGTGAGTGATTTTCTGCGCAAACGTTGAAGCATTTTCAGGCAGAGTTCTCTGTTTCTACTGTAGAGAGTATACAACTTGAGGAATCTGGACTATATGAATATGTATATTCTGATGTACTTACAGAGCTGGTGCTATTAGCAGATTTGACAATTATTCCATCAGCAATTCCTGCTAGTTTCGCAAGCTGCTCCTCTCGTGTTCTTCGTCTGTTCCGGCAATGGCACACAGTTAACAATTAAACGCAACTAACAGGTAACCACTGTAGAAACATTTAGTCAACATAGCGGCACTACTGAAGGCAGGAATGCAGACAAGGCTACAACAAGTGGCGGTACAAATAAATGTACAAGTCAGGACAGGAACGGCAAACGAGTCCTATAGATAGCTAGTAATAATTGTTAGGAGGAACGCTGAGTTCGCACTAACAGAGCTTATTTGTGCAATTTGCATGAAATGCTATGAGGCGACTCGGTCATCTGGATGCACTTTTACTAACTTTACTTGTGTCTTGACCATACCTTTATTTTTCATCAAGCTTATGCTTTTCGACTTCCCGTCATTTTCAAAGGCTACAAAAATACAACATAAAATGGTATAAGACAATATCAAAATATGATATATTTCACCACTGATAAGAGAAATGTTACAACTAGAATGTGGTTTCCTAACTTACCATTTCTGTGTCAGTCATATAAAAACATTAGATACATTGTATCTTACCATTGCTATGTCAGTCATATAAAAATAATTTCATCAGTTTTGTAAAGTAATATCTTTCGTAAAACGTTGTAATTAACTGTCATATTGAGCAATAAAATTGTTTTATACGTTTTAACGATGAAAACCGTGATTGCAAACAGAAACAAAATTGCAGCGTGTGCCACGTAGCAGCGCCGCCGCCTGGTGGTCTAGTTCAATTGATTTCCAAAATTTTCACTTGGTAGCAGTTTGCACTTGTTTCGTCCTCGAGAATGTTGACGTGATACAATATACTTAATGCCTTTATATAACAGACATAGCAAAAGTAAGCTGGGAAACCACATTCCAGTTGTAATATGTCTCTTATCAATGGTGAAATGTATCATATTTTCATATCGTCTGATACGTTTTATGTTGTATTTTTGTAGCCTTCCAAAATGGCGCAAAGTCGAAACGCGTAAGGTTCATGAAAAATAAAAGTGTGATCAAGACATAAGCGAAGTTATTAAAAGAGCTTATTTCTGTAGATTGTCTATTCTACGTTGAATTCCAAAAAATATTATTTGTCCCTTAGCAGATGTTGAAATGGTCAATACAAAAGAGTGTTTTACATTACTTGCAAAAACTAGTAAATTATAAGTAAAAAAACCGTTATGTATGCAAGGGTTAAGACCAACCTGTGTAATAATGTTTCCTGTGGGAAACTCGCTAAACTACTTTTGGAACAGCAGCACTTTTAATATGTGCCTGTGCATTGTATCTAAGGAATACTTTTTTTCTTATATCTTTTCAGTCCTGATAGATGTTGCAATATCATATGTTTCTGATATCGAAATATAGTGGTTATCTTAACAGTGATTTTGTTGATGGATAAACCATCTCCAGAGTAGGCTACTAGGGAAACTCTTATTTGTGAACAAAAGCAACAATGGAGTTCTTGTGAAGTAACTTATTTTGCACATGCGCTGCGAGCGAAAGCGGGCCACTCTTACCAATCGGAAATGTCACGAATCGCCTCTTCGAGGGTGGGTACGACCCCTACCTTCACGACCGAACATGTAAATTAATAATTGTTGAAAAGACACTACCATAGGCATAAATTATGATGCAGAATATCTGCAAGTCCTGAAATATCGTATTTTATTTTATGATAAAAATTGTATCTTAACAACATTTTGCGCCCCTAAAGTTTTGTGCTCGTGGCATCTGCCCCCCCCCCCCCCCCGCCCTCTCCCCACTCCTCCAAACGGTACCGGTACGCCACTGTACTGAGTTAAGGTTTTTGTTTATCAGAAAACAGCAATTACTAGAACGCCTAAAATTGATTCAAGTAGCTACAATATTCATGCATTTGTGTGTCCTACTGCATGATTCAGATTCCTGCAAGACACCACGAATATGACGAATACCTGCTATTGTCATTGACCAAAAGCAAATGCTACTGTGTAACAGGCAAAACCATTTTTTTACAGTCTCAGACTTTCAAGAATCGTTTTATTACGGTTAAAATTGTTTATTGTAATTGTGCAATTTGTTAAACAATAAATACCTGCTCGCCGTCTAATATTTTCGTTCTAAAGACAACAAGAATAAAGTATACTTGTAGACTACAAAAATTTGGTAAATACGACAGTTACATACACGATTAGTAAAACTGTATACCGAACATACACTGGAGATGATTTATCAATCAACAAAATAACTTTTAATTAAGCAGTATATTTCGATCACAGAAACATACACTCCTGGAAATGGAAAAAAGAACACATTGACACCGGTGTGTCAGACCCACCATACTTGCTCCGGACACTGCGAGAGGGCTGTACAAGCAATGATCACATGCACTGCACAGCGGACACACCAGGAACCGCGGTGTTGGCCGTCGAATGGCGCTAGCTGCGCAGCATTTGTGCACCGCCGCCGTCAGTGTCAGCCAGTTTGCCGTGGCATACGGAGCTCCATCGCAGTCTTTAACACTGGTAGCATGCCGCGACAGCGTGGACGTGAACCGTATGTGCAGTTGACGGACTTTGAGCGAGGGCGTATAGTGGGCATGCGGGAGGCCGGGTGGACGTACCGCCGAATTGCTCAACACATGGGGCGTGAGGTCTCCACAGTACATCGATGTTGTCGCCAGTGGTCGGCGGAAGGTGCACGTGCCCGTCGACCTGGGACCGGACCGCAGCGACGCACGGATGCACGCCAAGACCGTAGGATCCTACGCAGTGCCGTAGGGGACCGCACCGCCACTTCCCAGCAAATTAGGGACACTGTTGCTCCTGGGGTATTGGCGAGGACCATTCGCAACCGTCTCCATGAAGCTGGGCTACGGTCCCGCACACCGTTAGGCCGTCTTCCGCTCACGCCCCAACATCGTGCAGCCCGCCTCCAGTGGTGTCGCGACAGGCGTGAATGGAGGGACGAATGGAGACGTGTCGTCTTCAGCGATGAGAGTCGCTTCTGCCTTGGTGCCAATGATGGTCGTATGCGTGTTTGGCGCCGTGCAGGTGAGCGCCACAATCAGGACTGCATACGACCGAGGCACACAGGGCCAACACCCGGCATCATGGTGTGGGGAGCGATCTCCTACACTGGCCGTACACCACTGGTGATCGTCGAGGGGACACTGAATAGTGCACGGTACATCCAAACCGTCATCGAACCCATCGTTCTACCATTCCTAGACCGGCAAGGGAACTTGCTGTTCCAACAGGACAATGCACGTCCGCATGTATCCCGTGCCACCCAACGTGCTCTAGAAGGTGTAAGTCAACTACCCTGGCCAGCAAGATCTCCGGATCTGTCCCCCATTGAGCATGTTTGGAACTGGATGAAGCGTCGTCTCACGCGGTCTGCACGTCCAGCACGAACGTTGGTCCAACTGAGGCGCCAGGTGGAAATGGCATGGCAAGCCGTTCCACAGGACTACATCCAGCATCTCTACGATCGTCTCCATGGGAGAATAGCAGCCTGCATTGCTGCGAAAGGTGGATATACACTGTACTAGTGCCGACATTGTGCATGCTCTGTTGCCTGTGTCTATGTGCCTGTGGTTCTGTCAGTGTGATCATGTGATGTATCTGACCCCAGGAATGTGTCAATAAAGTTTCCCCTTCCTGGGACAATGAATTCACGGTGTTCTTATTTCAATTTCCAGGAGTGTATGATATTGCAGCATCTATCCCATCAACCCAACTTAAATGTTGGGTGCGCCGACGTGCGACGTGTGTTGTTTGTTGCCACCACCCAGAGCACAGTAACGCATTGAGAGGCAAAGTCTCTGAGTAAAGACAGTGACGAGCCAAAGCCTTGAATAAAGCCCAAAAAAGTAGCGACTAACTTTTATGTACGGATTGCCGACAACTGACCGCTGCCATTAATCAAATGAACGTCAGCCATTTTGGACCCACGTAGTACATAGGAGTAAGTGGAATAATTGATCTAATTCGCTGTTATCTTAGTATATACGGGGGTGTGAAACACAGAGGCTTATTTTATATTAAATGAAGAGCCTAAAAAAACGTGTCAACTTTTCTGTGACGAAAAACGACGCAGTGCTGTGCAATAAACTGCCCTTCGAAGGCACAGGATGGCAACAGGTTTTTCGATTTCCGCAAGGTGAAAGTACTGCGGTAAGATTTAAAATATGAGTACATGGAATTAAACGGAAACATATATTTCCATACTAGCCTGCTGGACTATGCGACATAAAGAAATATTTCTCTCATTGTGGATTACTTAACAGTGAACTTTTATATTCCATTGCGTAGCACTTATAACGTGTCAGCAGTTTTAGTGTAATTGACAGTGTGCTTGACAGAAAATGTAAGGTTCGCACGTGCTATCCCCTTTCAAATCATTTCTTTTCCTTCCTATTCTCTTATCTTAATTCCACTGTCTGTGACGTGTGTAACACAGCCAACCGGTAGCAACAAGATTTTACTTTAACCTAGTTTCGATACTGACTGTGGTGTCTTCATCAGAAAATCTAAATAACTGCATGTAGTAACAGATGAACCTCGGTGGCCGAGCGGTTCTAGACACTTCAGTTCGGAATCACGCGGCTGCTACGCTCGCAGGTTCGAATCCTGCCTCGGGCATGGATGTGTGTGATGTCCCTAGGTTAGTTAGGTTTAAGCAGCTCTAAGTTTAGGGAACAGATGACCTCAGCTGTTAAGTCCCATAATTCTTAGAGGCATTTGAACCATTTTTTGAACAGATGAACAGATTTAAGAGCAGAATACTCTAGTCATACAAAATACTTCATAAGAAGATAATATTTAAACACTATAAAATTAAATACATTGGAATTGACATAAAGTTAGTATTGTCAGTAAAATTAGGACACTGTATGCCGATAAGGGCTGCACAAGGAAACAGCCACAGGAGGTGGCATCAGATACTGTCTTCTTAAGTTTTTTCTTTTCTGCATCATATTAAATTTTAATATATTATTATTTCTTACTTTCATTTTACACCTGATCAATTTGAGATGAATAGGAAGGATGGTGCTGTATTTTGTTCTAGACATAGCCCTTACGCTGAAGAATCTGGGTAACCATTTAACAATTTCCAACCATATTATGCTTCGCAAACAAGTCGTTAATGACAATAATTAGCACTTACAATTGTCTCCATTGAGCCTGTTGTAAATCTGTATGCTTTTGACAAAGAGAAAAAAGGACAGTTCTTGGAATCTACGAGGAAATGTAACAAGATCAGCGCTTTGCGATAAAATGATCTGTAATGTTCTCGTCGCCACTGTAGAGTCTTGTACCAAAGGGATCAAGGGAGAGGATGTTGTTTGGTGGCCGGTATCCTCTTTCTTCAACACAGCTGCACACATGGATTAACAGTGTTCTTTATTTACATGAACAGGAAGCTACTTATCTTCGGTAGAGTCAATGTGCTATGGTACAAGCTCCTTCATAACAGTCCACATTAGCCTCACTGCTGGTGGAGCACAAGTCCCGCTACGTGATGAATGACAGACGCCAGACCGGAGTTCGAGTTGGTGCATCAGTGACTGAGCTAGTGACTGAGCGACTGTGCTGGTGACTGGGACTGACTGAGACTGGGCTAGTAACTGAGACTGAACCTTTTGGTCAGTGGAGGAGATATAAATACTTGTGGTCAAGAGGGCGCTGGTGGCCTGTTGCTTGTCAGTGTGTCTGTGGCCTCTCTCCTGATAGGCGCGCTTGGCGCAGTGCCTACTGTCGATCTTCTTGCTACATATTTGCCGACCAGTGTGCTGGCGACAGCTTATGCCAGCACATGAACACTGGTGCTACTTAAGTTCTTTTAAATCACAGTGCTTCAGTAACAGTTTAATTATGCAGAGGAACAACAGGTACTTCTAGGTTCTGCCATCTCAACTGCATACATTATAGGCATAGTTTTCCGGTTGTTTAAATTAATGTCCTGGAGAAATAGAAAATCTGGTATGTGTACAGCTGTTAAAGGCAAACACGATGCTACTCTGCAGTTCCCCATGGGTGTTATTATGCTGTTTGAGAACTTAAAAATTTCGGAAAGAGGTACCTCGAAAACAGTACTGGAGTAGTTCTGGTAACAACCATACCAATCAACAATCGGAATTAACTTTTGAATGAAAGGGCTTTGCATTGTTTTTTATTATGCAGGCTTACATAAGATGCTCTGGAAGAAACCTTTCGGCGTGATTTAACACATAATCCAGTTCCAGATTCCTTCAGTTTCACGATAACTCTGATGTTTATTGCTGTGCTACTGTATTTTCGTCTCAGTCGCCATGGCAATTATCAGACAGAAAATGCTTGGTTCCTCATCGACTACTTAGAATACATGTGTAATTCTGATGAACCACAAAGCAACAATAATGTCTGTAACCCCAAATTTAGACACAAGCGACGTTGATGAGGTTCCACACAAGCAATAACAGTGGCTTAATTATCTAACTGGAAAATCGCTAAAACACATTAAGTATGAATACTTGTTACGTGATGTGTACCATGTACCACTTTCAGCAAGTGAACAGTCCGAATGAGAGAGTGTTCGTTGATTAATCGAAATCAAAATTACACGACCGACGACAGCTTACAGTGTGTATCGGAAGCAGCGTTAAATATTACACAAATGGGAGAAAAAATTTTCGTGTCAATGAAAAATATATTTTCGAATCTAAGTTGTTTCATGTACTGGAGGCAGATGCATACAGGTATAAAGCAGTGAAAAAACTTCCCCATAGTATTTCGTCTCGTTACACTGTCACTGAGAAAAGTGTACATATATTTTTGACAGAAGACTGTATATCCTCTTGAGAAAATATAACTCCAGGCAGAGATGGACGCAACTGAAAAATGTTGCAGTAAAAGTATTGGTGTTAGAAATGCGGTAAGGTTGTTTCATGAGGCTGTCAACAGGCAGATAATATACGATAATTTCCAGTACTTTTTCGCTAGTTATGTTATTCGAATGTAAAAAGAGATGTTATATGGAAAAATAAGAGAAACATTAAAGATGTGAACAAGTGAACAGAAGTATGAACTTTTCTTTAAATAGTCTGCAATTCCAAATTTCTCTCTCAAACTGTGGGGCGCATTATATATAATCTAGAGCATGTGTTATCACATCTAGAGCATATATCATATCTACAGTGTATATTACTTAATATCAAAGTAATCCCGAGAAAGTTTTATACATATAATGAGGAAAATAAAATTCCATGATTTCCATGACATATTTCCGAAAGTCTGTCATTTTATTCGCTTTATATTTCCAGTAGAAATTGTAATTCATTATTTGCTTTACGCACTAGCATATCACGCACAAATATAGTTCTGTTCACTTCCTCGTAAATGAGAATTTAACAGTTCTGTCCACAGCACTGCTGTAGCCGCTTGGGTCCGAAATGACGACCGTCGCTGAGTTGGTAGTACCTTCTTTATTCCGGGCTTTATCGAGGGCATCCATGGATATCCTCGTAAAATAAGGGGAGATGGCGCTATAGACTTCCGCTGTACGTTGCTTTGAAGCCGACGCCGCCATATTAGACGCTCCTAAACAGAAGCAGACTGTTTATGATTGCATCTTCTTATTAATTTCTGTCGTGTGCACCTAACAGTCGTAGATAATGTATGTTACAATGCTTTTTGACCTTACCTGCATATTTGATCCAGTCATACGATACATTTGATCTCATTAACATAACTTTCTTATTGTTTAACGTTTTGTGTAACCAAGAAGAAATATGAAATGAAAAGGCTACTTTGGTTATTCAGTATTTTCCTTGATACGGATTGACGAAACTGATATGCGGTCTATGTCTTCTTCCCGAAAATGGTGAAGGCACATTTTGCCATGTT
This sequence comes from Schistocerca nitens, assembly GCF_023898315.1. Classification (NCBI taxonomy): domain Eukaryota; kingdom Metazoa; phylum Arthropoda; class Insecta; order Orthoptera; family Acrididae; genus Schistocerca; species Schistocerca nitens. Next base: position 933,696,890 of record NC_064614.1, on the reverse strand, counting down.
TGGTCGGTTTCCAATCTTTACTCCTCGCAGCGTTCACTCAGATCTTTTCGAGTTGAGCTGACAGGAAATTTAAAGTCAAATGACAGAAATAAAACTGCTTAGTGAAAGTGAACATTACAAACAAAATTCATGTATGTGAAGGAAAATATCACTTGAACGGGTCTACTTACGAATTGAAATGTAATTCCTTTCCACATTACATTATAATCAAAATGATTAATGCACCCTAAAGGACACTAGCTAGCATTGTTGATCAGAACACTTCCACCAGAGGCTAACATTTGAGGCAACTAATATGGCAGACGTCTTCAGCTTCGTGATGGCATGAGAACTCCTCTAATACCTCCATGGCAGCCTCATTACTTTGATTACATACCTCTTTGGTTACGAAGAAACAGTAATAGGGTGTATCACAGTATAGAACTGTTACTGCCAGTCAAAAGCTGAAAGATGTCAATCGAGTGCAAAAATTAAGAGATTAAAGAGCGATTACAAAAGCAAATTTTTCCTCCTGAATAGTTGAAAAAAATAATGTAACTTGTGAGTTTGAAGTGCAAGATGATAAAAATAAAGACTACCTTTTGAAAGCTGTTTGGTCGGTTGATTTGGGGAGAAAAGGGACCAAACTATGGGGTAATCAATCCATTAAAGCTGTTTATCAAAACTGTTTTGTCAATGAGGCTTCTAACGCAGGCCTTACTTTTCAAAGTTGTTAGACTACAAGAACAGCAGACACATAGATAGGTAAGAAAATAAAACGCCTACAGACGTCTTTATGATCTTATTTGTTGTGTAGCTACCAGTGCACCATCTTCAGGCCGTAGTTGAAGGGTTAACACGATACACACCGCTTCAGTAGCCCATCTTAACTGGTTTACGGAGACTATCTGTGAGCCACGATGTCAGCACTCCAACCATCAATTGGGGGTCAGCTGGCAGTTGATGGTTGGAATGCGTATTTGTATTCTAGTGCGGCCACGTTGGCCGTGTTTATCTTGCCTGGCCTGCTGGATGTCGTCTGTTACCACACTCTGCCAGCGGCCCCATCGCCCAATCGCGCCTTCATTGAATTTGATAAAATTTCCCTTTCCCTCGACTAGGACTGACACTAGCTCAGCACCACTCCCTCCTTTCAACAAGATTCGTCCCGAATCGAGATAAAACAGACGAGGCTGCGTAAACATACCTTGTTCACAAAACTTACATTCTACAGACTAAAACTAACGCGAACATCAAACATTAACTCTACAGCTATACACTGTTTACACTGGTTACCCATACCGTAGACAACTGATGTGTTGGTACCTGCTCTAGTGGTGTATGTTTCCACATTCTCCACAAAGCTACAGTCAAGAAAAATAGAAAAACAGCACAACCTGTGGCTGAAATGCCCACTGTCATTATCCTGTTGCTCCGATGCTGTTGTAACGTTGGAACGTGTTCTAATACTTTATTAACCGCGAATGATCCTTCCTGTGTATTAATAAAGGAATGCAAAGTTTCCAAAAACTCTGGGTTTAACGTGGGGTTCAAATATGTCAGATTCTGCACTGGTAATATCTCCAGAACCCCTTCCGGATAAAACAACGTTCCCTGTGACAAAGTTAAAGCTGTTTCATCTGTACGTGATGCTGGAAGACAGAAATCCTCCCCCACAATCTCACAAACCGCACCATTTACAATCATTCCACTCTCCCGCAGTTACAACCTCCTGGTGTAACAAGTGACCATCACCCATATCGGCGTAAATACCGAATATAACCAATGCCTCCCTACCTTCTGGAAGTAGGAATGTGTCGATAACCACTCTTTCTGACAATCTCAGCCATTCGTAATCCCCAGGAACAATCCAACTTCCCATGAACTACTACCCGAAAAAACTGGTCGATTGGGGTGGCCGAGCGGTTCTAGGCGCTACAGTCTGGTTCAAATGGCTCTGAGCACTATGGGACTCAACTGCCGAGGTCATTAGTCCCCTAGAACTTAGAACTAGTTAAACCTAACTAACCTAAGGACATCACAAACATCCATGCCCGAGGCAGGATTCGAACCTGCGACCGTAGCGGTCTTGCGGTTCCAGACTGCAGCGCCTTTAACCGCACGGCCACTTCGGCCGGCTGCTACAGTCTGGAACCGCGCGACTGCTACGGTCGCAGGTTCGAATCCTGCCTCGGGCATGGATGTGTGTGATGTCCTTAGGTTAGTTAGGTTTAAGTAGTTCTAAGTTCTAGGGGACCGATGACCTCAGCAGTTAAGTCCCATAGTGCTCAGAGCCATTTGAAACATGCCATACAATATGACACACACAATAATTTAGTCCCTCTGTGACCGTAGCGCATACGGAACGTTATGCGTCCACTGTTGTCCTTCCCTTGAGACCTCCTTCTTCCGCTTGCCTTGCATAGCCTCTGCAATCGGGTGACTTCCTTGTAATTGAGGTAATCCGTCCACCATTCCTTTAAAAGGCTTTACTCTACTCACGTGGATAATGGATGTTTTTTTTGGCAGCTGCACTTTAACATTCACGGGCGAAGTCATCTCCACCAACCACCTGGTATGGTCCGTGGTACTTCGTCAAGAATTTTTTCGTCTTTCCCTTAGGTGTATATGGATTCGTGATTAATACCCATTGACCTACCCTGTACTGTGATAAAGGTCCCAACCGCTTATTCGGTTCCTCCTGCTAATGTAACGCTTTCGTATTGGCCTTCTGTACTCTGTTCCAGACTTCCCATATTGTTGGTGCAAATTTCCTCACTGCGTCCCCCTTAGCTCCAGATTTCGGCCATAGAACGTCAAATGGCGTGGCATCTTTCTTTCATAGACCACCTCGCGAATGTATTTTAGTGTCATAATTCGATACCACATATGGAAGATAAACGTCCCAGTTGTCATGGTTTCCATTCACATAATAACTTAGCATATTCGAAATTGTCCTTTGTACTCGCTCCGTTCTCCCATTCGCCTGCGGATGAATTGGACTGGTCCATAATTTTTTAATTCTCTATAAACGACACAACTGTCACATTAATTCGGACACGAAGTTCGTTCCCTGATCCGTAACTTTGGTATCAGACACCCCAAACTTTAATAACCAATTATTGACAATATTTGCCTGTTGGTCTGGTATTGCGACCATGGCTAGAAACCGCGAAAAGTGATCAATTATAGTTAAAACGTAACAATTCCCTGCCGGTGTTTTGCTGTATGGTCTGCAGATATCTAGCCCGATAAACTCGAATGGCTTCGAAGCCTCTGGTAACCGTTGCAATGGAATTCTTGCGCGCGTCACATCCACTCGCTTCGCACACGGCACACAATTTGCTACGTATTGTTCCACATCCCTTCTCCAAGTTCTGCTACTCGTCTTCCCGTTGCTCGGCGACCACCATGCCCCGACCCCGAGAGCACATGATCATGGGCCTGCTTGAAGGCTTCTTCTCTCAGACTCCTTGCTACCATTACCCATGGTCCGCACCTGGTAAATCTACACAACAAATTTCCCTCCACATTGAAATGTGGTTGAGTTCTAAAACTCTGGCACCCCTCATCCTTTGCTTGTGCCCTTTGCCATTCTGCAATACTCTTACCCATTACTTCTCATGCGTCTAATTTGCGACTTAATGCATTTGCATTCCCATGTTTCTTCTCTGGCTTATGAATTACTTCAAAGTCAAACTCACTTAATTTTAGAGCCCACTGTGTTAATCGACTAGAAGGATCCTTGAGTCCCAGTAACCATCTCAACGCTGCGTGATCCGTCACGACCTTAAAATTCCTACCATAAAGGTAACAACGAAAATACGTTACTCCATATACACTCCTGGAAATTGAAATAAGAACACCGTGAATTCATTGTCCCAGGAAGGGGAAACTTTATTGACACATTCCTGGGGTCAGATACATCACATGATCACACTGACAGAACCACAGGCACATAGACACAGGCAACAGAGCATGCACAATGTCGGCACTAGTACAGTGTATATCCACCTTTCGCAGCAATGCAGGCTGCTATTCTCCCATGGAGACGATCGTAGAGATGCTGGATGTAGTCCTGTGGAACGGCTTGCCATGCCATTTCCACCTGGCGCCTCAGTTGGACCAGCGTTCGTGCTGGACGTGCAGACCGCGTGAGACGACGCTTCATCCAGTCCCAAACATGCTCAATGGGGGACAGATCCGGAGATCTTGCTGGCCAGGGTAGTTGACTTACACCTTCTAGAGCACGTTGGGTGGCATGGGATACATGCGGACGTGCATTGTCCTGTTGGAACAGCAAGTTCCCTTGCCGGTCTAGGAATGGTAGAACGATGGGTTCGATGACGGTTTGGATGTACCGTGCACTATTCAGTGTCCCCTCGACGATCACCAGTGGTGTACGGCCAGTGTAGGAGATCGCTCGCCCACACCATGATGCCGGGTGTTGGCCCTGTGTGCCTCGGTCGTATGCAGTCCTGATTGTGGCGCTCACCTGCACGGCGCCAAACACGCATACGACCATCATTGGCACCAAGGCAGAAGCGACTCTCATCGCTGAAGACGACACGTCTCCATTCGTCCCTCCATTCACGCCTGTCGCGACACCACTGGAGGCGGGCTGCACGATGTTGGGGCGTGAGCGGAAGACGGCCTAACGGTGTGCGGGACCGTAGCCCAGCTTCATGGAGACGGTTGCGAATGGTCCTCGCCGATACCCCAGGAGCAACAGTGTCCCTAATTTGCTGGGAAGTGGCGGTGCGGTCCCCTACGGCACTGCGTAGGATCCTACGGTCTTGGCGTGCATCCGTGCGTCGCTGCGGTCCGGTCCCAGGTCGACGGGCACGTGCACCTTCCGCCGACCACTGGCGACAACATCGATGTACTGTGGAGACCTCACGCCCCACGTGTTGAGCAATTCGGCGGTACGTCCACCCGGCCTCCCGGATGCCCACTATACGCCCTCGCTCAAAGTCCGTCAACTGCACATACGGTTCACGTCCACGCTGTCGCGGCATGCTACCAGTGTTAAAGACTGCGATGGAGCTCCGTATGCCATGGCAAACTGGCTGACACTGACGGCGGCGGTGCACAAATGCTGCGCAGCTAGCGCCATTCGACGGCCAACACCGCGGTTCCTGGTGTGTCCGCTGTGCCGTGCGTGTGATCATTGCTTGTACAGCCCTCTCGCAGTGTCCGGAGCAAGTATGGTGGGTCTGACACACCGGTGTCAATGTGTTCTTTTTTCCATTTCCAGGAGTGTACTTCAGCCAACATCTTCTTTTCCGTTGTGGAATAATTCCTCTCTGCCCTATTTTACTGTCTAGAAGCATACGCCACCGGATGCTCCTGTCCATTCACCATTTGCCCCAAAACACATCCTTCTGCGCCATTTGAAGCGTCACATGGTAAGATGAAGTCTTCTTCAAAATTCGGGAATACCAACACAGGACCAGAAACGATTCTCATCTTTAATTCATAGAAAGCTTTCTGACATTCCTCCGTCCATTGAAATGTAACCCCTTTCTTTAAAAGCTTTGTTAACGGCTCGGCTATTCTAGCAAAATCTTTACAAATTTACGATAATATGAACATAACCCAATATACGATTGTAATTGCTTCGTTGTACGTGGTATCGGAAAATTTAGAACTGCCTCTGTTTACCGAGGATCGGTTTGAACCCCTTGTGCACTGACTACATGACCTAAATATTGCCGGCCACGGTGGCCGTGCGGTTCTAGGCGCTTCAGTCCGGAACCGCGTGACTGCTACGGTCGCAGGTTCGAATCCTGCCTCGGACATGGATGTTTGTGATGTCCTTAGGTTACTTAGGTTTAAGTAGTTCTAAGTTCTAGGGGACTGATGACCTCAGATGTTAAGTCCCATAGTGCTCAGAGCCATTTTTTTGTTAACAGTGCAGACCGCAATCTTCTAAAGACTTCTCTTAAACGTGATACATGTTCTTATATATCCTTCGAAAATACTATAATGTCATCTAGGTAAACCATACATGTCTTTGGTTTCAATCCCCTTAAAATCACATCTCATAATCGCTGAAAAGTTTCCGGCGCAGTCTTCAACCCGAACGGCATACATATATACTGATAGTGCACCCCAGGAACAGTAAAAGCTGTCTTTGCCCTATCCTCTGGCGCTACTTCCAACTGGTGGTATCCACTTCGTAAATCCATCGTCGTAAAATACTTACATTGTCTCAGATTGTCCGATGTGTCCGTGATATTCGGAATCGGATATGCGTCCGAAATGGTTTTCGCATACAGAAACCTATAATCACAACAAAACCTATATTTCCTTGTACCTTCCACCGACTTCTTAGGTACGAGAACTACATTGCTTGAATATGGACTATCGCTATGCTCTATGATTCCAACCGATAGTTGTTCTTCAAACTCCTCTCGTAGCGGTTGCATATGACGTGCTATCCTATATGCTTTTCTAAACACTGGTGTATTATCCTCCGTTGGTATGTGATGCTTCGTAATCGGTGTTGCCGGTAACCTACCGTCCGTTCCGAATGAATCGCCAAATGTCAATAACAATTCATCCAACGCGACCCTGTCGACTCCCTGAAAAGGCTGTAATTTTCCCCTTAATTGCGGTGCATCGACGTTTTGCTTGTGGTTCGCCTCTAAATCCTTCCTATCGATGTCATCTTCATCAAAAAACCCCAACATGGCCAATAATAACCTTTTGACAAGCTAAAATCCGCTCTGCCGAAGTTATCTATACTTACAGGAACTCTGTAATCTCCTTCCACATAACTTGCGTGAGCTAAACTCCTATGCACAAAACAGTGCGTATTGTCCAACTCCTCATTACTCGGGAGTGGATCCACTATGTACAACGTATTCTTTGGTAAGCCCGTATTTATCGAAACCCAAACTACCTTCCCTGTACCTGCCGGTATGTTATCCTGCTGATCGACCTGTAATGAATCGGTTTGCAGTTTAGCTGGCGTCACCTTCATGTTAAGTGCGCCTTGCGACATTCGTCCATTTGCAACCGTTTCCCCTATGTGAAACATTGTTCCACCGAGTTGCACTGTTTGTTGCCAAAGATTTATCTCCACACGATCTTTGTCAAGGAAGTCCAGTCCGAGAATCACCGAATACCCCTCACCTAAACATGGTAACACCTCTACCTTAGTTCCTGCGATCACGAATTGAAGTACCGTCGTACCTAATGACTCCACTTTATTATCTCCCACCCCACATAACCTATAACGTGGTGGCTGAAGCCTTCTCTTGCTAACTAGGTCTAGACTAATAACAGTCAAGTGTGCCCCCGTGTCAACCAGAAACCTTTGTTCCCTTCCGTTCACCAAGCCTAACAAGCAGCATCCTCCTGATGTGCCCTACCTAGCCATAAACAAAACACTTCATTTCCGCTGCCAGTCTCTATGCTCAACCCTTTGCTTCGTCGCATAATCTACCTCCTCTAAGTACGTGGCAATCCTTATAGCCACTGCAAGATCTCTGGGATTCTCCATTGTCACCCGACGTGACATCTCTGGCGGTACTCTCCGCAAAAACACATCTAACGCCCTGTTCTCGGCCTCTTGTAACAGCACTCTATTAGTCTCCCCATTCTGTGACAGTTCGTACGTTTGTGCATTCAGTTTTCGAATCCTGTCTGAGAAAACCTCGATGCGCCAGGGCCATACACCAAACGCGATGTCTTCCCTCTCGGTAGTGCCACGGGGCCATTTGTAGCCCGGTCTTCTTCTGACTGTACATTCTCGTGACTACCGCTGCCAGTGATCATTCCTGCCAAGTCTTTCTGCAGTATTGCAGAAGGAACATCCAAATTCTTTTAGCCCTATTATAGGACCTCGTCCAAATTCAGCGAGGTATCGATAATGATGCCTTTGCCATCATAAATGCATTCTTGTCCAGCATCAACTCTTCTCTTCCAATCTCAAAGGTAATTAACGCTCACGACCATTACAGGATATATTTAAAGCAAACTTGATTTGCATCCACGTAGTGGCGGCAATAGCGCCACTTTTATGCGACTGGCGATAAATTTGAACAATCATCTTTCAGATGTAGCAACACGCCTACCAACTTTCGTTTATGTAGCACAACTCCTTCTCGGTGTTGCCATTTTGACATTAGGAGAAGATTGGTGACTGAAATTTCGTGAAATGGTAACGAATAAGCCTTCGGTTTATTGATTGCTACCACAACTCTCGTATCATATCCGTCGTACGTTCCCCTCTTTACGAGAATACAAAACGAGCTGCCCTTATTTGAACTTTATGGCTGTACATCAAGGCTACCTAGCAAGGGCCTAACAGCGTACAAAAACACTCAGGAGGACGGTGGACATGCGTAGTGTAGGCAGACTCTTCAGTATATTTGTTGCAACGTCGGCCGTCTTCGGTTTTCCTTACCCAAAACATTTTCTGTGAGATGGTCCCAACTTAAGTTGATCGTAATTGCAATCCCAAGATATTTAATCGAATCGACATCCTTTAAATTTGGTGTTGTAACATGCAGCCAAAGTTTTGGTACTCACCTGCAGGATCTCGCAAATTTTTTGTTGAGGATCAATTACGACTTTTAATATCATGCAGGTATCTTGTAGCTTGTTTTGATCTTCTTATCATTTTATTATGCGGTAAACGTTAGTGTTCTCCTAAATAGTTTATATACATTAAGAACAGAAGTGAACCTATAACATTTCCTTTGGAAACCCTAAGTATAAGGAGATTGGATCTGGATGATTTGAAAGAACCAGAGATTTTTAGAGTTTTAGAGGGAGCATTATAACCGAACCATCAGTTTGTTAAGTCATGGTTGCAAAATACTAACACGAATTATTTGCAGAAGATTGGAAAAAACTGGCAGAAGTCGATCTGGGGGAAAATCAGTTTGGGTTCCTGAGAAATGAAGGAATACGTGAGGCAATACTAACTCTACGACCAATAAGTTAAGAAAGGGCAAATCTACATTATAGTATTTGTAGACTTACAAAAATCTTTTGACGAAGTTGACTGGAATACATTCCTCGAACTTCTGAATGTAGCGGGGGTGAAACACATGGAGCTAAAGGTTATTCAGCACTCGTACAAAAACCAGACGGCAGTTATAAGAGTCGAGGGGCATGAAAGAGAATCCGTGGTCGAGACGGGAGAGAGAGCGGGTGTAGCCTATCCCCAATGTTATTCAACCTGTACATAGAACAAGAAGTAAAGCAAACAAAAAAAAATTGCGGAAGGAATTAAAATAGGAAGAAGAAATAAAAACTTTGAATTTTGCCGATAACATTGTAATTCTGCCAGGGACATAAAATGACTTGGAAGAGCAGATGAATGGAATGGACAGTGCCTTGAAAGAAGGATACAAGATGAATATCAAAAAACCAAAACAAGACTAATAGTATCTAGGCAATGCTCACGGAGTTAGATTGGGAAACGAGACAATAAAGGCAGTAAAATAACTGATGATGACTGAAGCAGAGCTGATATAAATGTAGAATGGCAATAGCAAGAAAAGTGTTTGTGAAGAAGACAAATTTATTAACATCTAATATTGATTCAAGTGTTAGGAAGTATTTTATGAAGGTATTTGCCTTAAATGTAGCCTTGTATGAAATGAAACGCGTACGAAAAGAATAGAAGCTTTTGAAATGTGGTTCTGGAGAGAATGCTGAAGAGTAGGTGGGTAGACCGTGTAGCTAAAGAGGGGGTGCTGAATAGAACTGGGAGAAAAGAAATATGAGCCACAACAAAGGATCGGTTAGTAGGACCCATTGTAAGACGTCAAAGTATCACCAGTTCAGTGCTGGAGGGAAGTGTGTGTGTGTGTGTGTGTGGAGGGGGGGGGGAGGGTGCAGGGAGCAGGGAGTTTGTAGAAAGAAAATAAGAAACGAATACATAAAGCAGGTTAGAAAGAATGTAAACTGTAGCAGTTATTCAGAGATGAAGAGGATGGCTCAGGATAGGACTAGAATAACAAATGCGTGAAAAAATCACACATTTTTGTAGTTGCAACGACAGAACAAAAATACCCTCAAGCTATCACTGATTACATATACATATTTGCAGATGAGAAACTGAGAAATGTTTGTGCTCCACAACTAGATATCCAGTCGTTGAATCCAGCGCACTGCATTTGGAGTTGCCAGCAGGCAGCAGTGAGGCAATAGTCCATATTAACGCAACCTGATTGGAAGCCTCTTGTGAGGAACGGTGTCAAAAGCCTTATGGACATATAATACATCTACAACTTTGCTTCCCCCATTTTGCAATAGATGGCAGTAGTAGCAGGTCGTGGTACAGATGGTTGGTCGTAAGTGTCATACGATAAGATTAGGCATTTGTACATATAAAGCAATCAAAATATTACTCAATTTGTGCTGGAATCCTAAAGTTATTCTCGACTGAAGATGTCAACTTACGACCAAAAAATGGTTCAAATGGCTCTGAGCACTACGCGACTTAACTTCTGAGGTCATCAGTCGCCTAGAACTTAGAACTACTTAAACCTAACTAACCTAAGGACATCACACACATCCATGCCCGAGGCAGGATTCGAACCTGCGACCGTAGCAGTCGCACGGTTCCTGACTGCGCGCCTAGAACCGCGAGACCACCGCGGCCGGCCGAGCTGCTGCTATGCTCAGAAAAGAGTAACTATTTGAAATTGCCATACTGTTCACTGAAAAAATCTGCTTGCTAACATGACACCTGACAACTCACAATTTCCAGAATGAGATTTTCACTCTGCAGCGGAGTGTGCGCTGATATGAAACTTCCTGGCAGATTAATCTGCCAGGAAGTTTCATATCAGCGCACACTCCGCTGCAGAGTGAAAATCTCATTCTGGAAACATCCCCCAGGCTGTGGCTAAGCCATGTCTCCGCAATATCCTTTCTTTCAGGAGTGCTAGTTCTGCAAGGTTCGCAGGAGAGCTTCTGTAAAGTTTGGAAGGTAGGAGACGAGGTACTGGCAGAAGTAAAGCTGTGAGTACCGGACGTGAGTCGTGATTCGGTAGCTCAGTTGGTAGAGCACTTGCCCGCGAAAGGCAAAGGTCCCGAGTTCGAGTCTCGGTCGGGCACACAGTTTTAATCTGCCAGGAAGTTTCAAGTTTCAACTCACAGTTTGCTTAATAGTGCAAAGTGAGATGTGTTCTGAATGAAAGTGACTTACCTCTAGCCCAGCATGCTGTTTTTTGTGTCTGGAGTACAGACGTTCTCGAAAGTAAATACGAAACACCAGATGCAGCAGCTAAAAGAAAATAAACTACTCACTACTAATTTCTTTCTTTTTGCTTGTCAGAAACAATCTGTGAATTCGTATGGCGTAAGGTACAGTGCACCCACGACGAAATATTCAGAAGTTTACTATTAATCATGGTGGCGGGTTTTATTTTAAAGAAAGTAGTTCTTAAAAAAATAAACTTTGATTATTGACAAAAAAAGAACTGTATATGTGAGAAAACTCTCACAATTGCGAAATTCTCTCATTACAAAATTTGCGTAATCTGACATTATGAAAAAAAAAGATTAAATTGACACTAATCGTGGAAGTTATTGGTTTTCTGAGGGACAAATATTTCCTTCAGTTAATAGTTCCATCCCTTTGTTACCTTTAAAATTCCTCCATAAATCTCCTCCATCTATATAAAGAATGGGAAAATACTATAAATGAGTATTCATCTCTATAACAAAGTATTCCAGATAGCTTCTCAAAGATTTACGAATAACGGATTTCACTCTCTGAAAAACTCAACTGCTCGCTACTGTGCCTCAAATAAGAATGCCCCAGCGCTGCGCAACTGATTGCCTAGGAAATCATGAAATCATCGCAGATGAAACTAAATACGGATTCAAGGATCGTAGCTGCGTGGTCTGAGGCGCCTTGCCACGCTCCGCGCTGCTCCCTCCGTCGGAGGTTCGAGTCCTTCCTCTGGCATGGGTGTGTGTGCTGTCGTTAGCTCAGATTAGTTTAAGTTAGATTAAGTGGCTGGCTCTGAGCACTATGGGACTTAACTGCTGTGGTCATCAGTCCCCTAGAACTTAGAACTACTTAAACCTAACTAACTTAAGGACATGACACATATCCATGCCCGAGGCAGGATTCGAACCTGCGACCGTAGCGGTCGCGCGGTTCCAGACTGTAGCGCTTAGAACCGCTCGGCCACTCCGGCTGGCGTTAGATTAAGTAGTGGGTAAGCCTAGGGACCGATGACCTCAGCAGTTTGGTCCTATAGGAACTTACCACAAATTTCCAAATTTTTCGAGGATCGTATTCACTACTTATGCAGTGCGGCCATCCGTCTTCGTCCCAGCACACTAAAGGTGAATTATTTACAATATTAGGAAACATATGAGAATCTTACATTATCCTCTGCAGCGCAGAAAAAATTTTGATACGGTCTTTCTTAGCTGTGGTAAGGCAAGGAAAATGAAATTAAAAAACAAGATAAATTTGAGTACAATATGTTACAGTTATAAATAATATTACTAGTGTTAGGATTTAGGTTACAAAATGTACAAAAGGAGGTTCTGATTCTTGTTTTACGCATGACATTATCTTTCAAGACTTAGGAAGCACACACACAATTTGCCGAGTGCTCTAGATTTTAGGAAAATATTGCGTCACTCATAATCATCGAAGATTTGCTTTAATGTTTCAGCTCATTAATCCTGAGGCTGGAAGTAAATTGTTGCATCACTTAGCACCAACGAAATACTGTTAATATCTCTCGTCATTAATCTCGCAGCTAAGAAAAGGAATGCGACCAGCACTATATTGTCAATTTCTTGAAGTGCGGTCACTTATGAGGACGTTGACCCTGTAGTGCTAAACCCACATGAGAACAACGCTGATGAGTATGAAAAATGTAACATTCAGGTTTAGGGGCAGCCGAAAGTGCAAGTACAGGGTGTTTCAAAAATGACCGGTATATTTGAAACGGCAATAAAAACTAAACGAGCAGCGATAGAAATACACCGTTTGTTGCAATATGCTTGGGTCAACAGTACATTTTCAGGCAGACAAACTTTCGAAATTACAGTAGTTACAATTTTCAACAACAGATGGCGCTGCGGTCTGGGAAACTCTATAGTACGATATTTTCCACATATCCACCATGCGTAGCAATAATATGGCGTAGTCTCTGAATGAAATTACCCGAAACCTTTGACAACGTGTCTGGCGGAATGGCTTCAGATGCAGATGAGATGTACTGCTTCAGCTGTTCAATTGTTTCTGGATTCTGGCGGTACACCTGGTCTTTCAAGTGTCCCCACAGAAAGAAGTCACAGGGGTTCATGTCTGGCGAATAGGGAGGCCAATCCACGCCGCCTCCTGTATGTTTCGGATAGCCCAAAGCAATCACACGATCATCGAAATATTCATTCAGGAAATTAAAGACGTCGGCCGTGCGATGTGGCCGGGCACCATCTTGCATAAACCACGAGGTGTTCGCAGTGTCGTCTAAGGCAGTTTGTACCGCCACAAATTCACGAAGAATGTCCAGATAGCGTGATGCAGTAATCGTTTCGGATCTGAAAAATGGGCCAATGATTCCTTTGGAAGACATGGCGGCCCAGACCAGTACTTTTTGAGGATGCAGGGACGATGGGACTGCAACATGGGGCTTTTCGGTTCCCCATATGCGCCAGTTCTGTTTATTGACGAAGCCGTCCAGGTAAAAATAAGCTTCGTCAGTAAACCAAATGCTGCCCACATGCATATCGCCGTCATCAATCCTGTGCACTATATCGTTAGCGAATGTCTCTCGTGCAGCAATGGTAGCGGCGCTGAGGGGTTGCCGCGTTTGAATTTTGTATGGATAGAGGTGTAAACTCTGGCGCATGAGACGATACGTGGACGTTGGCGTCATTTGGACCGCAGCTGCAACACGGCGAACGGAAACCCAAGGCCGCTGTTGGATCACCTGCTGCACTAGCTGCGCGTTGCCCTCTGTGGTTGCCGTACGCGGTCGCCCTACCTTTCCAGCACGTTCATCCGTCACGTTCCCAGTCCGTTGAAATTTTTCAAACAGATCCTTTATTGTATCGCTTTTCGGTCCTTTGGTTACATTAAACCTCCGTTGAAAACTTCGTCTTGTTGCAACAACACTGTGTTCTAGGCGGTGGAATTCCAACACCAGAAAAATCCTCTGTTCTAAGAAATAAACCATGTTGTCTACAGCACACTTGCACGTTGTGAACAGCACACGCTTACAGCAGAAAGACGACGTACAGAATGGCGCACCCACAGACTGCGTTGTCTTCTATATCTTTCACATCACTTGCAGCGCCATCTGTTGTTGAAAATTGTAACTACTGTAATTTCGAAAGTTTGTCCGCCTGAAAATGTACTGTTGTCCCAAGCATATTGCAACAAACGGTGTATTTCTATCGCTGCTCGTTTAGTTTTTATTGCCGTTTCAAATATACCGGTCATTTTTGAAACACCCTGTAAATGCCAATCACTGACAAGACTCTTAAGATAGGTAGTAAATATAGAATTATATATAAGCAGACTCGGGGAAGCAGTTTGCCACCTTTATCTCCATTTACTTGCCAAAAACATTATATACACATAATAATACCTTTTATGACAATTTACCTGTCAAAAATATCATATTCACATAACATAATCTTGGGTATTAATAAACTGTTTCAGCTGTATTTAGTCCTTTATTATTGGGTCATTACCGCTTTCGTGGCACAAAAATCCACATTTTCAAGGCAACATCTGTATAAGAATAAATCCAGAAGGAATAATAACCCTGAGATATGCACTAGCGTGGTAAATTATTTTAAGACTTAATTTTTTTTGAAAAATTGTTAAAAAGTTTTATTTGATAGTACTAAAATGTTAGTATTCACATAACTAAAACATTAGAGCTAAAAAGCTCGGAACTTTGTATCCAACATTCGCTGTCCGTCAGAACAAAACACCGCTAAAAGGCAGTACGTCATACAATAAAATAGCCGGGTACCAATATAGTGGAAAGGTCCTAAACAAATCATATCATAGTGATCCACTGGTAAGGTGAGATTATATGAAAAATTATTAACACCTAATTTTTCACCAGAATAAAAAACCAAGAAGTGTTTGCCGCAAAATGGAGGGATGGTCTACCTGGCCCCAACCCTTCAAGTAAATAGCTATTAACGGAAAAGCAGAACTTGAAAACCGCACTTCCCGCTTCTCCGGTCCACACTCAATTGCGTTCAGGGGACGCGGCCGCGTGTTGCGTCACACTGATGACAGGAAAGTAAACAATTTACCTGTATACGGCTCGCGCACGCGCTGCTGAAGCGCGGGTTCGACCGAAAGGTTGGTGGTCTTTTGAAGCATACACGAATGGTGAATAAGAACAAGGAATATTAGGATAAAACGTACAATTTTTTTTTGAAAAGCAACCTATAGATTATGATAGTGAGAGTTCACATTTTTTTCCCGTTAATAACACCCGTTAGTTATGCTAAAGTTTGTGCGTTTAGGCCCTACTGACATACAGAAATGGCACACCATATGCATATATTATGGCAACGAAACAGATATGTCGGCAGTACCCACTGAAACATTAAGAACTGAAAGACTGAAACTTTAAAATTCTAAAAATTATGGTTTCCTAAAAATGTTTTAAAAAATTCTTCACTTTCTTTACAGTTAAAAGTATCCAAGATTGTAGTGAATTTTTATACTTATTAGGAGTAGCTAAAACTTAAGAAAATTCATAAAAATTTTAAAACATTCTTGTAAGGAAAATGGCCGGCCGTTGTGGCCGAGCGGTTCTAGGCGCTTCAGTTTGGAACCGCGCGACTGCTACGGTCGCAGGTTCGAATCCTGCCTCGGGCATTGATGTGTGTGATGTCCTTAGGTTAGTTAGGTTTAAGTAGTTCTAAGTTCTAGGGGACTGATGACCTCAGAAGTTAAGTCCCATAGTGCTCAGAGCTATTTGAACCACTCCGCCACAGGCCGAGCTTTCTGAAAACGTGCTCGATCGTGTTGAAAGTTGCAGTCGCCATCCCCGAATTGCTCTTCAACAAACGGAAGCAAGATGGTGCTTAAAACATCAATTTAGGCCTGTGTTGTGATAGTGCCACGCAAAACAATAAGGGGTGCAAGCCCCCTCCATGAAAAACGCGACCACACCATAATACCATCGCCTCCGAATTTTACTGTTGGCACTACACGCGCTGGCAGATGACGCTCACAGGGCATTCGTCATATCCACACCCTGCATCGGATCGCCACATTGTGCGCCGTGATTCGTCGCTCCACGCAACGTTTTTCCACTGTTCAATCGTCCAACCAAGCGAGGCGTCGTTTGGCATTTACTGGCGTGATGTGTGGCTTATGAGCAGCCACTCGACCATGAAATCTAAGTTTTCTCACCTCCTGCCCAACTGCCATAGTACTTGCAATGGATTCTGATGCAGTTTGGAATTCTTGTGTGATGGTCTGGATAGATGTCTGCCTATTACACATTACGACCCTCTTCAACTGTCTGCGGTGTCTGTCAGTCAACACACGATGTCGGACTGTACGCTTTTGTGCTGCACGTGTCCGTTCACGTTTCCACTGCAGTATCACATCGGAATCAGTGGACCTAGGCATGTTCTGGAGTGTGGAATTCTCGCGTACAGACGCACGACACAAGTGACACTCAGTCACCTGACGACGTTCGAAGTCCGTGAGTTCCGCGGAGCGCCCCATTCTGCTCTCTCACGATGTCTAATGACTACTGAGGTCGCTGATATGGAGTACCTAGCAGTAGGTGGCAGCACAATGCACGTAATATGAAAAACGTATGTTTTTGTGCGTGTCCGGATACTTTTGATCACATAGTGTAGTAACTTTTCAGAGATTTTTTTCTAACGAACAACAAATGTTGGGTACTAAGTTCTGAGCTTTTTAGATTTAATATTTTAGTTATGTGAGTACTAACATTTTAATACTCTCATGTAAAAGTTTTTAATAGACTTTAAACATTTATTAATTCTTAAAATAAGTTACCACACCAGTGTATATCTCATGGTTGTTATTCCTTCTGGATTTATTATACAGATCATCACCTGTGGATGTGGCTTTTAGTGCCACGAAACCGGTAGTGATCCAATAATAAAGGGCTAAATACGGCGAAAGCGGTTTATTGATACCCAATACCTCATAGCTGTGGTTGCCCTGCCTATAAGGTTGTCTGCATATAGTAGCCTATAACCGTTATTCCACCTGCCTATAGTCATTTTTATTTCCACTTTACAATCAACATCTTTCTTCAACCATAGCATATATGCAATTTTATTTAACGTGTCTAGTCACTCAGTTTACTACATCGATCTTTTTATCACACATTTCTTTCTTGTTTCCAGGTGCATCCGTTACATTTTCAACTTACTCTCTTCCTATAACCATTATTTCATAATTCTGTTATGTCACGATATTTACCTCACTTACAGCTTCTTATAGTAAATGCTTATCCTAAGTGAGTTCTCATAAAACTATAGGTACCGTGATCGTATGTGTATTCGCAAAAATAGTTCAGCAGAATAGCAATGCAGCCAAATTCGTTATCATGTACATATAAACATGACAAATATTTCATCATAAAGCCAATGCAGCAAAATATTTTATCCTATACATATTCAGACAGAAATAATTATGATAAATCAGTAAATAAAGTGAAGAACACATTGTTAGGCTAAGACAAATCATACATAAAGTTTCATCATAAAATCAATGCACTAACTAAAGCAAAGTACGTCACACAAAAATGTAACATATCTGTGACATCAGAATATGCCAATAATGTCAAAAGTTTGTTGGTGCACTAACAAATATGTAATAGATGCGTTCACATACGGCACTAGCTATGTTAAGCAGTAGACATATTATGCAACAAGATTAAATACATTTCACAACACTATTCTAAGCCATGACAAGAAATTTAATTAATAAGTGCTAAAATGAGATAAGAAAAAGCTATATGGATTAGTATCATACTATTAATTAAATACTCTTTATCATATAATACATCTATATTTTGATTAATGGTCCTCTCATTCATGCTTTCCATCTCTGCTTAGAGTCATCACAAAAAACTTGCCGTTCAACGACGCATCCTATGTGCAACTATGTCTGATAGAGCTGAAATATATGCATAGTAGCCAAATTCTTTTTAACTCACAATCTGAATTCACAATCTGACCTGAAGATAAAAAGGCATATAGTCAGTTACAAAAGAAAATGGCACATACTTCAAAAGGATAATGGATAATACTCTAGAATGTCATATGCAGCAAAATAAAAAAATAAAAAGATCACAAAAATCATAAAGAACATAATATGTGAGAAATATGTATGACTCCAGTAACAATTCAAGACAGTTTTCAAGACGAAGACATGTGGTCAAAATGCAAAAATCACTGTTCCAGAAATAGTTTGATGTTTGACATATTATGGAGTCCCTTGTTCATTTAAGTACGTATTGCTTCCACTTCTATTGCCCTGCCATGTGCTATTTGGCGAATTCTATAAGGTCTATTGCACACCAAGAAAAATTTGACATAGATGCTTATTTTTGTGAGACAAAGAATGGTATTTCACAAATATTTTCTAACCAACGTGTAGCTTTTTGACGTTTTGGTATGTTGCGACTTCTTTCTTCGCTCTGCTTATTGCTAGGTCTATTAACTCTGTGTGTCGTACTTCGTGAGAGTTAGGAAATGGTACAAGCTCTCTGATTCAGTCTGGTGGCTGTTCGTTTTTAATTACAAGTAACTGAGGCAATGAAGTGCAAACACGTGGAAATTCGTTTAAAATACTCTGAAACATGTGCACGTGCTTATCTCAGTTCTGATAGTGTAGTCTTCAAAGTATAATGATTTCTCGCATTAGGCATCCTGAAGGATTAGCTTGTGTTCAATAAAGAGAGACAAATATGGGTTTAATTTTCTTAAAGCTCCAGCTCAAAAGCCTGATCATATCGGAAACCATTGTCTGAGATTACATTGTCAGCATGTCCTGCTTCAAGTAGGAAATACTTTACAAATGCATGAGATGCAGTATTGCCAGTGGTTCTCCGTAGTGGGCTAAATGAGATTAATATTTAGAAGTTAACTCTAAAGCAGGAAAACATACGAAATTCCATTCTAAATATTTACGAGTGGACCTAGAGGATATACAACTGCTACTTCTTTTAACTCTATAGGAACGATTGGAAATAGTGGAGCACGGTATGCAATAGTGATGGCTCTGCTTTCTCACACAATCTGCATACGGATAAAACTTTTCTGACTCTCTTTTCAATGTCTTTGAAGGAACAGATTAAGCAGAGTTTCCTGAAATACTTATTTGGTCCAAAATGAGTGTAACTGAGATGTGTGTCGCAAATGAGTTTGCTTACGGAATCATCACGAATACATAGAAGCCAAAGTGGATCATTAATAGAACATCGCTTGAAGAGAATGTTTTTGCATACAAAATAATACTGTCTTTCCTCTGTGTTTGTTTTGTCATGACACTAGTTTTTCAGATCTTTCCAGAAGGATCCCATCCTTTGTCCTGTTCCTGTGAAATATCTTTTAAAGAGGGAGCAATAATGTTCTCAAAGGCAACTTTCTGAATATAAGGGATAGTCAAGTTTTTCTCAAGATTCGTTCCTATATTACTTTTTTCTAAGCCAATGGTGCACGAGATGAAGTGTCAGCAACAATGTTCTGTGAACTAGGGCCGGCCGCGGTGGTCTAGCGGTTCTAGGCGCTCAGTCCGGAACCGCGCGACTGCTACGGTCGCAGGTTCGAATCCTGCCTCGGGCATGGATGTTTGTGATTTGTGATGCCCTTAGGTTAGTTAGGTTTAAGTAGTTCTAAGTTCTAGGGGACTGATGACCACAGATGTTAAGTCCCATAGTGCTCAGAGCCATTTGAACCAAACATTTTTTTGTGAACTAGGAATATGAATTACAGTAAAACGGAATTCTTGAAGGTACGATGCCCAACGTTTTAGTCTCTCATGATTCAATTTTGAAGCCTTTAAAAAGTGTAATGAACGATGGTCTGTGTAAGCTTTAGTGTGTTTGCCAGAAAATAAAAAACGAAATTTCGAAAATGCCTAAATGATTGCTAGAGTTATATTAGAACAAATAAGCCCTCGGCCACAAATATTATGTCAAAATTGACCAGGTTTCGACGCTACTATGAGCGTCGCCTTCAGAATTAAACTAACTGTTCTAAAACATAATAGGTATATAAGACATTAATAAAGTAAAGTGTGTACTGACTGGAAAGAGATGCAGTACTTACAAGTCTCATTCTAAAAATCTAAGCCGGAAAGGCGACGTCATGAAAAGTTGTAAATAAGATAAGATGGCGAGCCGCTAAGGGCTGCTCGTACCTGAGTGAACACGGGTTGCAACAAAACTGAGGTGCCCACGTTAGAAAGTGTGGGCAAGTAAACATGGTGTTGCTACGAGCGTCATCTAATAGCCGCAGAAACAATTAGGCTACTGTACATTCAAAATTAGACACATGAATTTGTAATGAAACTGATTCGGGCATAACGTAAGCACTAATAATAATAAGATGAAGTTACATATTTATCTGCTTTAAACAGAGATACATTTTGTAACGTAAAAAAACGTTAGTTATGACATGCAAGAAAACAGCAAAGACGTAACAGGAAAATTAACATTTCGGCAAACTGCATGAGGAAATCTGAATCAAAGATCAAGCAAAGGCTTTATACAGTCGAAAAAGTTTTTATTTCGCAGCTGCAGCTGTTCGTTGAAAATGAGGCCATCATGACGAGATAGATGTTTGAAAATCTCCATTTCCTCTAAAACATCTGACCTACGCCCCTTCTTTACTGTATGCAGAATACTGCTATCGCTGATGGCCTTAGGCACGTGTCCAGTAATAAAGAGATGATCGGCAAAGGATGAATTTAGGGGACTGGTGCCGTTTTTTCTCAAAAGATGTTCTTTATATCTGATGGTGAAAGCACGTCCAGTTTGCCCTATATAACAGGAGAAGCAGGTATCACAAATGATCTTAAAACGCCAGAACTTTCTGTTGGGGAGCGAGTGGATTTCAAATTATGAATGAAGTTTCTCTTCAGATGGTTATTAGTAGAGAAGGCGACATTGCAGTTGTACTTGTTGCGAAGCATGCGCTGAATCTGATAGGAAATGGGTCCTACGAAAGGAATAGAAAAACGTTTTTTTGCGTTAACCCCAGCGCGTGAGGTGTTGAGCGTAGTAGTTCTTGCAGTTTTCTTTTTGAGGATATCGTCCACTATGTTAGGCGTATATTCATTATTGACTGCTATGGTTTTAAGTAAATTAATCTCCTCATTAAACTTTCCTGTTGAAAGTGGTATAGAGGTGGCTCGGTGGACGGCAGAGTGAAAAAAGGCCATTTTTTGAGACTGTAGATGAAAAGAAGAAGCAGGCACGATTTGGTCAGTACACGTTTATTTTCGAAAAATATTGAAAGTGATGTTATTGTCTTCTATTCTAAGCGTCAAGTCTAAATAATGTAACTGACGGTTTTCGTTTTCGAGTTCAATAGTGAAAGAAATTCGTTAAAAAATTTAAACATATGATCAATGCTATCGGCGGGTCCGTTATAGAGGACTAGAAATCATCAACGTATATTGTGTAAGAAAGGATACCTAGTGAAGCGGCTGAGAAACGGTTAAACAGTTTTTTTCTAAGGTACTGATAAAGATGTCGGCAAGGATTCCAGCTAGCCCATCAGATTGCTGGTACAGTTGTCCGTTGAATTCAAAGTAGTCGTACTTGAGAACGACATTAATGAGATTCATAAAATCGGTAATCTGTTCATCTGACAGATCTTTTTTAAATTGATGTAAATTTTTCTTCCACAGTGATGAGCGTCTCATGTACCGGGACATTGGTATAAAGATTTTTAATATCTAAGGAAAAGAGCTTGGTGTTGAATTGCATACTAAGTTTTTAATATTTTTGACCAAACGTAGCTGTTGGGAACGGAATAATTATTTTGGAAAACGAAAAAAAAAATCTCAAACTTAACCCATTCATTTATTACCCACAATATACAAGCCCAACACAGTCTGACTGCTATACATTGACAACATGACTTCCAATAATTAACACAAAAAATGGTCCTGAATTGCAAGAATTCCTAACAATAATACAATCCAAAAAAGTTTGAAATTAAAGAAGTATGAGATCACCTCCAGCTGTGTTAACTGCCTAAACTCATTTCAGTCACGAATTCCAACAGTGCAGACCCCGTTCTTTTCATAAGTCACTTACCTCACAGAAAACGTTCATAACTTGCCCCCCTTCTAACAGCCGTGTACCGCAAGTCTCTAGAGGAACGGAGGGTTCCAAATGATTGGAAAAGAGCACAGGTAGTCCCAGTCTTCAAGAAGGGTCGTCGAGCAGATGCGCGAAACTATAGACCTATATCTCTGACGTCGATCTGTTGTAGAATTTTAGAACATGTTTTTTGCTCGAGTATCATGTCGTTTTTGGAAACCCAGAATCTACTATGTAGGAATCAACATGGATTCCGGAAACAGCGATCGTGTGAGACCCAACTCGCGTTATTTGTTCATGAGACCCAGAAAATATTAGATACAGGCTCCCAGGTAGATGCTATTTCTCTTGACTTCCGGAAGGCGTTCGATACAGTTCCGCACTGTCGCCTGATAAACAAAGTAAGAGCCTACGGAATATCAGACCAGCTGTGTGGCTGGATTGAAGATTTTTTAGCAAACAGAACACAGCATGTTGTTATCAATGGAGAGACGTCTACAGACGTTAAGGTAACCTCTGGCGTGCCACAGGGAAGTGTTATGGGACCATTGCTTTTCACAATATATATAAATGACCTAGTAGATAGTGTCGGAAGTTCCATGCGGCTTTTCGCGGATGATGCTGTAGTATACAGAGAAGTTGCAGCATTAGAAAATTGTAGCGAAATGCAGGAAGATCTGCAGCGGATAGGCACTTGGTGCAGGGAGTGGCAACTGTCCCTTAACATAGACAAATGTAATGTATTGCGAATACATAGAAAGAAGGATCCTTTATTGTATGATTATATGATAGCGGAACAAACACTGGTAGCAGTTACTTCTGTAAAATATCTGGGAGTATGCGTGCGGAACGATTTGAAGTGGAATGATCATATAAAATTAATTGTTGGTAAGGCGGGTACCAAGTTGAGATTCATTGGGAGAGTGCTTAGAAAATGTAGTCCATCAACAAAGGAGGTGGCTTACAAAACACTCGTTCGACCTATACTTGAGTATTGCTCATCAGTGTGGGATCCGTACCAGATCGGGTTGACGGAGGAGATAGAGAAGATCCAAAGAAGAGCGGCGCGTTTCGTCACAGGGTTATTTGGTAACCGTGATAGCGTTACGGAGATGTTTAATAAACTCAAGTGGCAGACTCTGCAAGAGAGGCGCTCTGCATCGCGGTGTAGCTTGCTCGCCAGGTTTCGAGAGGGTGCGTTTCTGGATGAGGTATCGAGTATATTGCTTCCCCCTACTTATACCTCCCGAGGAGATCACGAATGTAAAATTAGAGAGATTAGAGCGCGCACGGAGGCTTTCAGACAGTCGTTCTTCCCGCGAACCATACGCGACTGGAACAGGAAAGGGAGGTAATGACAGTGGCACGTAAAGTGCCCTCCGCCACACACCGTTGGGTGGCTTGCGGAGTATGAATGTAGATGTAGATGTAGATGTACAGCAATTACAACCAGTAGCAACAACAGCCTGCTAAATAAAAAGATTCTAACTACTACAGACTCTAACTAATAGAATGCATATGGTTAGCGAAAGAAAGATTTTGTTAACGAGCAAACAATGTATTTAGAAAATTTTACCTTACTCACGTGACATCCAGTTCCAAAATTATATAGTTGTCAATAATTCCACTGCCCAAACATTATCAAACAAACATCCATCATCACACGTTTCCTTACATATTTTCTTATAAACACATCATTTCATATCACTTTACAATGCATGTCCTACCAACACAGAGTCTCCACTAATAATATCGTGTCCATACACTTCCCTATCCACTCGCTAACTGCTAGTCCATCGAACCACGGATCTCTTATCGAGTTTGCAGAGCTCTGTCAGCGATATTAACACAGTCTATAGCGCTGCCATCATACAAACAGGCTACTTACACAATTACTCGATAATTTCTTTCTGATTTTATTAAAACACGGCTAACAAAAGCTACACTTCTTTGCACAATGTTACTATTTTCCTCAAATTCTTGAAATAGATGAGCATGTAACCCAGCTTTTGATATATCTGTTGCCAAACAAAGATTGCATGACAAATCAGGGTGCAAAAGATTCAGAGAATTCAGAAGTACATCCTTTAGACTTAGAAACTCTAGTTGCACCTGTTCATCGCAATGCCAATTTGTGTTTTTACCAGCAAGAGAACAAAGTTTTTGGGGTAGCAAGGATTGTCATACTCAATAAGCGACGATGAAAGATTATTAAACCAAGGGAACTATGAACTTGTCTTTAGGTGGTAGGAACAGGGATAGCTCCGATTGCTTCAAGTATTTTGGAATCAAGCTCTATGCCTTTAGATCAAATGATTTGTCCTAGAACCTTTACTGTGGTCTTGCCACATTCTGATTTTTTCAGGTTGACAGTAATTCTTGAGTCTTCACAAATCTGTAGCAAACTATTGACGATGTGGTTATGTTTTGACTCAAAATTTTTCAGCTATGAGGATGTCATCAACATATGAGGCTATCTGTTGCTTCAAGTACTCAGGTAA
Source organism: Schistocerca nitens (assembly GCF_023898315.1). Classification (NCBI taxonomy): domain Eukaryota; kingdom Metazoa; phylum Arthropoda; class Insecta; order Orthoptera; family Acrididae; genus Schistocerca; species Schistocerca nitens. The sequence goes on along the minus strand of NC_064614.1, from coordinate 933,672,109 downwards.
AAAGATGTTTAAGCTGGGGCTTCAAGTACTCAGGTAAAAAGATGTTTAAGCTGGGAATAAACTCGAGACAAGAAATGTTAAGACCAAACAGTAATTTGCGAAACTGATAAACTCAAAAACACAGAAATGCAGTATATTTTATACACCTTGGACGTAATTATATTTGCCATAAACTCTCTCTCAAGTCGACGGAAGACAGAACTTGTACGGTACATCATAAAAATTGTGAAGTAGTTCATAAAATAATGGTGTTAATTTGCCTTCAATCTGAGTTTCATCGATCCACCTTCATCCTCTACTACGTGCAATGGGCTACTGTATAAACTAACTGTAAGTTCTGTGGTACCTTGCTGTAATATAGAATAAATTTCAGCTTTTATTTGCTCTCTGTAGTAAGCAGGAATAATATAGGGCTTAATGCAAAATTTGTTATGATGTTTGACCTGAAATCTGAACCGCAAACCTTCTATAGTTCCTGTACGGTGTTTAAAAATAATTGAGTGTGAATGCAAAATGTCAAAGAGATTTCTCCTATCTGTATATCAGTGCAATGCTCTACTTTGTCTGTTTTCTGTCGGATCCAACTGTGTATATCTATTTTCTGATTAATGTCACCTCAAGAAGTACGTAAACAACACCTGTCACTATAGAAGAATCCAGATGGAAAACATGTTGCGTGGTCTGACAAAAAGCGTAGGTCATTCACTTCTTCATCCTGTCTTGAGATCCAGTTTTCATATTTCAGAGTAATTGACTTACTTCCAGCTTCTGTGTTTGTCTCAGCATCATTGCTTCGTGTTCATTTAAAAACTCCACTTCCAGTATCATTTCTCTCAACAAAAGTGACACAATTAACAAACTCATTACAAATTTATGGCTTTGACGTGTGAAATCCAAACAACTTCGATGTCTTACATCAACACTTTTGCCTTAAGTAGCTCCTTGTAGTTTGATTTTGCGTAAAGATAATGTAGGAGAGTCATTGTTCTTTGTACATTTGCTGAATGCAGTTTCGCTAATCACGGATACGGGACTAACCGAGTAAAAGAAATTGTTGTTACCTAAAGAAATATGTATACAGGCGTGCAACATGATTCCTTGTATTATCTGATTCCTGTAAATAATATTTCAAATGTCTCCAAGGCACACGAAATTTGTTGTTGTGGCAGCGTTTTTTTTCAATCCTGTCTATAACGTCTTCAGCTGCCTGCGTTGCAAGTCACTGTCGCATGCTATTTCCACGCCACTGACTGTTGGCCAGGTTAGATGGTCTATTTCAACTAACTCAAAGTAACGTGGCGGGCTTGATCTGCTTGCGTTTTGCCAAAGTTGACTGTGCTGTTGTCTGTTATTGTTTTGATAATGTTCTTCCTTTTGATAACTGTCTCTTTAATTTCTTTTTTGCCACGAGTTCTGTGGGCTTTATCATAGAGTAAATATCTCTGGAGTGAGCATTCACATGCGCCGAACAGATTTTGTGTTGTCAACATACATTGCCGACCTGGTCACGTGATCTCGGGACTTCGTGTGTTTGTCCGTATAGCGACCTGTATATTTAGAATGTCACTACATCCCCAGTAGAGACGGATTCTTTTCGAACGTGCCGTGGATTATTTATATATGTTGCGCAGACATTTTAACAGTATCCATTTGATACCGGGAAAAACCAGCTACGTAATTTTTAAGGGCAAGTGACATTACATCCTGCTTCTTTGCGATAGGTGGTCGCAGTTCAGGTACACTCGATTTTTGGTAGTTTTCGGTATAATACGGCACTTTACAGTATTACAGAGCCTGACGTACATTTTTGCACTGATAGTCTTGCAAAATGACTTGACAGTACGCTACCACTTCTGCAAGTGCCCGAAAAACCCCGAATTTGCAACACATTAGCGATTATATCCCGGCTAATTCGTCCTTTTTCCTGCCATTTCTGCGTATTTTCTCGTTTTTGCGACCGAAAGCAGAATTTTTCTTACTGGTGACACTTTGAAGTATTTATGTGACGCATTTTACGTACTTACTCCCAGTTTATTAAATAAATAGTAGACTGCGTGATCTATGTACACAATCGACAAGTCACTCATAAATGCATGGAGGATAGTATTTGCTGAAACAGCTAACCGTTCCCTTTCCTGTTCCACTAGCAAGTTTACTAGAGGAAGCGTTTGTTTCTAAGCTTTTGTACGAACCGTAATATCTATTACATAATCATTAAATCGCAGAAAAATAGGTCTACAGAATCAAGCCTTAATTATAATGCGTCTCGAAATTTTTAAACACATACAGTGTCTCTTAATAATATGATAACTATAATTAGAGCTACGTGGTATGTACCCATGAAAAGTTACTATCCCTCGTTTCACATATTTTTCTGTTCATCCGTAGCAAAATGGTTCAAATGGCTCTGAGTACTATGGGACTTAACATCTATGATCATCAGTCCCCTAGAACTTAGAACTACTTAAATCTAACTAACCTAAGGACATCACATAACACCCAGTCATCACGAGGCAGAGAAAATCCCTGACCCCGCCGGGAATCGAACCCGGGAACCCGGGCGTGGGAAGCGAGAACGCTACCGCACGACCACGAGCTGTGGACATACGTAGCAACAACAGTAATCCACCATCGCTATTACACTATCAACAAACGGTGAAACACAACAAAAACTCTTGATATTATAAACTTCAAACGCTGCGGAAAGCACACACGCACAGCGAAGTCACGAGAACACGTGACAATACTGGTTTAATGTTGACAACATGCGCAGAACGCAATGCTCACTCCAGAGATATTTACTCTATGGGCTTTATCTATGAGAATTGTATCCATTACGAGTTGCGCCTCTAGTTCTTCTCATTGCTGTGATGGTGTCTGTACTCGTATTCAAGGCATCTGTTCTGTCGATTACCAAGGTCATGCTCGTCACTACGGAAATGGATTCTGTCACGATAATTATGTTGGTTTTCCCAGTGCGACTCATACGAATGATGCCTCTTTTTTTGCCGTCTGTAATTGTCTCTGTGATAATGAGTTTTGCAAGAGCGATCGTCATTTTAGTGATTTTACCGTGGGAATGATGTCGCGAAGCACGATGTCTGTTGTCACATTTTCTAGTGATACGGTTGCTGGAGTCTGTTTCCAGCTGTTGTAGCCTTGGGAAGTATCAAGGTCGTCCTTGCATCTTCCTGCCAATATTACGTGACCAAAATGTGAAGGCAATTTTGTTAAGCAAATGCGTATCAACTCAGATGGACTGTAAGGGTTTGGGGGATATTGCTTCCTACGTGATCTCTCCTCAAAATACACTACTAGCCGTTAAAACTGCTACACCAAGAAAAAATGCAGATGATAAACGGGTATTCATTGGACAAATATATTATACTGGAACTGACATGTGATTACATTTTCACGCAATTTGGGTGCATAGATCCTGAGAAATCAGTACCCAGAACAACCACCTCTGGACGTAATAACGACCTTGGCACGCCTGTGCATTGAGTCAAACAGAGCTTGGATGGCGTGTACAGGTACAGCTGCCCATGCAGCTTCAACACGATACCACAGTTCATCAAGAGTAGTGACTGGCGTATTGTGAAGAGCCAGTTGCTCGGCTCCCATTGACCAGACGTTTTCAATTGGTGAGAGATCTGGAGAATGTATTTGAGACCCTGTCTCTTCACAGACAGGGGCAGCAGTTGTCGAGTGTTGTGAGCGCGCAGGGTCAGTTATTCGAATTTTACGATCAAGGAGGGACAACAGCGTGTCCAGCAACGCAAGCTTAGCTGTCGCTACTGGAGAACACGTCCGGCTGTGGGCACGGCGACCATTAGGTGCTGCCTTTATAGCAAGCAGCGGAGACGGTTGCCCAGCGGCTCTGGATTTAACGAGCACAGTGCGGCTTATCTGCGTAGAGTTACACCACGCCGTGGCTCTTGGCATTATGAAGGCAGCCAGTGCCAGCCCATCGCCGCTGATCGCAGGGTGAGTACCCGCACTGCTGTCCTCTGGGAGTCCTACTTTCACTGAAGGCCATGTACACCAACTGCGGCACTTCACAGGGCACGGCGCATGGTACATTACGTGATGTACTTATATATAGTGATGGTGCTTTGGAAAACGATTATCTGTATGCATCTGCATGAAGCCTATTTTCGAAAAAATTGTCCGTCGTGAACGTTGGAAAAGGAGAGGTGTGTGGAGGGAGGTGGTACGTCATTCTGCAACTCGTCTTGGGATGTGCGGTTTATATGTTGAGAGCAAACATCCCTGTTGGACAACGCGTTTCTTTTGTCGTCTCCCAATGAAGTTTGTTAAGCGTTTCTGAATCTCTTGTGTAGCACTACCATACGTGAAGTGTATGCCACTGATACAGCGTTTCTCAGTTTCTGTGGTTAGAGCCACCAGCAAAAGTAGTTTCAACCGATGCTAAATGAGTTCCCATGATGCTGGCACAAATATCGTTGCTGTACGTAAGTAAAAGTTGGAAGGATTAATGCACATGATTTTGAGCAACATGGAAACTCTCTTCACGTGTGTATTGGTACAAATAGATAATAATTAACCAAAACGTATGAATCTATATCTACATAGAAAAATCTTGTGTGTATGTACTGACAGACTTTTCTCCGTGACTAGTCACTACAGCTCACTCGTGGATGTGGTGATAGATAGCCCTTGGTCAAGTGCTGTTAGTAAGGGAATTTGGTCGCGGTACGTGGCAATGGGCGAGTGTGGCGAGCAAAAATCCCTGAAATATGAAGGAATAAATACTCTTAGGAAAATCTGCACGCTCTATGAATTCCGAACTTTACCGTACACGTGAAAACGCCTTTATTCTTTCAATCGCCAGACATAATAACCTGCTTGCGCCGTTTCGTCATTCAAACTTTAATAACGATTTTTAATATAAAATACATAATTTTTAATCTCTCATCGCGTTTTCGTCAATCACATTTTACTAACGATCGACAGATTCACAAAGAAAAAAATCTAGATAGACTCAAGGATATTGTAACTACTACTACTACTACTACTACTACTACTAATAATAATAATAATACAAAGATATTTGTAACTAATCATGAGTAATGGAACAACACACTACAATGATTTTGGATAAACATTTCGCGTATTCTTCGTGAGTATAATCCTTTTCATAATTTAACGCGTTTTTGTCAATCACTTCGCTAATACCTAATGAAATAAAATAATTTCCATTCCTTTCCAGCATGATTTAAATATTATTATGCTAAGACAATATTGCTAAATTAGCATTGAATTCGTGGCGTTATATTCAAATATGTCTATGTAACGTAATGTTAATGCCAGTACGGATGGAACAGGGTGAATACTGTATAAGCGAGTGTATTCACTAATACGGAAAGTTCAAAAGTCATAGAGAATGCAGCTTTTTCTAAGAGAATTAAGTGTTCCACATTGCGCATTATATTGAGGTATCTGCCAGTCACAGTCACCAACTTCCACCCACCACAATATGGAGGAAACACGTTGAGGACTCTACCACCAATACATTACATCGTAAATGAAACAATAAAAACATTTTCACGTATACGGTAAAGTTCGTAAGTCATAGACTATTTAGCTTTACCTAAGAGTATCATTGTTTCATATTTCACGAAATTTTGCCTACCACACTCATACACTCCCAAACACCCCGACAAAACTACCTTACTTACAGGATAACTTCATTCATAGTATTCTTAATAATGCGCATCTTATACATAGAATAGTAGTCATGTCTTATCCCAACTCCGGGTTTCTCAACTAGAATCGTATAACATTATTTTGTTTGAGCTTCTAAAGAGCATTTCAGTGCCATAACTGTATGAGAGACCCAGAAAAGAAAGTGCAGCAATCAGATCAGGAGTCCTCTCTACCGCTGTTTGTACTGACACTTTCACTTTACAAACATTCAGTTTTGTGTCTTAAGCGAGCTTAGTGTCTTCGCAGTGTTGTTCATTACGACGACAGGGAAGTGGAAGAGAAATACGGTAACCTATTTCTAACGAGTAACAGTAATGGAGTTGAAAATCTTTAAGTTCCTGTCGAATGAACGAATCACCAACAACCTGAAACAGATTTGGTATTTGGTCCACAACATTTGACAAAAATTTGGTAATGCCAAAGCCTTGCTGGTGGTGCATTAGTGAGAAAGAAATTGTCTTCCATCTCCAGGTTTAGAAGCAGCTTTCTCCGGGTTGGCGCTATAGTCATCTAGCGAACTCGGTCACAGAGTAGGGCTCATTTTTTTTTAGAATAGTCTTTCAAAGAATATTTCTGTAAAATTTTTCCTCATACGAAATATCTTAATTACAGTCATACAATTCACGCACTACCTAAACAGTTATTTTTGCCAAAAAGTCGAAATTTTGGGGGTGCCTTTAGCAAAACAGCCATTCTAATGAGAACGTCCATGTGTGTAGATCAGAGACATTCAAATTATATTGGCACAAGTGCAACAAAGAAGTCGTTGATCTGCTTTTTTCGAACAACAAAGATCACACAGTACTAAGACAGATACATACAGCGTGCTATGAGCTACAGCAGAGCTGTAGTTACCAGGTACTCTACATTGGCAAAATATCACGTTCACTATAAAATGTCTTACGTGTTTCATTTCGTTTCATTTGAATTCATATAGTGTTCTGTGAAGTGGTAAAGCACCATCATGCGTGGAAATGATCGCAGTGCTGATTTCAAGAAAAAATTTCATACTCTCACAAATAAACAAGTCCTAGAACGGTACTAGCGTTATTTCATAGAATGAAATTGGCTGTGTTTTGCACTGTAGTCTTCTTTTGAAAATTAATTTATTTGCCGAGATCGCTACATTAACATAGTTACTGGATTACTAAAGCTCTGACCAGGCATACTGGCCGGTGGATTTTGGGGCACTGTTGTCGGACCATGAATCACATGCACTTGATAGTCACATACACCTCAATCACTCGTTCGAATAGTTTCCTCATTCTTAAAAATCAATATAACCATGTTTTTGCGGTGAAATATTGATTTAGGTAATGTCAGTCATATCGTTGTGAAAGCAATGTAAGCGTATATTATTTGATTTTAAAGATATTTTAAAAACTTTGCCTTTCAATATCTTATTTGCAATCTACAGTGTGTGAAATTATTGTAGACAACTAAAGTATTACATGTTTATAAGAACTGGAAATGTACATAAATCAGAGACAAAAACTCTTACCAGGGTAAAAAATACAATTACTGGAATTTCAAGCAAGCTAACAAGCTAACGAAAATGCATAATTAGTCAATATGACACATTGTAAACGCTGTGATGTTAGGTATAAGGTAACTGAAATCTAGATCTGCAGTAAAACTAGATTACTAAGCGACTAATTGCTGTAAATAACTACCTTGTTTTCCAAATCATCGTTCAGTCGCTGAGCTCACCAGTCCCCTACGAAATCCAATCTCATATAAATGGATTTTGGTTGCGAATGAAAACAAAACACTAACAATACAATTTGTTTACAATACAGTGTACTATAAAGTTATTACTTATGAAATGTTGTTGTTACAACTGCACCGTAAATTGAGGGAAAAGCGTAAAGTGTCGCAGCAATTCCATCTTAACTATCTTCACTCATGTCATCCTCATCATCGCATTTCCTTTATTCGTCTTCTTCTTCGCTGCTCTCAACGTCTATGGTTGTTGAGTTATGATTATAGTTGATGATTACAGACTCGATTACGGTCTCTCGGATGACTTCTTTCTGTAGATTTCCTGCATACTGAACACAGTTCTGCCATTTTTCGATTGCGACTTTTCCAAGGTCTCGAGAAGTAAGCTCTGAACACATGCGATTTTAAATTTGTTGCCTTTCGCAGTTACGTCTCTCTTGACTTGGGCCCAAATGAGATCAGTCGGTTTATATTGGCAATGATAAGGCGGTAAGTGCACTACTTGGTGCCCCTTTCATTTGCCAGTACATCTAGCTCTTAAATAGGTTCTTCCTTGTTTGTACGAACTTTATACAACATATCCGCTCTTGTGTCTGAACGTGAGAAAGCAAAGTCAGCCGTCTGTGTTTTTGCTGTTGGAGCTCGGTTCATGATTACCGAATGATAATTGGCGTTGTCCATGACGATGACCTTCCTCCAATAAATCCAAAAAAAAAAAAACAGCCTCAAACCGATTTTTAAGCTTAGCTGTGTTCATTTCAGAATGATAAAATCTCATTTGTTTGTTTTCCTGCATCTGCAAACTAATTTACTTTTATTAAGAAAACAAGTCTTCCCTGACCCCACATACACGACAATTAGCCAGGTCCCTTTCCCAGCAGGTACCGCGAGATCCTCATTTTTGACTGAATTGTACCGGGTGTACTTTAGCGAAGGTTTCCGAGTAACCCAAGTTTCATCCATATAGAATATCACCGCATGCCACCTGAAGTACTCAGCTAATTTTCGCCTGCAATAATTTAATTCTGGAGACCACTACGTCGTATCATTCAAGTAAAAATTGCGTATCATCATTATGACGCCTGTATTCAATCCTACATCACTTAATATGCGCCTCACAGATTTAGCAGATGCAGTAAAACTTATTTTTTCAGTTAACTGTTTTCCAAATTTTCTGGTATGTATTCATCAGTGTCGTAGAATTAACAGACTGTCCAACCGACGGAGTCTTTGTGATAGTCGTATAGTTTGGTTAAAGAGTTGTGTTGTTTAATAATTTTCCTCGTATAATCGAACGTTGGGGATTATTCTTCACGACGCACGCGCTGGATAGTACTTAAACCGACACCACAAGCTACAGTGCATGTAGCCTGTATGTTAGCAGGCTCCCTTTTTTTTCTTTTTTTTTACAACGGGTGTTGTAGGTAGCATATCGCTGCCACTGATCGATATAATCACTAATTTTTATGTCTACCTTCTGCAAATATTTCCTAACGAGCGTACGTGTAGCTACTGTAATACTTTTTAAATATTTACATGCATGGTAGATTATGGGCTTGCTTTGTTTGTAAACGCGATATACATGGCACAGAGGAAAAAAGTCTCTTATTTCGTCCCGCTTTTCCGTAAATTTCAACTTACACAAACACTTCCACTCAGTAAATAAATTGCACAAATAATAACATAAAAGACTTTTTTTCTTCGAGTCAAATTAATGGAACACAAAAACTGCGCGAAAATCTATACATCGTATCGCTACTGACACTCTACTTGCGCTCGAGCTAGGCTACTACGGACCTTCAGCGTTGCCATTTTTCAGTGCTGGAGAGAGAGCACTGCGCGAGACTAGGCACAAGTGCGGCAACGCTCTTGCAGGCACCCGCCAGTACGCCTGACCACAGCTATGATTTCGGCAATATGCTGTGCCCATGTGTCAAAGTGGTGTAAGCATTGTATGATGTAACTATCATTGCCCAGTTTTATGGGTGTGTAATTTTTGTCACAGAGTTGTTGTATCTACCCTACTACTTTTTTTATTTTTTAACTGTAAACCTCAACATATTGTCTTTTTGTAGTTCTGACAACGCACACACATATTGCCGAAAATTCAGTAATTGCGTTAACATAACGATACTGGTAAATAAACAGGTTTTCAGAAGAAGACTACAATACAAAATTATAGATGGCCTCCTGCACTGAACTATCATTCCAGGTAATCATATTCGCTATGTTATTTATTTTACCAGATACGACCAAATGATGGAATAATCGCCGCACTGGATTGATGTCTGGGAAGAAACAATAAGAAAGGTCGTACATTGTGTGGGCTGGGGAATAAAAGGCGCCTAATTTCAAGTCCAGCAAACGAGTCGCTTTCCAAGACCCGTGGCGGCTCATTACTGGGGTGTGAACGGTGTATGTGGCCATTGACGGACCTACGATACTGTAAGTACTGCTCTCCAGTTAAACCATCAGCAAGTAGCATACGGTGAGCTAAAAATTTCCGTACTATCCTTGGTACTAGTTGAAATTTGCAAGAGTACATGTGGTGACAGCATTCTGCACAGATCTTCTTTTTGGGAGTGTAACTAACTACCGCTTTTCTGCTAGATTCCAGGTAATGATTTTCAGTTAGTCGAATAAGCAGTACAATTTCTCTAAGTCCACAGGCATCTGAGTATTTTACAAGCTTAAAACTCCACCCCTCACGACGTAATATACATCAGTAAAGCTAGCTCCTGTAGCGAGATACATACAAGAAAGAGGGCATAACTGCAATATTTACCAAATCAAACAAAGGGAGTCATGATTCAGTTATATAATCCTTTATATTTGTTTGTTGTATGGAAGTCATTATGTTGGGACACCCACTTGCAATTCCTATATGAATAAAACAAAATATACCACGAAATCAGGTGTTAGTGCAGAGCCCTAAAGGAAGTTTGTGTATGCTGATCTAGTAGCGTTCCTAAATACATTATCGGAGGTGTGAGAAATGGACGAAGTTTAACAGAACGCATTCACAACAGACAATAATTGTCTCCGACTGCGGAAACACGGATAGCTTCAGCAACGGGTCAATGGTATTTCATTCGAGGATGCAAAATGTGCAGTGCTGTGTTTACCTAAAACAAGGAGAGTGTCTGCAGAAGCAAACAGACCTTTATCCCTGCTTGTAGTTTTTTAAATGCATTAAGTCTTCAGTGAAAGATTTCAGTTAGGATGATATCATCAGTTTCCAAATGAATGCACTGTCTTTAAGAAAGAATACCGGAAGACAACAATGCTTACCTGGTCAGTTAGTCAGCAGTTTAGGTCTCCAGAATGGAAACATTGTTCACAACAGCTGCAATAAATTCATCATTTTCTGAAAGAAGGACTACCACAGTGTCTTTTGCATAAGTTTACAGAGTGGTAAAGTGTCTCTGTAGCCCACTTGGTACCAGACGAACTCACATGAATTAGCAGTTTTTAAGGCATATATTTTTTGTGTGGCTGTAACCAACTGGATATAGTCGTTTTACAAGACTGTGTGTCATTTTTGTTTTGTTTCTTATAGATCCAGTCACCACACTAAATATTATTTTTCTATATGGAAATTCTATCTGTTCTTAACTTTGTTTTACTGTGAGAACTAGAGAAAGGTGCTCAATAGCCATGCTTATTTGGTTGTTTGGTGTCGACTCTAATAAGTTAAATCAATCTTTTTTGTCCTATAAGTTAGTAGTGAGTGGGTCTTTTGAGTACACTAGGAGATAATTTAATGAGCAACCCAAACCCACCCGCCAAAATAATATAAAAATGAAATCAATACAAATAAATATAAAAATTTTGTCATATAATGACCCACCTAAAATACAGAAATTAAATCAATAAAAATAAATATAAAATGTTACTCATATAATGATCCACAAAAACAAATATAAAAACTTAAACAGGAATGATTCTTTGCTTTTACATCCTGAAACAAATTGTAATAAAAATAAATATAAAAATTTACTCATATATAGTGAACTTCAGATCATGAAATTCTTTATCATTATTTTCATTTCTCTTTATTCCTTTGTATCTTAGTTTAATATTACCTTGTTCAAAAAATTTAAAATCCTTTTAAATTTTTAATGTACATAAATATGAATGATGTGTGGAATAAATTTAAGTTACTGTAAAACAAATAGCGAATTATAATCTGCTAATAAATAATTTACCAAAAATATTAAAAAATATATTTAAGCCTGTTAATTATTTTAATAGCCATAAGGCACTGTATTGTAATTTTCTTGAGCTACACTTATCATACTGAAATGAGAATTCTTTCTTAGCCAGTTTGTTATCTAGATTTTTAGTGTCAACATCTCTAGTTATTTGGTTGTATTCAAACTGTATCTTTTCCTTCACTTCACTCTGAATTAATCTGATCGTAATTTGCCATTCAGCTTTTGATTAGTTTAATAGTTTAAAGTGAAGACCTTTACTTTTATCATTTTTCTCATAATAATAATTTTTTGGGCCAGTTGAAGCCCAGTTTGTTATCAGTTCATTTCATCATAACTCATCTTTTCATTAACCCAACATACAACCTTGACCTAAAATTGACTTTGCCATCATCAATATATACTACAGAATAGGTGTCAAAATGCATAACATTTTTTCCTAGTTTATTTAGCCAATCATACAATCTAAGCCTTACATTTGATGTAGTGAATGCATCTATAAATATATTTGTAGTTGAATTATTTTCCACATAATAATCCTTGAAATTGTACTTCGTCTGAACCATATTGTCATTAAGAAAATTTATATCTATATTATCTAAGTGATCATTCAATAGTGGCTCATAAAATCGCTGTAAATTTGTTACATATTCTGTCTGACTCATATTTTGCCTTTGGCCAAATTTCCCCCATAGTGAATTATGACACATCTTAGCAACAGCTCGTTTTCTGTGATTTTCCAATATTCTATCAGGATCTAAGGCAATATCTAATTTCTCTATAATATTTTGATACACTCTTCATCAGTTTCAAAATCATGTGGACTGGTATCTAATTTTATTTTCATGAAATCTTTCACATAATTTTTAAACATCATGTTGCTTTTATTTCTGAAAACCTTTAGAGATCTAAAATTGTTACATTTGGTACAAAATATGTACAGAAGTATGGTAACAAACGAGTTCTTTGTTTATGTGGAATATGTGTTTCAGCCAACTATTACAAGAAGCATCTAAAAAAGAGTTTCCAAAGATGAACATTTCGAACTATTGTTATCTATGAAAAGGTGTATATGTGATAATTCAACCAAGAAATGTATAAAGTGCCAAGATTTTAACAATTTTGGTTGTTTTTACTTTAATCCTACATCTCAAAGCAAACTTTCTAGTAGATGTAAGATTTGTAATTCGGATTTTTATAACAAAGAAATAAAAATAATTGAATTTTGAGTGATGATGATGATGAACAACAAATAGACAGTAAAAATGTGTAGGCTGAAAAGAAATTAAAGATTTTAGTTTTTTTACTTTAACTGTTCAACTAGGAACAAACGCTAAATTGAATTTAAGATCTGCCAACTAGATGATAAGCTAAAAAGAAAAATAGTGTGTAAATATCAAAAAGAAATAATTACAGGTGATCTCAAAAAAACATTTATAAATGGTCAAACATACTAACTCCGTCTACAGGCCGCAAGCGACCCATCGGGACCATCCGACCGCCGTATCATCCTCAGGGGAGGATGCGGATAGGAGGGGCATGGGGTCAGCACACCGCTCTCCCGGTCGTTAAGACGGTTTTCTTTGACCGGAGCCGCTACTATTCGGTCGAGTAGCTCCTCAATTGGCATCACGAGGCTGAGTGCACCCCGAAATGGTCAAACATATAAAATTAATTGAAGATAAAATTTATTCTCATTTATTCACTTCTCATTTTTTGAAAACCTAATTGTTTTGTCTCGATTAAATAAGGACTAAAAATGGAAGCTTCACTGAGAAATTTTACAGTCACTCAACTTCATTATTATTGCAGAAGGGACAATTTAAGAGGTTATTACAGATTTAGAAAAGATGATTTAGTTAATTTAATTGTTTAAATAATTTACCTCAACTCATTTTTCAAAAGACTAATGAAAGAATTTTTCCAATGAAAGAGAATAAAACGGAAACTTTGTTAAGAGAGTTTACAGTTGCTCAACTTTGTAATTATTTCATAAGGAATAATTTACGAGTATATAGGAGATTTAGAAGAGATGTTTTAAATTTAATCATTTCAAACAATTTACCTTCTCATACAAGAACTCTTGATGGTTTGAAATTAAGGGAGCTCAAAGCTAGAGCTAAAAATCATGTCATTAGAGGAAACAGTAAATTAAAGAAATTATAGTTAATTACTGCTATTGGATTACAGGTGTTTCAGTTTCATTCAGAAGTATTTAAAAGTAAAGACTAGATTCTAGACCAAAACCAAAGCGTGTACCTAATATACGAGGGTAATCCCAAAAGTAAGGTCTCCTACTTTTTTATAAGTACATAGACCTGTTTATTTCTACAATGGTTTACATCAGTTTACAGCTTGAACATTTAGCTCTTTTTTGACATATTCACCATTTCTGTCGATGCATTTTTGTAGACACTGTGGCAGTTTTTGTATGTCCATGTCATACCAGCTCTCCACCATAATGTTCAGAAGATTATGAACCTCTTCTTTCACCTCGCTGTCAGAGCTGAATTGCTCTCTGGCCAAATATTCTTTTAACCTAGGGAATAGGTGATAGTCATTGGGCGCCAAGTCAGGACTATAGGGTGGGTGGGTGGTGGGTGATTATGTTCCACTGAAACAGTTGGAGGAGAGCAACGGTTTGCTGAGCGATGTGTGGGCGAGCGTTGTCATGGAGAATGTGTATGCCCTTGCTCAATATTCCTCTTCTCCAATTCTGAATTGCCTGTTTGAGTTTTTTCAGAGTCTCAGAGTACCTGTCAGCGTTAATTGTAGTCCCAACGATTCAGATCCAACGACAAGATGAAAGAAGAGGTTCATAACTTTCTGAACAGCATGGTAGCTAGCTGGTATGGCATGGGCATACAAAAACTGCCACAGTGTCGACAAAAATGCATCGACAGAAATGTTGATTATGTCAAAAAATAGCTAAATGTTCAAGCTGTAAACTGATGTAAACCATTGTAGAAATAAACAGGTCTATGTACTCATAAAAAATAGGAGACCTTACTTTTGGATTACCATTGTAGATTATTTTTGCAAATTTGATGATGTTATTAAAACACTCGACCACCTAGAAAAGAAAAAATAGTGAGACTATATCAAATTTATCCATTCAGTAGCAAACTATTTTTGCAAGAAAAAGAGACTAGAATTGATTTATTTGAGATTAAAGAAATAAGATAGAGGCTTAATGAAAAATTTCAAGCTACGTTTGTTGACTATAAAATTGTCTTTAATGATGCTAATATTGTAATACTTGGCACTGTTAGTGAGATTATAGAACGAAAACACTCAATTCTATGGTTGAAGTAGCAAATAAAAGAACTAATTTTAGATAAGGAAATAAGTTGAATATATCATCCAAAAACCCCAGTTTCTACAGAATATAAAGCATCAGATAATACTAGAGAAGCTATTCAAGATTTGTGTAATAAAATCAGAAATATATTAACTTCTGATGGAACTATTGATATAGCAGATACCTCATTTAATTTTCAAATGATAGCAGTTCCTTGAGGTAGTAGGCATTGAAAAATAGTAAATTTAGCTGAAGACAAAAACACTAAGAGATGTATCACAAGAATTAAAAATGATAAAACGTAAATGTCATGTGACTAGAGCCTCCTGTTGGGTAGACCATCCGCCGGGTGCAAGTCTTTCGATTTGATGCCACTTCGGCAACTTGAGCATCGAAGGGGATGAAATGATGATGGTTAGAACAACAGATCACCCAGTCCCTGAGCAGAGAAAATCTCTGACCCCGTAGGTTATCGAACCCAGGTCCTGAGGATTGACATTCTTCATGCTGACCACTCAGCTACTGGGGGCAGACTATTGAAAATTATGATAGTCTGTGTTGTCCTAGAACAATAATAGTTGCATTAGCGTACCATACAAATATTATTTTAGGTATGGAACTAACTACAGGCGAAATTAATAAAATTAGAGAAGGAGATAGGTAGAAGTTACAAAAACTGAAATATTATTCAAGCAAGTAGAAGAAGGAACTGAAGACAGATTTACTGTAGATGACATTAAAAATGTTGAAAAACTGTTAGATATTCAAATAGATATTGTATGTGCTGAGAATTTTAATTGAATTATCTATTATCGTCCTGAGAAAGCAATAAAGATATATCTGTATAAAGATCAGAAAGAGTATGATGTGATTAACATTATGGCAGACTTCTTAGGATCATTGTATTTCTGTAAGAAATGTAACAAACCATATAAAAACAAGTATAAACTTAATTGCAAAATAGAGAGAAAAATCTGTATACTATGCAGTGATCCAGAACACAAACCTGTGGAAAACAAGACATACTGTGAAAATTGCAATAGAAGCTGTTATAATAAAGAATGCTTATAAACCACGAAGAAGTTTTTAATACAGCTTGTAAATATTAATGATGTAAAAAGAATTTTTTTTAAATCTAAAGAAGACAGATGTGGATTTTAACTTTGCAGGAACTGTAATCAAGAAGTAAACCATAAATGTTACATGCAATACAGACTGCAGAAAGGTGGTATCTGTGAGAGAAAATTTGGTGAGAATTTTATAGTACAAGGTTGTCCAAACTGTAATAGAAATGGTTGTTATATTAATGGTTAGTTCAAAGATTTTTATGTTTACCAATGCTGAAAAGTGACAAAATAGTTGCTGGTAAACAATTTGAGTGTTTGTGAAGATGGATTTCTTAAGAGAGTGAATTGTACCTATACTGAAAGATACATGTGGTTTAATAATGAAACTCAAGAAGAAACTGGTATATATTTTCCGAAACTCACAATAATCCACAATTTTGAAGGAGATGTTGTTGTTGTGGTGGTCTTAAGTCCTGAGACAGGTTTGATGCAGCTCTCCATACTATCCTCTCCTGTGCAAACTTCTTCGTCTCGACATATGTACTGCAATCTACAGCCTTCTGAATCTGCTTAGTGTATTCATCTCTTTGTCTCCTTCTACTATTTTTTCCCTCCATGCTGCCCTCCAGTACTAAACTGGTGTTCTCTTAATGCCTCAGAACATGACCTACCAACCAATACCTTCTTCTAGTCAAGTCGTGCCACAAACTTCTCTTCTCCCCAGTTCTACTCAGTACCTCCTCATTATTTACGTGATATATCCATCTAATAGTCAACATTCTTCTGTAGCACCACACTTCAAAAGCCTCTAAAGGAGATATTGTTTATAAATTTAAGACAACTGAAGAATTCTGTAGGTTGATGATATCTGCAAAAAGTAAGTATTACATATTCATAGCTCACTATACTAAGGGATACTATTCACAATTCATTTTGAAATATTATGTTGAAAGTACAATGAAACTATATACTGTCTACACAGGAGCTAAATTAATGTTATTGGAGATAAAACATTTAGGTCTAAAAATTATAGACAGCAGTAATTTTGTACAAGGTTCACTTAGTAGATTTGCAAAACCATTTGGTTTGAAAGAACTGAAGAAAGGATATTTTCCACATTCGTTCAATACACAGAAAAATTAAAATTGCGTAGGACGAATTCCAGATACTCGATATTATTGTGTTGACACTATGAAACCGAAAGATACAGAAGAATTTCTCAAATAGCATAGTTCCAGAGTTATGTGTTAAATATGAAGTAAGAAATTAATGAGTACTGTAATTCTGATGTAGATATTTTGTGAAGAGGTTGTTTGGTATTAAGAAAATTTCTAAAGATAGCTAATGTTGATCCATTCTGTTATTTAACAATTCCAGGTGTCTTTATGGCCATTTACAGATCTAAATATTTACCTGAAAATACAATCGCTGTGTTAGATAGAGAACAAAAAGAAAATTTTAGTAAAGAATCCATAGGCTGGTTAAATAGTTAAAACAATTAATTTTTCATAACTGGGATTCACTGTCATGTGAAATTTTTTTGAAAGACATCGTGTTTATGCCAGTGACTGTTAAACTTTTTATTTCCACTATTTCCCAAGGCCGAAATTGCAATAGTCGAAATAAAACGTTTAACAGTCACTGGCATAAACTTGATGTCTTTCAAGAGTTTAAATGATCATATTATCTCTCGTGCTCCTAATGGTGGAGAAGTAAAGATAGCCAGAGTAAAAGTAAATGGATTTGAGAAAGAAACTATGCAGTACTGTTCATCAATACCATGGTTGTTTTTAGCATTGTTGTAAAAATGTTTTGAAAGTGAGATAATTAACAATAAAATGACCTTTATCAAAAGCCTTTAACAAGAAGTGCATAAATACGAAATGTGGGATGTAATTTAGTGGAGATGGGGGAATGCGATTGACTTAACTCAGCTAAGTCCAAAAAGCTTAAGAGATTATTAAGAAATTAAAACAGTTATCTGAAATTGTTGAACCATTGTGTCCAAGAAATGCTTTTTATGGTTATAAAACAAATGCAACAAAATTAAGAGCTAAATCAGAAGGTGTAAGCACAAAAATGAGATTTTGTGATGTGTGCCTGTCTTCATCCAACTGTACAATATTATGATTATTATCCCAAATGACATTAAACAAAAATATATAGAAAATTGGTATGGATTTATAAAATGTAAAGTGTTGGGACCTAGAGGATTGTATCATCCAGTGTTGAATGTAAGAATAAATGAAAAATCAGTTTTCTTTGTGTGTCAAATGTAAGAAATACACTCCTGGAAATTGAAATAAGAACACCGTGAATTCATTGTCCCAGGAAGGGGAAACTTTATTGACACATTCCTGGGGTCAGATACATCACATGATCACACTGACAGAACCACAGGCACATAGACACAGGCAACAGAGCATGCACAATGTCGGCACTAGTACAGAGTATATCCACCTTTCGCAGCAATGCAGGCTGCTATTCTCCCATGGAGACGATCGTAGAGATGTTGGATGTAGTCCTGTGGAACGGCTTGCCATGCCATTTCCACCTGGCGCCTCAGTTGGACCAGCGTTCGTGCTGGGCGTGCAGACCGCGTGAGACGACGCTTCATCCAGTCCCAAACATGCTCAATGGGGGACAGATCCGGAGATCTTGCTGGCCAGGGTAGTTGACTTACACCTTCCAGAGCACGTTGGGTGGCACGGGATACATGCGGACGTGCATTGTCCTGTTGGAACAGCAAGTTCCCTTGCCGGTCTAGGAATGGTAGAACGATGGGTTCGATGACGGTTTGGATGTACCGTGCACTATTCAGTGTCCCCTCGACGATCACCAGTGGTGTACGGCCAGTGTAGGAGATCGCTCCCCACACCATGATGCCGGGTGTTGGCCCTGTGTGCCTCGGTCGTATGCAGTCCTGATTGTGGCGCTCACCTGCACGGCGCCACACACGCATACGACCATCATTGGCACCAAGGCAGAAGCGACTCTCATCGCTGAAGACGACACGTCTCCATTCGTCCCTCCATTCACGCCTGTCGCGACACCACTGGAGGCGGGCTGCACGATGTTGGGGCGTGAGCGGAAGACGGCCTAACGGTGTGCGGGACCGTAGCCCAGCTTCATGGAGACGGTTGCGAATGGTCCTCGCCGATACCCCCGGAGCAACAGTGTCCCTAATTTGCTGGGAAGTGGCGGTGCGGTCCCCTACGGCACTGCGTAGGATCCTACGGTCTTGGCGTGCATCCGTGCATCGCTGCGGTCCGGTCCCAGGTCGACGGGCACGTGCACCTTCCGCCGTCCACTGACGACAACATCGATGTACTGTGGAGACCTCACGCCCCACGTGTTGAGCAATTCGGCGGTACGTCCACCCGGCCTCCCGCATGCCCACTATACGCCCTCGCATGCTACCAGTGTTAAAGACTGCGATGGAGCTCCGTATGCCACGGCAAACTGGCTGACACTGACGGCGGCGGTGCACAAATGCTGCGCAGCTAGCGCCATTCGACGGCCGACACCGCGGTTCCTGGTGTGTCCGCTGTGCCGTGCGTGTGATCATTGCTTGTACAGCCCTCTCGCAGTGTCCGGAGCAAGTATGGTGGGTCTGACACACCGGTGTCAATGTGTTCTTTCTTCCATTTCCAGGAGTGTATTAATTTTTATTGATTGAATGCCTTATAATTAATATGGTAGGTGGGTTGCATTTGCTCATTAAATCATCTCCTAGTGCTCTCAAGAGACTCACTTACTGCTTACGTTATTTACACTATTGGTAGGAAAGTGCAGTTGTGTTACTTTTCTAACACTATATCCTCTGTGTCAGCTTTCTTACACTATTTAATGTGATCCTGCCCCACATCAGCATCACCCCTCACTCAAGAAGGGTACATGAAGCTCTCTCTTAACATCTTCATTACCTCTGTTAATTATTCTGAAGTACCTAGGAGCTTTTGGTAAAAGAAAGAGGTTTTGATAAACATCTCAGATTTATTTATAACATCATTTTGCTAGAATCATAAAAAATGTTGTACATAGAGAGAGATGATAGGACTATGGACAGTTGTTTCTCACTTTTATATTCAGAATTACATATTCTCATAAAAATGAAAATCTTTGTTCATGCTTAAGGAACATGACTATGATAACATGAACCATACAATGTAACTGCAAGGTATGAAGAAAATACAACAAACAGTGAATCAATATTTCCATGTCCATCTAGATGATTACTTGGCAATTCACACCTAAGTGTTTTGCAGAGGGTTTGTAGAATCAGTTTCAGACTGTTTTCTCTACATGTCCATTCTCGATTAGCGTGTGGGAAAAAGAACAAATAACTCTTTCTGTCTGAGCTCTGATTCGTCCTATTTTATTGGGATGGTCGTATCTCACTATGTAGGTGGAAGTTAACAAATTTTATTGCCGTTCGAGAATTAAGTTGGTGATTAAAATTATGTGAAACGCTCTACCGCAACGAAAAAAGCCTTTATGTTACTGACTGCCGCCTAAGCGCCATTACCATAGCTGTGATAATCTCTCTCTATCTCACGATGATACGTACATAACGATTAACCCTCTGAAGTTTTTCGATATGTCGTGTGTCAGTCCTGTCTGGCAAGTATACCAATCTGTGGCGTCCGCCCTCTTAGCTGAGTGACCACCACGTCTGCCATGAGGTGGGCCCAGGTCAGGGTCTGGGTGTTCTGTTGTCCCCATCGTCATTTCTCATCATCGACAAGCAAGTCACCAAGTGTATCGTCAACTGAAAAGACTTGCAACTTGGCAGCCGAACTTTTCCCTGTGGGAATTCCTAGCAATCAGTGTCATACTGACGTTACATTTCACCATTCTTTGCTGCAGTACTCTAGAAGTTGACGGGGAAGTGTAATGTAGTATTAAATTATGTACATCTCTGAAGCGTTTTACCTGTAAAACATAAGGTTTTTTAACCTTCCCAACAACGTTTTCTATTTGATGGTTCCAACTTAAGTTGTTAGTAATTGTAATCCATAAGCATTTTTAGTCGAAAGGACAACATTTAAATTTTTGGGATTTGTTGTGTAACCGAAATTTGATGCAATTTTTTTAAAACTCATATGGCGAACCTCGCACTTTTAATTGATTGAACTGCAGCTCTCCGTATGATACAGAAATCTTGTATAAATAGTTTTGCAAGTCGATTGGATCTTCTTGATGACCTTACTAATCGATAAAAGACAATATCATCTGCAAAAAATATAAGGTGACAGCTCAGATTGCCTCCTAAGTCATTTATACAGATTAGTAACATGACAAGGCCTATAACACTACCTTGGGGAATCCCATATATAATTCCAGTTTCACTAGGTCACTTCTGGTCAGTTACTACGTACTGTGACCTTTCTGACAGAAAATTATGAATCGGGTTGCACAATTGAGACGATACTGCGTAGACTCGCAGTTTAATTAGTACCTGCTTCTGAAAAGCTACGTCAAACACCACCAGAAAAACTAGAAGTAAATAATGAATGTCTAAGTAATTCGCTGTAACTCATAAAACATAACTTTCTAACGAACTTACAAAGTACTGCATTGCAGTATGGTATACTTACCAGATATGATTGACGGAGGACATATCGAGAAATCGCGAAATATGGGAGAGAGTGTCACCGTTATTAGGGGTGATGGAGTGACAGTCATTGTTGTTGCTGAGCAATGGTACTGTGCACTTACTGCTGTTACATGTTTTCAATGCTGTTTTCTGCTTTTTTAAGCCTGTATTACGGTGTTAAGTATCATTTTCTTACGTTTCTGGTTAAACAGCATGATTGCCATGTGAAATTGTCACAGTAGATATTTTTCACTGTGAAAATGGTCCATGAGCGAAACCGGTTGTGAAAGAACTTACGAAGAGTTATTAACTGAAACGCTGCACAAGTCACTACAGCAGTTTGTGCATGACACTTCCTTAGCAGCATCAATAACTTTCTTACCTGTTCCATTAGTATACCCACCTGCGAAAAAAATGAGAGTCTGTACAGCCCTTTGCGAGCTCTAATCTCTCTTATCTAATTGTCGTGGTTACTACGAGCGATAAACGGTTGGAGCAATAGCATTTCTCACGATATTTCTAGAGCAAAAGTCCGGTCAAAGCTTAGAAGTTCATTTGACGTGTAAGGTGGATTAATGATGTCGCAATGGCACCAAATGTCACCGTAATTCTGCCCATTGCCACCGTGGACGTGCCACGTAATGGGAAGGCTGTGACAACCTACCTCCTCTCCTTACCGACGTCACACCCCTTCTATTGACGCCTCTGCAACAGAAGTTAGAACTGCGACGGCCAGCGTTGCAATCACCGTCGAAAACGACAGTTTACCGTTTGATGTACAATAGAATGATATTCTTGACAAAATTTTGACACTTCTGACACCCGTGAAATTTTCATTCCTTTTCTAATGACATCGTGGGGTTCCATCCCCACTGAACATGATCTGACCACTTTCGACTGTACAGTAGTGCGACAGCAATTTTTCCTCTGATATACGGGATGGAACCACTAGGGACTGTTGAAAACCACTGAACGAAATATGAACGTGATCTGAAGCAGGAAAGCTTGTTTCTGCTTTCTTAACCCTCCTATTTCATACCTTCTTGTGGCCAGATGATAGGGGGTACAACATTGACATGCATGTGAATAAATCAGCAAAGTGTCCCTCTAAAACCCCCCAGTTCAGAAACACCCTTCGCGTCAGCCTATACGCACCCTTGTTGAGCACTTTAAAAATGTAACTGTATAGAGACTACCCTTCGCTGATTCGTACGTGCCTGCGGGCAGGAAACCTGTAGACAACCCTAGGCAGAGTGGCATTGCTATAGTGCATAGTTGCACTCATGCGAAATGTAATGGGTGTTGAAGAGTTTCCGTAATTCTTTTGTGCAGTGTATGTCAAGTAAAAACACAAACTGTAAGTGCTCTACGATGATAATTTATTTCTGGTTTACATGGCTATCTGCAAACAGTAACTCACTATCGTTATCAAAAAGAGAATGGAATGATACAGAACAACAGTGAGAAAGATATTATGCATGGAGAGTGTAATAATTATGTAAACAGAGTAAATTTATCCTTAAGAGTGCAGTTGTAACATATTTGAAACTATACAAACTTACCAATGCATAAACGAAAATGGAATGCATGAGGAAACATTAAAACTTAACATTGAACAAACTTTATGTTTGTGTGTGTGTGTGTGTGTGTGTGTGTGTGTGTGTGTGTGTGTGCGTGTATGTGTGCATGCGTGTGCATCAGGGTCTGGTGATTTCTTCCAATGTTTACAATAGTACTTTCGACAAATATCACAGAATACAGCTAAAATACTGAAATCCTGCCAGTATAAAAGTTGGTACTATGTGAGGAACACTACAACACAGTACGTTTCCAGCAGAAAAGATAGGACACAAATCTCAGCAACAGTGAAGCATATATAAAACCTTTCTTTCCTGTAATAAGTTTTACACAGATCAATAAAGAAGAAACATAGCAACTAGAATTGGTCTACTTGAATGTGGCTGGAGGTTGCAGTGTTCTGACTTAGTGTTTTCTCAGTATGTTCTGAGTGAAGGTTACAACTACAAGCCACGGT
Organism: Schistocerca nitens; assembly: GCF_023898315.1. Taxonomy (NCBI): domain Eukaryota; kingdom Metazoa; phylum Arthropoda; class Insecta; order Orthoptera; family Acrididae; genus Schistocerca; species Schistocerca nitens. Next base: position 933,648,441 of record NC_064614.1, on the reverse strand, counting down.
GCTGTGATTTAAAGTCAGCAAAAAAGGAAGAACCCAGAAACTGCTGGAAGCCCAGGAGGATCTCATATACACCTTTCATTTAATATAAAATGACAAAACTCACCTTCAGTCTTTGCTTCTCCTACACTCCACTTCCGCCCTTAATTTCTCTATTCTTCCCGCACTGTCTATTCGATTCTGTTAACACAGTTTGCCTTGTAATGATTTCATTATGAACTTCAATGTATTCCAAATGGCTATGTATTCTATTGTTTTAATACACATACATCCCTGCAACAAAGTGTAACTTTTCATACTTAGGTACACTTTACCTTACACATTTCCAACCATGTTCAGCTATCAAAAATTACTTTGATCATCATGTAATATCTATTTAGAAGTTAATTTCTTGTAATATGCATCATCGACCACTAAAAATTCCTTAAATGGGGCCATGTTCACTTTTAGCTGTACGTGTTTTATTGCACTTTTGGCCTTTATGGTATTTTTTAACATCTACAAAAGCATAATACAAGGTACTAAGACAAATGAAATAGGAGAATAAAGTATGTCCAACAACTCTAGAATAACATTATTTTTAACCTGTTTCTGCAATGTGACATCAAATATTGTGAGAAACCTATATGCATGTTAACAAGCCACAGATTTGTTGTACATGAGGATATTCTCATTTTATGCCTTTCTTAGTATATTGCATTACATCTCTGCAGATGACTGACAACTACACAAAAGGCATCAATTCAATAGTGCACTAAAACAGTTACATGTCGTAACGAAAGGATTTCACAAAGTTGTTCTACAGGTATTCTAGCACACATATCTTGCATTTATTTTATTGTAGTTCTTACTATAATTTAAATTGCTATGTTTTCTTTTATTTGGTTTAATAGTACAATATCAGTAATTACTAGTAGTTCTTCATATATATGTAGTGAAACCTGGCATTTAAAACTTACTTTTAGGTCCTGCATTATTTTCGATTTGTCCCTCATGCTCCATCATTACAAAGTAACACTAACAAACAAAGAAAGAAACACTATAGTCCACTGTATAGCACTCACCATAATCAACTGCAATTGGCTACAATTACCCAAGATAAGGAACTTGTTGGTTAGCTTTTTCTGATATACCTTCTTCCTGTTCACAAATTCTTGTAATGTGTACTCCTGACTTCTTGCTTAATGATTCTGTTTCTACCTAGTTTTGCTTCTCCTGTATCTCACATGTTTGTACTCATTTGAAGCGGTTCTAAAGTGGTTTTGCGTCAGCACATACTGTATAATCTTTCATTGTGTGATAAATTCATATGAAACTGTTTATACTGTTTATATGAAGTGTTAAGTGACTCACTTCGTGACTTAGTTGAGTCTCCATGAAAGCATCACTAGACTTCAATTGTGATTCTGATTTTACCTTGTTTGGACATGAGGGAAATGCATTTCCAGGATATGCATCAATCTCTCGCGTTTATGAATCTAAAAGAAATATCCAGCTACTTACTCACTTAGTCTTTGACTTTTTTCCATTTGACACATTAGTGAGATGTGTTCACTACCTGAAATGGAAAATAGATTTAAAAAGTTAACTCTGTTATTCACATCACAAAATATACCTTGCATATGCTTGTTTCTATTTACTCTTCTCTGATGACACAGGTCCACATTATGAGTTTAGTTTCAGTTTTAGTTTATTATCGTTTTGGGTAGCACTGGACATCAATGCAAAGCCAATCGCTAGATGTACACTGTTCACGCTGTTCTGATGACAGCAGAAAAACCATTGCCACTAACAACCATGGAATATTTCCAGCTCTTGATGCTTGACTGAGCTGCCTTTCAGACAAGAAAAAACAATTAATAGTTTTGTGGATATTTGAATAAAAATTTATTTAACGGCAAAGTGAGGAAAAATGAACTGGAATTACCGTCTGAGTGTTTGGACCTATTTTCAGTAGTCAGTTTTCCAACTCATGGCTAGTAAGATAGCAGGACACTAATAACATTTTTAAAGGCAGTGTTTGGGCTACAACAATTAATGTGTACCCAATTGTTGATGGTCTAGCTGATAATGATGCACAGGTAATGGGAATAAACAATATGGGTATAGCACCCTACAAACATGAGGCAGTCATTGAAAGCAGTGTGGCTTATTAATGAGAACAGAATGCAGTGTTTTAAGAGTAGTTAATAGAGGTGGTATGCAATGAGGTATATATAGAAAGGGATGCTAATGTCAAATTCAATTTATTACACAGTGAATTTGTGTCAATATTTGAAAGTCGCTTTCCTAAAACGTAATCCAGAAAATTCATTAAAACAATTAAGTTAGCCATGGATAAACAAGGGAATTAAAATGTCATGTAAGAGGGAAAAGGGAAATTTATAGAAATGTCAGAATAAATCAAGATCCATTGTTACTTGCTTACTATAAAAAATTCTATAATATTTTAGTGAAAGTGATTAAAATGTCCAGAAGTATGCACATCCTGACAGAAATAACCAGTGCAGATAATAAGACAAACTATATGGAGTATTGTTAAATGGGAGACAGGACAGCGAGTCGGTGCTCAATTTAGCATAACAATTACACTAAATGACAATATTGTGAATGATAAGACACAAGTTGCAAGTACTTTGAACAATCACTTTCTAAATGTAGCAGCAAAGATAGGATTAAATGGTTCAGTTGAAGAAGCAAGAAAGTCTATTATAATCTTCATTCCAGAAACTTTAAGCAACTCGAAATAACACCAACGTTCTTCATAGGAATTAATAGAATTATAGAAATTCCAAGAAACAATAGCTGTGGAAAGGTAGAAAATTTTAGTGACTGGTTAGAAATCACAAATGGAATCCTAGAGGACTGAATTTTGGGTCCACTCTTATTTCTAATTATTGTAATGACCTTCCTCTTGACGTGCAATAAGTGAATGGAAACTATTTGCAGACGGTAGTAGTGCTACAATAAATCTCTTTACTGAGAAAGAAACAGAAGAGGCTGTTGGTGCTGTTTTCCAAAGAATTATTAAGTGGTTCTCTGAAAATGAGCCCTCTCTTAATTTTGAGCAAACACGCCATATTCAAGTCTGTGCGACAAATAGAATCATTCAAACAGTTGGTGTATCAAATGAACATAGGTCGGCAAACAGGGTAGAACGCTCCAGGTTTCTAGGAACATCTACTGATGAAAACGTGATCTGAAAACGCTTATTACTGAGCTTCCAAACAATTTTCAGCTGAGTTTGCTCTTTTTTCTATAATTGCTAGTCTTAGGAACAAACCAATCAACATCCCGACATACTTTGCATATTCCCACTGAATAACATCTTAAGGAATAATTTTCTAGGGTAGCTCATCAGTCAGAAAGAAAATATTGATTACACAAAAGCGGGAAGTAAAAACAGTATGTCGTCTTCACGTGTGGCCGTCATGCAAGTATCTCTTCAAGGACTTACGCAATTTACTTGCAACGTTACAATACATATATTCGCTAACGAAATTCGTCACAGATAATCCGTAACAATTTTAGAAGAATACTGATGACCACACCTACAAGACTAAAAAAAATGACTTTTATTACCTATTATTAAAGCGGTCATTGGCTCAGAAAGGAATTCAATATGCAGCACAAAAAAATTTTGATCATTTACCTAATAAAATAAAATGTCTGATAGGTAGCAAAGCAGTTTTTTAATCTAATCTAAAATCTTTTCTCCTGAACACCTTCTATTCCATGGACTGGTTTTCTCTTTAAGAGCTGATAGACTGTACAATAAAATAAATACATAAATAAAAAAGACAACAACTCTAGTTTTCAAGTACAGTTGCACGGACAGAACAAAAAATGTGTTCATTCTGGAAACATCCCCTAGGCTGTGGCTAAGCCATGTCTTCGCAATATCCTTTCTTTCAGGAGGGCCAGTCTTGCATGGTTCGCAGGAGAACTTCTGTAAAGTTTGGAAGTAAAGCTGTGAGGACGGGGCGCGAGTCGTGCTTGGGTAGCTCAGTTGGTAGAGCACTTGCCCGCGAAAGGCAAAGGTCCCGAGTTCGAGTCTCGGTCCGGCACACAGTTTTAATCTGCCAGGAAGTTTCGAAAAATGTGTTCATTAATGTTAACACACATCATTTCCATAAAATAGTCGTTCAGATGATCTGTGGAATACGTAACTGACTAATAGCGGTCCATGTATACAACTGTGCGAGTCTACTGAAAAAAAAAAAAAAAACTGCTTATGCTAACAGCGCACAATCGGCAACAGGATTGCCATCGCCCTTCCGACGTTACTTAATGGGGTACGAGTTTTCGTGGTAGTTCACAGCTTGTGCACTGGGCAGATGTATGGAACAGGCTGCCCACCAGGCATTTTGCAATTAGTCGTGGCCACGACATTCTGATACAAAAGGATGAGTTTTATGCAGCGCTACGATATCATTCACCGTCAATCCAAAAGACATTTACACATATCAAAAAACTTTTGCATCACCCCAGTTCCCAGAACTCCTGAAGATGACCGCTACCTACGAATTATGGCTCGGAGGAACTATGACAGCAACGTCACCAAGTTGAATAATCCTTTTCGTGCAGCCACAGGACGTCGTGTTACGACTCAAACGGTGCGCAATAGGCTGCATGATGCGCAACTTCACTCCCGACGTCCATGGCGAGGTCCATATTTGCAACCACGATACCATGCAGCGCGGTACAGATGGGCCCAACAACTTGCCGATTGGACTGCTCAGGATTGGCATCACGTTCTCTTCACCGATGAATGTCATATATGCCTTCAACCAGACAATCGTCGTAGACGTGTTTGGAGACAACCCGGTCAGGCTGAACGCCTTAGACACACTGTCCAGCGAGTGCAGCAAGGTGGAGGTTCCCTACTGTTTTGGGGTGGCATTATGTGGGGCCGACGTACGCCGCTGGTGGTCATAAAAGGTGCCGTAACGGCTGTACGATACGTGGTTGTTATCCTCCGACCGATAGTGCAACCATATCGGCAGCATATTGGGGAGGCATACGGCTTCATGGACGACCATTCGGAGCCCCATTGTACACATCTTGTGAATGACTTCCTTCAGGATAGAGACATCGCTCGAATAGAGTGGCCAGCATGTTCTCCAGTCATGAACCCTATCGAATGCCTGGGATGGATTGAAAAGGGCTGTTTATGGAGGACGTGACCTTCCAACCACTCTGAGTGATCTACGCCGAATCGTCGTTGAGGAATGGGAAAATCTAGACCAACAGTGCCATGATGAATTTGTGAATAGTATACCACGACGAATACAGGCATGCATCAATGCAAGAGGACGTGCTACTGGGTATTAGAGGTACCGGTGTGTATAGCAATCTGGACCACCACGTCTGAAGATCTCGCTGTATGGTGATACAACATGCAATGTGTGGTTTTTACGAGCAATAAAAAAGGCGGAAATGATGATATATTCCAATTTTATGTACAGGTTTCGGAACTCTCGGAACTGTGATGATGCAAAACAGAATATGCAAGTGTTAGCAGGGACAATCTTCTCAGTGTGTTCTACGCAGTTTGAAAAAAATTGCCCTGTTCATGGAAATGAAAGGGAGTTGTAATCAGTCACTATGCGATGATAACTTTATAGCACAATAAGCCCATCTTACTGATTTAACGACATGGGCTCATTACTGTAGTATTGTAACTTACATGTAAATGTGGCCGAAATGAAGTCAATTTTGGGACAAAATTCTTAGTGCCAACAGTGTTTTTGTCATGAGAAGTACGAAAATGCAGAAAGATTCAATTTCACCATTCAGCATCGAAGAACGGCGCTTTATGGCAGCGTGAGATCTCGCAGCAATTACTTCATCACGCCATATTTACCTTAGGGTGAATAGTTGTGTTAAACACATGCTGTTGCGACCACACAATAATAGCCCACCCTATAGTGTATGTCACTTGAAGTTTAAACTGAACATAATTTATCATACATTCCCAAGCGCCCTAGATAACTGGACCACGAACTCTTATTTGGGAGGGCACTCTTAATTTGCCTAGCATCGATAGGGTAAAGTAAGTGAAAGTTTCTGGCGAGCGTAAACAGTCTTGCAAAGTAATAGTGACCACAATGTGAGGCAACGGTCTCTTATAACTATTTCTACAGCTCGCACGCATGAATAATATTTTAGGCCTCTCTTGTACAAGTACAAACACACCGATGTTTTCGAGAGTCAACAAAGAGAAGGGGGTAGTGATCATAAGGCCATTACGAGGGAATTGTTCACCAAAGCAAATGGTTCGTCAATAAAGCAAACGGATAATCTAAGTTTAGTAAAAGTGATATAAAGTTCCAATCTGATATTTGTAGAAGAGTTGTGGCAGAAGTTGAAAAACACCATAAATCGCATCATAAAGAAATAAGAAACATGTAACAGTACAACTTTCTCGTAATACTACCATTCGAGGAATGCTATGAAAACAGAAACATCTATCCCCTCGCTATAAAGATCGTAGGGGAATTGTCAGAGAAAATTAGCAGCATACCGTGAATCCATACAAAGGACAGTGCTTGAAGCTTATAACAAGTTTTGCAAACCGTTCCTGCCGAAGACTTTGTTCGATAATTTTAGGAAGTTCCAATACTATGTACTGTCAATGAACGAATCCATGTCTTTCAGTCATTCAGTTTACGTTCTCCATGATTTCTCTACATTACTTAATACGAGTACCGGGATGGTTCCTTGAAAATGACATGGCCGATTTTACTCCCCATTCTTTCCCCAGTGTTAATTTAGAACAGTGACCGTTTCACCCGAATACAGTTACTGTATACTCCTGGAAGGACAGCTGTGGAAAGTACAGGTTCTGAAACAGAGCGGCACATAGAACTAGCCCGCGAAATGTAAATACGATCAGATGGGCAAGGACGTTGTGTTCTGTATAAGATTCAGTGGATGAGTGTCCCTCATACAGCCAGCCGGTGGGAAATTAATACTCATTACACCACTTATGGTTGTCCTTAGCATAAAAGGGGTGCACTATGCTGCAACAAAAATTTTTGATCACTTACCCAGTGATAAAAAAGTATCTGAGAGACAGCAAAGTAAAAATTGAAAACTGAAAAAGTTTCTCCTTGACAACGCCTTCTATTCCGCAGGAGAATTTCTGTTATTATGTGTTAAAGGCTGTGGGTAGGAATTATTAACTCGCATCTGTGTATATATAAATGAAAAAGCCCCATAAATATTACGCATGTGGACTTATTAACAAATTAATTTCCGATGTATATGTGAAATGAGTCTAGCCACATCTTTACAACTTATCGCGCAAAATGATCCACGGAACATGAAACTAACTGAATAGGTAATCATGTCGTCTTAGGTCATAGGGCTACTAAGATCCTGTTGGAGGCGTGGATTGAGGCAGTTTGTTCATCTTGTGACATTAGTCGCAGCTGAAGCTGATTTTAGTGCCAGATCAGCTGATCCTATACAGCTGCAACTTCAAAAAGTTGGTTCCCCTGGAGCCTTGTGTCTACCTTGGATTACAGATGAAGGTGTCACCCCAGATGCGAGAGCCCCAATGATGTTAGGGGTACAGGAGGTTGAATAATGTTCAGGGTCTGCACATGAGCAAGATTTTGTTTGGGATACGTCTGCTACTTGATGTGGATTGATAAATGGCGATGAAACAGATTTCTAGAAAAATTTTGACATAACTGTACTCTGATTTTGTTTTTTAAATGTTGTGACCACGCAGAATGGAAGTTGACGATCATCAGATTCATGCATATTGTCATCCAGGCGACTCACATAGCTTCCTGCCTATGAAACTCAATGGTCCTCATGTTTAGGTGCAATAAGGCAGGAGCATTCCCATTCTGCAAGATGGACCATTAGTAGATGTCATAACTGTTCAAGTACAGTGCCCACAATTGGAGTTGATGTGTTGTCTTTTCTGGTAATTTAGATTGGGGACCAGGTGGACAAATCAGCGGTTTGGGGTCTCTGATTAAATGAAATTTCTTTCTGTACAGACACACATGCAGTTCATTTACCGCAATGTGAGATTAATTACACTGAACTCTTCTCAAAATCTTTGAGGCAAACGTCACTGACTGCTGTGTATCGTTGGAATGTTTGTGTTGTAGTACAGCTTCTAATTTGACCTTCATTGGAATAGTTGATAGTATAAGATGGTTTACCATTGGGAATAACACTAAACTTGGAGAATACTTTAAATCATTTAATCTTGAGGTTGAAGCTCTTGTGTCTGTGCATGTTTAAAAATAAATTTGCTTTTGGATGGAATCTACCTTGACTAAAACACAATTTAATGTTTTTTCATCTTTTACTGAGGTATGTTTTGCTGAAGTTACAGCATCATCAGTGGGCTTTTATTTTCTTTCTTGTTGCCACATGCTGTGATTTTTGTGGTTCTTTATGTTTACTGTAACAGTTGTATACCTTTCGTAGTTTGTCATTTTGCCTGGTTTCCCTACTATCTTCGCTATCAAAAACTTCACTTTTTATACTTTCAGTGTCCCTTTTTACAAAAGTACGAAAACAACACCTTGTTATCGCTATTATCATTGGCACAGTATTGGTCTCTAATTTCCACGAATTTAATTACCTCTGTTCATTATAGTATTTTAGGGTATTTATCGTCTTCTCCTTTCTCTGTATTGTGCATTAATTTTTTCCACAGACAGAAGTTCGTTTTTATCAATTGGTTCTGTTGTGTTCGCTGTCTCGTTCCAAAGTAATTTTTAACTAATTTTTACATTGTTATATTTGTAGCTGGTATTGGGTTACATAGGATTGCGAACTTTAATAGACAAATGCGCTATCTGAGACAGCAAAAGTGAGTTTAAACCGGCTAGGCATCTACTCGAGTTCAGCTTCCATGGCAGATAGTGGTACGTCATTCTATGCTGATTCAGTTATGTGCCAAAGTTCATTATTGATAGTGTCTGACGGCAGGCTAAAGATGCATTTAATTTGAGAAAGAACTTACTCACCAACAAGAACATTAGTCTGTAAATAAGGAAACAGGTCATGAAAGCATTTGTTTGCAGTGCGACGCTATATGAGTATGAAACGTGGACAACAGGGAAACAAGACATAAGACGGCTAGAAGCCCTGGAGATTTAGTGTTACACAAGCATGATGAAGATCAGTCAGAAAGACAGAGTTACCAATGAAGAGGTGCCGAGAAGAGTACATGAAACCGGATTTTTATGGAGACGCATCGAAATAAGAAGAGACAAACTTGAAGGGAACATTCTGAGACACAATAACATTATTGAAATTACAGCGGAAGGAGCTACTGAGTGAAAGAATTTCCAGGGACGACCAAAATTGTCATACATGAAGTAGATTATGAATGCTGTGGGATGCATTACATATGCGGTAATGAAGAGGAAGGCAGACAGAAGGGGAGAACGGGTACTGGTGCAAACCATCCTCAGGGTTGAACACTAAGGAGAGAGAGAGAGAGAGAGAGAGATAGAGAGAGAAAGAGAGTGGCTGAAGAGTTGTACTGTGACAATCTTTTTGTAAAGCATGACCAGATGTCTTTAGTGAATGAGAGAACTGGAGAACTTGTTGGTCAAGGAAACAGCCTAGCATCTTCTGTATCGACAGCGCCGGAATGAGGAACAGAAGAGCAAAACGACCAGTCTTGTTATACAAATTACTGGCTGTGCTAACCACAGTTAAATATGTTGCGTACACAATGGCACCCCATACCATCATGCCACGTGTTGGGCCAGTGTAACGATGATGAATGAAATCTGGCGACTTTCGTTCTCTTTAGAGTCTCCACCCATCGCTTACGTTCATCGTCTAAGAAACCAACTTGGTCTCAGTCCTGCATCCAATGTTATGGGGCGCAACTCTGTCAGTGCGTCAACTGCGTGAAGGGGAGCCGCAAGACGATGGTCACCGAGCAGAGACTCAGTGGCGCTCCACTCATCTTCGCACTGTTCGTGTTTTGTTATAAGGAAGCCGATTTTTTTACTCAAGGTACGTGACTCGACTGAGTGATCCTGCACGGCCGAGCGAACAGTCCTTTCTGGCGCTATTTACGTTTGGCCGTTGACATCCTGCATGTCACTGAATACAGGCCTCGTGAACTTATCTGTTCAACAGTCGCATGAGAGTCTGGATACTGACCAGCGTGAAGGCAGTATTGCCGAACGATAAATCGTAGTCTCGAAAGCCCAAAGTCCAGCCACAGACGAATTCCAACACGAGCTGGTAGACATTTCACCTTGTTACGTGAGGCATAACATAATCTACTCACAAAGAACCAAAATTCAAATGCGATTTCTGAATGAGAAACCCGCTGCATAATGGTCCCGTTTGCAATATACGAAACAAGCTGAATACCCAGTGTTGTTTGCATATGTATTATTCGATATTTCTATTGGTCCATCTCCTCCTACTTCCACTCTCTGTCCGTCTTCTCCTACCCCCTTCTCTATCCATCGCCTCTTCCCCCTCTCTCAGTCCATCTACACCCCCAAATGGCTCTGAGCACTATGGGACTCAACTGCTGAGGTCATTAGTCCCCTAGAACTTAGAACTAGTTAAACCTAACTAACCTAAGGACATCACAAACATCCATGCCCGAGGCAGGATTCGAACCTGCGACCGTAGCGGTCTTGCGGTTCCAGACTGCAGCGCCTTTAACCGCACGGCCACTTCGGCCGGCTCTACACCCCCACTTCTGTCCACCTGCTTCTTCCCACTCTTTCCATCTCCCCTTTCCCTTCTAAGTCAGTCTCCTCCTACCTCTCTGTTTGTCCATCTCCTTCCCCCTCTCTCTGCCCATCTCCTCCCCCTCTCTCTGTCCAACTCCCGCTCTCATCTCTCTGTCCATCTTCACTTCCCCTACTCGTTTTTTATCTACTCCTCTTCCTACCATCTCTTTCCATCTCCTCCTCTTTTCTACATTCATCTCGTTCCCTTCTCTCTCTCAGCCAAAATCTTCCTCTTACCTCGCCCTGTCGATTTCCTCTACTCCCTCTCTCTATCCATCTCGTTCTCTCCTTCCCTCTATCCACCCCTTCCTCCCCTGTCTCTATCCGACGCCTCCTCTTTCCCTTCTCTGTCCACCTGCTCCTTCCCCTCTGTCCACCTGCTCCTTTTTCATCTTTCAGTCTCCTCCTTCTTTCCCCTCTCTCTGTGCATTTCCTCCTCTCCCTCTCTCTCTGTCCATACCTCCCGCGCCCTCTCTCTGTCCGTATAACCCTCTTCTTCTCTCTCTCCATTTCCTCCTCTTTTCTTTCTCAGTCCATCTCCTCTCTTCTCTCTGTACATCTCCTCCTCCCCATATCTGTGTCCATATCCTCTTTCCTGCTCTTTGTCTGTCCATCTCCTCCTCAGTCCTCCTCCTCCTGCTATACTATCCCTACACTAATAGGAGGTTGCTGGTTCTTACCCCACAGTATTCCTTTCCAGATAGTAGGTGGAGTATGTTACCAAATTTGATTGAAATTGGTCCAGGGATTTCGGAGGAGGTTTTCATCCGGCCATGTACTCATATGTCACATACGTTTCAGATATATTTAATATATTTTGCACATACTAGTACATTTAGCTCAAATGTTTATGACGTCCCATCTGCTGAACTATGTGTCATACAATGATATAATTTGTAGTACATTCAGTGGCATATGTGAATACTGTCCGTAAAGTGTATTGTGAACAGAGGTAGTAGCAAAGAAGTAATAAATTTAAAGTCATGCTTGCTGTGGCAGTTTTTCATGCACCTCAGTATTTGACGTCGTATATTCTGAACTATGTGTCATGTTTGTTGTTGTGGTCTTCAGTCCTGAGACTGGTTTGATGCAGCTCTCAATGTTACTCTATCCTCTGCAAGCCTCTTCATTTCCGAATAACTGATGCAACCTACATCCTTCTGGATCTGCTTGCTGTGTGCATCTCTTGGTGTCCCTCTACGATTTTAGCCGTACCCCCACTCACCGCACACACACTTTCCTTAATACTAAATTGGGGGTCCCCTGATGTCTCAGAATCTGTCCTGTCAACCGAGCCACATATTTTTTCTCCCCAATTCTATTCAGTACCTCCTCATTCGTTACGTGACCTAAACATTTAATCTTCTTCTTCTTTTGTACCACATTTCAAAAGCGTCTATTCTCTTCTTATCTAAACTGTTTATCGTCCATGTTCCACTTCCATACATGGCTACGCTCCATAAAAATAGTTTCAGAAAGGACTTCCTGACATTTAAATCTATACTCGATGTTAACAAATTTCTCTTCTTCAAAAACGCCTTTCTTGCCATTGCCAGTTTACATTTTACATCCTCTCTACTTCGGTCATCATCAGTTATTTTGCGGCCTGAATCTACTAATTTAAGTGCTTTGTTATCCAATCTACACTCCTGGAAATGGAAAAAAGAACACATTGACACCGGTGTGTCAGACCCACCATACTTGCTCCGGACACTGCGAGAGGGCTGTACAAGCAATGATCACACGCACGGCACAGCGGACACACCAGGAACCGCGGTGTTGGCCGTCGAATGGCGCTAGCTGCGCAGCATTTGTGCACCGCCGCCGTCAGTGTCAGCCAGTTTGCCGTGGCATACGGAGCTCCATCGCAGTCTTTAACACTGGTAGCATGCCGCGACAGCGTGGACGTGAACCGTATGTCCAGTTGACGGACTTCGAGCGAGGGCGTATAGTGGGCATGCGGGAGGCCGGGTGGACGTACCGCCGAATTGCTCAACACGTGGGGCGTGAGGTCTCCACAGTACATCGATGTTGTCGCCAGTGGTCGGCGGAAGGTGCACGTGCCCGTCGACCTGGGACCGGACCGCAGCGATGCACGGATGCACGCCAAGACCGTAGGATCCTACGCAGTGCCGTAGGGGACCGCACCGCCACTTCCCAGCAAATTAGGGACACTGTTGCTCCTGGGGTATCGGCGAGGACCATTCGCAACCGTCTCCATGAAGCTGGGCTACGGTCCCGCACACCGTTAGGCCGTCTTCCGCTCACGCCCCAACATCGTGCAGCCCGCCTCCAGTGGTGTCGCGACAGGCGTGAATGGAGGGACGAATGGAGACGTGTCGTCTTCAGCGATGAGAGTCGCTTCTGCCTTGGCGCCAATGATGGTCGTATGCGTGTTTGGCGCCGTGCAGGTGAGCGCCACAATCAGGACTGCATACGACCGAGGCACACAGGGCCAACACCCGGCATCATGGTGTGGGGAGCGATCTCCTACACTGGTCGTACACCACTGGTGATCGTCGAGGGGACACTGAATAGTGCACGGTACATCCAAACCGTCATCGAACCCATCGTTCTACCATTCCTAGACCGGCAAGGGAACTTGCTGTTCCAACAGGACAATGCACGTCCGCATGTATCCCGTGCCACCCAACGTGCTCTAGAAGGTGTAAGTCAACTACCCTGGCCAGCAAGATCTCCGGATCTGTCCCCCATTGAGCATGTTTGGGACTGGATGAAGCGTCGTCTCACGCGGTCTGCACGTCCAGCACGAACGCTGGTCCAACTGAGGCGCCAGGTGGAAATGGCATGGCAAGCCGTTCCACAGGACTACATCCAGCATCTCTACGATCGTCTCCATGGGAGAATAGCAGCCTGCATTGATGCGAAAGGTGGATATACACTGTACTAGTGCCGACATTGTGCATGCTCTGTTGCCTGTGTCTATGTGCCTGTGGTTCTGTCAGTGTGATCATGTGATGTATCTGACCCCAGGAATGTGTCAATAAAGTTTCCCCTTCCTGGGACAATGAATTCACGGTGTTCTTATTTCAATTTCCAGGAGTGTAATTTCCTCATCATCAACCGATTTAATCTGCTTCATTATTCTTCATTTACTTATGGTAACCATTCCGTTCAACTGTTCTCGCAAATCCTTTATTGTCTCAGACAAAATTGCAATGTCATCGGTAAACCTCAAAGTTTTTATTTCTTCTCCTTTGACTTTAACCCCTACTCCAAATTTATTTTTCATTTCCTTTACTTCTTGCTCAATTTGCAAACTGAATAACGTCAGGGATAGGCTACAGCCCTGTCTCACTCCCTTCTCAACCACTGCCTCCTTTTGATGTACCTCAATTGATTACTGTATAAGTTTTAAATAGCCTTTCGGTCCCTCTATTTTACCACTGATACCTTCAGAATTTCAAAGTTTACAAAAACTACAAAAGTAGGTTTGTCTTTCCTAAACCTACTTTCTAGGATATGTCGTAGGTTTAGCACTGCCTCGCATGTTCCTACATTTCTACGAAATCCAAACTGATATTCCCTGTAGACAGCTTCTATCAGTTTTTCCATTCTTCTGTAAAGAATTCGTTTTAGTATTTTGCAACCACGTACTATTAAACTGATAGGTAATTTTCACATGTGTCAGCATCTGATTTCTTTGTAATTTGAATCATTACATTCTTCTTGAAGTCTGAGGGTATTTTGCCTTCTCATTTATCTTCAGATTGAAGTGTTTTGTCGTGGCTGACTCTCCCAAGGCTATCAGTAGATCTGATGGAATGTCGTCTACTCCTGGGACTTTGTTTAGACATAGATGTTTCAGTGCTTAGGTCTTTCTCTCAATATCACATCTCCTATCTCATCTCCATCTACGTCCTCTTTCGTTTCTGTAATATTGCCTTCAAGTTCATCTCCCTTGTACAGACCCCTTCCAGTTTTCAGCTTCCCCTTCTATGCATAGGACGGGATTTCCTTCTGAGTTCTTGATATTCACGCAGCTGCCTGTCTTTTCTCTAAAGGCCTCTTTAATTTTCGTGTAGGTGGTACCTGTCATTTTCCTTGTGAAATATGTTTCTCAATCCTTACATTTGTCCTCTAGACACTCCTTTTTAGCCATTTTGTACTTTCTGCCATTCTCATTTTTTGGACGTTGTATTCCATTTTCCAGCTTCATTTGCAGCATTTTTATATTTTCTCCTCTTGTCAATTAAACTCTACATCTCCTTTCTCATCCAAGGATTTCTACTAGGCCTTGTCTTTTTTACCTCTTCGACTTTCTGATGTCGCTACTATTTCATCTCTTAAAATTACCCATTCGTCTTTTATTGTATTTTTTTCCTCTGTTCTTGTCAACCATTACCTAATGCTCCCTTGAAACTCTCAACAGCGTCTGGTTCTTTCAACTTATCCAGGTCACATCTCCTTACTTTCCGTCCATAATCATTAAATTGTGGTCAGAGTTCACATCTATCTTACAATTTAAAATCTGGTTCCGAAATCTCTGTCTTATCATTTTATGTTCAATCTGAAACCTTCCGGTGTCTCAAGATCTCTTCCACAAATACAACCTTCTTTCACGATTTTTAAACCAAGCGTTAGAGATTATTAAATTATGTTCTGTGCAAAATTCTACTAGACGGCTTCCTCATTCCTTTTCCCCAATCCATATTCACCAACTAGTTTTTCTTGTCTTTATCTTACCGAATACGAGTCCCCCATTACAATTAAAATTTCGTCTCCATTAACTATCTGAATAATTTCTTTTATCTCATCATACATTTCTTCAGTCTTTTCATAATCAGCGGAGCTAGTTGACATATATTACAGTAGGTGCTGGCTTGTGTCTGTCGTGGCTACAATAATGCGTTCACAGTGCTGTTCACAGTGGCTTACCTCCATTTAAACTCACTCCTGCGTTATCTGTATTTGACTTTGTATTTATAATCCTGTGTTCACCTGACCAGAATTCCTGATGCTCCTGCCAGCGAACTTCACTAATTCCGACTATATCCTATTTCATCCTATCCATTTCCCATTTCCTAATTTTCTAATCTACATGCACGATTAAGGGATCGAACATTCCACGCTCCGATCCGTAGAACGCCAGTTTTGTTTCTCCTGATGTCGACATCCTCCTGAGTAGTCCCTGCCCAGAGACCGAATGAGGGACTATTTTACCTCCGGAGTATTTTACCAGAGAGGACGCCGTCATCATAAATACCCTCAGAAAAAAATGACGAAAACACAGCAAGGCCGTTTTGGTTGACATTACAAGCCCAGATCAGTCAGACATCCAGACTTTTGGCCAGCAATAACTTAAAAGGCTGCTACCCTTCTTCAAGACCCACACGTTTGTCTGGTTTCTCAACAGATACCCCTTCGCTGAAGTTGCACCTACCGTATGGCTATGTGTCTCGCTGAGGCACGCAAGCCTCCCCACCGACAGCAAGGTCCTTGGCTCATGGGGACGTGTGTGTCATACAGTGGTATAATTTTACAGGTACCTTCTGTGGTGTATGTGAACACTGTGTGCAAAATGTGTCGCGAAATAAGAAATAAGTAAAAACGTCGTGCCTGATGCAGCAGTTTTACTGCGTGAACAACGAAAACATAATAAGCAATAAACGTTTTTATTTTCATCATTTTGTGCGAGTTATCAGCGAGAAAAGTTCCATAATGGTTTGAAATTTGTTTGAAGTTTATTGCAACCCATTAAGTGATTTCATGCTAAAATTATGGATGAATAAAATTTGAGTATTCGCGCGTCTATGGCTTTACTTCTTTCCAATCCCTTCCCCTACCCCATTCATAGGTCAGTGGTTCTTAGCCTCATAGCGATTTTTTCTTGAGAGTAACGGACATGAGTACCAAGTGCGGTACAGTGGTTTATGAGGAGCTGTGGGGCATACGTACGTACATTTTCGTAATAGAGTTTGTGTGGATGTAGATAGTGTCACTATCACCTCCTGCGCTGCGACGCAAGTGATCTGCGTAGCCAGTGATGTAGTACACTTCGCATCAATTTAATGTGATTTAATGGACAGATCAATAGGATGGTATATGGCTTGGGTTCATGCACTTTTCATCACCGTCGGAACTTACCTACTGGCCTTGCCTTCCACTATCAAGAGGCCTCTTGATAGAGGCTTTGACTCTGCTACCTTCAGTTGGAGAACCATTGAACAAGTGTGTTTTAGCTATTTCAGCTTTCAGTGGAGCAGCTTCTTGAGTAACTTTCAGTAGCCTACAACGTCATTGTGAACTTTTTCCCAAAAATGACTTATTTTTAAGATTATTTTACGCTGTTTCTCCTTTTTCTGTAAAATCACTTGGCCCTGCTTCCGTTTTTTCTTTCTTGTAAGATCGTCTTAAATGTTAAACTGTTCACAGAAACTCAACATAACCGCATAACAGTTGAATAACTGAATGTGTTGAAATTCATCCATTTCATCCCATTTTCGATATTTTCCACTTAAGATTTAGTTTCTGACATTTCTACACTGAAAGCCTGAAAGCTATTGTCTTTTCCCTGCTTTATTTCAGTTTTTATTGCCATTTCTGACAGTTTAGTGGCAGAAATTGTACTTGAAAAGTTCCCTCATGTTTTGGAATTTTGTTGCCAAAACTGCAGATTCAGGAATTTAGAACCACTGTTCGTTCAGCATTAGTATAGTGCAGTTATTAAGTGTACTGTCAGCGATCTTATTATGTTAGTAGTGATAGAATTGCCATTGGAAACGAACCAGCTTCTTAAGTAACTTAAAATATTATGCAGTGCTATATCGGAGAGGAGCTGGATACCGATGCACACGTCAGAAAAACGGCAGAAAACCGATGACCACGCAAGGCGTGAAGACCGCCTACAGACGGGACTCAAACCCACGCCAGAGCCGACCAACGCGACTTACCGAACGGCAGACCTGATGCAACAAGAACAAGTCAATAGCAGCCTATGTAGATACGAAGTGCAAGTAACTTTCGACTCAACGCTGTCAATAGGTTAAGTACGAGCCAGAATCCACATCAAGACCTAAGAGAAAAACCAATACTAAAGCGAAGTCGTCGAGGAGTACTCGGTAGTACAGTGGAGATAGTAACGAACGCTATCAGATGAAGTACATGGCTAACTGAGCAGTCGAGGTGCGTCGGTATTCATGCCGGCCGCGAGGGACACTAATGGTCGGTTTATTCATGTGACGAGATGATGGTGTACTCACTAGGCGTGTGCAGCGCTGCGGCGACACCGCCCTCTATCATCCAACCATCCATTGAGGTTCGTTTGCTCTGGCGGGCATCAGCTTCCATGCAACCAGATAACAGATCCCTTCTCATTGAAACCGGTGCAAAGGGCGGAAACGCCCCAGATGGTGCTGTCCCTCGGGACAGTGCTGGAGATGGGCGTGCCAGAGGGAACCACTGATCCACAGGGAGCTAGAGGGGAGAGTCAGGGCACCAACGGGACATCTGCGGTAGCCAGTCGGGGTTCTGGCCATTATGTCATGTTGGCACCAGAAGGTGGTGGAAGAAGGGGCTGCGCAGGGGATACTTGTGCCCTTTTGCATTTGGACTGATGTAACTCATTGCCATGGGTGGATACTACCGTTGCTGGCGTCCAAGCCTCAGCACTCCTGTAGGAGCATGCCCACTCTGCTGTGTCACGGTGAACGTTGCGAGGTTCTGATGGCGGTAGTGTCAGCAGATGTAGTAAAGGCTTAAAAGTCCAGAACTACACATGCAGCTTCACCACTGGAGGAAGTGTGGACCAGAGGGCTACAGATGTGTTTGATGCCATTGGCGGCACAGAGTCCTTGAAGGCAGAGGCTGTGAACTGTGAGCCATTGTCAGAGGCCAATGTGCAAGGCTACACTTCAGTGGCCAAAACATGGGCTAAGGCATTAAGTGTGGCCTTGGTCATGGTGGACACAATGTGTAAAATAGAGGGGTACTTTGAACAAGCATCCACAATGAGAAACCACATAGAACGCGAGAACGGGCTTCCAAAATCGAGACGGATGCGGTACCAAGGGAGATGAGGAATAGGCCAAATGACTGAGGGAATGCCACTTGGTTCCAGGCACATGTTGTAACTACAGAACGTCTTTTTGGTGTTGCTGTTGATCCCAGGCCAGTACACGTGGTGGCGTGCCAATGTCTTCATGCAGGACATGTCCCAATGACCCCACCAGAACAAAATCGAAGCCTGATGATGCAGTTCCGCTGGAACAACCACTAAATGTATATCTGTCTCAGTACCCAAAACCCGAGGCCATAAGGGAAAACCGTCCAAAGTGCTTTGTCATTCGGCATCAATGTGGAAGCAGCGGACCTCTTGTTGGTCGAAATGATTGTCCAGGACAGCCACTAGATGGACAATGCATCAGCATTAAAACGCTGAGCTGGTGGAATGTGACACATAGTAAAATTGTAGGCACTGAGGAAAAACGCCCAGTGCTGGAGGCGTTGGACTGTTCGTTCTGAGAGGTTCGAACTGATGTGTCGGCAGCTGGGCCAACACCTTGTAGATCGAAGTGGCTGAAAGTGCACGCTAAACTAACGCAGACGGGCGCGAAGTACTGGAACATGAGACTTATTAATGAATAAGAAGAAAAGTACGTAGCTGGAATAAGATACTTAACTTTATTCTCTTGTTGGAATACATCTCTTGAATAGTAGTAAGCTATAAGCACTGATACAAATGGCGCCTTGCTAGGTAGTAGCTATGGAATAAGCTGAAGGCTATTCTATTAGTCTCTCGGCAAATGAGAGGAAGACTTGGTAGGTCTGGTCGCAAGCTATGTCGTCCGTACAACTGGGGCGAGGTCATGTCCGTGTCTTGTGACCTGCCATGTGGTGGCGCTAGGATTGCGATTACACAGTGGCGACACGCGGGTCCGACATGTACTACAGGACCGCGGCCGATTTAAGTTACCACCTAGCAAGTGTGGTGTCTAGCGGTGACACCACACGAACGTGGCCTGAATAATGCCACCACATGGCTAGTGATCCATAATTAGAGAGAACTACATCCCAAAAGGTAGACACGAAATTTCTTGGCTGCAAACACCATTGCTAGGCCTTCCTTTTCGATCTGGGAATAGCTGCACTACGTCTGGATCAGGGTTTTGGATGCATATGCTATAGACTGTCTGGAACCATTCCAATTCCTGTGTGCCAAACCCGCTCCAGCAATAATGTAGGCAGACACATCAGCTGCCACAACCAGGAGGCGATCGGGAGAAAAGGGCTTGAGGCAGAGTTTGGATATCAGCATGGTTTTCAGTTCTACATAACCATGGTCACAGGCAGAGGTCCAGGTGTAAGGCACCACTTTTTATGCAACTAATTGAGAGGTTGTGTGAGGTGAGCCACCTGGGGTAAGAATTTAGCATAATAATTGAGCTTTCCCAGAAACACTTGTAAGTCAGGTAAGGTCATCGAGCATGGTAAAGAAGTGATGGCGGCGGTGTTCCGATTTATAGGCCAGTTTCCCTCTTTATAGAGCCAGTGCCCCAAGTACTCCGCACTGGGCTGAAACAATCGGCACTTCTCTAAACGAAAACGCAGACCCACGTCCTGGAGGTTTTCCAAATGCTCCTGGTGGGACGATCCTGTGACAATAAGGTCACTCAAGTAATTGATGCAAGCTGGAATATGCTGTATCAACTGCTCCAGAAATCGCTGGAACATTGCAGGGGCTGAGTAAATACCAAAAGGTAGCCGCTTATACTTATATAACCCAAATGGCGTGTTAAGGACGACAATTTTCTGTATCAACTGCTCCAGAAATCGCTGGAACATTGCAGGGGCTGAGGAAATACCAAAAGGTAGCCGCTTATACTTATATAACCCAAATGGCGTGTTAAGGACGACAATTTTCTGAGATGTCTCATCTAAGGGTATTTGGCAGTACACGTCAGCGACGTCAATTTTGGAAAAAACCAGTTTGGTGAGGAGATCTTCTTGCCAGAGAGAAGGATAGCTTTCTACATGGGATTGAGGGCTGATGGTTGCCTTGAAATCCCCACACAAGCGAAGAGATTTGGCTTTCTTATGATGACCAGGGGCGTGGCCTATGCACTACAGTTGACAGGTTCGATAACCCTAGCTGCCTGCAGACTATCTTCCTGCTTTATGGCAGCCCCTAAGGCTACCGCAATCAGTCTGGCGCGGTGAAAACGAGGCGTGGCATCTGGCCGAAGGGTGATATGCGCCCAAATCTGGTTGGAAGAGAGGCAACAACGCCATGCAGAGGTGTCCTGTTCCTGGAGAGGGACCGCAGTGAAAACCATCTTGACTTCATCCGAGATAGAAAATTCAAACGCCATGAAGGTGTCGATGCCAATAACGTTGGTAGCCGACGGATGGTCGTTTTTTTGGTCATCAGTCTACTGACTGGTTTGATGCGGCCCGTCACGAATTCCTTTCCTGTGCCAACCTCTTCATCTCAGAGTAGCACTTACAACCTACGTCCTCAATTATTTGCTTGACGTATTACAATCTCTGTCTTCCTCTACAGTTTTTGCCCTCTACAGCTCCCTCTAGTACCATGGAAGTCATTCCCTCATGTCTTAGCAGATGTCCTATCATCCTGTCCCTTCTCCTTATCAGTGTTTTCCACATATTCCTTTCCTCTCCGATTCTGCGTAGAACCTCCTCATTCCTTACCTTATCAGTCCACCTAATTTTCAACAT
This sequence comes from Schistocerca nitens, assembly GCF_023898315.1. Lineage (NCBI taxonomy): Eukaryota > Metazoa > Arthropoda > Insecta > Orthoptera > Acrididae > Schistocerca > Schistocerca nitens. The sequence continues at coordinate 933,626,998 of NC_064614.1, read as the reverse complement.
TCGTCTATAGCACCACATCTCAAATGCTTCGATTCTCTTCTGCTCCGGTTTTTCCACAGTCCATGTTTCACTACCATACAATGCTGTACTCCAGACGTACATCCTCAGAAACTTCTTCCTCAAATTAAGGCCGGTATTTGATATTAGTAGACTTCTCTTGGCCAGAAATGCCTTTTTTGCCATAGCGAGTCTGCTTTTGATGTCCTCCTTGCTCCGTCCGTCATTGATTATTTTACTGCCTAGGTAGCAGAATTCCTTAACTTCATTGACTTCGTGACCATCAATCCTGATGTTAAGTTTCTCGCTGTTCTCATTTCTACTACTTCTCATTACGTTCGTCTTTCTCCGATTTACTCTCAAACCATACTGTGTACTCATTAGACTGTTCATTCCGTTCAGCAGATCATTTAATTCTTCTTCACTTTCACTCAGGATAGCAATGTCATCAGCGAATCGTATCATTGATATCCTTTCACCTTGTATTTTAATTCCACTCCTGAACCTTTCTTTTATTTCCATCGTTGCTTCCTCGATGTACAGATTGAAGAGTAGGGGCGAAAGGCTACAGCCTTGTCCTACACCCTTCTTAATACGAGCACTTCGTTCTTGATCGTCCACTCTTATTATTCCCTCTTGGTTGTTGTACATATTGTATATGACCCGTCTCTCCCTATAGCTTACCCCTACTTTTTTCAGAATCTCGAACAGCTTGCACCATTTTATATTGTCGAACGCTTTTTCCAGGTCGACAAATCCTATGAAAGTGTCTTGATTTTTCTTTAGCCTTGCTTCCATTATTAGCCGTAACGTCAGAATTGCCTCTCTCGTCCCTTTACTTTTCCTAAAGCCAAACTGATCGTCACCTAGCGCATTCTCAATTTTCGTTTCCATTCTTCTGTATATTATTCTTTTAAGCAGCTTCGATGCATGAGCTGTTAAGCTCATTGTGCGATAATTCTCGCACTTGTCAGCTCTTGCCGTCTTCGGAATTGTGTGGATGATGCTTTTCCGAAAGTCAGATGGTATGTCGCCAGACTCATATGTTCTACACACCAACGTGAATAGTCGTTCTGTTGCCACTTCCCCCAATGATTTTAGAAATTCTGATGGAATGTTATCTATCCCTTCTGCCTTATTTGACCGTAAGTCCTCCAAAGCTCTTTTAAATTCCGATTCTAATACTGGATCCCCTATCTCTTCTAAATCGACTCCTGTTTCTTATTCATCACATCAGACAAATCTTCACGCTCATAGAGGCTTTCAATGTATTCTTTCCACCTATCTGCTCTCTCCTCTGCATTTAACAGTGGAATTCCCGTTGCACTCTTAATATTACCACCGTTGCTTTTAATGTTACCAAAGGTTATTTTGACTTTCCTGTATCTAGAGTCTGTCCTTCCGACAATCATATCTTTTTCGATGTCTTCACATTTTTCCTGCAGCCATTTCGTCTTAGCTTCCCTGCACTTCCTATTTATTTCATTCCTCAGCGACATGTATTTCTGTATTCCTGATTTTCCCGGAACATGTTTGTACTTCCTCCTTTCATCAATCAACTGAAGTATTTCTTCTGTTACCCATGGTTTCTTCGTAGCTACCTACTTTGTACCTATGTTTTCCTTCCCAACTTCTGTGATGGCCATTTTTAGAGATGTCCATTCCTCTTCAACTGTACTGCCTACTGCGCTATTCCTTATTGCTGTATCTATAGCTTTAGAGAACTTCAAACGTATCTCGCCATTCCTTAGTACTTCCGTATCCCACTTCTTTGCGTATTGATTCTTCCCGACTAATGTCTTGAACTTCAGCCCACTCTTCATCACTACTATATTGTGATCTGAGTCTATATCTGCTCCTGGGTTCCCCTTACAATCCAGTATCTGATTTCGGAATCTCTGTCTGACCATGATGTAATCTAATTGAAATCTTCCCGTATCTCCCGGCCTTTTCCAAGTATACCTCCTCCTCTTGTGATTCTTGAACAGGGTATTCGCTATTACTAGCTGAAACTTGTTACAGAACTCAATTAGTCTTTCTCCTCTTTCATTTTTTGTCCCAAGCCCATATTCTCCTGTAACCTTTTCTTCTACTCCTTCCCCTACAACTGCATTCCAGTCGCCCATGACTATTAGATTTTCGTCCCCCTTTACATACTGCATTACCCTTTCAATATCCTCATACACTTTCTCTATCTGTTCATCTTCAGCTTGCGACGTCGGCATGTATACCTGAACTATCGTTGTCGGTGTTGGTCTGCTGTCGATTCTGATTAGAACAACCCGGTCACTGAACTGTTCGCCTGCATCTCGTGGTCGTGCGGTAGCGTTCTCGCTTCCCACGTCCGGATTCCCGGGTTCGATTCCCGGCGGGGTCAGGGATTTTCTCTGCGTCGTGATGGCTGGGTGTTGTGTGCTGTCCTTAGGTTAGTTAGGTTTAAGTAGTTCTAAGTTCTAGGGGACTGATGACCATAGATGTTAAGTCCCATAGTGCTCAGAGCCATTTGAACTGAACTGTTCACTGTAACACACCCTCTGCCCTACCTTCCTATTCATAACGAATCCTACACCTGTTATACTATTTTCTGCTGCTGTTGATATTCCCCGATACTCATCTGACCAGAAATCCTTGTCTTCCTTCCACTTCACTTCACTGACCCCTACTATATCTAGATTGACCTTTGCATTTCCCTTTTCAGATTTTCTAGTTTCCCTACCACGTTCAAGCTTCTGACATTCCACGCCCCGACTCGTAGAACGTTATCCTTTCGTTGATTATTCAATCTTTTTCTCACGGTAACCTCCCCCTTGGCAGTCCCCTCCCGGAGATCCGAATGGGGGACTATTCCGGAATCTTTTGCCAATGGAGAGATCATCATGACACTTCTTCAATTACAGGCCACATGTCCTGTGGATACACGTTACGTGTCTTTAATGCAGTGGTTTCCATTGCCTTCTGCATCCTCATGTCGTTGATCATTGCTGATTCTTCCGCCTTTAGGGGCAATTTCCCACCCCTAGGACAAGAGAGTGCCCTGAACCTCTATCCGCTCCTCCGCCCTCTTTGACAAGGCCGTTGGCAGAATGAGGCTGACTTCTTATGCCGGAAGTCTTCGGCCGCCAATGCTGATTATTTATCAAAATTTAGGCAGTGGCGGGGATCGAACCCGGGACCGAAGACGTTTTTGATTATGAATCAAAGGCGCTATCCCTAGACCACAGGGCCGTCTCCATAGGCCACCAAATTGGGCGAGAGTGGGGACAAGTTAGGTGAGTCCAGTCAGACATGTCTTCTGATTGATCAAAGAAAAGGTGGTCCCAGTGCCCACCTGAAAATGTGTGTCCCGGTAAGACGTACGAAGCGTGAGAAACAAAATCTGCGTGACTACTGTCTGTAGTGCGTATACCGTGTCCTGGTGTGGTCGCGGAGCTGTGTGAGGCAGGTCGTGTGACTGCGACACACTGAGCAGAGGTGCCCTCTTGACACGGTGTGTACGGGACCCCCCAGCGATCTGGACAGTCTGTTCTGGAGTGACAGGCAAAACAGTGCGGGCACGAGGAGAGCAGCCCCTGTAGCCATCGTCGAGGGCGACTGGAGTCTCAGAAATCATACAGACACGGACAAAGTAGAATCACGATGTTGCTGCAACTTGTCGGTCGTCCTAAGTTTACGACACGGGTGTGGCTCTCGTGGTGGCGTATGAATTGCCGCCACCTGCTGTCTCGCACGAGTCAGTCGTTGGCTGCCTGTGCAATTTCGAATGAATGAGTGATGTGCAAGATGTCCTCTAAAGACAGGTTATCCAGTTTCAACGCCGCCGTGCGAACCTCCGGTTCAGGCGCCAGTTGAACCACCACATCAAAAATCAAGGAGTCAGCTTGGCGCAAGTAAAATCACTTTTTCGGCTGAGTCCCTGCAAGTCTGCAATCCACGTACTTTCGACTCAGCGCTGTCAACAAGTCAAATATGAGCGACAACCCATATCGAGACCAAAGAGGAAAAACTAACACCAAAGCGAAGTCGTCAGCGAATAATCAGTGGTACGGTCGAGATAGTAATGAACGCTATCAGACGACGCAGACGACTGCCTGAGCAGTCGAGGTGCATCGGTATTTATACCGGCCGCGTGGGACACCATTGGTCGGTCCTTTCACCTGACGAGATGGTGGCGCACTCACTAGGCGAGTGCAGCGCTGTGGCGACACTACCCTCTACGGTCCATCGAGATCCATCTGCTCCGGCAGGCATTCAGCTTTTGTACAAACCGATACCAGATGTAACTTTATTGAGAACAAGAAGAGTACAAAGTGCTGCACAGGTATATATTTATTCCAATCTTCTATTAATCCACCTCTTCATTGCCCCCATCTCTGTACATATCCTATTCCACCCTCTTTCTGCCCCTCTCCTCTTCCTCCCTCCCCCTCTGTTTATCTCATCTTCCCCCCTCTCTGTCCACTTTCTGCGACCCCCACTCTCTGTCCACTTCCTCGTGCCTCTTTCTCTGTCATCTTCTCCTCCCCCATCTTTCTATCATCTGCTCCTTCCCTGCATGTCCATCTTCTCAATCCTCCCTATCTCCTCTTCCCCACTCTCTCTGTCCATCCGCTCCTTCCATCTCTGTCCATCTCGTCCTCCCCTCCATTTAAGTCCACTTCCTCCTCTGCCCTCTTCCTCTCTATCTATTCCTCCTCCCTCTCTCTGTCCATCTCCTTCTCCACTCTCTCTGAACATCTCCTTCTCTCGGTTTGTCCATATCTCCTCTCCCATCTTTGCCAATGTTCTCCTCTCCCCTCTCTTTGCCTATCTCCTTCTCTTCCCTCTCTCCATTTTCACCCCCCCCCCTGTTTCTGTCAAGATTTTCTTCCTTACTCATTCTGTGTGTCTCTTCCTCCCCCCTGTCCCTGTCCATCTCCTTCTCTTTCCTTTCTCTGTCCACTCCTCCTCTCTCTACCCATATACTTTTCTCCCTCCTATGTCCATCTCATCCCCCTCTAAATCCATCTCCTCCAGCCCATATTCTCTCCCCCTCCAACCCCTTTCTGTCCAACTCCTCCTCTCTCCTCTCTCTGTCCATCTCCTCCTTCCCCTATTTCTGCCCATCTCCTGCTCTCTTTCCTCTCTTTCCGTCTCCCTCTCTTCCCTTTCTGACCATTATACCCTCCACCTGTCTCTGTCTACCTACTTCCCCCCCCCCCTCTATCTGTGTCCATCTGTGCCTCAAGCTATGCTGTCGAGGCATGTCCTAGTCTACCCGATGCAGTGTGTTCTCCCTTACACGAGGGTGAGTGGCACATGGTAACGCGCTGACGTCGCACGAGACAGAGGGCCAATGTGGGGGCTGACCATCTGGCCTCGCCTATTCGCCCTGTAAAAGAATAGATGGCCATTCCTTCAGCAGAATCTGAGCAGGCACATGTGAGCAGGGATTTGCTAGTTACCAGGAGCTTCAACGTTAGGCGTCTTGTGGAGCCCTGTACGAAGACTGTGTTCAGTGTTGGAAAGAAAAACCAAAGTGAGCTCGATATGTTTGCCGGGGAGCCTCATCTGAGATGTGGAGGCAGCCTTGCCCGCAGTTATCGAGTGTGCAGGGTGCAGTCATCTGCAAGTTGTGGGTCACGTTGGCACCAATGACGCGTGTTGCATGGGTTCTGAGGCCATCCTCAGTTGATGGCTTCTGGCCTCGTGTGCGCGGCATTGTTTCCATACTTGATTGGGATTTGGGATCTTTTGGTTTGGACCCGAGTGGAGGGTATCAACCAAAGACTTCATCTACTCTCTGACAGTCTTTGCTGCAGGTTCTTGACCTGCGTTGTCAGATGGGGGCTTGTAGCACTGCTATTGATAGACGCCTATGGATTCATTATGGGGTTACGGACAGGAAGTCTTACGAAGTACTTTTGAACACGTTTTCCGAAAACTGACTTGAGCGGCTATTTCGGCAGCTCACAACGAATGGAAATAGTTTACACGATGTAGCTGCAAACAGTCCGGATATTATCGATGGCGTCAGTATAGAGATGGGGATTAGTGGTCATGATGTCATCATATCGACTATGGGTACGAAACTTCAGAGATCAGTCAAGAAATCTAGGAGAATGTTTCTGCTAGAATGAGCAGATGAGCAGTTGTCAGCATCCCACCGAGACTATGAAGTGACATTACGTAATTCCAGTAAGATGTACGTAGAAGTATTATGAGCAAAGTTTACATAGATTTTAAATCAAGGTCTGAAGAATGATGTGTCTAGTAAGTGGATTAAGGACGGAAAGACCCACAATGGTTTAGAGCAATGAAATTCGGAAAATGCTACCAAAGAAGAGGCTGTTGTCTGTTCGAAAGAGAACGCACAGTTGACGACATGTAAGGGTTGATAGAGATGTGTACGCCTGTAGAAAGATCTATGTGCGAAGCATACAACTATCACAGTCATACCCTAGCACAAGATCTAGCCGAGAACCCGATAAAATTCTGGTCCTATGTGAAATCGCAAAGCGTGTCTAAGGCTTCCATCCAGTCGCTCGTTGACCAGTCTGGTTTGGTAGTAGAAGATAGCAAAAAGAAAGCTGAAGTTTTAAATGTTGAGTTTAAGAAATAGTTCACGCAGGAGCACCCCATCGTTTGACGATAGAGCAGACTCCCGTACAGACGACATAGTAGTAATCATCCCTGGCGAACAACTGAAAGAGTTGAAAACAAATAAGTCGTCAGGTCCGGATGGAATCCCAGTTCGGTTTCACAAAGAGTACTCTACGGCACTGGCCTCTTATTTAGCTTGCATTTACCGCGAATTACTTACCCAGTGCAAAGCCCAAGCGAAAAGGAAACAGCGCAGGTGACGCCTGTATGTAAGAGGGGTACAAGAGCAGACCAATATCATTAACATAGGTTTGCTGCAGAATTCTTGAACATATACTCAGTTCGAATGTAATAAATTTCCTTAAGATCGAGGAACTTATGTCCACGAATCAGGACGGTTTTAGAAATCATCGCTCGTGCGAAACTCTCGCCCTTTTATCACATGATATGTTGTGAACTATGGATGAAGGGTAGCAGGCAGATTCCATAACTCTAGTTTTCCGAAAAGCATTTGACACTGTGCCTCACTACAGACTGTTAACGATGGGGTGCCCCAGGGGTGTGTGATAGGACCACTATTATTTTCTATACACTAAAATAATCAGCCGGACAGTGTAGGCAGCAATCCTAGATTGTTCGGTGATGCTGCTTCAGTGTACTGGGAAGACGTCGAGGTTGTGTGGTTGTAGGAAGATACAGGATGACTTTGGCAAAATTTGTAGTTGGTGTGATGAATGGCAGCTAGCTTCGAATGCAGGAAAATGTAAGTTATGCGGGTGACTAGGAAAAACAAACCTGTAATGTTCGGATACAGCTTTAGTAGTGACCTGCTCGACACAGTCACTTCGTTTAAATATCTGGGCGTAACGATGCAAAGCAATATTAAATGGAACCTGGCATGTGAGGATTGTGGTAGGGAAGTCTAACGGTCGACTTCGGTTTATTGGGATAATTTTAGGGAAGTGTGGTTCATCTGTAAAGGCGACCGTACATAGGACACTAGTGCAGACTGTTCTTATTTCTCGAGTGTTTAGGACCCGAACCAGGTCGGATTAAAGAAAAACATCGAAGCATTCAGAGGCGCGGCGCTAGATTTGTTACCGATAGGTCCGAGCAATGCGCAAGTATTAGAGAGATACTTCAGGAACTCAAATGGAAATCCCTGGAGGGAAGGCCAAGTTCTTTTACAGGAACACTATTGAGAAAATTTAGTGAACCGGTATTTAGCTGACTGTTGAACATTTCTACTGCCGTAAAAAGCACTTCTGGTCAGGACTACAAAGATAAGATACGAGAAACCAGGAGTCATGCGGAGGCATATAGAGAGTCGCTTTTTCCTAGCTCTATTTTATAATGGAAAAGGAAATTACTAGTAATGGTACGGGGTACCTCCACCTTGTATTGCACGGTGTTTGCGTAGTATGTATGTAGATGTAGATGTAAAGCACCTCCTTCTTCCCCTTGTCTCTTTGTCCATCCCTGCCCCCTTCTTCTTGCACGTTATCATTCCTACGCCAATAGAAGGTTTCTCCCCCCCCCCCCCCCCCCCCCGTCGTAAGTGTATCAAATTTGGTTGAAATCGATTCGGGAGTTGGAGGAGTTTTTTATTCTTGGCTGTGCTCGAGCACGCACAGCTGTCACATGTATGTAACATACATTACGCAAATTGTACACGTATTTTGCTTGTTTCTCCAGCTAATTTCGCCCTTCAGTTTCGTTTCCTGGCAGCTCAATGTTTATGAAGTCATGTCTACCGAACAATGTGTCGAACATTGATATGATTTTGGAGATACATCCAAGGGTATATGTGGACACTGTCTGAGGAACGTACTACGAATATACACTGAAGCGCCAAAGGAACTGGTATAGGTATGCGTATTCAAAAACAGATTTATGCTGACAGGCAGAATACGGCGCTGCGGTAGGCAAACCTATATAAGTGTATGGCGCAGTTGTTAGATCGATTATTGCTGCTACAATGGCAGGTTATCAAGATTTAAGTGAGTTTGAACGAGGTGTTATAGTCGGCTCACGAGCGGTGGGACACAGAGGTAGCGATGAAATGGGGATTTTCGCCGGCCACCATTTCATGGGAGTACCGTGAATATCAGGAACCCAGTAAAACTTCAAATCTCCGACATCGCTGCGGCCGGAAAAAGATCCTGCTAGAACGGGACCAACGACGACTGAAGAGAATCGTTCAACGTAACAGCAGTGCAACCCTTTCGCAAATTGCAGCAGATTTCAATGCTGGTCCATCAAAAAGTGTCAGCGTGCGAACCATTCAACGAAACATCATCGATATGGGCTTTCGGAGTCGAAGGCCCACTCGTGTGCCCTTGATGACTACACGACACAAAGCTTTCCGCCTCGCCTGAGCCCGTCAATATCGACATTGGACTACTGATTGCCTGGTCGGACGAGTCTCGCAACAAATTGTGTCGAGCGGATGTACGTGTACAGGAAAAGAGGCAACCTCATAAATCCATGGACCCTGCGTGTCAGTGGGGGACTGTTCAAGCTGGTGGAGTCTCTGTAATGGTGTGGAGCGTGTGCAGTTGGAGTGATATGGGATCCCTGATACGTTTACATACGACTCTGACAGGTGACACGTACTTAAGCATCCTGTTTGATCACCTGCATCCATTCATGTCCATTGTGCATTCCGACGGACTTCGGCAGTTCCAGAAGAGCAATTGGTCACGTCCAGAATTGCTACAGTGTGGTTCCAGGAACACTCTTCTCAGTTTAAACACTTCCGCTGGCCACCAAACTGCCCAGACATGAACATTATTGAGCATATCTTGGATGCCTTGCAACGTGCTATTCAGAAGAGATCTCCACCCCCTCGTACTCTTACGGATTTATGGACAGCCCTGCAGGATTCATGGTCTCGATTTCCTCAAATTGGTTCAAATGGCTCTGAGCACTATGGGACTTAAAATCTGAGGTCATAAATCCCCTTGAACTTATAACTACTTAAACCTAACTAACCTAAGGACATCATAAACATCCATGCCCGAGACAGGATTCGAACCTGCGACCGTAGCAGTGGCGCGGTTCCGGACTGAAGCGGCTAGAACCGCTCGGCCACAGCTCGATTTCCTCCAGCACTACTTCAGATCTCTGTCGAATCCATGCCACGCCGTGTTGCGGCACTTCTGCGTCCTCGAGGGGGTCCTACACGGTATTAGGCAGGTGTATCGCCAGTCTCTTTGGCTCTTCAGTAAAGTTAGTAGCGAAAAATTGATAATGTAGAACCTCATGCTCGGAGCGGCGCTTTTCACGCATCTCAGTATACAGAATGTAGTATCTCCTGAACTGTCTCCGCAATGTATGTTTTAGCAAGTATATTCAGTTATATATTGAATACCGTCTGCAAAATGTGTTGTAAACACAGCTAGTAGTAAAGAAGTAAAAAATTAAAAAGTAATGGTTGATGAAGTTTTACGAGGTGCAGTCAAGTTCTAAGGCCTCTGATTTTTTTTCTCCGGACTGGAAAGAGATAGAAACATGCGCATTGTTTTAAAATGAGGCCGCGTTCATTGTCAATATGTCCCAGAGATGGCAGCACCGTACGGCAGATGGAATTTTACCGCCAGCGGCGAGAATGAGAACTGTTTTAAATACTTAAAATGGTGACGTTTTCCTTACTTGAACAGCGTGCAATCATTCTTTTTCTGAATCTGCGTGGTGTGAAAACAATTGCAATTCATCGACGGATGTGTCGAAAGTGCGTTCGTGGGTGTGACAGTTTAATGAAGGCAGAACATCGTGTGACAACAAACCGAAACAACCTCGGGCTCGCACAAGCCGGTCTGACGACATGATCGAGAAAGTGGAGAGAAATGGAATGACTGTTGAACAGATCGCCTCCAGAGTTGGCATTTCTGTGGGTTCTGTGCACACAATCCTGCATGACGACCTGAAAATGCGAAAAGTGTCATCCAGCTGGGTGCCACGAATGCTGACGGACGACCACATGGCTGCCCGTGTGGCATGTTGCCAAGCAATGTTGACGCGCAACGATAGCATGAATGGGACTTTCTTTTCGTCGGTTGTGACAATGGGTGAGACGTGGATGCCATTTTTCAATCCAGAAACAAAGCGCCAGTCAGCTCAATGGAAGCACACAGATTCACCGCCACCAAAAAAATTTCAGGTAACCGCCAGTGCTGAAAAAATGATGGTGTCCATGTTCTGGGACAGCGAGGGCGTAATCCTTACCCATTGCGTTCCAAAGGGCACTACGGTAACAGGTGCATCCTACGAAAATGTTTTGAAGAACAAATTCCTTCCTGCACTGCAACAAAACGTCCGGGAAGGGCTGCGCGTGTGCTCTTTCACCAAGACAACGCACCCGCACATCGAGCTAACGTTACGCAACAGTTTCTTCGTGATAACAACTTTGAAGTGATTCCTCATGCTCCCTACTCACCTGACCTGGCTCCTAGTGACTTTTGGCTTTTTCCAACAATGAAAGACACTCTCCGTGGCCGCACATTCATCAGCTGTGCTGCTATTGCCTCAGCGATTTTCCAGTGGTCAAAACAGACTCCTAAAGAAGCCTTCGCCGCTGCCTTGGAATCATGGCGTCAGCGTTGTGAAAAATGTGTACGTCTGCAGGGCGATTACGTCGAGAAGTAACGCCAGTTTCATCGATTTCGGGTGAGTAGCTAATTAGAAAAAAAATCGGAGGCCTTAGAACTTGAATGCACCTCGTACAGCATGAACAGCGAAAAATGTAGTAAGCGACAATCTTTTTTCCTTTCGTCATTTTTTGGAGTGTGAGTGACAAAAAATCTCGTAATGATTTAAATTGTGTGCGAAATTTGTCGCAAGTGACTAAGTTCTCTCATTTCCAAATACTGGATGAATACAGTCTTGCTTCTTTTCGTGTCGTGAGCTTCACTCACACCTCCACCCATCTGAAAGGTAGTTGGTTCTTAACCTTACAGTGATTCTTTCCACAGGTATGTGACATTCGTATCAAGTAAGATTGAAATCGATACGCTGGCGAAGTAAAAATCGCAGCATAAAAAAATTGATTAATTTAGAGTAATGGAATTTCGGGAATACATTCGTCTAGGAACATATTTAAGTGATTAAAGTTTCAAGACCAAGAGTTAATGTAAGATGATGATGGCGATGTTTAGTTTGTGGGGCGCTCAACTGCGCTGTCATCAGCGCCCATAGAAAGTCACAATTTTTACACAATCTACTCGTAATTTTTCCTCAGTTCAAAATGGTTCAAATGGCTCTGAGCACTATGGGACTTAACATCTGTGGTCATTAGTCCCCTAGAACTTAGAACTACTTAAACCTAACTAACCTAAGGACATCACACACATCCATGCCCGAGGCAGGATTCGAACCTGCGACCGTAGCGGTCACGCGGTTCCAGACTGAAGCGCCTAGAATCGCACGGTCACACCGACCGGCCTTTCCTCAGTTCCATCTAGCCACTGTCACGAATGATGATGATGAAGATAATGATGATGGTGATGATGAAACGATGAGGACAACACAAACAGCCAGTTATCGGGCAGAGAGAATCCCAACCCGGTTGGGAATCGAACCCGGGACCCTGTGATCCTGAGGCAACAGCGCTGGCCACTAGACAACGAGCTGAGGACAGGGCTAATGTAAACACGAGATAATCCAGTGCAAATGTGAAATGCTGGTATATTATTAACCGATGCAACCGCCGCAATGTTGAACACAAGCATGCAAAAGTAAATGCATTGTGTTGTACAGGTACCGCATGTCAATTTGTGGGATGGAGTTCCATGGCTGTTTCACTTGGTCGGCCAATACAGGGACGGTTAATGCTGTTTGTGGATGAGGTGTAGTTTTCGTCCGATGATGTCTCATAGTGCTCGATTGGAGACAGATCTGGAGATCGATCAGGCCAAGGCAACATGTCGACACTATGGAGAGCATACCCAGGAGCATAACGTCAGGCGTGGTGTGTCTAGCACGCAGACAAGTTGGTTGTAGGCCCTCAACTGGCCTCCTTCTAACCAACACACAGCCACCACTGGCACCGAGGCAGAACCAGCTATAATGAGAAGACACAAAAGCCTCCTTCCTGCCATCCAGTGAGCTGTGGTTTGGGGTCATCAAAATGCACGCTACAGGGCGTATGGCTCGGAGGTGTTCTTGAAGTAATCGATTTGTAACAGCTCGTTGTATCACTGTGGTGGTAACTGGTGCCCAAATTGCAGTACCGTGCGCCAGAGCCATACGCCTAACACGATCGTCTCCCTCTCGATTGTCGCCTTAAAGGCATTCTTAACTAACATTTACTGACCACGTCCAGTCTCAAAGGTAACTAACGCTCACGACCGTTACAGCGTGTATTTAAAGTAAACCTGCTTTGCATCCTCAAAGCGGTGCTACTTACATCACTGTTATGCGGATGGGGCGAAATTTGAATAGACATCAACTTCCAGATGTAGAAGCACGCCTACTAACTTCAATATATACGGCACAACTCCTTGTTGGTGGACGATGTTTTCCATCAGTGTACATACACTTTCCTAATATGACTGGATGTTTGGCCAAAAATGACTTCTATTTACAGTTCACGTAACAAAAGATCGGACCCAATAATGTCACGAAAAACTGCCTTATCAATGACGCCAGGAGCCATTGCAGCCACCAGTGCGTCGACAACATACTACCTGCAATGCAGCGATAAATTTTTCTTTCCCTCTGTGAAGTCTCTAACCTCCCCACAATAAAATAATACGAATAATATTCACATTTAGCGTAACTACCCAACAGTGAAAATATGTATAGCATTGACATTTAGTGTAACCTAGCAACAGTTTATTATTCCGTAACCTACCAATAATAACGTGACTAATTTCTCAATAAAATTGTGGCTCACTTATAACCTTTCAATAATTGACTGGGAATTTAAACTGGTAAATTTTGGACGTCAGCAGTGTTGCGTCGTGGCCCTGAAAGACCATACTGAATAAATTGAAAAATCTTACCTCAATGAAGTCGCCGGATAAAGCACATATATCTGCTCCTATAAGAAATTTTTGTGGCACAGCCCAGTGCAATGCTGGTCGATAGATTTGTCATGTATAAAAAGAAACAACTGATTTTTCTTTACAATAATCGGGATGACCATGGATTGGAGAAATTAGTAAATTCTTTAAATTGAAATGAATGATTGTCAAAAGTTACTTTTTATGAGAAAGATTATTATTAAGAGACTTTTTTAAAACATTTACATGGGACTTGATATAACAATACTACATATGCGCGAGGCTGCTTTTACCTTATACTCCAACGCTCAGTGGTCTAGCGGTTCTAGGCGCGCAGTCCGGAACCGCGCGACTGCTACGGTCGCAGGTTCGAATCCTGCCTCTGGCATGGATGTGTGTGATGTCCTTAGGTTAGTTAGGTTTAATTAGTTCTAAGTTCTGGGGGACTGATGACTACAGATGTTAAGTCCCATAGTGCTCAGAACCATTAGAACCATTTGTTGAACAACGCTCAGGCTCCGCCATCGCTCCCCACGACCGGCCCAGCCAACTCCATGCACACGACTGCTCGCTAGCAACTACTTACTCCTACTGCTACACAGTTCTTACTGCTGACAACACTCTCTCTGGTTTGAGATTCTCTTATAGCTTACATATCGCAAGCAGCGCGTGAGCAATCCATCGAAATTACATCTGCTCGAGTGCGGTAGCAACAAATTCCTTAATCATCGACCTCTTACAATTGTTGGCAATTAACAATTGTTAGGACTGATTGCGTCTTCATCACTCTACAAGATACAAAAAACACACAAAAATATCTCCTCGAAAATAAATAGCACGAAAATAAACATAAAGAAACCATAGTCAAATCTCACTGAAGCAATGTTCAGAGAGCAGAGGTATTTACAATGCTAGTTCGCACTCCGATTTGCTCACAACGCAGCAGTATCTCAGGAAAAAAACCATAGTGATTAGGGAGAAAGATAGGCACATTTGCGTCAGCACAAATATACTGCATTCACATGCTCGTAACGATGGAGCACTGGATACATGAAATGGCAATAAAAAATGAGCAACGCCAACAACATGAGTGCACTGTGGTGTCCTAGATCAAATCTTAATTGAAAAGACGATGTGAGAGGTGTAGTGCAGCTTGGTTCGGTTAATATTGTGTGGAAAGCCAACTGTCTTCACGACCCAGAGCGGTTTCCCATGGAGGTTATGTTCTTAGTGTGCTGAACAAGCGTAGTAGGTAAACTCAACTTATTCCAAATATAACTCCAAGAGTTCTGTTGCTGAGCACTGAAATCTCATTCGAGAATCCAGTATTCTGGCCATCAAGATTAAGGTTTTCTTTGGTTTTCCTAAGCCCTTTAAGGCAATGGTGTGACGTTTTCCTCGAAAACGGATACAGATTCTTCCCAATACGAGATTGTACTAAGGACCTTGTCGCCAACAGGATGTTAAACCATAATCGTTTTATCGTCGTGACAATTCGTAGTAGATATTAGTTAATGTCGTATCCTAGTACTAAGTTAGATTGGCTTAACAAGGGACTGGTTCCGACATAAAACAAGTCTTACAACCACAGCATACTGAAACGAGTAAATAAGACGAAAATCCGACACAGGATACACAGAGGTTGTATGCTATAAAAATCCTACTGGTAACACAATCAGAAATGATAAATCACCATTAGTACACATTTGGGATATTGCCAATACAATCCATGTTAATGACTATGTATGTAAATTAACAATAAAATATTCTTATGCCTGACAAGTAAACATTGTTTCAAAATCTGCGGACAGAGAGCGGAATGCCTGTGTAGGTCGGTAAGTACAATCTAGACAGACCATGACAACAGTATACAAGAAATAGATTTGGGTTTCACACACACCGTATTCAGACAAATACATACAGGAAGTATATTGACATATATTTAGAGCCTGAGTATTCCATATCCTGCTGAACAGCATGTGCGAATATAGTCAATTAATTGAGCATGGCCGTCCCCTGGCATTCTAATTACGAAGAGCATTAGGCCAGCAGCACTGGGAACTATATCATGATGTTGCCACTGTTGATGGACTCGTACAGTAGTTTATATGTTGTTATGTTGTCGGATGCTAAAGAGGTTTGGAGGCTGCTTGAGAACTGATCACCAAGAGCTTTGAGATTACTTGCAAATACGTTTATGTGGCACATGTTTCGATGTGTTTGTTGAACTTCCAGTGATTAAATTTCAGCTGTGCTATAACTGTCGTGAAGCTCCTTGATGTGTCTTTCAATACCATGATACTCTTGTAATCACGGCCCGAATTATATGTACTGATCGCCTTTGATTTTAGATGTCTTCGAACAGACCTCTTGAGAGTCCGAGGACAACCACTTTCTGAGCAGAGGTATCATATCTGTGAGGGGAAGTTTACCATATTTAGGAGCTCCATGTAAAGATACTTGCTTTGCACGGACATTTTCTTCTTCATTCCCAGATATCCTTTCATCCATACCATCACGAAGTTGCGATAGTCCTGCTGCACTCGAAACACGGCAACAACTGCTGCGACTAAAGGGTCCGTACAACTATGATGATGGTGCCTAATCATTTGTAGGGCTGCTATACTACCGAGACTACGGCTACTGTGTCTACTGTGGTCGTCTGTGCGAACAGCAGGGCGTCCAAAATGGCTGTCGCCTCGGCTGTCCTAATACTGGAATATGGATCCAGCTTGTACAGGCCTTATCGTTTGCTTAGGGGTACCCAATAGGCGCTATCAGCGACATCAGTACACTTGGACACATCTGCATACACCACGTGATAGCGAGACAGGAATTCCATTGACGTTGCGCTAGTTGGATCCTGGTTTTGCAACTTTAAACAGGTTCTAGCATCAATCTCCAGGTCGACGTTTCGAATGGCCTGTTGTAATGTGGTATAAGAGGACTTATCCGCACCTTGGTCCTTAATGCTTGCGTCTCCACAAGTTCAGCGGCGACGAGTGGAACTTACTTATTTACTCAGTATCGTCCGCTCACGCAGTACGATGTTAATTCCCAGTGTTTTTAGTCAAGGGATCCATATCCGTCGAGAAAGAGGCGCAGGATGAATTTCTGTAGAGGAAAATTCGTCGAATCTTTAACGATGCTTCATTCGCTTCAACCAGCAATGCTTTAGTTGGGGTTGACATGAATATTCCAGTAACTGCTTAGTGTCGAGTTTATGGAGCGTGCTGTCTTACGCTGATCCGTAGCACTCGTGTCCGTAATCAGAGCAAGTCCTTAGTAGGGATGGGTATAAAAAAAGTTGTGCGCCGATCGGAGCCATACTCCAGTTGTAGCTCTGACGAGGTTGCATGCTTTTCCACAAGTCATGATATGTCAGATACGATGAGTCCATCTTAGTTTTTCACGGTTTATCATGCCAAGATATTGTGTTGTTTTCGTAACTGGAAAATTATGCTGTCCCGGTTGCATTGTTTGGGGAAGTGCAATCCTGTGGAGATAAAATATCGTTATAGTAGATTTGCTGTCTGATATTTAGGGTCCACTTTCTGCGCACCATTCATGCAGGCGTATGAGAAGGCGGTGCGTATTTTCAGATGATGTGACTGAAGAGTACTGTCTTCGGATTGGGTGCATACGTCGACTACGTACTGTAATATTTTGATTTCACCCACAAAGAGGTCATAAAAGCCTGGCAGTATAGACATAGTACAATAATAAAGCTAAGACGGATTCCTGCGGGAATCCTCTGCTAATTTCCCTGAGTCCCAGTGTAGTTCCGTGTTGCAACCAACTGTCTTCCTACTGCTCAGGAAGCTTCCAGTGTTACGTACGAGTGGTTTTGGAATCTGAAGTTTCTCCAGTTTTTTTCCCTAAAACTGATAACACGACGTTGTCATATGCTGTAGTCAAGTCCATGAACGCAACTATCACATAATTATTCCCAGAGAAATTTATCTGTATGTCAGCAAGTAACCGTAGAAGATTTCAGTTGTCCCTTTTTATTTGTGAAACCCAATATTTTCTTGTTTTTACACCACCATTCTAAGAGCCTCTTAACAATCCTTTCCGTTTCCTACGCCGAACATAGCAGCAATGCCCCAAGCCGATACGACTCGGGTTTACTATATCTTTTTCCTGGTTTGTGGATGGGGACAACACATCTTCTCACCGAGATGATTTTGATCTTTTGTGCCTATTCGCTATTGTAAATTTTGAGCAGCAGCAGTTCCCCTTTGTGGGGGTGTTGCAACATTGGCTAGTCAGTATAATGCAGGTCATGTGCACCCTTTCCTTGGCAGAACGCAATCTGGAGTTTTTCAGCGAAAGGAATTGTGTAATCACACAGTTATCCTCTTCGCATTGCGCCTCGTCTTCCTTGTCCGTGACGGCGGGTGGGGCTATCATATGCAAGAATGACTCTATACGTTGGTCAGATGATGGAGGTGTTTGCATGTTCATTGTCAAACCGTTTTTTACGTTCCTTATGACATTACCAATCCTCGGTCTTTGTGTATCCTTGCAGACTGCAGTGCAGATTTTTTTTTCTGCGTGAAAATTTTCTTAGCCCGCATCTCGTGGTCGTGCGGTAGCGTTCTCGCTTCCCACGCCCGGGTTCCCGGGTTCGATTCCCGGCGGGGTCAGGGATTTTCTCTGCCTCGTGATGGCTGGGTGTTGTGTGCTGTCCTTAGGTTAGTTAGGTTTAAGTAGTTCTAAGTTCTAGGGGACTGATGACCATAGATGTTAAGTCCCATAGTGCTCAGAGCCATTTTTGAAATTTTCTTAGCTTTAACTAGTGCTTTCTTAAGAGCAATAAAGTGTGTATCATTAAAGTGAGCTTTGTATGTCCGTAATGCCACCCTTCGTTTCTCGAGGAATGCGTCACATTCTGTAGCCCACCACCAGCGGGATGGCCTATGAGTAGTCCGCTTGTGTCCTTTTTGAGGTATTGAGACTTCCACTGCTTCATTGATAAACGAAACCAAGGCCCCGTAGTCTATTTCGGGACCCTCAGTTTCGATGGATGATTTCAGTTTTCTTTCAGCAATGTTTCGTTTAGGACCCAGTTGGCTTTATTTGTGTCCCATTTTCGGCTGACTGCGTACCTGGCATTCTCCATAGGTTGTACGTTTATTATGATTTGAACTGGCATGTGATCGGAACTTAAAGTATCCGGTATCACTTTCCATGTTGTTCAGGTAGACTGTGGAAGGGTTGGTGCGCTCAAGTCTGCTGCCGTCGGAACTTCATTTGGTCTGGCTATTCGTGTTGGTGAGCCATCATTTCTTATTATAAAGTTTTCAGAAACTCGGTAGCCCCACAGTGTACGATGACCGTGAAAGTCACCTATTAGCAGAAGGGGTTTCCCAATAGAGTCAATGATTGTTGTTACGTGTTGTTTGGAAAGGCTGTCATTAGACACTTTCAATGCTGAGACCAAATTCAGGTGGAGGTCCTTGATCCGCAGGCGGATACCCATTATTTGTAATGTATCATGCCGAGTGCCGATATAAACAACAGGAAAGTGAATTCTTCGACCAGCAACGCCACACCACCCTACCCATTATCTCTATCTTGTCTAATGACGGAGTGCCCGCATCTCGTGGTCGTGCGGTAGCGTTCTCGCTTCCCACGCCCGGGTTCCCGGGTTCGATTCCCGGCGGGGTCAGGGATTTTCTCTGCCTCGTGATGGCTGGGTGTTGTGTGCTGTCCTTAGGTTAGTTAGGTTTAAGTAGTTCTAAGTTCTAGGGGACTTATGACCACAGCAGTTGAGTCCCATAGTGCTCAGAGCCATTTGAACCATCTAATGACAGAGTGGCCCGGAACAGCGAACGTTTGTTCCGTTTTAACTGCGCTTCGGTGACGGCACATATGTCTACATTAATTTTGAGCAGAAAATGTCGAAGGCTGTTTTGACTTTCTTGAACAATCTTGTGTTCCATTGAATGATTTTATAGGCCACAATTGTAGCACTGTAAAACGGGGGGTACATACACATCAGCTGAACAGCGTATTCCATTTATATAAACAAACTGAGGGAGACGCTGTGATCTGAATGTTACAACACTGACGACGGCTTTGTTGCCATTTCCCCGTTCAGGTTTATAATGTTAGTAAATTGTGTGATAGGAATAACGTGGCCGTAATATTGGTGATGTGCTTGGATAATGACTCACATTTCCGTCTAATAAAAAAAAAAAAAAAAAAAAAAAAAAAAGAATGGTTCAAATGGCTCTGAGCACTATGGGACTTAACTTCTGAGGTCATCAGTCCCCTAAAACTTAGAACTACTTAAACCTAACTAACCTAAGGACATCACACACAACTATGCCCGAGGCAGGATTCGAACCTGCGACCGTAGCGGTCGCGCGCTTCCGGACTGTATCGCCTAGAACCGCTCGGCCACACCGGCCGGCGTCTAATACACTACTGGCCATTAAAATTGCTATACCAAGAAGAAATGCAGATGATAAACGGGTATTCATTGGACAAATATATTATACTAGAACTGACATATGATTACATTTTCACACAATTTGGGTGCATAGATGCTAAGAAATCAGTATCCAGAACAACAACCTCTTGCCGTAATAACGGCCTTGATACGCGGGCGTTGAGTCAAACAGAGCTTGGATGGCGTGTAGAGGTACAGCTGCCCATGCAACTTCAACACGATACCACAGTTCATTAAGAATAGTGACTGGCGTATTGTGACGAGCCAGTTGCTCGGCCACCATTGACCAGACGTTTTCAGTTGGTGAGAGATCTGGAGAATTTGCTGGCCAGGGCAGCAGTCGAACATTTTATCTATCCAGAAATGCCCGTACAGGACCTGCAACATGTGGTCGTGCATTATCCTGCTGAAATGTAGGGTTTCGCAGGGATCGAATGAAGGGTAGAGCCACTGGTCGTAACACATCTGAAATGTAACGTCCGCTGTTCAAAGTGCCGTCAATGCGAACAAGAGGTGACCGAGAAATGTAACCAATGGCCCCCATACCACCACGCCGGGTGATACGCCAGTATGGCGATGACGAATACACGCTTCCAATGTGCGTTCGCCGCGATGTCGCTAAACATATACGCGACCATCATGATGCTGTAAACAGAACTTGGATTCATCCGAAAAATGACGTTTTGCCATTGGTGCACCCAGGTTCGTCGTTGAGTACACCATCGCAGGCGCTCCTGTCTGTGATGCAGCGTCGAGGGTACCCGCAGCCATGGTCTCCGAGCTGATCATGCTGCTGCAAACGTCGTCGAACTGTTCGTGCAGATGGTTGTTGTCTTGCAAACGTCCCCATCTGTTGACTCAGGGATCGAGACGTGGCTGCACGATCCGTTACAGCCACGCGGATAAGATGCCTGTGATTTCGACTGCTAGTGATACGAGGCCGTTGGGATCCAGCACGGCGCTCAGTATTACCCTCCTGAACCCACAGATTCCATATTCTGCTAACAGTCATTGGATCTCAACCAACGCGAGCAGCAATGTCGCGATACGATAAACCGCAATCGCGATAGGCTACAATCCGACCTTTATCAAAGTCGGAAACGTGATGGTACGCATTTCTCCTCCTTACACGAGGCACCACAACAACGTTCCACCTGGCAACGCCGGTCAACTGCTGTTTGTGTAGGAGAAATCGGTTGGAAACTTTCCTCGTGACAGCACGTTGTAGGTGTCGCCACCGGCGCCAGCCTTGTGTGAATGCTCTGAAAAGCTAATAATTTGCATATCATAGCATCTTCTTCCTGTCGGTTAAATTTCGCGGTTGTAGCACTTCTTCTTCGTGGTGTAGCTATTTTAATGGTGAGTAGTGTAACTTTCCCTATCGCCATAGTGTGGAGTTCTCCTACATTTCTGTCTCAACTTTCAACACACAAGATAAAGGCCCTTTGTCGGTAGCCGCATAGAAGTTACCAGCGCAGCTTACATGCTGGTGGGTGATGATTCCTTCTTGGGTGGTGTCGACACGTAACACTTTCTCCATTTTGTCTCGTCGATCGGCGTTCCATTCCTCCTCCGTAAGGCCCCGTTGACCCTTTGCGCCTTCCAGAATGACGAGATCATCTAGGGAGTGCCACAAAAACATTCCCCAGACCATAACGCATACCACGATATTTGCTTTCAGAAGTTTCACGCCGAACATAACAACGGCCATCTATCTCACTGAGCATAAAACATGATTAATCTGTCATCAGTCAGTGAACGTCCAGTTACGGTAATGGCGCGCAATTTCCAGCTTTTGTCGCCGATGTACAGCAGTCAGCAAAGGTGTGTGAACCAGGCGCCTGCTTCAGATAACCGTACGCAGCAACGTTCGCTGAACCGTCGTTGGTAGTCTATTGGTTAACCTTGGCGGTCAAGTGATCAGCAGCTGCACGTCTGTTCTTCCTCACACATCTCTGCAGCAGTCGTTCACCCCTGTCATATACGACCCCTAGTGTACCACAGTTGTCTCGAGGCCGGATTTGGACAGCGCCATTTTGTCATGCACAGTATACTTTAACCATGGCGCCACGGGAACAATTTATAATTTTAGCCCTTTTGGAAATGCTTCCACCATTGTCCCGCAAACCAATGATCGTGCCCTTTTGGATGTCAGATAAGTCTCTCTGCTACCGCATGACGACAGTGCACTGTGTTCTGCGTCTTCCCGACGCGGTATTCACGTTAATGTGACTGGACAGCGCATCACTGACATTTGTTCACGTAAAGACTGCGGAACCATTGCGGACATAGAATGAATTAGTCAGGCGTATATACAAGCGTATTTGGTTGCAATTGAAAGTACAAAGTACAATTCATAGAACATGTAATCTAGTGGAACACAACTAGTCGCACGTGCGACTTTATGTAGCTTTGAAACTGATCTGATACGAATATCTCAGTGATCTATATCGTGACGAAGTGTGAAAACAATGCGTAAAAAGTATGCATAGGTAGGATGCGTGTACTATTTTCGTTCGGTTATAGGGCTCGGTCGCTTAACGCATTACGGTGTTATTCAGCTAGACCGAAACTGCTGTATTAGCTTTTTGGTGAGGGGTTCCAGTCTGTATCATAGTCGATGCATAGCAATAATGTTTGGAGCTGGAAACAAGCTCTCATTAGTACGCTAGTTGCTGCCTGCGAAGCACTTCGATGCACATGGGGTTGGAACATTTGGTGCCTCGCACAGAAATACGAGGTGCTTCCCACAGTAATTCAAGCTCAAATGTTCAAATGTGTGAGGAGTCCTAAAAGACCAAACTGCTTAGGTCATCGTTCCCTAGACTTACACACTACTTAAACTAACTTAAGCTAAGCTATGCCAAGAACAACACACACACCCATGCCCGGCAGGCCACTCCGGGCGGCGTAGTTCAAGCCTTGAGGAACTCTCGTATATGCACATTTCATAGACGCCTCTGTAGTCCGCCCCGATAGCTGAGTGGTCATCGCGAAGGACTGTCATGCCAAGGGGCCCGGGTTCGATTCCCGGCTGTGTCGGAGATTTTCTCCGCTCAGAGACTGGCTGTTGTGTTGTCCTAACTATCATAATCTCACGCCCGTCGACACGCAAGTCGAACGCTCGTGCACACATGGCGCGTGCCTGTATAAACTGTCTGCCTGATGTTGAGGTAGTCTTGTGGCCAGAAAGATCCTCAGATCTGTCCCAGGTGGTAAAAAGTGTTTCAGAACGACTCGGACGCCATCTCCGTCCAAGTATCATCATCGAGGTTATCAGAGACAAGTGGCCACAGTTGTGAGTCAGTTTGCCTGAGGAGAGGATACAAAGGCTTTTCGGCACCTTTCCCAACCGAATCACAGCACGCATCAGGCCACAGAGGGTGCAACGTCATACTAATAAGTTCTGTCATACTTGTTTATATATTTGAGTCCAGTTTTTTAATCATTGAAATAACATCTCAGACCCTCTCAACCGGTGAAGTTTCATTTCGTTTCCTCCGCCCCTTCTGGGTGCTTCACCTTTTATCAGGCGATGTGTTTAGTTAAAGTCTGCAATCATCTCCTGTTCATTTCCCGCCTCACTTTATGCCATGTCGTAAAATCGTAAACCTCTCACGTGAAGTTGTTACGGAGAACAGCTTATAAGAGCGATACGATCAGTGACCTCATCCCCATATAGTGTACGCTTCAAAGACCACAGAAGTGTGCGGAATTTCATGGAAAAGTTTTGAAATATAATTGGAATTAAATTGATACTGCCATATTCTTCCAGTGACCTTAATGCTTCTAAGACTCGCACCTTCTGTTATGCAAGTAATTCCAGATAGTGATAATTCGATACAGAATATTGTCCGCGAAACCACCGTAACGGGGTATGAATTCTATTCTGATATGCAGTTTTACATTATCACGTATAATTGTCATAGTACATGTAACTGTGAGGCGTTTGACCAATAACATTTTGTCTTCAATGTAAGTGTACATTTAAGAATAGCTGACTACACATTAAATTGTAAAAAATAGCTATGCCTAATCCACATTTTTCCTTTTAGGACTTGGTATGCGATGGTGACGACGATAATTTCGCCATACTTGCTGGTAACACTACTCATCCTGAAAGCTGACCCAGGACGTGCCAGTAAGTTTTAGTCCCTCTTTAATATTGCACCACGGCTTATTTGGAGTATTGCTGGTTGAAGTTTGATTTGTCATTAAAAATGAATCAAGCTTTCAGCAGTTGTTTGAATATTATATCTGTAGGTTGGGTAAATCTGTGACCCCTGAACACAGTATATGCCTTAAAACTACCACTTGCGATATATCTGTGCTCTTTTAAAGTTCGTAAAAGTGTTTGAGAACTGTTTGCGTATACGCCGTGCGTTTCGCGATCATCGTAGTGAAGTGTGTTTCGTTCTGCTCGTTAAGACTGTCTTCAAGAGCAATTCTTTTCGTGTTGTATCAGAAGACTACGTTATCCGACTACTAGAAACAAATGTCAGGAAGTTTTCATAAAGATTGTAATGTTGTTGATAATGCGCACGAGTAAACTTTGGTTTTTGTAAATGACGCGATTACTTATGAGAAAGTATTTATCAGTAAAACCTATAAATCCTGTTGTGCTTGGAAAAATATTAACATTATCTAAATTCATGTAATTATGTCTTAATCTAAATAAAATTAAAACTGAGCACTCGACGAAACGTGAAAATACGTTTCAATATAGGATTAATGACCAATTAGCTGATATGATACGTCGGGGTAACAACGTGTGGAGATATTAAGTATAACCATAGCGTAATTTTAGATTTACATGTTATCTAAACCTTTAGAGGCAAAATTATTTACACGATAGAGGATTCTAATCTACATAATCATTTTGATATAAAGAAGAAGGAGCGTAATTCGTTAGATAAACCTGCAGACTTGCATTTAATGCTAGGTGAATCAGGATGTAGCACTCAGAACGTCCAAGGAATGTACTAGGAAAAGTTTTGCAATTAGTGTCATCCGAAATAGTAGTAGTTTTACCGATGTGTGTAGAAACTGGTGCCGGCCGCTGTGGCACTTCAGTCCGGAACCGCGCTGGTGCTACTATCGCAGGTTCGAATCCTGCCTCGGGCATGGATGTGTGTGATGTCCTTAGGTTAGTTAGGTTTAAGTAGTTCTAAGTCTACGGGACTGATGACCTCAGATGTTAAGTCCCATAGTGCTAAGAACTATTTGAACGAACAGAAACTGGTCATTCAAGTCACAGAGATCCAGGCAAGGGTGTAGATAAAAATTGTTAGCACAGTAGAATTTGAGAAGATTGTGTTGAATAGTGTGTGAGAAAGCATGTATTAGAAAGCTATGTCAACTTGGTCGTGAAATTACGAGGTCATTCAGTAAGTAACACAACACTTTTTTCTGAAAGCAGGTTCATTTTATCCAGGATTCCAATCCACCATATTATTCCCCACTTTTTTGGCTACAAACCCTATTTTTCAACATAATCTCTGTTCTGTGCGACGGCCTTACCCCACGTTACTGGGAGTACCTGTATGCCCCCATGGTACCACTCTACTGCTCGACGTCGGAGCCAACGCCTTGCTGAATCAATAACCTTTCCATCATCCACGTATTGCTGCAGCGGAGTGCATCCTTCATGAAGACAAACAAAGGGAAGTCAGAAGGTGCAAGATCCGGGCTGTAGGGTGGATGAAGAACAGTCCAGTGAAGTTTTGTGAGCTCCTCTCGGATGCGCAGACTTGTGTAAGACCTTGCGTTCTCATAGAGGAGAAGTTCGTTTGCATTTTTGAGGCGAATGACACACTGAAGTTGTTTCTTCTGTTTCCTGAGCGTAGCACAACACACTTCCGAGTTGATAGTTGCACCGTGAGGGAGGACGTCAAACAGAATAACCCGTTTAGAGTCTCAGAAGTTCGCCGCCGTGACTTTAGGTGCGGCTTTGAACTTTTTTTTCGGAGAAGAGATGGTGTTATATTACTCCAAGGGTTGCTGTTTCGATTTCGGTTCGGAATGATGAACCCATGTTTCATCGCTTGTGACGATGTTCGACAGAAGAAATGTCACGATTGGCCTCGTTAAGCGCAAGCATTTATTTATTTATTTTCTGAAGGCTGACCGCTGACTACGGTCTGTGCTTCTAGGGTAGAAAGTAAGGGAACATTTACACTTTATTTAACACTTTCAGAGGAGGGTTGGAACACAATACGGTTCCGTTTCGCCTCTGCGTCGGACATTTGTATAATGGTTACGAGGTTTACAATAGTCTGAGCAATGTTTCGAGAACTAAACTACGAGCATTACAATAATGTAAAACAGGCGCAAGCAATTCCGTGTAGATGGTCCTTTGTTGCTCTTTATGCTCTTCTATTAGGCAGTGAGGAACCAAGAGGGCAGACACCTTTGAGAGCCCTACCGTATGACGAGTGTGTCAGTGTTGCCAACAGAGACGTCCTATTGAGCAGCGGCGTGTTTGGTTGCGATCCATGTCGAATGAGTGTGTCCGCACGTTTCAGTCACAGCTGAATGCGGCCGGCTGTCCAGGTTTGAGCGACCTTGTTGCGACGACGAGAGACGCCTCGTACTTCTGTCCAATGCCATGTCTCGGTAGACATTCTGTAAGTGCCTACGAATATCTGCGATGCTCTGGTTTTCTGCGAAAATAAACTCAATGACAGCTCTCTGCATGTAATGCCGCATCGGAACTTCATGAAATAATACGAGCCGAAGCGGGAATATTCCACGATGTAGTACAAAAAATTTTGAATTTTTCAACTATAGTCGGCGGAGGAAAAAATGTATTGCATTGCTTACTGAACGCGCCTCGTACCTCCAATAGTAATATGCACCATTATCGTAAGAAATGTTTGTAAGCAACTGTATCTAGTAGTTTTGTACTCAGAGTTGAAATCTGTCAATGGACAATGCTGTAATGCATTGTCTGAGTCTTGCTGTCGCCCATTTGCACAGTGGCTACGAGCTTATGTTGTTGATATATGGTGTGACTTGTTTTTAGCAGTAAAAATCTATATTTTAATTTACGACCACGATTTCCTTAGTCCCATGCTTAAACTGCAAATGAAATAGTAATAAATCTTACCGTATGTGATACTTCACAGCAAACGTCGGGATAATTTTAATGGAAAACACAGGGAAGGTGGACCCACATATTTCGTTATTGTTTAACAAAAATTATTATGATTACAAATTAAAACAAACAACGCCCAGCCAAACTATAGAAGGAATAACGAGTCACACCAGATTGTGGCTGTTGGGAAGCCCTTAACAATTTGTAAACTTTAATAAAATCCGTTAAGCAATAAAATACACAATCCCCCCCAAATACAAGAAAAGTTGGAAAGGCATACAATTTAATTGTGACCCCCAATTGGTACACACCAGCAGAAACATTAATAACGACCCTTAAATAAATATACAATCCCTCAAAATGCAAGAAAGGCGACAATCTACAGCAACCAGTTGTCACAGCAAACTGGCAGCAACCACACAAGTTTGGCAATGAAAGGAGTTACCTACTGACTGCGGGTAAAAAAGCTCAACAGTTCATACTCATAAGTAAAAACCTTTACAATGTAACACGATCCAGAACTAGAAAATAGGGTATGCAAGATTTAAACCAACTCTCAAAGGGAAAATTATTACGGACATGCAGAACATAGCTTAAGGCTTGTGTGCTTGCTTAACTCTCAATATTTGAATAGATGTAGTGTTCTGAAATTAATTTGGCAACACTCCACCGTGGCATGTACCAAACCGATCAAATTTATTTAACTTGAGCTAACACGAAGCAGCTGATAGAGGTGCCTGGCTGTGGGCAAACCTAGACATCGTGCGATGACGGAAGTGTCGCCGCAGCAGGCAAAAAACACGTCTCTGCTCCGGGCCCAGGAAACAGGAATGCGTCGTCCGCTGCCACAACTACCTTGCCAACATGCATCAGAAAGCAAACAGCAATCTGCCCAAACGACAATATCTAAGATGTAGGAAATATTGCGGAAGTGGCTACATACATAAGTCACAAGCTTCACATTCCTTAATATTACATGAAAATTGGCGACGTGAACTGCAGCCACCAGAAAATCCAAATATTAGGGTTCACCCTCTCTTAAGGGGGGACGTTGATGAAATTGACGAAAAATGTCAACTTTCGATTTATTTTTTATTTGTTAGTACGACTCATGGACAATAGGTTCCCAAAGTTTCAATGTTGAAATCACATTTGAAGTGCCTGAAAATTAATTAAAAGTGGTACGCGGCCTCCCTGCCACGTCAAGCTCAGAGGTATAACAACCCCTACATGCACAAGGAGAGGCTTCCAAATTGTATCCTGGATCTTGTCAAGCCCATTTACAGGTTTCTGGCCGATCCTGCACTTCTCAAAAAGTGTGTTCGTGGCAAATCCCAAAATCCAAATGAGTCACTAAATTCACTCATATGGAAACGATGCCCTAAAAACACATTTGCATTTGCTACTGTTGTCAGAGTTGCAACTTATGATGCAGTTATTGCATTTAATGATGGAAACGTCGGGAAGATGAAGGTATTAGAATGGGCTTCAAGATATGAAATTTTACTCAAGACATCCTGAGAAAAATAGATTTACAGCGCGTCTCTGCAGCTGAAAAGTCAGTTGAAGACCTGGTAAAGGAAAGAAGACAGACAACAAGAAACAATAAGAGACGCCTTGAATGGAAAAACGACCCAGAGTACAAATGTGGTGCCTTATGAAGAAAAGATATAAGGAAAAAAGTAAAGTTGAACTTTAAATTGAGTTTCCTGAAAAGCTAAAATTTTAAAGTTTATGTTGTGGACTGGCAAGACAGCCAATCCACTATGACAGGAAGCCGAAAGGCACGCGTTTAAGCTCACGCAGACTGGCGTGAGGTCTGGAACAGGTCAGGGATATGAGACTAGCAAAAATAGTACGTATCTGTTGGAATACTTAACTTTAATCCATAATTGGTGAACATCGCTCTTGACGGTACATGTTTTACAGCATCAATAGTAACTGGTAATGGCGCCTTGCTAGGTCGTAGCAAATGACGTAGCTGAAGGCTATGCTAACTATCGTCTCGGCAAATGAGAGCGTAATTTGTCAGTGAACCATCGCTAGCAAAGTCGGCTGTACAACTGGGGCGAATGCTAGGAAGTCTCTCTAGACCTGCCGTGTGGCGGCGCTCGGTCTGCAATCACTGATAGTGGCGACACGCGGGTCCGACGTGTGGTGTCTGGCGGTGACACCACATTCCTCCCCCGCAAATCGGCGGACGGTTGTGGCATAAGGCTTCCGCCCACCGGGGGAAGGACGCCATGTTGACGTATGCGACGAGGTGGGGAGCCTAACAACAGGCGAGGCTGTGCCACCCGCACCCTGCCATTCGGTCCTAGGGGAGCTAGGAAACGCCTGAAAATCTACTCCAGGGTGCACGCCAACATGCGGTGTATGCGTCCGTAGAGAGACAGGAGGGGCCGAAGGGTCGACCTCCATCGGGCCGGGGCACCCGGCGGGCGAAGACGACATATGGTCCGGAGCGGGCAAGAGTTCCATGGCGGAGGACAATTGGTCACGGGAAGCGATCGGCGGCGCGTGACCCAGGGAGGCGCCCGGCGGTTGCAGCGACGCGTCCACTGCGGGCGGCGCCGGCGGGAGAACAGGCGGCGGCGGCGGCGGCGGCCGCGGCGGCGCGTCGCCATGGGGCAAAATGGAAGGCATCGTCGGGAACACCTGGGGCTCAGGCGAGCCAGTAGATGGGTCCCCAGGGCACTGACCGGACGGCACCGTCGCTGAAAGCAGACGGGGAGCGGCAGATCCAGTGCGACGACAGAGGCGCAGCTGATTGAGATGCCGACGCACCTCACCAGAGGACCCCAAAACCAGATACATCGCGCGGCCGAGGCAGCGAAGAATGCGCCCTTCGAGCCAACGCCGTGAACCTCGATAGTTGCGGTAGTAGACAACGTCGCCTGGAGCAAAAGCAGGCGTCTGCCGCTCCACAGGAACCTGATGCGGCGGATGTAGCAAAGACATCAAGGTTCGATGAGAGCGACCGTGGAGCAACTCAGCCGGCGAGCGACCATCTCGGGGCTGAGAGCGATACGAGGACAAAAAGAGCAATAACGCGTCCTCCCGAGAATGCGACTCTTTCAGCTTCAACATCTGTGACTTGAAAGTCCGGACCAATCGTTCGGCGGCACCATTTGACTGTGACGAAAACGGCGCGGACGTCAGATGTTGAATACCATTGGCCTTGCAGAATGACTGAAATTCTGCGGACATGAATTGTGGGCCATTGTCGGAAACAATAATCTGTGGAAGACCTTCAATGCAAAAGATAGCGGATAACGCTTGGATGGTGGCAGAAGACGTCGTGGAAGACATCCGGACAACAAAAGGAAAATTACTGAATGAATCGACCAGAACCAACCATCGAGCATTCCAGAATGGACCAGAAAAATCGATGTGTAAGCGTTGCCAAGGGGAAGTGGCTTTTGGCCATGCAAAGAATTTCCGCGGTGGTGTGGATTGTTGTTCGGCACACACTATGCAAGAAGAGCACATATTCGTAATCGCAGCATCGATTCCGAACCAAGTACAGTGTTGACGAGCAAGTTGTTTCGTTCGCACTATACCCCAATGTCCTTGGTGGAGAAGCCGGAAGACAGAGGACTGTAACGAACGTGGAACCACGACCCTGGACTGATCATTATCAGAACGCAACAGCAAAACACCACGTCGCACAAAAAGTCTCTCCTTGTGAGCAAAAAATCGGCGAACCAACGGGTCCTCGATCCGTGACTTTGACAAGGGCCATTGCGTGGCAACAAAACGCAGAACGGTAGCAAGGACAGGGTCGGCAGCTGTGGCTGTAGCTACACGACGAAAATCAATCGGAAACGATTCGACCACGTCATCGGTTTCCGCATCAATGAACATGCAAGCAAGTTCGGAGGAATCGAATGCTCTATCCTCAGCAACAGGCAAACGGGACAACGCATCGGCGTTTCCGTGCTTAGCAGTGGACTGATACAAGATATCGTAGCGGTACTGCGAGAGGAAAATAGACCAGCGAATGAATTTCTGCGCTGTACGTGGAGGTACAGGCTTGGTCGGATGAAAAAGCGATGTCAAAGGTTTGTGGTCTGTGATGATGGTAAAGTGACGACCATACAAGAAATCATGAAACTTAGTAACACCAAATACGAGAGCCAATGCTTCTTTCTCGATCTGTGAATAATTTCTTTGCGCAGACGAGAGCAATTTGGACGCAAAGGCAATAGGGCGATCGTGCGATCCATCTTTGTGCGCAAGCACAGCACCGATCCCGAAATCCGATGCATCCACCATCAACAAAAGGGGTTTCTGGGGATCGAATGGCGTAAGGCAAGTATTGGAAAGCAACGCAGATTTCAACTGGCGAAAGGCGCGTTCGCATTCCGTCGTCCAGACGAACGGAACAGCCTTACGGCGTAAGCGATGAAGCGGAGCTGAAATGGAAGAGGCATGTGGCACATATTTATGATAGTAATTAATTTTTCCCAGCACACTCTGTAGCTGCTTCAAATTCTGCGGCGAAGGCAAGTCTTGTATGGCACAGAGGTGCTCTGGACTGGGATGTATGCCTTGGGCATTGAGTACATGTCCCAGATAGGGTAAGTCACGAGCAAAAAACACACATTTGTCCTTCTGCAAGCGAAGACCATTTTGTCGCAAGACCTGAAATAATGTTCTGAGATTGGCTAAATGTTCTTCTTCCGTCTTTCCGGAGATCACAATATCGTCCAGATAGTTTGCTGCAGTAGGGACCGACGCACAAACAGTTTGTAGATATTGCTGAAACAATGCAGGGGCGGATGCACACCCGAATTGCAGTCGTTTGAATCGGTACAAACGAAGATGCGTGTTAACCACCAAGACGCGCTGGGATTCTTTGTCCACTGGTATTTGCAAGTACACATCTGCTAGATCCAACTTCGAAAAATATTTACCCGGGCACAGTTTGTCAAAAAGATCTTC
Organism: Schistocerca nitens; assembly: GCF_023898315.1. Lineage (NCBI taxonomy): Eukaryota > Metazoa > Arthropoda > Insecta > Orthoptera > Acrididae > Schistocerca > Schistocerca nitens. The sequence continues at coordinate 933,594,915 of NC_064614.1, read as the reverse complement.
CGGGCGGGGTAAAGGAAAAGTTGCAGTCACTAGTTGTGGATTCACTGTTGCCTTGAAGTCCACGCAAAGTCTCAATTTTCCGGAAGGTTTTTGCAAAATTACTAAGGGTGATACCCAGAGAGAAGCCTGCACACGTTCAATTACACCTTGTGATTCCAAATCGTGTAATGTTTTTGCGACCTCATCACGCAATGCGTGGGGAACATTGCGCGCTCTGAAAAATTTCGGTTGCGCGTTTACTTTCAGTTCCAAATGTGCTTTATAGTTCTTAGCGCAACCGAGGCCCGGTGCAAAAATGTCTGCAAATTCTTCACATAGACGAGAAACACTGTCTGAAGGCACAGTCTGGTTCACTGTTAGGACCTGATTTACTATAGACAAGTTAAACAACTCAAATAAATCGAAACCAAACAAGTTCACTGCAGAAGAAGAACGAAGGACGTAAAATAACACAAGTTTTGTTTGTCCCTTGTATGTTGCAAGAAGGCTGCATTGTCCTAACACAGGGAGCCCGTGACCTGAATATGTAGTTAGCTTAACATTTGCGGCACGCAACGGAGGTGTGCCCAGCTGTTTGTACGTGTCGTGATTGATCAATGAAACTGCAGCTCTGGTATCGAGCTGGAATGGTATCATGTCCAAGTCTACAAAAAGTTTATTGTCCTGCTGACGACAAGAGCGACTGTCTTGTGCAACGTGAACTGACACTGGTACAGAATCACTTGCGACTTGACGGGATTTCCGGCGATGTCGACGCACACGATTTGTGGGACGAACACAGTCACTGTGAGAGAGAGTAGCACTGGGCGGAGTGGCATGAACTACATGAATTTCCATAGGCGAAGTTTCACGAGCCGGAGTATCATTGGTTCGATTTCGATTCCGGCGCGAAGCAAAGGGCCTGGAATGGTTTTGAGCTTCCGATCGGAGCTTTTTCTGGCAAACACTTTGAACATGTCCTTTTTTATTACAGAAAAAGCAAATAGCCTGGCGTGACGGGCAATTCTCACGCGAATGTCTAGTAGCACACCGCGGGCATGATTTCACTGCATTTGCTTGCTGGCGCGGTACACGTGGCTGATAGCCAGGCGGCTTTGGCGCGGCCAGGCGCGAGGACTGTTTACTGTTCCGTGCAGCTCGCCCGGTGGGCCGGTTAACGTGACACAGGGGTGGCGAAGTTTCAAATGAATCCTGAGCAAAGTCAAGTGTGTCCTGCTGATCCAATATGTCCATCACTTGTTGAAGGGAGGGATTGACTAGTTTCAAAATCTGTTCCCTTATACGAACATCAGAAACGTTCTGTGCAATTACATCACGTACCATAGTATCTGAATAAGGGAGTCCACATTGACACTCAAAAGCACAATCCCTAGTAAGGCCTTGCAAGGTTGCAACCCACTCCCGATTAGTTTGACCTGCTGTACGTTTTGTACGAAAGAAGGTATACCTTTTTGCAACTACATTGACTGATTCTTTGAAATATGCATCTAATGCAGACAAAATTTCGTCGTAGGACAGAGTTGCTATGTCGCATCGGGGAAATAATTTGACTATCACACGGTACGTGTGGACGCCGACGGACGAAAGGAGATAAGGCTGCCGCTCATTACCTTGAATTCTGTAGACGGCGAGATGGAATCCAAATTGGCGTGACCACTCCATCCAGCTTTCCAGTGCCGCATCAGAAGGACGAATAGGTGGTGCAACTGCGTGTTGTGGCTGCGTGAGCGGTGGAGCGGCGGCTGCCGCATCGTTTTGCATTGCACGTGGACACTGGACGAGCTGTCCAAGAGCATCCAGTAAGGCCTGCATCTGCTGATTCTGTAAACGATAAAATTCGGACAGTACATCTGGAGATTGTGGCGAAGCCATTACACAAGTAAATTAGGGCAGTATAGTTACGAACGCGATGTGGCCTCGTCGCCACTTGTTGTGGATTGGCAAGACAGCCAATCCACTAGGAGGAAGCCGAAAGGCACGCGTTAAAGCTCACGCAGGCTGGCGTGAGGTCTGGAACATGTCAGGGATATGAGACTAGCAAAAATAGTACGTATCTGTTGGAATACTTAACTTTAATCCATAATTGGTGAACATCGCTCTTGACGGTACATGTTTTACAGCATCAATAGTAACTGGTAATGGCGCCTTGCTAGGTCGTAGCAAATGACGTAGCTGAAGGCTATGCTAACTATCGTCTCGGCAAATGAGAGCGTAATTTGTCAGTGAACCATCGCTAGCAAAGTCGGCTGTACAACTGGGGCGAGTGCTAGGAAGTCTCTCTAGACCTGCCGTGTGGCGACGCTCGGTCTGCAACCACTGATAGTGGCGACACGCGGGTCCGACGTATACTAACGGACCGCGGCCGATTTAAAGGCTACCACCTAGCAAGTGTGGTGTCTGGCGGTGGCACCACAGTTTATGTACCTTTTTATCAGATTTTATGAATGCTAGAATTATGAAATTTTGTGCACATATTTCTGTAAACCTAATAAACGTTGTCTCAAGAGTAAATTTTGAAATTCTGATGGCAAGCTGAGATATGGGGCAAAGTGCTTGGACTTTTGCATGAATTTAAAATTGTACATGTGGAATTGTAATTAAAAATTATGAAAATTCTCCTATTTGACCTATTCCAAAAACCTTAAGCGAGAAGCTTGCAACATATGAAGAGATGAAACAGAGAAATTTTTGTAGAAATCTCTTGAATACTTTCTGAGAAAAAGGAACTTATATTATTTTTTGAAAATAAAACTTCAAATTTAATTAAAAAAAGTTGAATATATATAATCAACGGATTTTATATGTAAATGTGTTACTTTCATGTAAAGCGTGGTACAAAACTTCATTGCCATATCTCCAAAACTGTGGATTTGATGCATTTTTTAAATAGTGTGTGTTTTTCATCAACGTCCCCACTTAAGAGTGCATTGCCTTCGAAACAAACAATATTTCAGCCCAATTACATCAACTCAGTTTACAGCAGAGAGTATTCATACACTTTCAATGAATATGATCTGCAACAAACAGATTAAAATCAGTTGCAATGATCGGTGATCATCCACACAGTCACTCGGAGGCGTAATGAACATGACGAGTCTGACCAACAGAAACACAAGTACCAATAAAAGATCAACTCTTAATTCTACTCGGGGAAGAGTCGTGACTTTCAGGATTCCAAGCAGGGGTGTTACTGCCTCCAATGACCTACAGGCGCCGTGATATTTAAGCCTCCAGAGTTGGCCCGGTGCTTGCTGATCACGTTGCGCGCGGCGTCACCTGTCCGTCCCACAACTCGCCGCTATCAATGCTTAATCCATGCGGAAAATTTGGGCTGCGACCAACTTAACAACTCGCGGCTTCACGAGCTCCACGCCCGGGCAGCAGGAGTGTCGCAAAAACCAACTCGCAAGCCACGTGACCTCCCGCTAACTTCCGGTACCACGGCCCGCCAAACCCAGTAACACACTCGTCGACCAAAGACCCTAGCGCTGGCATATCAGGAGGATCGAATCGATTGTACAGGTAGTCGCCAGTGGAGTGGCATGTCCGCTAAAATTAAAGCCGCCACAGCGCAATACTCCGCACTCTGGGGAGGGTACTTCGTGTAACTCAGTTGCCACTTTCTTTTCCTGTTCCACATGCAACTGGTGCTCGGGAAGAACGACTGTTGGCGGGCCTCGGGCTATCATATGTATCTCGCGAGAGATACATAGGAGGAAGTAATGTACACTGATGAGCCAAAACATTATGACAACCTGCTTACAAGGGAACCTCCCCATCGCACCCCCCTCAGATTTAGTTGTAAGTTGGCACAGGGATAGGCCATGAAAAACTGAACACAGATCAATCGAGAAAACATGAAGAAGTTGTATGGAACTATGAAAAAAACAAGCAAAATATACAAACTGAGTAGTCCGTGTCCAAGATAAGCCACATCAAGGTACGTGTACACTGATGAGCACCGTGGTCCCGTGGTTACCGCGAGCAGCGACGGCACGGAAGGTCCCTGGTTCAATCCTCCCTCGAGTGAAAAGTTTTAATTTTTTATTTTCAGACAATTATCAAAGTTCATGCACTCAGACATGATCGACTTCGCTCTCCAAAATTCCACGACATGTTCAGATTTGCTTGGACACATGCAGGATTTGACGGTCTACACACGGAAAAACTTGAAAACGTTAAAAACGTATGTTTTGACAGAGCACAGGGAAAACTGTGCGACTGTGAAACTTGCATTCATTTGTTACCGTTTATGTGACAAACTCTTATGTTTTCATCACTTTTTTGGGAGTGATTATCACATCCACAAGAAAACCTAAATCGGGCAAGGTAGAAGAAACTTTTTACCCATTCGCCAAGTGTGCAAGTTAGGTGGGTCGACAACATATTCCTGTAATGTGAAGCACATGCCGTCACCAGTGTCGTATAGAATATTTCAGACGTGTTTTCCTGTGGAGGAATCGGTTGATCTATGAATTTACGATCAAATGTTTTCGGTTCCTATTGGAGAGGCACGTCCTTTCGTCTACTAATCGCACGGTTTTGCGGTGCGGTCGCAAAACACAGACACTAAAATTATTACAGTGAACAGAGACGTCAATGAATGAATGGTCAGATCGTAACTTTGCGAAAATAAAGTAAGTAAAAATTTTACTCGAGGGAGGACTCGAACCAAGAACCTGTCGTTCCGCAGTTACTCACTCTAATCACGGGACCACGGCGCTCCTCAGCTTACACAGTCCTTGATGTTGCATATCTTACACTTGGACTACTCAGTTTGTATAGTTTGCTTATTTTTTCATAGTTCCACACAACTTCTTCCTGTTTTCTCGATTGATCTGTGTTCAGTTTTTCAAGGCCTATCCACTGTGTCAATTTATAATTAAATCTGAGGGGGGTACGATGGGGAGGTTCCCTTGTTAGTAGCTTGTTTGTCCGTCTTTGGAACGAAATAATCACTAATTCTGCATATCAAGGATCCGACAGTTTGCTTATAAGTTTGTGGAGGTATGTGGCATTAGATTTCTACGCACAGGTCGTATCGCGTAAATAACGGGCCGTTGATTTGCGTATGCGGTGATGGCTCCCGACAGCGACCCAAATGGGCTCGATAGGATTTACATCAGGCGAATTTTGTCGCAGAGACATCATGTAGCACGGTTCTGGCACCGAGACACGGACAACTATACTGCTGAACGGTGACATCGCCGTCGGGGAAGACATGAAGTATGACGGGATTCACGTGGTTCGCAGCTGTCAGCGTGTCTTCGATTACTAACAGGTCACATGCAAGCACGGGAGAATGCCTTCCACAGCATAATATCACCTCCAGGGGGCTCGCCGCTCTTTGGTGGGTTCGTGCTTGGCAACCACGGGGCCCCATCCTTTGCAGCATCTTTTCCCTTCCATACTGCATGTCTATCGTCACGCTATTCTTTTTCCACTCCCTCAGGTATATTTTTGGAAGTGTGTTCTGCATACTCACTAGCCGATAAGAGAACAGTCTCTCTACTGTTTATCATTCCTTTTTTCTTTCTTCGTTCCCCTTCTCCTGTCCTTCCTCTGCCGCGGAATTTGAGGTTCCTCTTTTCCTTCTTCCTCCCTGTGCGCTCCTAGAGGTCAGCCAACGCGTCAGACGTGTAACAGGTTGCTAGGTATGGTAACGTGTAATTCCCAGCTCCGGATTGACAGGTAGGGTTCCCACATACCCGCTTGTACAGGTCAGGCCCAGGGAGGGCTGATTGCCTGAGCTGCTACCTTCCCAAATTACTCAATGGTGCCTCTGTCAGGTGTTCACAATGTGTGACCTAAGGTCTGAACAATCACTCCCTTTCGAGAGGTCCTCAGTTGGAAGAAAAGCACCATTGGAGACACTGGCAATCATGGAGGATTTTCTTGCAATGCGCCAACCATCTTCTTCACAGTCAACGTCTACCAAACATACACGGGATGAGGCTAACGAGTGAAAGAGTCTCCCAGCTGCCAGCTGCAGCACAGTTCCTCATGGTTTCACATACTGAAGATGGACAGTCCTTTGCTACAGTAAACGCTTTTATTATTTGGAAAGGCCTTGACGCAATTGCTGGCTCTGTGAAATCCTGCAACCATTTACAAAATGGCACTTAGCTTTTGGAGACTACATGTGATTCTCAAGCGCAACAACTACTTGCACATTCCCTCCTTCACGGCTATCCTGTTCATATCGAGGCTTATAGAACGCTGAATTCTTCCCGTGGTGTTATTTACACTAGGCTTTTCGATGGTCTGATAGAGGCAAAACTCCAAAAATACTTCTTTGATCAGGTTGTCACTGCAGTCTATCATGTGATGAAAAACATAGATGCATCCTTAGTGCCCACATGCACTCTTTTTCTCAATTTTGATAGAGTAGTGCTTCTGTCAAAGATCAAAGCAGGTTATGAAGTTGTCACAGTTCCACCGTACTTCCCGAACCCGATGTGCTGCTACCAGTGTCATCTTTACATCACAGTCGAATGTCGTGTCAACACCCAGTCAGATGTGTAACCTGTGGCAGGGATGCTCACGAAGGCACTTGTGCCCCTGCTTCTCCCTGCTGCACCAACTGCAATGGCGACCATGCCGCTTCCTCCTCTCGATGAGCGAGATGTCCAGGAGATCTGGGTGAAGGAAAAAGTGCCTTACCCGGTTACTCACAAGTTGTTGGCTTGACAGAAACTCTGCATTCAACCATCTGGCACTTACAGTACTGTTCTTGCCACATCTCGCTCCACGAAGAACATGGCCACGCAGACATGCGACCATAAATTCAGCACTGGTGTTGTGAAATCGCCCAGCCTCTGCAGCCTGTAGCAGTGAGTCTTCGAAGATTAGCACTCGGCATCCGCCGAGGTGATACCCCTTAATTTTTTCCCTTCTCCCCTTTCCTCGTTATGACTCTCCTCGAACGAAATGTTTGCGGCCTTCGATCCAACAAAGAGAACTTACGGCTACTCTTAGAATCACAGCGTCCACTTGTCTCTGCGTCCAGGAAACAAAATTACATTCCTACGACTGCTTTGAGCACTCGCATTTCTTCCCAGTACGCTTTAACCTTTCCCCCGAGAACGGCATTCCATCTCATGGGGAGTCATGCTGTTCATCCAGGATGATGTTCGTAGTCAATCCATCTCCCTGACTACCTGGCTTCAAGCTATCGGAGTCCGCATTTTCCTTCCTCACTTGACCTTTTCATTTGTACTGTTTACATCCCTCTGTCATACAATGTCTCCAGGGCTGACTTCCTCCATCTTACTGGGAAACTACCTCACCCCTTAGATACGTACTCCAGTGACTATTTGCTCATCATCTAGAGTTGCCCGTTCTCTCTGATTAGTACTCGAGCTTTCTAAGGCCGACTTAAGGCTTTATTCCTCCCTGGCGGCCTTCGACGAACAATATTTCCCCAGTTGCGATGACCATGTAGAATATCTTACAAACGTTATCCTTACCGGCGCAAAACCTTCCATTCCTCACGCTTCCTCTTTGCCGCACCGTGTCCCAGTCCGTTGGTGGACTGAGGCGTGCCGCGGCGCAATACGCGCGCGGAGATACCTAAGCCCAGCAAAGACAAACACCTTTCTTCTAGTTATCGCTCCATTTCTCTCGCCATCTGTGTTTGCAAGGTGATGGAATATATGATTCATGCCCAGCTGGTATTGTAGCTCGAGTCTCGCACTTACTAACAACTGCGATTATCGATGGTGCTGTGCCCAATTTAATCGTAACTGGCGATGTCGTTGGGTCAACTTGTGAACACGTAGGAGTGGTCTGCTGCGGAGCTCCATGTTCAACAATGTACGGTGAATGATGTGCTCCGAAACTCTTGTGCGTGCACTAGCTTGTGCTGTTTCGGCAGAGATGCCACAGATCTCCATCTATCCTACCTTACAGAGCAAACAAGCCTCCGAACCCCACGTTATGTGAAGCGTGGTGGACGTCCAACCTTTTGGTGCCTAATGGTGGTTTCACTGTCCTTTTACCTCTTTCCGTAGATGCTCACGACAGTAGACATGAACATTCGACCAGCTTCATCATTTTAGAGATACTCGTTCACAAGCTCTGGGTAATAATAATCTGTCCTTTGTCAAAGTCGCTTATCTCAAAGGATTTTGCCATTTGCAGTCCGTATCTTCGGTAGGGTGATCCTCCGTCTGTGTCTGTTCCACTTGCATACTTTTGCAACAGCGTCACGTGCCAGCAGCGACACCCGGCGGCAACTAACGTCTCGGTGGGCAGTGGTCGTAATGTTTTGTGTATTGGTTAATTCTTCCAGGAACGAAGCGCCTCGCGAGTTTAATAGTAAAAGTCACAGCGATGTACAAAGCCCCTATTTCTGCGACTAGTTTCATGTGATTTCTTTCTTTCTTTGTATCGCTTACGCCATAGTCCCGCAGCGATCGCAAGGTTAGTTTTAGGGGTGGCCAGATGCCCTTCCTGCCGCCACCCCGTACCACCAGGGATGGAATCAGTATATCCCAGCTGTCTGCATCTAGTGGAAATCGTGAAACAGTGCGAACGTGTTTCAAATGCCTGCGACGCGTTTAACTGAGGCGGAACGTGGGGACCAGCCCGGTATTCACCTAGCAGGATGTGGGAAACCACCTAAAAGCCACATCCAGGCTGGCCGGCACACGGCTCTCGTCGTTAATCCGCCGGGCGGATTCGATCCGGGGCCGGCGCGCCCACCCGAGTCCAGGAAGCAGCGCGTTAGCGCTCTCGCCTACCCTGGCGCGTCGACTAGTTTCATGTGTTTGTTCCACTTTAAATCGTTCCCTAGTCATACTCCAAGATACTCCGTGGTGCAAACACTATCTCCTACCATGCACTTTATGGTAGTTCACAGAGCAGTAGTAAATATGCGAAGGTATACCGAAAAGTACTGCTTCTGAATTTTTTACGTTGAAACTTTTAAAATTTTTTAAGTAAAACAAACATGATTAACATTCTACATTTTTATCCTTCATGTCTATATATTTATTTCTTAACAAAATCACCCGGGCGATGAACACATTTCTCCCGACGAGAGATAGTTCATTGATACTATCACCGTAGAATGTTTGACTTTGTTGACGGAGCCACAACCTCACCTCTGTTTGCACCACTTCACCACTACCAAAGTGAAGTCCTCGAAGGTATTCTTTAAGTTTTATAAACAGATGAAAATCGGATGGGGCCTAGACGGGAGTGTATGGAGTATGATCGATGGCAGACAGTGAAACCAAGGCGTCGGATTGTTGCAGATGTCGCAGCGCTCTTGTGTAGTCTGGTATTGTCATGCTGAAGGAAAGGATATGCCGCGTACGGAAGAACATTTCGGATTCGAACAAACTCGATTACAACACGCTGTTTTTCACACACCGATATAATTACGTTAACATAACCGTGTTACACGGGACAATTCGCAACCCTCTAGCGGTAGGAAACTGAAAATATGTTGACACGATCAATAATGATATAAATTGTTAATAACGTTTGTTTTACTTTAAAGCCTTTCAGAGTTTTCATATAAAAATTCAAAGGCATTAGTTTTTAGTCCGCTCGTCTAAAAGTGTACTTCAGGGTAGCAAGCTGTCGTGTTCGTCTTCAGGTCTGATTCAAATTGATTGGTGCAATTGAAAAGCACGGTTTATGTCAAGTCTGAGCGGTATAAAGATTTTTCTCGGCAAAAAACATAGCAGTGACAGACATCCACCGTAAACTTTATGCTTCTTATGGACAGAATTTAACTAATGAATAGGCTGAGTCCCTGAAGTGTCAGCATTGCTAGATAGGATTCAAGTCTTAGATTTTCGAATACAACTCATAATCTCTATTACTGGTCACTGCTAATCGCATTTCCCAGTTTAGGACTACACATAAACTGGCCTCGTCTGGTATATGAAACAAGGCGGTACGATAATTCATTTTCATTATTTAAGGAACGAAGGAAAACAGGTTAAGATATAACGTGTCATCGATTCTACATTGTGAATAACTCAGTGATGTCTTTGACAAGTAGCAACGATCTGTAATCCATTCTGAGCTAAAACACCAGAAGCAGAAACCTCATGTGCAAATGCCAGAGGCAGTGCCGGTGTGGCTGTATTGTGCAGCGCTAAAAGAAGGCGTTTAATTTCCGTGACCGCGACGAACAATACAGGCACGTCAGCGGCCTTCTGCTCGTGGAATGTAGATCGGAACTTGCCGGGCAGCCGACATTTTCAAGTAATGTGAACCATCTGTCCGTGACATTAAAGCTGTTGCGGCTACGTGTGCTCCAATTCAATGCACTCGCTACTGTGGAATCCTGACCTCGAGAAAAGCGTAGTTCCTGTTAGCTGAGTTACTCTTACTAAAACATTACTGCAAGCATTGTGAATTCTTCTCAAAGCAGAAGGTTTAGCAGTAGTAAAGTTTGTAGATGACACAGCATTTTCGGTCGCAAGTGAGAGAGATTCAGAACTGTTGAGCAAAATAGATGGCCTGTTTGCCTAAGAGTTTGGCGTAGGCGTCATAGGCTTGGTGACTAGGTGCTGAGGAATTGTGGAAATGACAATGGAGATTCACTCAGCATCAAAATTGAGGAAGAGATAGAAACAGAAGCGAAATAATTCTATAACTTACACTATGTGATCAAAAGTATCCGGACAACTGGCTGAAAATGACTTACAAGTTCGTGGCGCCCTCCATCGGTAATACTGGAATTCAGTATGGTGTTGGCCCACCCTTAGCCTTGATGACAGCTTCCCACTCCCGCAGGCATACGTTCAATCAGGTGCTGGAAGGTTTCTTGGGGAATGGCAGCCCATTATTCACGGAGTGCTGCACTGAGGAGAGGTATCGATGTCGGTCGGTGAGGCATCCCAAAGGTGTTCTATAGGTTCCAGGTACGTTTGTGCGGGCCAGTCCATTACAGGTATGTTATTGTCGTTTCGTAAATTACCAGCTCAGCTGGAGGCAATGAATGGATGACGAGTTGTGGCCTATCAAGACAACGACGCCAGCCTTCAGTGCATGAACGCGGCGATCGAGTCAGCTTATCTGTCATAAAGCAAGTGCAGATAACCAACTTCTTGCCCTTTCACCCGGCAATCAACCGACTGACATCCTTCTCACTCTCTTAAGCTGCATATATTTCGGCCCAAAGCACATAAGCCAACCACACATCAATCTCTCTGTAAGTCCATCTTTATACAGATGGTTGCGGGACCTCGACTGTTCAATATAAAATGTCGAATCAAAACACCTTCAGCTGACTAAATTTTCAGTTGTTATTTTATTTGAGGAGTCACTGTCAGTACTACCTTATGCGGGCTTCAGGCCCCCTGACCGACGTGTAGGAAGAATCCCACCTCTGGTCCAAATGGCGTAATGTAGCACTGAAACTGGTTGCTCAGATCAAATAATAAACAGAAATGTAGACGGCTGAAGGCGTTTTGGTTAGACATTTTTCATTTTTTACTCATCAATTTGCTGTCTTTATTACTGTAATCACGATTCACTGGAACTTGCCTATTACTGATAGATATAGCGCTTCAGTATTAAACAGTACAGCTACATCTGTATCAATAACCCGCAGGCCACCTGTCGGTGTCGCGGTGGGTACTTCTGGAACCACCAACTGATCCCCTTTCCCTGTTCCATTTGCGAATGGTGCTACGGACGAACAATTCTAAGCCTCTGTACTACCTCTAATTACTCTAATTTTCTCGCTGTGATCATTTCGAGAAATGTATATGGGAGGAAGTGAAATGTTGCCTAATTCTTCCCGAGAATGCTCTCCCGAGGTTTCAACAGTAAAACTCTCCGTGGTGCACGACGCCTCACTTGTAGCGTCTGCCACTGGAGTTTGTTGAGCGTCTCTGCACGCTCTCGCGCCAGCTAAGCGATCTTGTGACGCTCTTCGTTGGATTTTCTCTATTTCTACTAGCCCTACCAGGTCCTACCAGGTAAGAATTCAAAACTGATGAACTGTAGTGAAAAATCGGTCGAACAAGCGCCTTGTAAGCCACATTTTTAGCTGACGAATTGCGTGTCCATAAGATTCTTCCTACGAACCTGTCTGCCAACCGCATGTGTACTAATTGTTTTATATAGTCATTCCACTTAAGGCCCTTCCGGATAGATACTCCTAGTCTGTACAGCAATTTTTCATCAATAATTTAGTTGTACAGTAGTGGATTTCTTTTCCTACGTATGCGCCATATACGAGGCGTGTTTTTTAAGTAATGTACGTTTGAACATAAGTACACAACGAAACGTTATTTCAAAAAAGGAAATTTATTTTCAGGAAGTACGTACTTCATTCTATTTTTCGACATAGTTGCCAAGTTTGTTGAAACACATATCACTCCTCTCAACCAATTTTAAAATACCCTCTTCATAAAAACTTGCCGCCTGCTCCGATAACCAAGAGTTCACTGCCGTTTTCATGACGTCGTCATCATTGTAACGGTTGCCACTGAGGTGTTGTTTGAGGTGGAGGAACAGGTAGTAATCTCTCGGCGCAAGATCAGGACTGTAGGGTGGGTGGTCTGAAACTTCCCAGCCAAAACTGTCCAATACGTCGCGAGTCTGACCTGCAGTGTGAGGTCTTGCATTTTCATGGAGAAGGACAATTGCCTTTGTCAGCATGCCACGTCTTTTGTTTTGAATCGCTCTACGCAGCTTTCTCAGGGCTTTGCAGTATGCTTCTGCATTGATAGTGGTTCCTCGTTGCATGAAGTCGACATAAAAAAACACCATGACTATTCCAAAACACCGACGCCATGATTTTACGCTGGGACAGAGTCTGTTTGGCCTTCACCTTTACAGGCGAGTGTGTGTGTGTCTCCATTCCATGCTCTGTTGCTTCGATTTGGGCGTGATATGCGAAACCCTTGTTTCATCTCCAGTTACGATCTGACTCAAGAAGCCGTCACCTTCTTCGTGATAACGAGTCAATAACTTCATCGCACACTCAAATCTTTGGTTTTTGTGGTCCTCTGTTAGGAGTTTCGGTACCCAACGGGAGCACAGTTACCTAAACTTTAGGTGCTCAGAAAAAATGTTGTATAGCACTGACCTCGACACGTCAGGAAATTCGTTTGAGAGAGCGGGTATTGTGAAGCGCCTGTCCTCGCGAATCCTCGTTTCAGCTGAAGCCAGCAAATCGTCTGTATCAAAGAAGGGCGACCGGAGCGGTCCTCATCATGGACGTTGTTACGGCCATCTTTCAATTTGCGTACCCACTTACGCAATTTGCTTTCACTCATAACATTATAACCGTACACTTCGCAAATCTGTCGATGAATTTCTGCAGCAGACAGGTTCCTTGCTGACAAAACAGCATGTCTGAGCGAACCTCACACGCGGCGGGCGAGTTGATAGTCTTAAACATTTTGAAAGCACAGAACAGAACCGTACAGGTTAGCTACAGAGCTGAAACTGAGCACAGTTGTTCCCGCGGCATGCCGGTACACGACGCACGCGCTCGTTGCGGTATGCGCGCGAGCTACTAGTGTCTACAACAAAACGGACCTTACTTCAAAAACGTGCCTAGTATTACATTTATTTACGTTATGGGTCAACTGCCAATCCCTCCACCATTCTTCAGTCCTCTGTAGATCCTGTTGCAAATCGTTACTGTCTTCTGCATCGCTGCCTTCTCATGGACAACAGCGTCATCTGCTAACAGCCTTAATGAGCTGCTGATGCATTATAATGGAGCATTTATACACACTGTAAACAGTAACGGCCCTATCTTACTTCCTTTGGGTACCTCCGACATTTCGTCTGTGGGTTTTATTCCGTTAAGAGCCACGTGTTGGATTCTGTCAGAAAGGAAGTCTTAAATCCAGTCACAAATCTGGTCCGATACTCGGTAAGCTCGAATTTTTTCACTAAATGGCAGTGCAGGAGACTGTCAGTTGCTTTCCTGAAGCCGAGGAACCCGCCATCGACTGAGCGCCGATGTCTGTAGCTTTGTCGAGCTCGTGGAGGAATAGAGCGAGCTGAATTTGACACATCCTCTGCGGAACCCATGTTGATTTTTATATTGGAGATTTTATTTCTCCAAAAACATCATAATACTTGAGCATAATATATGTTCCATAATTCTACAAAAGATTGGCGTCAACGAGATTGGCCTATAATTATGTGCATCTGTCCTACTACCCTTCTTGAAAATGATAATGACCTGCGTTTTTTTTTCCAGTCGCTAGTTACTCTTCGTTGCTCCAGCGATCTACGATAAACTTCTGGAAGAGGAGAATTTCTTTCGCATGATCCCTGTAGATTCTTTCATGTATCTCATCAGGTCCTGATGCCTTTCCATTACATATAGATTGTAGTTGTTTTCCTATTCCTCGATCAGGCATCTCAATATCTTCCATTTAAAAGTTTGTATGATGATTGGAAGGAGGGATTGGTTTACGATTTCGCGGTGAAACAATTTCGGAAGACCGAATTCAGTATTTCGGTCTTCTCTCTGTCATTTTCCGTCTTGTTGCCATTATGATCACTGAGTGAGTGATTACGAGGGGTGTTTGAAAAGTCCGTGCAAAAATAAAAACTACCTATGTGTTTGGGGTAACCCTTTCTATTTTTCGACATAGTCTCCTTTTAGACTTATACACTTCGTCCAACGCTGTTCTAACTTGATGATCCCTTCTGAATAATAGGAATTGTCCAAGTCTGCAAAATAGCTATTGGTTGCTGCAATCACCTCCTTGTTTGAATAAAATCTTTGTCCCGCCAGCCATTTTTTTCAAATTTGGGAGCAAATAGTAGTCCGAAGGAGCCATGTCTGGAGAAGAGGGGGGATGTGAAACGAGTTGGAATCCTGTTTCCATTAATTTTGTGCACAACTGCTGAGGTGTGTACTGGTGCATTGTCGTGATGGAAAAGGACTTTTTTGCGGTCCAATCGCTGGCGTTTTCCTTGCAGCTCGGTTTTCAAACGGTCCAATAACGATGAATAATATGAACCTGTAATAGTTTTACCCTTTTTCAGATAGTCGATGATTATCCCTTGCGAATCCCAAAAGACAGTCGCCGTAACCTTTCCGTCTAAAGAACTGGCCTCCGCCTTTTTTGGTGCAGATTCTCCCTCGGTAACCCATTGTTTAGATTGTTGTTTGGTCTCAGGAGTATAGTAATGTATCCAAGTTTCATCCACAGTGACGAAACGACGCTGAAAGTCCTGCGGATTCTTCCTGAACAGTTGCAAACAATCCTTGCAGTACTTCACACGATTCCGTTTTTGGTCAAGCGTGAGCAATTGCGGAACCGATCTTGCGGATAGCTTTCTCATGTCCAAACGTTTATGCAAAATATTATATACCTGTTCATTCGAGGTACCCACAGCACTAACAATTTCACACACCTTAACTCTTCTGTCATGGATTTTATCAATTATTTCTGGAGTCGTAACGTCCAAAGAGCGTTTAGAACGTTCAGCATCACTTGTGCCCACATGGCAACTCCGAAAATTTTGAAACCACTTATAAACTGTTCTAATCGAATGTACAGAGTCACCATAATGTTTATCAAGCTTCTCTTTAGTCTCCCGAGGCGTTTTGCCTTTCATAAAGTAATGTTTAATCACCTCACGAAATTCTTTTTCGTTCATTTTTTGACAATCACACGACTTCCTTGATTCACACGAACGCCAAACACAAAGAGATAGACCAATATGGCTGAAACTTGGTGTGCGTCCTTTCCAAACATGCTACTAGCTAAACATGACCTCGATATGCGCCGGTGGTGCCATCTCTCGGACTTTGCACGGACTTCTCGAACGTCCCTCGTAGATGATTTCGAACCGGAACCCGTCTTCAACTGCTCGACTGCGTAGAAAGCCGCACCCTCACCTCTGGAGAGCATCTCTACTACACTTACGTGCCGCTGTGAGGTTCCCAAGCGTGCACTCTACTGCGTTTGGAAATACGAGATGCGTCGTAAAGTTGTGCAGTTCACCACCACGTTTGAACGAGGCTATGCAACGATTAAACACTGGAATCATTTTTCGAAGGCTCTGGGGTCAACTCCATGTCCGCCCACCATGAATTAGCATTTTTCCCCAAGATCAAGGACAATTTGGTTCACATCTTCCAAAAGTATCTCTGATGCTGTCATTGTTGAAGAGATGTTAAAACTTAAACAACCTTAGTTATATCTGTAACCATAGTGCCACCAAAAGTTTCTGTTAGCTGCGATTCACAGACGACAATGTCCAGCTCTCGCAGGATAAGGTGGCCGATGCGCAGTGATCAGTTTTCGTCAAAAGCCATGGGCAGGTTCAGTCGTTTGCTGGGAAGGGGAGGCCGACAAGTGTCTGCCAACATCCTGAGTCTTTCTCAAACGATTTTAGATAAACTATTCTTTAAAAAAATAATTTTTGCTTTACTTATGTCTTTATATGTCAGGTTAATGATGATGTAGTCATCATTTCGTTAATGTTAATACACTCCTGGAAATGGAAAAAAGAACACATTGACACCGGTGTGTCAGACCCACTATACTTGCTCCGGACACTGCGAGAGGGCTGTACAAGCAATGATCACACGCACGGCACAGCGGACACACCAGGAACCGCGGTGTTGGCCGTCGAATGGCGCTAGCTGCGCAGCATTTGTGCACCGCCGCCGTCAGTGTCAGCCAGTTTGCCGTGGCATACGGAGCTCCATCGCAGTCTTTAACACTGGTAGCATGCCGCGACAGCGTGGACGTGAACCGTATGTGCAGTTGACGGACTTTGAGCGAGGGCGTATAGTGGGCATGCGGGAGGCCGGGTGGACGTACCGCCGAAATGCTCAACACGTGGGGCGTGAGGTCTCCACAGTACATCGATGTTGTCGCCAGTGGTCGGCGGAAGGTGTACGTGCCCGTCGACCTGGGACCGGACCGCAGCGACGCACGGATGCACGCCAAGACCGTAGGATCCTACGCAGTGCCGTAGGGGACCGCACCGCCACTTCCCAGCAAATTAGGGACACTGTTGCTCCTGGGGTATCGGCGAGGACCATTCGCAACCGTCTCCATGAAGCTGGGCTACGGTCCCGCACACCGTTAGGCCGTCTTCCGCTCACGCCCCAACATCGTGCAGCCCGCCTCCAGTGGTGTCGCGACAGGCGTGAATGGAGGGACGAATGGAGACGTGTCGTCTTCAGCGATGAGAGTCGCTTCTGCCTTGGTGCCAATGATGGTCGTATGCGTGTTTGGCGCCGTGCAGGTGAGCGCCACAATCAGGACTGCATACGACCGAGGCACACAGGGCCAACACCCGGCATCATGGTGTGGGGAGCGATCTCCTACACTGGCCGTACACCACTGGTGATCGTCGAGGGGACACTGAATAGTGCACGGTACATCCAAACCGTCATCGAACCCATCGTTCTACCATTCCTAGACCGGTAAGGGACCTTGCTGTTCCAACAGGACAATGCACGTCCGCATGTATCCCGTGCCACCCAACGTGCTCTAGAAGGTGTAAGTCAACTACCCTGGCCAGCAAGATCTCCGGATCTGTCCCCCATTGAGCATGTTTGGGACTGGATGAAGCGTCGTCTCACGCGGTCTGCACGTCCAGCACGAACGCTGGTCCAACTGAGGCGCCAGGTGGAAATGGCATGGCAAGCCGTTCCACAGGACTACATCCAGCATCTCTACGATCGTCTCCATGGGAGAATAGCAGCCTGCATTGCTGCGAAAGGTGGATATACACTGTACTAGTGCCGACATTGTGCATGCTCTGTTGCCTGTGTCTATGTGCCTGTGGTTCTGTCAGTGTGATCATGTGATGTATCTGACCCCAGCAATGTGTCAATAAAGTTTCCCCTTCCTGGGACAATGAATTCACGGTGTTCTTATTTCAATTTCCAGGAGTGTAGTTATTGTGATATTTGCATGGAAGTAACACACTGTGTGAAATTCGAAAAAGGTTTGCAAGGCAGAATGGAGGTCGCTATGATGTTGCGTTTGGTACAAATTACATAATATGTTGCCGGTTTTGAAATTTAGATAACATATCGAATTTTTCTTTAGACTCGGCTGGAGGTCTCCATATGTAACCAATCGCGAGAAAACTGATCTGATGTAGCACAATCATTTGTGATCGCGCCGTGCCAGCAATTAATCCAGAATGAATTATTCACAACATTTCTCATATGATATAAACGGTCTTACATATCGAAAGGAGATTTTGAAAAATGATAGCACACAAAGAGGAGAGTATTTTACTAGGTTGTTATTATGCAAAACTTCATTATCTACCATGTTAATCCACTAATTACAGCCTTTTTGATGAAAGGATGTAATTTTTAGGGCCATCGATAGCTGGTGAAACAAGGAATGCTACGGATTTTGGAACAATATAAGTAATGACAATATACAATTATTTTGCACTAAGGATCTGCTTTTTTTTACAAGCTACTGACCTTACTTTTCCTCAGTTTTCTCACTTAATGAACCATTGTTTCTCTTACATTTGCTGCTGCACATGTTACATAGAGGCGATACTGTGTATACTCCGCTGCGTTTTGCCAAAAGAAACAAATTTTAACATAGCAACCAGAGAAATGTGTAAGCTTTACTCAAAATTCCCTGAAAGTTACAAATGGTTGACAAGCCAAGGGAAAATAAATCGCTGCATTTTCAGCGGAATTCTCTGTAGATAGTAAGCAAAGCTGGGTGACAGATCTTTCTGAATGGTCACACTGCAAGTGTGGGCGTGAGGGCTCCATTTCACTTTTACGAAGAATGTGAGTGCAGGCTTCAGTTTAGAGCAGCACTTCCCCTCCAGCGCTCGGAATTTCCGCTACAGCGCCCGTCCAGGCCGCCATCACTACCGCTCTCCCCACCTGTGCCCTTCCAACTGCGTGTCTTGCGGCCACGGTATTTTGAACGACTACACCAATAGAATATCCATGTCCTACATGTGGCACACCACTTTTACCAGAAATGGTGATTTGAAAAGTCAAGTATAGATAGTTCAAAAATAGGCCCATTGATGCCATACCAATTTTTTATTATTCCAAAATCGTTGAGGCTTTCGTGACCATTTGGCGAACTGCCTGTTGGTTTTTGTCTCAGTATCTTCGTCCGACATTTTTTTAGCGACTTTATTGACGTTTCGCCAGCATGAGGGGCTGACACTGTGAAAGGTTATGCTCCAGGGAGTCATTACTTCCATTTTCCTGCAGAACATCACCAATCTCTTTCATGCGTGTGTTACTATGAGCTCCTTAATATGGAATGGTGATTTGTACATATAGTCGGAAGACGTCGCCACTTAATCCAGTGGCTGCCATTTTCTCTTGGAGCATTTCGGAAGAAGGACGCTGGACTTGGAAAGCTATAAACCTAAGTGATCGTCCGTCAACGACGTCTTCATCTTGTGGACCTGTGGTAAGGAACATCTCAGTAACTTCCTAAAGCACCTGGACTGTTGCATGCCAACACGAAATGGTCCATCGAGATAGAAAAGGTGGTCCTGCAGCTACCCTTTCTGTATGTGCCAGTTACGAGTAATGATGAAAACCTGTGTGCAGCTTGTATCGAAAACAGAGACACATGGATGGATACTTACACAAACAAATCATCACCTGAGCCAGAAAAGAGGAATAATTAATACTCTCACAACTGCGTAAGGAGAAGGAAGCAAAAAAATGTTCGGGGAAAGGCAGGAATACTTAAATATAAATGCCTTACGAATGAAATCAATAGCAAGTGCAGGGCAGCCAAAGCGAAAAGATGCGAAGAAATCAAAAAAGAAACGATCGTCTGGAGAATTGATTTGGTGCGTAGAAAAGTCAAAACAACCTACAAAAATGGTTCAAATGCCTCTTAGCACTATGGGACTTAACATCTGAGGTCCTCAGTCCCATAGAACTTACAACTACTTAAACCTAACTAACCTAAGGACATCACAGGATTCGAACCAGCGACCATAGCGGTCTCGCGGTTCCAGACTGAAGTGCCTAGAACTGCGCGGCCACTGCGGCCGGCCAAAACAACCTTCCGTAAAACTAAAAGTGAAGGCGGTAACGTTAAGAATGCAATGATAATTCCACTGTTAAAACAGAGGAGAGAGCGGATAGGTGAAAAGAGTACGCTGAAGGGAAATATAATATCCCATCGGAATTTCTAAAATCACTGGGCAAAATAGCAACCAAACGACCATTCAAGTAGTAGGGTAGAACCTATGAGACTGGCGACATACCATCAGACTTTCGGAAAAAATGTCAACCACACAATTCCGAAGATAGCAAAGGCAGATAACTGCGAGAACTATCGCACAATCAGATCAAACAGTTTATGCATCCAACTTGCAGACGATTGGTTGGTTTGTCGGTTGATTTGGGAAAGGGGACCAAACAGCGAGGTCATCGGTCCCATTGGATAAGGGAAGGATGGGGAAGGAAGCAGGCCGTGCCCTTTCATTTAGCGTTTTAGGAAAATCATGGAAAACCTAAATCAGGATCGCTGGATGCGGGTTTGAAGCGTCGTCCTCCCGAAAGCGAGTCCAGTGTAATAACCACTGCGCCACCTCGCTCGACTTGCAGAAAGTAATAATACGCAGAAGAATGAAAAAAGAAAACTGAGGACCTGTTAGATGACGATCAGTTTGGCTCTGGCAATGTAAAGGCACCAGAGAGGCACTTCTGTCGTTGCGCTTGAAAATGGAAGCAAGACTGAAGAAAAATCAGGACACGCTCATAGGATCTGTCGACGTAGAAAGAACGTTCGATAATGTAAAATGGCGCAAAATGTTCGAAATTCTGAGAAAAATAGGACTAAGTGATAGGAAAAGATGGGTAATGAACAATATGTACAAGAACCAGGGGGGAACTATGAAAGACCCAGATAGAATGCTCTGATTACAAAAGGCTGTAAGACAGGTATGCACCCTTTCGCCCATATAGTCAGATCTATACATAATAGAATCAGAGGCGGAAATAAAAGAAAGATTCAGGAGTGGGATTAAAATTCAAGGTGACAGGGTATCACTGATAAGATTCGCTGATGACTTTGCTCTCTTCAGTGAAATTGAAGAAGAATTACAGGATCTGATGAATGGCGTGAACAGCCTAATGAATACAGAATACGGACTAAGAGTAAATCGAAGAAAGACGAAAGTAATGAGAAACAGCAGAAATGAGTGTAGCGAGAAACATAACATTGATCACGAAGTAGGCGAAGTTAAGGAACTCTGCTACCTTGGTAACAAAATATCTCGTGATGGGCTAAGCAAGGAGGACATTAAAAGGAAACTAGATAGGTAAAGAGGGATTTCCGGCCAATATAAATCTGCTGGTATCAAACACAGGCATTAATTTGAAAAAGAAATTTCTGAGAATGTACGTTTGGAGCGCAGAATTGTATGGTAGTGAACCACGGGCAGTGCGAAAATCGAAACAGAAGAGAATCGAAGCGTTTGAGCTATGGTGCTACAGATGAATTGATGATTAGGTATACTGATAAATTGGGAGATGAGGAAAGGAAAATATGGAAACAACTGGCGAGAAGAAGGGATAGGATGACTGGACACTTATTAAGACGTCAAGGAATGCCGGCAGCTGTGGCCGAGCGGTTCTAGGCGCTTCAGTCCGGAACCGCGCTGCTGCTACGGTCTCAGGTTCGAATCCTGTCTTGGGCATGGCTGTGTGTGATGTCCTTAGGTTAGTTAGGTTTAAGTAGATCTAAGTCTAGGGGACTGATGACCTCAGATGTAGAGTCCGATAGTGCTTAGAGCCACTTGAACCATCTGAACATCAAGGAATAACCTCCGTGTTACTAGATGGTACTGCAGAGTGTAAAAACTGTAGAGGAAGATAAAAAATTGAATACATTTCACAAATAACTGAAGACGCAGAAAACAGTTGCTATTCTGAGATTGAGAGGCTGTCACAGAGAGGAGTTCGTGGTTGGCGGATCAAACCATTTAGAAAACTGACGACTTTAAAAAAATAAAAATGAACCGCAGCACCTCGGACTTGAGACGCAATACCTGTAATGCGTTCTGAGGGGCAATGGGAACTTTTACAGTAACATGTCATAAAACTAACACTCGGCAAAGTGAAACGTCGGAAGAATTAATATCGGTTATACGTATCTGCTATACATCCCCAGGGTGAGGGATAAGACCGGCAGTATATTGTGCAAACCGCATCATAAACCTATTTACAAATCGACCAAGACTGCCAAAACGAGTTTCATATTGGCAAAGAACAAAAAAGGGTCATTCGCAATGCCGGTAATATACATACGTGTGCGAATGTCTATGTTGCAATGACTGGACGATCAATACCAGGATCGCCGAACGTAAATGGCATTGCAGGTTGGGACAGGTAAAGGAATCGACCGCGTCGTAGCCCGCGCTGCGTGAGACCGACCACACAACGAAAATCACCGACATGGATCTTCTCGGTGTAAAGAAGAGTTATCACGCCAGCTTGTTCAGGGGAGACAGAGAAATTCACAAACATGACAATAGTTTCAACAAGAAAAACAATGCCTCGAGGAAAATTACTGGCGACACATGGCCTTTGGATAATTGTTCCTAGTCATTACATTCTACTGAACTGAATTTAGAAATTAATATACTAAAAAAACGTATTATAAATACTCGAGGCGTAGTTTGGCACCTATTAACTGACCCAAGTTGTTGAAGCGCGTTTTGACGTCTACAGGGAAACATAGATTAGAGGGCACAGTACAGTGCAGCACATCAGGACCAAAGAAGCGTTCTGCAACATGGGGAAAAATTGCATTTCAGAGTTCGCCGTTATCTGGAAATACCGTTTATGCCTGCAATAGACGAAATAATAGCGTCTAGATAACGACAGTGGGCTTTAGTGCAGTGTGATATTAGACCTTGCCGCACAGCTACAAACTCGTTGCGCAAGCACTCTCGCAGTAATATGAGCGACGTATGGACTTTCACTTTCGTGGTGCCAACTCAAATACGTATTCCACATCTTTCGAAACACGAAAGAGTCAATACTTTTTCGGTGAATTGCCTCCACTCTCGTCATTTTTCTTTTTGTTTAGACTTAGATATCTCCCACATAAAATTTTTCAGTGTCTAACGTTGCTTGTATACAAAACAGCAGGTCTTCTGTATGGGGC
Organism: Schistocerca nitens; assembly: GCF_023898315.1. Lineage (NCBI taxonomy): Eukaryota > Metazoa > Arthropoda > Insecta > Orthoptera > Acrididae > Schistocerca > Schistocerca nitens. The sequence goes on along the minus strand of NC_064614.1, from coordinate 933,571,807 downwards.
AACCAGAAAGTTCCAGTTTGAGGGCGTTGCTGCAGCGTGTAGGCAACGTACCACGATTCCGAAGCGTCTGTATGAGCACCGACATGCAGACAAGGGATTAGAGTGACATTCGTGTCTCTCCGACGTGCGGCGGTGAATGTGGAAACATAAACTGTGGCGTCGTTGTTATCAAATTCGTCCAAACAGGACCTACGTGCTCTTTTTCTTTGCTTGTTTGCCGAAGGATAAACAACGGTAGACATCCATCGGAGAATGAACTCTGTATGTCGGGGTAGCGTGTCTATCGAAAACTTCCGTTGTGGAATAGTGTGCAAAGCTCCGTGCTGGTCGCGCATCGACACAAGTCGCTGGGCAGTCTGAGAGGCCAGCCTCATCCATCACGGGCAAATGGGAGCCACTAGAGAACACGCCCTGTAGTCCTGATCTGTCACCACGCGATTATCACTTCGGTCCCTTGAAAAACGCCTTGAAGGGTCGACAATTTCACGCAGAAGGACACAGTGTTTTCCCAAGCGGGTGTCTTCAGTCTGTTGCGTTGTGGGATGTTTGATCACCCATTATACACTACTGGCCATTAAAATTGCTACACCAAGAAGAAATGCAGATGATAAACCGGCATTCATTGGACAAATATATTATACTAGAACTTACACGTGATTACATTTTCACGTAATTTGGGTGCATAGATCCTGAGAAATCAGTACCCAGAACAACCACCTCTGGCCGTAATAACGGCCTTGATACGTCTGGGCATTGAGTCAAACAGAGCTTGGATGGCGTGTGCAGGTACAGCTGCACATGCAGCTTCAACACGATACCACAGTTCATCAAGAGTAGTGACTGGTGTATTGTGACGAGCCAGTTGCTCAGCCACCATTGACCAGACGTTTTCAGTTGGTGAGAGATCTGGAGAATGTGTTGGCCAGGGCAGCAGTCGAACATTTTCTGTATCCAGAAAGGCCCATATAGGACCTGCAACATGCGTTTGTGCATTATCCTGTTGAAATGTACGGTTTCGCTGGGATCGAATGAAGGGTAGAGCCACGGCTCGTAACACATATGAAATGTAAAGTCCACTGTTCAAAGTGCCGTCAGTGCGAACAAGAGGTGACCGAGACGTGTAACCAATGGCAACCCATACCATCACACCGGGTGATACGCCAGTATGGCGATGACGAATACACGCTTTCAATGTGCGTTCACCGCGATGCCGCCAAACACGGATGCGACCATCATTCTGCTGGAAACAGAACCTGGATTCATCCTTAAAAAAATGACGTTTTGCCATTCGTGCACCCAGGTTCGTCGTTGAGTAGACCATCGCAGGCGCTCCTGTCTGTGATGCAGCGTCAAGAGTAACCGCAGCCATGGTCTCCAAGCTGATAGTCCATGTTGCTGCAAACGTCGTCGAACTGTTCGTGCAGATGGTTGCTGTCTTGCAAACGTCCCCATCTGTTCACTCAGGGATCGAGACGTGGCTGCACGATCCGTTACAGCCATGCGGATACGATTTCTATCATCTCGACTGCTAGTGGTACGAGGCCGTTGGGATCCAGCACGGCGTTCCGTATTACCCTGCTGAACCCACAGATTCCATACTCTGCTAACAGTCATTGGATCTCGACCAACGCGAGCAGAAACGTCGCGATATGATAAACCGCAATCGCGATAGGCTACAATCCGACCATTATCAAAGTCGGAAACGTGATGGTACGCATTTCTCCTCCTTAAACGAGGCATCATAACTACGTTTCACCAGGCAACGCCGGTCAACTGCTGTTTGTGTATGAGAAATCGGTTGGAACCTTATGTGAATGCTCTGAAAAGCTCATCATTTGCTTATAATAGCGTCTTCTTCCTGTAGGTTAAATTTCGCGTCTGCACCACGTCATCTTCGTGGTGTAGCAATTTTAATGGCCAGTAGTGTGGATACATATACAGTATGGTTAGAAACAGAGAAGCTTGTAAAGATGTTTCAGGGTAGGTTGTTCTGATAAATAAATGTTAAGAAGTAATTTCGATATTTTGCACCGTTTGAGAGAAAATTAGCGTTGAATTTAGCCAATTAGGTTATTGCGCGCAAATTCAAGCGCCACGCCAGAGACGGTGTCGCCAAGCGCGTTCGTCATTTGATTTGCTAAAACCGGACAAGAGAGCGATACAAAAAGTGAATGCGGAGCGCTAGTAAGGATAAAACGCAAGTCAAAGTCTGTGCAGCCTCATCTACGCTACGAGAACAACTGACACTGATTCTACCTGGCGACAAGCTTGAATCTCCTGTTTGGTGAACTAACTCACAAGGCAAAATGTGGTAAAATGGCCCAGTGGATAGCCCGTCAAAAATTGTACACAGATCAAGAATGAAAGCAGGATTAAGCAACATCGAGCAAATGTTTAGAGCCACGGCTGGCGTCGCCGTTATCTGGGCACCGTGAAGCGGGAGCTCTGGCTTCAGATCTCCCTCCTTCCCAATTTTTTTTACACAAAGTTATGAGTTTTCTGTCCGGTCATTGGCGTGTCTGTTCTCCTTCTGTAGTCTTGGCCATTGTCTACTATACGTTGGTTATAGAATATGAGTCACGGGGCAAGAACAAATTACCGTGCCAAGTAAATGTGATGGATAGCGTGAGGAGGCGAGATGCCGCATAGACCTCTCAGAGAGATAAAACTATAAATAAACAGGTATGAACTACATCACAACAAAGGAATTCAAGAGTCAAAAGTTCCAAAACGGAACGCAAGTCATAACACATGGTAGTAGTGTAAGACAAATAGGAGGTACGTACGTCTAGAGGTTAATTCTTTCCATCTCGCTGTTGCAAGAGGATGTTAAAGCACGACACATACGCTGTTATGAATGCAGCGAAAATATACGTCAATAACCGCAAGGATAGTTCATGATTTTGTGCAAAAAAAGAAAAAAAGTGTGGCGACGAGGGAGATTTGAACACGAATCTCCCTGTTCGCCCTTCAACACTATGAACAGCAGAACCACGACCCCGCAGCTATAGAACTTCGCTCGATGTTACACATCTTGAGCATGGGCCGTACACTGTTTCAGTTTTTCTCCTTTTGCACAGTTCATTAGACCTTCTTCCCGTTTTTATGTTTGATCTGTGTTCAGGTTGTGTCGGACTAGCCACTGGGCCACTGGGCCATATTACTACTAAATCAGACGGGGGTGCGTTGGGAAGTTTCCTTGTCAGAAACGGTGCAACTTACAAAATTTTTTTCTTAACAATAATTATTCTCAGTACACCTACCCTGTAACATTCTTACAAGCTTTCCAGAGTGTTACTGACCACCCGTATACGACTCATATCCACATACATATAGTACACACACACGCACGCACGCACACACACACACACACACACACACACACACACACACACACACACACACACACACACACTACATTCGTATAAGAAGTCAAAACTATATGCTGAATCCATCAGATCAAAAAGGATTTAGAAAAGACTCATAAGCCGTCACACATTGTCACCAGAAATTCATAGGGACAAAAAATGAGCCAATGGGAAGTCCTATTAGAGAATGAAGAGATCATTGGACTAGGGACGAAATGGTTAGAAGAAGAAACACGTCAGTTGGAACTCAACACTGTGTTCTTCCAACCACTCCATCACACTTGTGCCTCTGTGACGTGGCACATCATCTTTTTGAGAACTGCCACTGCCTTCGGGAGAAATGATCTTCATGAAGGGGTGTACGTGGTCTGCAACGAGTGTACGACACTCCTTGGCCGTCATCGTGCCTTGCACGAGCTTTACTGGACCCATGGATGCCCACGTGAATGTACGTCGGAGCATAATGGAGCCGCCGCTAGCTTCTCTACGTCCCCCAGTTGTCAAGGAGCCTGGAAGACGAGGGATTCGCATCCTCTCATCGGCCTGATGAAGAAGGTACCGGCATTCATAACACCATGCAATGCTCTGCCACTGTGCCAGTGCCGATGGTCGCGTGTCGTAGCTTCCGATGTCGTGGTGTTAACATTGGCACAAGCATGGGTCGTCGGATGCGGAGACCCGTCGTTAGGAGTGTTCGTTGCTCTGTGTGTTCAGACACCTTTGTACTCTGCCCAGAATTAAAGTCTGATATTAGTTCCGCCACAGTTCGCCATCTGTCCAACCTACGTCGTCCGACATCTGTAAAGAGGGGTGGTCACCCAACCCGACGACGTCTGGACGTGGTTTATCCTTGGTTTCGGCACGTATTGAAGACACTCACCAAATCAATCCTCGAACGCCCGACAAGTGGTGCAGTTTCCGAAATGCTCGTTCCGAGCCTCCCGGCCGTCACAGTCTGCTCTCCGTCAAACTCCGACATATCGCGCGCCTTCCCCATTCTACATACGGACAGCACGCTCCCTGATACTACATGCATCAAGCGTGAGTCTGACCAGCAGCCATTCCTCGCCGAGTGAAGTTGCTGACGCCGGGATGGATTTATATCGATAGCAGGTCGGCGATCATAAAGCTCTGGGTGACCAGTATATCCGTAGAAACCTTTCTTAGTTTAAGGCAGGCAGCGTTGAACTGTAAGCAGATTGACACGCGCTGTGAGTCACCTTCGAGTTGCAGCCGTATTTGGGTGTTTCATATAGCTATTATTTGAGCTGCCAATGAAAAAAACAGTACTTCTTATCATTCGATATTAAAATAACCTTACACGTAAAGAGAAGCCATGGCTGTTGACAAAAACAAGGGAACTCGTAACTAACGCTGAAGATGGATCGCTCGATAGAACAGCGGTATGCAATCAAATTTTGCTTTCGCTTGGGCAAAACTGCTTCGGAAACTTTTGCTATGATTACGGAGGCCTACAAAGAAGACTCCCTATCAAGAGCTCAAGTGTTCCGGTGGTTTAATGAATTTAAAAACGGGAGGGAATTCGTTGAAGACATGGAACGATCTGGACGCCCTTCAACGAGTCGTGTGGATGAAACGGTGGCCAAAGTGAAAGAACTCCTGGACTCCGACCGTCGTTTAAGTCTCAAAATGATCGCCGATGAGGTCTCCGTGAATAAATTTACGGTTCACCAAATTGTTACGCAAGATTTGATGATGAGGAAAGTTTGCGCAAAATTGGTTCCCCGAGTGCTCACCGCCGAACAAAAGCAACAACGAGTGGACGTTTGCCGTGAGATGTTGAATGATTTGGAAAATAATCCACACTTTTTAGACAACGTAGTAACAGGCGACGAATCGTGGACATTCCAGTACGACCGGGAGACGAAAGCCCAGAGCTCGGAGTGGCACACACCAGCATCCCCGCGGCCGAAGAAAGCAAGAATGTCAAAGTCCCGCATCAAGACAATGCTGATTGTGTTTTTCGACAAGCGGGGGTTAATTCACAAAGAGTTTGTCCCTCAGGGGAAGACTGTCAATGCCGAATTCTACAAAGAAGTCCTTCAGCGATTGCACAGAGCCGTCAAACGGAAGCGACAGGACCTCGCTCAACGCTGGCGTCTTCACCACGACAACGCTCCGGCGCACACAGCGTTCATCGTGACCTCCTACTTGACCCGAATTGGAGTTGAAGTTTTGCCACAGCCACCATACAGCCCTGACTTGAGTCCTCCTGATTTCTTCCTATTTCCGAAGGTCAAAAGATGCCTGAAGGGTCATCGTTTCGACGATATTCCTAACATCCAACGTGCTGTCACGAAGGCACTAACTGGGATAACTCAAACGGACTACAGTGGGGCCTATGAAGCTTGGAAAACGCGCTGGCAACGTTGTGTCGACGCCCAAGGCGAGTACTTTGAAGAATATTAACGTTTTGTACAAATTGGATCAATAAATTTGTTTTTCTAGACTGAGTCTCATTACTTATCTACCACATCCTGTATGCAAACGAAGTTATCCACAAACTGATGATCGCCATCCTGACTGTTAAAGCGTGTGTCTTATGATCGCTCCAGATGTAAATTACCAATTTATGAAATTAATTTATCTGAGAAGTCCCAAGCACCTGCTTGTTATTAGGCAAACAAAGTTAGCCACAAAGTGGCATACGTCAGCCGTTATACCTATTGTTCCAACGATCATGCCGCAAGTATCACCGCAAGGTAATTGTTTTCCGTAGGGAGAAAACGTATACAAGCGTTAACAGAAACGCATCTGCCAGAACCCATTTCATTATCAGGCAATAGCGATAACGTGCCGGTGCGATGTATCTCAGAAATGACACCAGCCATGAGCCGGGTTTTGCTATTCACATTCCTTCAATGAAATGTTGTTCTGAGCTGTTGTAAACAGCTGTGCTTAATATATTTTTAATGAAGAATGGTTCGATAGGGTACTTTTAGTTTCCTGGGAGGATCAAATTCAAGGCAATATCGTCTACATTCGTCCATAGACAACTGTGGCACCACCGGAAGACGTAGGAGTGTAGTTAAGAGCCTGCAGCCGGTACTTTTACTTTCAGCAGTCCCTGAAGTGCCTCCGAGTCGATCACGTGGTGTTTTTGTAGTTACCTGCTCCCGTAGGTAAAGTATCACAGTATTAACAGTAGGTTTTACTTGGGTAACAACGGGTTACAATAAGGGGTTCTCTTTTTTTTTTTTAATTGAATGAGCAATTTTGACAGAAATGGGCTATGCCAGGTTTAATTATCTGCACTTTCAGTCACCAATATGTCACCTTCTTATATGTTGCTGTTCTTCTGTAATCGCAAAAAAACCTTTATGGAATTCATGGAGAACATTAAGTTCACTGACATCTTGGTTGAATTTACAGTAGGGCGGAGAAACGACAAATTAAGCGTTTCTCTGGTTTCTGAGTCATCTTTCACTGCCTTAGGATATGTTGCCTCCATCTGTTATTACGTCGTAACACAAGACCACTTCCTTATAGCTGTCTTCATTAACAATTTCGTGACAATTCTGATCGTAATCGAGTTTGCAGCAGTTTCTTCATACTTCTGTCAAAGAATCAGGATACTCAACGGCACAGTCAATGTCTGCTTTCAGTGTGGACTCCAGGATTGGTCACGTGATACATCATCTATGCTTAAAAGGACTGCAGTCCGCTGTGTTCTCACTGTGTACCGGTTACGTGTTCCTCAGAGACGCCTCCTACAAGTGAGTGAGCGCGTACTGGAGATTCACCATACGAAACTAAGAAATCTGATTTTCTCTTTGACTGACTCTTGGGCTGCCATCATCGCTATACGTTTAGTACAGAAACTAATGACAAGTACTCAGTCTGTATTCTTAGCCATTATATGTTTATTATGCACTGATCAGCCAGAACATTGCTACCAACAACCTACTATCGATATACACCCGCCCAGGCGACAGCAAAGTCACCCGGCAAGGAACAGCTGCTAGTCAGACATATTCACGGTGCTTGTAATATCAGTGAGCGCACTGTCCGTGTGTAGAATGGGATAGGCGCGCGATCTGTCTGACTTTGGCCGATGGCAGACTGCGATGACCCGGAGGCTCGTAACGAGCATTTCGGAAGCTTCACGACTTGTCGGGTGTTCGAGGGGTGTTGTCGGGAATGTCTCCAATACGTGCCGATACCAAGGTGGGATTGGGCGGCCAGCCCTCATTACAGACGTCCGATGACGTAGGCTGGACACGCGGCGAATTGTGGCGGAACTAACACCAGACTTTAATGCTGCGCAGAGTACAAACGTGTCTGGACACACAGAGCAACGAACACTCCTAACGATAGGCCACCGTAACCGACGATCGATACATGTATCAATACTAACACCAGGCCATTGGCAACTACGACTGAAATGGGCATATGACCATCGGTACTGGGCATTGCCGCAGTGGCGAGCGTTGTATGGTCTGATGATTCCCGATACCTTTCTCATCGGGCCAGCAACGTAGCAAGGCCTCATTGCTTCCATGCCACTATCGCGTCGCTGTTGTTATCAGTGACAGAAGTGGAAATATTGGTTATTAGATAGGTGGTCATAAAGTTCTGGCTGAATGTATAAGACACATCCTCTGCTTCCTCGGCGAAGATGACTGGATTGTTGGCGAAATTTAGGGAGAATAGGATGTGCTTCAGTCGACTGGAAATAACAGCCAACCAGTTGCAATATACAGGTTTGTTAATACTTGACCATGGTTTAGACAGTTTTAAAGCTGTCTTCTTCGGAAGTATGGTACTTATCAAAGAATATTGTGTGTAGAAGAGATAGGGTATCATTACAATAAACAAAATTAAAGGAAATGTTTACAAATAATTTTAGTGAAGCATATTCACACAGAATCACATATTATCTACATCCGATATGGGAGTCGTTGACTGTGTAGTATGCATATGTGTCACCCACTTAATCACCATTTGAAACACGTGATTCAAAAGTGGTAGCTCGCTGTTGTTGAACTTTTCCTTAATACTTTCTAAAATACCACACATTTGACAGTGGATCTAACAACATGTAGTGTGCCACTTGACAGATTTGCATTAATGTGAAAATTAAAAATCAAATAAAACAGGTGGTATGGGATGCTACGGAGCGTAAGTGCCCCACGTACAGAGCTGGTCACACGCGCCGACTGGCTGAAGAGTGGACGCACCAGCCTCAGCTAGCTTCTGGTAGATGACGCTCCTGCGGTTGCTGTGTGCGCGAAGCCTGCAGTGAGCGGCGTGTGCGGTTTCACAAGCACATACTTATTGCTAGAATTAACATATTAACTGAAAAGTTGAAAGGCGGTAAAAGAAGTGAGCCATTAAAATCGCGCGAGTTATAAAGAACCGTCAGGCTCACGTAGACGTAGCAAGCTCCTTACAATATCAGAAAAACGCACGCGACGCACTTGTGCGTGAGTACACAACAGCGGCAAGCATGAGTGTCAAACCAAAAATGCTTCAAACAATTATTATCAGTGCACAAGAGACCTAATACTTGACGTATTACGTTCACCCCTGACATGAAGGAATACTGTAAAAGGACACACTGTGGCGGAGAAACTGCAAACATTAAAAGTCAAATGTAAATTTGGGAAAGAGAAGGTGGGGTGCATTGGGGTATTTCATCTCTTGTAAAGAATATGCTAAAAGAGGTGATCACAGTAATAAAGTATGCTATATATATATATATATATATATATATATATATATATATATATATATGTGTGTGTGTGTGTGTGTGTGTGTGTGTGTGTGTGTTTGTGTGTGTGTGTCTGTCTCTTGCATGAACAGTTACTGAAGCGTAGCCACGTTCAAAACCTTAAAACTTCTGTCTGCCCCCAGGTATCCAAAGCTGCATCTAAGTATATGGACAATAAGCTGAAAATAGTAGAAGCAGTGTTTAAAACTAAACATAAGTCGGATTATGCGAAAACCTACATCAATATAAAACAATGGAACAAATTGCCATCCAGTAAGAAAAAATCAGTGCAGCAAATCATATCTTCTAGCACCATGGAACTCCATAACAATAAAAGACATTTTCAATATAGAAGCATACTCTTCATACCTTTTCTAAGCAAGGAAATTAAAGAACAGTTTAATAATCAAATCCATGCTATCTGGAATGGTATAGATGAGTGGCTTTGTAATCGTAGATTTCAAGGGCAATGTTACCCCCAGATCAATCATTCGTCTGTTATTAACAGTTTTGTAATCGATCTCAAAATAGGTGTAGACACCCTCAAATTTGATAAGGTCCAACAGGCCAAGATTCCACACGAGTCTAATAATATTACAGAAAAAGAAACTGCGTTAAAAACTAACTTTTGTACAAAAAATTATTAATAATATTAATCGTAAACTGAAAGAAAATCGTGCTCTAATAACAAAATCTGAGAAAGGTAATTCTATTGTTATTGCCTACGTAAAAGAATATACAGATAAAACTGTCAAGTTTTTTGAGGAAAACGACATCGTTGAGGTCACCACTAATCCTACCGTTAACCTGCAAAAAGAAATATGACACTGTTTAGCAAATACTGATGGTTCGTTCGAAAAGTTTCAAAACAAATGACTTTTTAATGTGAACCCGAAGCCTCCAGTTCTTCGAAGTCAGTTTAAGCTACATCATAATTTCGCTAGGCTGCTTCATAATAAAATCAAAGACTCGTTTGTTTTCGATCTCAGCTTTTCGTTTAAAAATAGTGTTTACTTAACCAGCAAAATAAAAATAATAAAATGTACACCGGAAATTATGTTGGCCTCATTTGACATATAAGTCTTTACACTAGTTTCAGCATTATCGAGAAGAATTTATTACAGTACAAAAAATTAACTAATCTACAAATTACCGAGCTTATTAATTTGTTGCAGGTGGTACTTAAATATAATTATTTCACATTCAGTAGTAAATTTTGCGTACAGTCATATCGCCTAGCGGTGGGTAGCCCTCTTGCCGAAATCCTAGCTGACATTTTCATTAATTCTTTGGAAAGTACTTTCTTCAGTTCTAACTCAGAATTACAAAGAAAAATACACTTTCATGCTCTTTATGTAGAGGATACAATCATTGCCTTTCATGGCAATGACAGAGAATTAGGCCAGTTGTTCAGCACGTTCAATGGCTTTTACGAGGAAGTATGCTTTACAAAAGAAATGCAGAATAAAAACGCGGAGCTTTACTTCCTCGATACTAAAATATCTGTAGCAGATAACAGCATCAAGCTAAATGTTTTCCGTAAGCCAATTTATTCAGATAGTATTATCCCATATGATTCTGCCCATCCAGTAGCACACAAATTAGTATTTTTTCATTCCGCTATTAATCGTGCTATAACAACGCCTCTTTCTTCTAGTAACCTACAAAATGAACTTAATGTGATTCAATAAATTGCTACCAATAACGGATATAAGCAAGATGTAATAGATCATATCCTCAATAAAAAAAAAAACTACTAAAAATTTTTTTACCTCTACAAGGTAACAGGACAAAAAGAAATTCATTTCCTTCCCGTTTTTAGGCAATGTGTACTATAGGATTAAATGCCTTTTGGTGAACACACATAAATACAAGGGAACTTTTTCTACTAATAACATCCTAAAGGGACATCTTGTACATTCTGTCAAAAATGTTGAGGATCCGTTCTCAAATTCAGGCATTTACAACTTGATCTGCAGCGATTGTCTCATTTACTCTATTGGACGAATTGGTAGAACAATTAAGGTCGGATATAAAGAGCATATGTTACGAAAGAAAGGTGGTAACGTACACAATTGCACGCTTGCAGAACATTTATTTATTGCTGGCCATACTCCGAAGAAGTCAGAGGATACTGTAGTCTTACACAAAGAGATAGAGGGGCGCAGGTTACATTACAGAGAAGAGCCCAAAACTTGAAAACATTTAGAGAAAACCAATGGCTGCATACTAAATGATCAACTTCAGCTCGCAAGTTGACATTTCCCGAAATGGCTTAAGCCTCTGCTCTTGGCCGAGTAGCCAAGTTTATCACTCGACGCTGGCCTCTGCGCGGTGTTTGTTTTCCTCAAAATTCTATGTATTAAGAATGTGGCTTTTCTTTTATTTTACAATGAGCACTTCGTCATCCACAGTTGAGTGGCTATTCAAGATTTTATTAATGAGCCACTGCAGATCCATCTCCTTCTTTTTACTATTTTTAGCGTCATTTATTCTGTCTATAACATCGTGATTTCTAGGTGTATATACACTGCTTAGTGTGACTTCGTTTATTCATTATTTTCCTGGGAATTTTGTAACACCCGGCGCATGTCACCAGCTCTGTACGTGGCATACTTACGCTCCATAGCATCCGATGCCGCCTTTTTTTATTAGGTTTTTAATTGTCGCATATATTCAAATCTGTCAAGTGACAAACTACATGTTGTTATATCTATTGTCAAATGTGTGCTATTTTAAAAAGTATTAAGGAAAAGCTCAACAATAGAGAGTTACCACTTTTGAATAACGTATTTCAAATGGTGATTATGTGGATGACACATACGTATACTACACAGTTAATGACTCCCACGTCGGATGTAGATAATATGTGATTCTGTGTGAATATGCTTCACTAGAATTATTTGTAAACATTTCCTGTAACTTTGTTTATTATAATAATACAATATCTCTTCTACAAACAATGTCGTAATACTTGTTAATAAGTACAATACTTTCCGAAGAAGATAGTTTTAAAACTGTCGAAACCATGGTCAAAGTTTAACAAGGAGAGAGGCAGAGAAAGCAGTAATTAGAGCAAAAAAATACTGAGTGGGACTTTAAGTGCGAAAAAATTACTAACTGCATATGGAATTCAAAGACCAAAAAAGCATGGAAGGTGATAAAACAGCTAAGAACAAATGACAGAAGCAGTATAAACTTACCACTGATAAGCCTAAGTAGATGAAAGACTTGACATGAAGAACTTTTTAAAGAAGATCGATCCGAATTTCAGGAGGTATGCTCCCTTGCAGTCAACGATCATGAGACAGAACTACAGGAAATAACAACGGCTGAAGTACCAGACACAGTTGAGCCAATCAAAAATGGCAAAGCACCAGGACCTGACACTATATGAAGTTGCTGAAGGCCGGGACAATTATGTCATTTGAAAAGCTCGAATAGCTATTCAACCCATATCTCACAAGGAACACCTTAAATGCGAGGGCGCAAAAGCCCAATAATGTTAACGGTATTCGATGTTCCACATATTGTCTATACTGGAACCACAATATTGGGTGCTAATGGCAACATGTAGGAGAACTGGAGGTATTCAGTGGCGAGCTCGGCATGGGGTTATGGAGCATAGTTGAATAGCTTAGTCGACGAATAGCTCACAATATTGCTGTAGTGCTACTGGTGTTATACAAAGCAGATCAGTGGCATGATACAGAAAACAAAGATTGCATTATATCTACAACAGTTGCCGAAGTCGACATTTCGTCAGAAAGGAACCCAAGGAATTTCGCAGAGTGAGAAAGAAATGACAGATGAAATATTAGCGTTTCTGCAAGACGAATCAGTCGAATGTGTGGTGTCGTATATGTTCACTGGGTGAACAGTGTACATGAGGAGTACAATGATGGTGACAGGTGCTTAACAAGTGAAAGTGATATTGAAACAGATGTCGAGCCATGTAGTTCGTCATCATTGTCGGACAGGGAGCAACAAATCCCGTGGATAGTAAACATAATTATGTACGTGGAAGATAATACCCAGCATAGTAAAAAAATCTATTATGAACAGATTTTGAATATGTCCACAGCAATAGGACCATGTAGTGCACAAGAAAAAGTACGGATATTCAAGGGAGGACAAGGCGCACTTGTTAAAAAAAAGTGGTGGTGTTTGCACGTTTCAGGAATGCCCAACACAATTTACAGGATGTGCAAAGTAGTGACCTACTATGTTACGCACGCCAAATTGCACGCGACATAGATTACAGTGAATTCAAGAAGAGCAGTGGATGCTTGCATAATTTCAAACAGTTCTACAGAATGGTTCAAATGGCTCTGAGCACTATGGGACTCAACATCTTAGGTCATAAGTCCCCTAGAACTTAGAACTACTTAAACCTAACTAACCTAAGGACATCACACACACCCATGCCCGAGGCAGGATTCGAACCTGCGACCGTAGCAGTCCCGCGGTTCCGGACTGCAGCGCCAGAACCGCTAGACCACCGCGGCCGGCAGTTCTACAGAATTGGAAGACGTAAGAAAACGAAATTTCTAACAAAGCGTCAACTTGACGATGCACTGCAAACTATGGAATCGGGCCGCAAACTTGTAGATGAGATAAACAAATTGATCCCATCGCTGAGTAAGGAATTTGTGGTCAGCTCTGAACTATCAGAATTTGAAGAGGAAATACATATGAGAGGAACCTTGGAAATCACAGGTACCAAGAGAGTAGTACGAGGGTGGTTTGAGAAGTTCTCAGAAAGGAATGGAAAAAAAGTATTTACATCACTGAAACTTTTTTCAATTTTTCAATGTAGTCTCCTTGTAGATTAATACACTTGATCCAACGACGTTCCAGTGCCTTGATTCCATCTCGAAAACGAGTTTCCTCCAGGCCTGCAAAATAGTTGTCAACTCCGGCTATCAATTCTTCGTTTGAAGTCAACCTTCGTCCACCAAGAAAAGTTTTCAGTTTTTGGAAGAGATGGAAGTCTGACAGAGCCATATAAGGTGAATAAGGCGGGTGTGGCAATAATTCGTGTAATTTTGCCATGGCGACGGCACATGTTTTTGGTCCAGCGTCAAGAGTCGCAGCACTCATTTTGCAGCTAATTTTTTCATTTCTAATTCTTCAGTTAAAATGTGGTAGACCCTTTCATATAACGTCTGGCAAGTGTGAGAAATTTCAAGCACTTGCAATTGGCGATCCTCCATGACCATTTTGTGCACTTTTGCAATGATATTTGGAGTAGTGACACATCTTGGCCGACCACTGCGCGGATCGTCATCTCAGCTCTCCCGACCACATTTAAATTCATTTGTCCACTTGGCAACAGTTGAATATGAAGGAGCAGAGTCCTCAAGTGTATTCTGGAAATCGCTGTAAATGTCCTTTGCTTTCATACCTTTCATTACGAAGTACTTAATAAGTGCTCGAATCTCGATTTTTGCCATCTTCGCAAATCACTACACAGGAACAACAACAGAGTCACGTCACCGCCACAGCTCTCTTCCACGAGTGGGACGTGTTTACAGGAACATTCTAATGAATATCACGTGAACAACTCTTTGTGCTAACGCTGACCTCTCCTGGTGACTCCGAGAACTTTCTAAACCACCCTCGTATCAATGCCTTAACGCATTCGTATACAATTATGCCGATTGTTAATCTGGATGGTAAACTGGCTGGAAAGTTGTTTACTGTGCTGCGAGACGTTGGAGGTGTTCTGGGTCCTATGACTCTTTCTCGTGTGCGTGATCTTGCAGGGACAGTACGGAATATTTGCGTCACTGCAATCAACAGTGGGAAAACGCACGTAAGAAAACTACAACTGTGGTGTGAGCACTGATTTTGGCCAATAACCGGTAAAAATAACTTGTTTTTGCTTAATTCCTGGGACGTGTATAAAAAAAAATCATATTACTTTAAAGCAAATTATCGCTCCTAGAAAGTTTGTGACATTGCAATTCATACTACATGGAACCACTGGACAAATTCAGCCTCTGGAAGTTTGTTTTTTCCGTGCCTGTTAGACAATTATCACACTATCGGCAGCTATGCCTTAAAGGTTTAAATGGTTCAAATGGCTCTGAGCACTATGGGACTCAACTTCTGAGGTCATCAGTCCCCTAGAACTTAGAACTACTTAAACCTAACTCACCTAAGGACATCACACACATCCATGCCCGAGGCGGGATATGAACCTGCGACCGTAGCGGTCGCGCGGATCCAGACTGTAGCACCTCGAACCGCTCGGCCACCCCGGCCGGCACGCCTTAAAGGATAGGCAGTGACACGATAAGCTCAACAATAGACTTTTTCATTTCGGTTGCATGCCATCACATTTAATCCGTTCTCACCGCCCTCTTACAACAATATGATTCTATATGCTTTCCTTAAGGGTAAATACCTGGCTAAACAATAAGTTGCGAGCTGTGAAGGATTCTGTCCGACCGTCGCTTACCTTCCGACCACGACGAGCTGAGGAAGTAGCCCTTACACGGCTTCGAATAGGACACTGTCCATTGACACATGGTTTTCTGTTACGTCGTGAGGAGCCACCAACGTGTCAGACATGTGGGACATAGCTGTTGATACATATTTTAACTGAGTGTGTTTTATATGCGGGTTTGAGGGAAGATTTAAGTTCCCACCAGACCGGCCCTCTATTTTAACTAATAATGATGCGAGTGTGGCTAGAGTTTTTGTGTGACGTCTGGACTTCTACCCAAAATAGTGGGATTGAGATCTTAATGTGCTGTAAAGTGGTTTGGTCACACATTATTTGTAAGTGGTCACCCAGTCACAGTTACTTATTTTTACCTGTTTTCTACTGGTATTTTATTTTTAGTTTTATCTACCTGTTTTGATGTGCTGTGTCCAGTCTTGAAATTTGAGCATTTACAATTCGCGCAAAGATCGCCTCTGAATTGATCCTTGTTTAAAAGATCTTGGCTGCACTCGTCAACATTGGTTTTGTGAACGGGCGCTGATAACCTTGTTGTTGTGCGCCCTAAAACACTAATCATCATCATCAACATCTGGCTAAACAATCTACGCGGTCTGTAAATCCCAAGGAGCTCTCGTTCGATCTTGATGGTGCGAACCCTTTGTGATGTCTATGGCGCCATTTTTCATTCGTTATTCATGTTGTCTTTTCCTGTCATAGTTGTTAAGGTTAGTTAGGTTCGGTTTAACTTCCGAATGAGCCTTACTAAAGGTTGAACTTGCGACCTCGCACTCAAGGGATTACTTGTTAGCGGAGAGGAAAAATATGTCGAGTTTAAAGAAGAGATCATCGCAGATATACAGGGTGTTACAAAAAGGTACGGCCAAACTTCCAGGAAACATTCCTCACACACAAATAAAGAAAAGATGTTAGGTGGACATATGTCCGGAAACGCTTAATTTCCGTGTTAGAGCTCATTTTAGTTTCGTCAGTATGTACTGTACTTCCTCGATTCACCGCCAGTTGACCCTATTGAAGGAAGGTAATGTTAACTTCGGTGCTTGTGTTGACATGCGACTCGTTGCTCTACAGTACTAGCATCAAGCACATCAGTACGTAGCATCAACAGGTTAGTGTTCATCACGAACGTGGTTTTGCAGTCAGTGCAATGTTTACAAATGTGGAGTTGGCTGATGCCCATTTGATGTATGAATTAGCACGGGGCAATAGCCGTGGCGCGGTACGTTTGTATCGAGACAGATTCCCAGAAATAAGGTGTCCCGACAGGAAGACGTTCGAAGCAATTGATCGGCGTCTTAGGGAGCACGGAACATTCCAGCCTATGACTCGCGACTGGGGAAGACCTACAACGACGAGGACACCTGCAATGGACGAGGCAATTCTTCGTGCAGTTGACGATAACCCTAATGTCAGCGTCAGAGAAGTTGCTGCTGTACAAGGTAACGTTGACCACGTCACTGTATGGAGAGTGCTATGGGAGAACCAGTTGTTTCCGTACCATATAGAGCGCGTGCAGGCACTATCAGCAGCTGATTGGCCTCCACGGGTACACTTCTGCGAATGGTTCATCCAACAACGTGTCAATCCTCATTTCAGTGCAATGTTCTCTTTACGGATGAGGCTTCATTCCAGCGTGATCAAATTGTAAATTTTCATAATCAACATGTGTGGGCTGACGAGAATCCGCACGCAATTGTGCAATCACGTCATCAACACAGATTTTCTGTGAACGTTTGGACAGGCGTTGTCGGTGATGTCTCGATTGGGCCCCGTATTCTTCCACCTACGCTCAATGGAGCACGTTATCATGATTTCATACGGGATACTCTACCTGCGCTGCTAGAACATGTGCCTTTGCAAGTACGACACAACATGTGGTTCATGCACGATGGAGCTCCTGCACATTTCAGTCGAAGTGTTCGTACGCTCCTCAACAACAGATTCGGTGACCGATGGATTGGTAGAGGCGGACCAATTCCATGGCCTCCACGCTCTCCTGATCTCAACCCTCTTGACTTTCATTTATGGGGGCATTTGAAAGCTCTTGTCTACGCAACCCCGATACCAAATGTAGAGACTCTTCGTACTCGTATTGTGGACGGCTGTGATACAATACGCCATTCTCCAGGGCTGCATCAGCGCATCAGGGATTCCATGCGACGGAGGGTGGATGCATGTATCCTCGCTAACGGAGGACATTTTGAACATTTCCTGTAACAAAGTGCTTGAAGTCACGCTGGTACGTTCTGTTGCTGTGTGTTTCCATTCCATGATTAATGTGATTTGAAGAGAAGTAATAAAATGAGCTCTAACATGGAAAGTAAGCGTTTCCGGACACATGTCCACATAACATATTTTCTTTCTTTGTGTGTGAGGAATGTTTCCTGAAAGTTTGGCCGTACCTTTTTGTAACACCCTGTTTTTAGAAAGGGGAGCAAGGATGAGTGAACAAATTATCGAGGCATTGCAGCTCTCAGTTCCATATCGAGACTACGTGGACCACACGGTACTGTGTTAATAATAGTAGTGATTCTTTTCCGTAGACTGTGCATGTTGCCGGCGTGTTGCAGTGGTGGCGAAGGAGGCGCGGGCGGCGCCGGCGAGCGAGCGCCCGCCGGACCCGGAGCAGCACCCGTCGTGGCGCCTGCTGGAGCACGCCCGCTGCGGCCTCAGCGCCGCCGACCGCATCATCGGCGGCAAGAACGCCGCGCTCGGCGCCTACCCGTGGATCGCTCGCATCGGATACATCAGTACGCTCTCCCCGCTCGCCAGCAAGTACCAGGCCCCCGGTCAGTCGACAGCGTGCCCCATTGCCTAGCACGGGCTCCCTTTCGCCTCTGTGCCGCGTCCAGCCGACACCACCTAGACTACAGGCCCGCGCGCACACTTGTGACGTCACATACTGATGGCCGGGTCTGTACAACACCGACACAAAGGAAGGCCTCGGCGCTTGTTCGTGACGTCACGTCAGCTAGGCACGGCGAACGCCAGGTCTGTTGCAGGCGTACTCATAATGGTGGTGTGTCCCTCTCTGACACAGGAGAATGTGAAACTATTGGCGGTAGTTGACCAACACACAGTGTTCAGAGAGATTTCTGCAATCAATTAATTGTGCAATTCATTACACTTCTTAACAAATAGTGTACTCCTGAACTTAAATTTCCACCTGTTTTAAGGATTGACATACAAAGACAATTTCATGGTCCAGCAGCAACAGAATTTTCGTGCTTCTTTACCGTATTCGTAAATCTGAGGAAGTCACGTTTGTACTGGGTTGCTTTTACAAGAAACTGTGATCATATTGGTGCTCTTCTTTAGGTATCTTGGTTGACTATGCGGTGAGGGGCACTGAATGCTAATGAAATATCTTGCGATTGTAAACGTTGGGGGGGGGGGGGGGGGACACAGAAGAAGAGGCAAAAGAGAGATACTTGTTTAATCAAATAAAATTTTTTTATCTTATAAAGTTTATCCGTTCAGTTGCAAGAGGGGAATATTTATTTTTTCTAATGTGCATGTTAAAGTTTACGCTCAGCAGTATTTTCGATGTTGAAGCTATTTTGTTTCCTGTTTGGAATTCCTTTCGTTGAAAACGACTGTAATTTAATGACAGGCAACAGTTGGACATTTACACATGTAAATTAGTTCACATTTCCAGTGACGATGTCAAACTAAAATAAATAAATAAATAAAAGAAACGAGTTAATTGTAAGGGGTTGGGATAAGTTTCGATAACAAAATGGATCAAGTAAATATAATTACTTGAATGTAAAATTTCCGAAGCTTGCAATGGGGCCAAGCATCTTCTCATATTGATCTACGTTTGTTTCGACAGGATTCAGTAATACAGAACTATGATCTTCATTTGTAGCTTTACGATACTAAGAAAATCTTTTATCTAAATAAAACTGCAGAATTCAAAACAATACCAAACATTTTGTCCAAAAATAAGAGATTTATAGTGATAAGCACGCCCAGGCGTTTCTGCCTGCAACAGACCTCGCGTTCGCCGTGCCTAGCTGACGTGACGTCACCAACAAGCGCCGAGGCCTTCCTTTCAGTCGGTCTGTATCCGAACGCTCCTGTTAAGCTATACCACCTTTACGGGTTTTAGAGCTGAGACCGCATTGGGATTCTCTTGCTTTCCTCTTCTACACGGCCTCGTAATGAAAGTATGGAAATTTATATCATTGCGTAAAGTAACTGAACAAAACTGCCCTATGATATTTCAAGACGTAAAATTATTTTGACGATTTGCCTTAAATACGCGTTTCTAGGCTCGAATACAAACTGTAATTTTAAATTCTATCTTTTACCTCAGGAGCTATGTTTTCTTGCAGCAAAAAATCGGCAATCTGCAATAACAAGCAGACGTTTTCGGTTTTAAATCAAGCAGCAGGAGCTCCTACAGAATTTAAGAATTTGTTTCCCTGGTTATTTTCGTAAATTTTCCTCTCACTTCAAAATTTGCTGACCTCACACGAAACTCAAATCATTCGACGAAATTGAGCACTTCCTGACGCAATGTTTAATACCGGATGATCAAAAAGTCAGTATAAATTTGAAAACTGAATAAATCACGGGATAATGTAGATAGAGAGGTACAAATTGACACACATGCTTGGAATGACATGGGGTTTTATTAGAAACAAAAAATACAAACGTCCAAAAAATGTCCGACTGGTGGCGCTGCATCTGATCAGAATAGCAATAATTAGCATAACAAAGTAAGACAAAGCAAAGATGATGTTCTTTACAGGAAATGCTCAATATGTCCACCTTCATTCCTCAACAATAACTGTAGTCGAGGAATAATGTTGTGAACAGCACTGTAAAGCAGGCCCGGAGTTATGGTGTGGCATTGCAGTCGGATGTTGTCTTTCAGCATCCCTAGAGATGTCGGTCGATCACGATACACTTGCGACTTCAGGTAACCCCAAAGCCAATAATCGCACGGACTGAGGTCTGGGGACCTGGGAGGCCAAGCATGACGAATGTCGCGACTGAGCACACGATCATCACCAAACGACGCGCGCAAGAGATCTTTCACGCGTCTAGCAATATGGGGTGTTTTTTTTTTGGTTCTAATGAAACCCGATGTCATTCCAAGCATGTGTGTCAAGTTTTACATCACTGTCTACATTATTCCGTGGTTTATTAAGTTTTCAAATTTATACTGACTTTTTGATCACCCGGTAAATCTAAAAACCCGAAAAAATATTTCATTTCCCTGTTTCTGCAGAACCTTAGAACCTTAAACATGAAAAGATTGTTTCTCCTATATCCTTGACTGAAATTCGTGTCACAGAGTGCTGTTAATTTAATCACAATGCACTTACATCGAAATTCTGCTTTCTATACTGCTTAATATGTCGAACACTGAATTCATTAAAGCAATTTTCTAAGGTAGTTTACTCAAATTGAAATTATTTCCGAATAGGTGTGTATGTAAAACTGAACAAAATCATTCTGTAGCTCTTCCAAATAAAAGTACTGGAAACTCAATAACCTGGTAGAAATGATAAGGAATAGTAAATATTTTCGAGCCACACAAATTAACACAACTATTCTGTGTGACAGTAGTTGCTTCGTATTGACCTCGCAGCAATGGTCCAGAATTAAGAAACAAATTATACTGGTACATGATACATAACATACACTTAAAAACAATTCGCAAATGCAGTGCAATGGAAATAAATAACATGCTATAAATTTTTGTCATTCACTTACCCTTGAATGATGCGTAGACACAAATTCCTGTCTCGGAAGAGCTGCAGTCCAGCGATTTGTCAACTTCACACATTTGGGAAATCGAAACATGTGCACTTTCATACCTTTTTGGGATTTATAATTTCCCTGGCAAAAGGGAACGCAACACTTGTATCCCATACTTCGAAGAACTGTAGGCGAATACTCTATGAAATATACAGGGTGAGTCACCTAACGTTACCGCTGGATATATTTCGTAAACCACATCAAATACTGATGAATCGATTCCACAGACCGAACGTGAGGAGAGGGGCTAGTGTAATTGGTTAATACAAACCATAAAAAAATGCACGGAAGTATGTTTTTTAACACAAACCTACGTTTTTTTAAATGGAACCCCGTTAGTTTTGTTAGCACATCTGAACATATAAACAAATACGTAATCAGTGCCGTTTGTTGCATTGTAAAATGTTAATTACATCCGGAGATATTGTAACCTAAAGTTGACGCTTGAGTACCACTCCTCCGCTGTTCGATCTTGTGTATCGGAGAGCACCGAATTACGTAGGGATCCAAAGGGAACGGTGATGGACCTTAGGTACCGAAGAGACTGGAACAGCACATTACGTCCGCATGCTAACACCTTTTTATTGGTCTTTTTCGCTGCACTGACGCACATGTACATTACCATGAGGGGTGAGGTACACGTACACACGTCGTTTCCGTTTTCAATTACGAAGTGGAATAGAGTGTGTCCCACTGGAAACGCGTGGACGTATGTGGTATCAGCATGAGGGTGCACCTGCACATTCCGCAATTAACACTAGGCTGACCCTTGACAGGATGTTCGACGGGCGTTTCATAGGACGTGGAGGACGCATAAATTGGCCAGCCCGTTCTCCTGATCTTACACGTCTGGACTTCTTTCTGTGGGGTACGTTAAAGGAGAATGTGTACCGCGATGTGCCTACAACCCCAGAGGATATGAAACGACGTATTGTGGCAGCCTGCGGCGACATTACACCAGATGTACTGCGGCGTGTACGACATTCATTACGCCAGAGACTGCAATTGTGTGCAGCAAATGATGGCCACCACATTGAACATCTATTGGCCTGACATGTCGGGACACACTCTATTCCACTCCGTAATTGAAAACGGAAACCACGTGTGTACGTGTACCTCACCCCTCATGGTAATGTACATGTGCGTCAGTGCAGTGAAAAAGACCAATAAAAAGGTGTTAGCATGTGGACGTAATGTGCTGTTCCAGTCTCTTCGGTACCTAAGGTCCATCACCGTTCCCTTTGGATCCCTACGTAATTCGGTGCTCTCCGATACACAAGATCGAACAGCGGAGGAGTGGTACTCAAGCGTCAACTTTAGGTTACAATATCTCCGGATGTAATTAACATTTTACAATGCAACAAACGGCACTGACTACGTATTTGTTTATATGTTCAGATGTGCTAACAAAACTAACGGGGTTCCATTTAAAAAACGTAGGTTTGTGTTAAAAAACATACTTCCGTGCATTTTTTTATGGTTTGTATTAACCAATTACACTAGCCCCTCTCCTCACGTTCGGTCTGTGGAATCGATTCGTCAGTATTTGATGTGGTTTACGAAATATATCCAGCGGTAATGTTAGGTGATTCACCCTGTATATCACTTTCACGTGGCACACACTTTCAACACAACATACACGCCAACAGGTCTGCCGACTACAGATAAGATGGCCAACAGTTTTTGACGTCACGTGCCAATATGGGCGCTGTGCGTAGGCCTTGCATCTCGAAGGCTTTGGTCCAGCACACGCTGTCCACGTCTCCCACCGTGTCTCCACTGTGTCTCGTCCGCATCCTGCACAGCACGCACATAATAATCTGTAACGACTGACGATCGCACCATTGATTGCTTCTAACGCAAGTGTCTTTGTAGCGAAAGTGTCAACGAGCTGTAAGTGTACTTTTAAACCTCTCGCACATGGAGCTACTCAAAATGAACTAGTTTGTGACGCGGGTTGACAACGAGTCCATTGGGAGTCACTGCGTCTGCGATTCCGTGGGATGTCGCAGAGGGCGCTAAAACCTGTAGGTAACTAGAATTAGGTTCTTACTCTACGGCGGAGTGTGCTCTGATATGAAACTTCCTGGCAGATTAAAACTCTGTGCCGGACGGAGACTCGAACTCGGGACCTTTGCCTTTCGCGGGCAAGTGCTCTGCCAACGGAACTGCCTAAGCGCGGCTCATCCTCAAAGCGTTGTTTCCACCAGTACTACGTCTCCTACCTTCCGAACTTCACAGAAGTTCTCCTGCTTGACATGGTGGAGGGGGGGGGGGGGGGGTTCTAGCACCCCTGGAAGAAAAGCTAAGCGATGTCTCTGCAATGTCCTTTCTTCCAGTAGTGCTACCGATAGTTTCGCAGGAGAACTTTGTGAAGTTTGGAGAGGATGGGTCGTGAGTCGTGCTTAGGTAGCTCAGTTGGTAGGCCACCGGCCTGCAAAAGGCAAAGGTCCCGGGTTCCAGTCTCGGCTCAGCACAGAGTTTTAATCTGCCATGAAGTTTCATATCAGCGCACTCTCCGCTGCAGAGGGAAAATCTCATTCAGAGAACATTCCTCCGACTGTGGCTAAGCCATGTATCAGCAATATCCTTAAGAACGGTGCAGGAGAGGGATGTACCCTCTCTCCACTACAGTTCAGTCTGTGCATCGAAGAAGTCATGATGGATGAAAGACAGTTCAGGGATGCGCTTAAAAGTCTGGGTGAAAGAGTGGGTAATGACATTACTATCCCCAATGAAGCCGAGGAAAAGTAGAACATACTGAATGAAATGAACATTCCAGCGAGTACGGTAGTACATAGAAGTGAAATGTTGACGATAAACAGTTCAGACAACAAGAGAATAGAAGTTTTTGAAACGTGGTGATGCAGAAGAACGCTGAAGATTAGGTGGGTATATCACTAACTAATCAGGATGTACTGGACAGAGCTGGGGAAAAAAGGAATTTGTGGCGCAACCTGACTAGAAGAAGGGAGCGGTTGTTAGGACATTCTGAGACATCAAGGGATCACCAGTTTAGTACTGAAGGGAAGTGTGTGGGGGTAAAAGCTGTGCAGAGAGACCAAGAGACGAATACAGTAAGCAGGTTAAAAAGAATGTTGGTTGTAGTAGTTATTCGGGAATGAAAAGGTTTGCACAGGATAGAGTAGAATGGAGAGCTGCATCAAACTCTCTTCTCACTGAAGTCCTCAACAGAAACAAAAAGGACATTGAAAATCAGGTGGTCTGATAAGATAACAAATGACAAAGTTCTCCGCAAAATCGCAGAGGAATGGCACTTATTAAGACGTCTACGATTAACTTCCGTTGTGACAGAGGCTGCTGTAGGGTTAAAAACTATAGCGAACGACAGAGAGAGGTATACATCCAACAAATAATTGGGGATGTACAGTGTAAGTGCTACTCTAAGATGAACATTTTATATATACATATATATATATATATTTCGGCAATGACTCCTCTGACATGCCTATATAAATGAAAATATAAATGTTCGTTTTATCAAAATCGTGTGTCTCCCAAAATTCTTGACTGATTCCTTTGAAATTTTAACACAATGTTGCAATGTGTGCTTGCAGATATCCATTTATTAAAATATATCTTTTTGAGATGTTTGTAACAACATTTCCCTGTTCTTAAATTTATAAAAAAATTACATATCACATATGTTAAAAAATACGCATAGAAAACATACACTTTATTCCAAAGAAACGTTGTGTTAAAATTTTAAAGCATCGGTCACAACCTTTCGGAGATTTGCGATGAGGAACAATTACAGTTTCTATATAAGCTCAAACGTAGATGTTCGTTTGTTCAAAATCTCAAATCTCCAAAAATTCTTCATGTATTGCTTTGAAATTAAAAAAAAAACATTGCATTCGAAAACTCACGTGTTTTGGAACACCATCTGGTATACATTAGTAACATGGTAAGAACAAGATACTGGTAGTACATGTAGTAGTAACATGGTAAACGTTATAAAAATGTAAATGCTGCTTTGTTCAAAGTCTTTAATCTCTGAAAGTTCTTGATCGATTGCTTTGAAATATGACAAAGACAGGTTAGAAGTAATGGATTAAGACTTTAAAAGGAACAGCACTAGAGACTTCTATAAGAATTTCAAAGAAGTTTTAGCGGGATTCCAGTCACCAAGCTTACATTTTAAAGATAAAAAAGGAAAAATGGTTTTAAACAATAAAGAGGACTGTCAAATTTTAGCTGAATACTTTTAAAATCCAAAAATTGTGAAGAGCCTAGTGACAGATTTCAATTTCAAAAACCACATATGAAAATCCACCATCGGAATCACCTACAGTAGAAGAAACAGAAAAGATTATCAAAGCATTGAAGAATAACAAAGCACCAGGAGAGGATGAGATAGTAGCAGAACTGTAGAAACTAGGGGGCTTATCCGCATGGCAGAATATTCACAAAGTAATTAAAGACATTTGGACAAAAGGAATCATATCCAGTCGCTGGAAACAAGCATTGATCCATCCTCTCCATTAAAAAGGAGATAAAACAGACACCAACAACTACAGGGGTATGTCATTGTTACCAGTAACATACAAAATACTGTCTAAAGCACGTTTAAATAGAATATAGGAATAAGCAGGAACTAATATAGGAGATTATCAAGCAGGATTTAGAAAAGGTAGATAATGTGCAGAACAGATTCTTAATTTAAAAACAATTTTGAGAGTGAAAGCTATACAAAATAAAAATACGGTAGTTACTTTCGTAGACTTCAAGAAGGCCTACGACTCAGTTGACAGAAAAACACTATTCCAGAAATCAGGGATAGACGAAAATACCAGACGACTTGTTGAGCAAACGCTCACAGGTACAGCATCAAGGATTAAGTTTCAAGGCGAAATTTCTTAACCATTCAAAATCAAAACAGGAATTCAACAAGGAGATGGACTGTCCTCAATTCTCTTTAACTTGGTTTTAGATAAAATAGTAAAAACATGGGAAAGCACATTAAAAAGCAGAGGCACAAAGGGTATAAGCATGGTCCAAGGAAAGAACCAATTTGAAGTGAAATGTTCAGCCTTTGCGAATGGTATGGCATTGATAACTGAGAACTGAACAGACGCAACAGTTATGCTTGATCTGTTACACGAGATTGCTGAAAAGACTGTGCTAAAAATACGCTTGAAAAAACCGAGTATATAGAACACAAACATAATACAGAGAAGTTTAGTAAACAAAGTACTGAAAAATTAAAGGAGTTGATAAATTCAAATACTTTGGGGAGTGGATCCAAGCCAGTGGACTGGATAACACAACAAATAAAGAAAGAATAAAAAGCATATAATTTAACACAAAACTACTACAATAAGAATTCAATATCCATACAAGCGAATATTAGACATTATAATTCAGCTATTAGGACACAAGCAACATATGGATCAGAGTGCCTAACATTGGATAAGAAAGGCGAATTAATGGAGCTAAAAAAAAAAAAAAAAAAAAAAAAAAAAGAGAGAGATAGAAAAATACTAAGAAAAATTCTAAGTCCTGAGAAAAACACTGAAAATAGGTGGATTAAAAGGACAAATGAAGATTTATACGAAAATACAGAAAAGATCACAGATACAATGAGGAAGAAACGGCTAAAATTTTATGGTCATTTAAAAAGAATATAAGAAACACGGATTACAAAGAAAAATTTTAATTACGTTAGTAAGCTGAAAAAAATGTAGGATGGATAGAAGCAGTAAAGAAAGATGCCAACAAAATAGATGTTACAGAAAAAATAATACGTGACAGGAATCACTTCAGGCTACTGATAGAAAACGCAAACTATGAAGAAGATGATCCAAAACCTCGATCCAAGAGAGTGTGGACAGATGAGCAGAAACGAGTAGTTGGAGAGAAAATGAAGAAGTACTGGGAAGAACGGAAGAACAAGAAACACCATAAGTCTTAAGCTGTATGCGGTCCATAGCTCGCGAAATTCATATAAAAGGAGAACATAGTTACCAAAAATCACAAAATATACCTTTTCGATTTACTTAAATTCTTACACGTTGTACTGAATGTTCGGACACATATAGACTATATAATTTTTAATATATAAATACATATATAAAATAGTGAAAGGGTATTAGCAAACGGAAAAGTTGTATTTGCGGCTTATTGGTTTATGATTAGAATACTACTACTACTACTACAGAATCCGATTTTGCAGTAACAGTAAACACGGCTCAAAGTCAGAGGGGAAGAGAGATGGACAAATGAGGTTGACAGAAAATGGACGTGGAAACCGGGAAGTAGGAGATGGACAGAGAGGAGAGAGAAAGGGAATATAGAAATACAAAGGGGGAAGGAGATGATGGACTGAGAGAGAGGGAGCAGGAGGAGATGGAGAGAGAGGGGGCGAAGGAGGAGGAGATATACAAAGAAAGGGAGAGGGGGAGATGGACAGAGGTAGGGGATAGAAAGAGATCAGGACGTACGTCTAATTCCCATACGTATTAGAAACGTGCACTTTCTCTTTTCTTTCTTTTCCATTTAAGCAGCTGAGCCGCAGCAAAGTGTGGCCGGATCCACCTTGTATATGTATAGGTATTTTCTCCGAGCTCTCATACGTCAGTTGCAGTTTCCGTCCGTTCTGAGTAGCGATGTGTGCAGAATTGCGTTGCCAGCTAGTCGGTAAGCAGACAGCAATTTGGATCGGCTGCGGTTTCCGTTCCTTTTGAGTAGCTCCTGGTGTTGGAAGTCTTACCCTTCTGTACTCTGTGTGCTTGCCTATGTGGTGTTTGACTGCAAATAAGTCCGAGCTTATGTGTGTTCTCCAATGCATGTTAGAGTAATGACGTGCACTTGCTGTCTTGTAACTGCTGTTGTCCTTAATATTGCTGTCCAAAAAAATCTCTGTCGAAACACCCTCTGGGACGAACCCATTCTAAAGTCAGTTTTAACGTGTTTCTGGTAATCGTTCATAGAGGAGCCGACGCCAGCTGTTCCTATCGCAACTTTTCGTATTACATCACACGGCCGCGGTCTACAACAAAAGTATGCAATTTCTTCACACTTGAACATGAACAGAAGAGATAAAAATCGGTCGTCGTTCAAGTAAGAAGAGACCTATCAACAGATGAGAGTGCTTGCGGCTATTATAGCACAACTTATATTTCAACATAATCGTAAAATTACTACGTCCGCTGTGGAGTACATCTTGCACGTTTTCGTACTCTCTCCGAAAGATTTTTCGGATTAATATGGGCGTCAAAAATGTGTCAGTAATTTTACAGAACTAACAAGTATCGTCATGTAGAATCCTGAATCAGGTACCAGTTACCGAACATAGTCATCTACAAGAAGTAATTCTTCACTCGGATGCACGTTCATTTATCAAACAGATGGGACTGAATTTCTTCCTTCAGCACTGAGTGTTCTTATTACTATAAAAAAAGAATATTCTAGCAAATTCGTATATTCAATAAATAAAATGGTCCCAAACCTTCCGCAAATCACAAATGTTTAACAATAAAAAACAGAAGAAGGTAGGGATCAAAGCTGTGATCCGCACATCGCCAGCCAGCGACTGTTATTATTACACCAAGGGGAACATCCCAGGATGACGGAATACAAAAAATGTTCAAATGTGTGTGAATTCTTAAGGTAACAAACTGCTGAGGTCATCGTTTCCTAGACTGTGGCACTCCTCTGCATCATAACATAGTAATTATCGGTCCTTGAGAAAACTATAGTATCAGATAATCGAATTTGGTGGTTGCCACGTCCCAGTGCACGATTTATCTGTGTTACCCAGACGTCAATTGCTCTTGTATCCTTTAAGCCAGGTGTTGATACTTTCTCAGTAGTTGCTACATACATTTGAATGCACGTGCATTGGATTTCGTATATTCTTGCCGTGGCAAGCGACTGGCGTAAGTCCGTTGAAGATTTCAAATATTCACCCACCTTTCTTGTTGCTTTAAACACTGTTTCAATACCGTGTTTCTTAGTACTCTGCTGACGGAATCTGCGACTATTTTTACGAAAGGGAATACTTACAATTCTCCCTGTAGCTAGTTGATTTTCCCCAGAAACTTCAAATCTTTTAGGATGTATTGCCCTATTTACCTCCACGTCAGCGTAGTCATTTATTCTCAAACCATCTTCGTCCAACTACATCTTCTTTTAGCACGGTCCACCAACATCTTAGTCACTCCTCTTTTCTGCTCGGTATGGCGTCTGGAATATTTGTGAAGGTGTCTGTCAATGAGAGTGAGTGAGCTTCTTGTAGACTTGTGCCCGTAACTTACACAAGTTGTTCAAAGTACCTGTATATCCAAACTGAAATGAGAGTACCTGCCTCAACTTCCAGTTCGTACTCACGGCAGCTCCGTGAACTGGCTCCACACTTCCCCTGGAACATCTGTTATCAAGATGGTCGTGTGGGCTGAAACTGGTTACGGAATTAAAAGTAAATAGTTTATTGTGATCTGGAGTGCTTTTTTTGTTAAAATATAAGGAGGATGCTGGAAAAACTCCCCGCCAAAATGTTTGAGTTTTTCCTTCGTTCGTTTCGCAGTATGGGGTACCGCATCGTTGTGAGGGAAAATCGTTCCTGTGGTAAACATCTCGCGCCGTTTGTTTTAGATTGACCTTCGGAGTTTCACAAGTCTCTCAAAGTATTCTCACGTGTTACTCTCACGAAATCAGCTGTCAAACTTTCCTTGCAATAGGAAATAATAATACCATCATTTTGTGGTGTTAGAGCTTTCTGGGGGAATGAGTGTCCGTTTACTTTATAGACTGTTCCTTAGTTTCAGATTTCGGGTAATGTACGCATGTACCATCCCAAGGCACGATTCTGTTCAGAAATTCCTACCTCCTCTTCATGGTAGCGCTGAAGGAATCTCAAGGTCGAATCCATTTTTGAGAACGTCAGTTAGACATCATGGGACCCACCATGCACTAAACTTATTGTAATCTAACATCTCCGTGACAACGAGGCTAGGCCTTGAAATCTGGAGTACACCTTCAGGAAGCACGAGAATAGAGAACTGACAATCACACGCACAGTTTCGTCAATACGTTGCTCCTCAAGCTTATCCGAATGTTTCCTCGATAACTTTCATCACGCACATATGTGCAAGCAGCCTAGAATTTTCTGCGCTACTCCCTCACAAAAGAACCACCATACCCTATCGGAAAGTTCCTCGCAAGTGGCAGAAGAGGATATAACACCGACTATTTCGCGATTCAGTCTCTAGGTCACTTGAAGTCAACTGCCACGCCTTTTCGTAAGTCGTATTTTACAACTGGGCACTTGAAAATGCTTTGTTTACAAGTGCGATGACTTAATGTAATGTGTTACATTGTACTTCTCGCACGTGGAATCCAAGCATGCTTATATGCTGTCTTTCAAAACAATTTATACGCTGAGAACAATTAGGGCCTAAAGCACATTGTCATCAATTTTGAGGTTGTAGCATGCATGCATGCTCCTGACATTTGTTGATCTTCGGCGAACCAGTTTTGTCTAAATCTCTAGCCCTACACTGTGTATATGAGCAATCACGAAAAGCTGTCTCACCAATTTCTCGGATATTCAGTTCTATAAGGGCCCAATGCACAAAACATAATTTTGTTGCTCTGCGTTGCTCATTTGTTATCTACGGTTGGCAACATAATTGAGTGTACGTAGTAGCAATACCCGTATTAAAAAAAGTTTTGCATCACCCCGGTTCCCAGAACACCTGAAGAAAAACGTTGACTGTGGATATTGTATCACAGACACAGTCCCTTTGACTATTCAGAGATGTCACTAAACCCTCCCAAAGATGTAAACAACCATGCATGAGCAGCGCCTAATAGACGGAGGGGGTCCGACAGCCGATCAGTTCCAGTCTTTCCACCAGAAAGTAGGTACACGGCTCGTGTAGTCTGTAGTTCATCCATGTCTAGACGGTCAATACCGCGTCCGAATTGTTACTTCGTGCCAGGAAGGGCTCTCAACAAGGGAAGTGTCCAGGCGTCTCGGAGAGAACCAAAGCGATGTTGTTCGGACATGGAGGAGATACAGAGAGGCAGGAACTGCCGATGACATGCCTCGCTCAGGCCGCCCAAGGGCTACTACTGCAGTGGATAACCGCTACCTATGGATTATGGCTCGGAGGAACCCTGATAGCAGTGCCACCATGTTGAATAATGCTTTTCGTGCAACCACTGGACGTCGTGTTACGACTCAAACTGTGCGCAGTAGGCTGCATGATGCGCAACTTCACTCCTGACATCTATGGCGAGGTCCATCTTTGTAACCACGATACCATGCAGCGCGGTACAGATGGGTCCAACAACATGCCAAATGGCCCGCTTAGGATTGGCATCACGTTGTCTTCACCAATGAGTGACGCATATGCCTTCAACCAGACAATCGTCGGAGACTTGTTTGCAGGCAACCCGGTCAGGCTGAACGCCTTAGACACACTGTCCAGCGAGTGCTGCATGGCGGAGGTTCCCTGCTGTTTTGGGGTGGCATTATGTGGGGCCGACATACGCCCCTGGTGGTCACGGAAGGCGCCGTAACAGCTGTACGATACCTGAATGTCAGCCTCCGACCGATAGTGTAACCATATCGGCAGCATATTGGCCAGGTATTCGCCTTCATTCGCGACCCCATCGTGCACATCTTGTGAATGACTTCCTTCAGGATAACGGCATCGCTCGACTAGAGTGGCGAGCATGTTCTCCAGACATGAACGCTATCGGACATGCCTGGGATAGATTGAAAAAGGCTGTTTATGGAAATTGTAAATTTATGGTAATGTCTTGTGGGACCAACTGCTGAGGTCATCGGCCCGTAGACTTAATCTAACTTAAACTAACACGCTAAGAAGAAGACACGCAGCCATGGCCAAGGGAGGACTCGAACTTCCGACGGGAGGGGCCGCGCAATCAGTGATGTGACGCCTCAAACCACAAGGCCACTCTGCGCGGCTGTGCTTAATCAAAACGATGATAACGAAGACTATGTCGTGTTTGAATAGGTATTATTAGCGTGTGTGATGAATTTAGTATCTAATGTTGATGTAGTGATTCTAGTTTGAAACTACTTAAAAATTTTTAGAACTGTCAAAAGACACTATTGTCACCAGCCTATACATGGAAATTTTGTGGATTAACATTAATAATGAAATTAATACTAAATATTAATTAACATTTTATGGTATAAAATGTGTATATTTTTTTGTAGGAAGCATAGGATGTTAACACTTGGTTAAAAAACGATTCAGAACTATGTGACTGATGGTTTGTATATACGAGGGTCACTCCGAAAGAAATGCAAACTATTTTTTTAAATCCATCTTTTATCCTACATGTTTGAAAGTTTTACAGTGTGTAGATACATCCTTTAGAAACAATATTTTCATTTCCTCACATAATTTCCATCCCTCTCAACTGCCTTACTCCATCTTGGAACCAGCGTCTGTATACCTGCACGGTAAAATTCTGGTCCAATCTGTTGGAGCGACTGTTTGGCAGCGTGCACAAGGGAGTCATCATCTTCAAACCTTGTTTCATGAAGAGAGTCTTTCAGTTTCCCAAAGAGATGGTAGTCACATGGAGCCAGGTCAGGACTGTAAGGCGGGTGGTTCAGTGTTGTCCATCCAAGTTTTGTGATCGCTTCCATGGTTTTTTGACTGACATGTAGCCGTGCATTGTCGTGCAACAGCAAAGCGTCCTGCTTTTGCCGATGTGGTCGAACATGATTCAGTCGAGCTTGAAATTTCTTCACTGTCGTCACATATGCATCAGAGTTTATGGTGGTTCCACTTGGCACGATGTCCACAAGCAAGAGTCCTTCAGAATCTAAAAACACCGTAGCCATAACTTTTCCAGCAGAAGGTGTGGTTTTGAATTATTTCTTTTTCTTGGGTGAATTTGCATGATGCCACTCCATTGATTGCCTCTTCGTCTCTGGTGAAAAATTATAGAACCATGTTTCATCACCTGTCACAATTCTCGCAAGAAATTCATCTCCACCATTCTCGTACTGTTCCAAAAGTTCACTTCATACCGTTTTTCTTGTTTCTTTGTGAGCTACTGTCAACGTCCTGGGAACCCACCTGGCACAAACCTTCATTAACGCCAACACTTTCAGTATTCTGCAAACACTTCCTTCCTCCATCCCAACGTAGCGTGACAATTCGTTCTCTGTGATGCTTCTGTCGGAAGTCACCAATTTGTTAACTCTCTGCACATTGTCTGGAGTGTGTGCAGTATGAGGCCTACCGCTGCGAGGACAATCCTCAATATTGCCGTGCCTGCTTTCATCGTGTAACCTGTTTGCCCACTGACTAACTGTACTGCGATCGACAGCAGCATCTCCATACACCTTTTTCAACCTTCTGTGGATGTTTCCCACTGTCTCGTTTTCATAGCACAGGAAATCTATGACAGCACGTTGCTTCTGACGAACGTCAAGCGTAGCAGCCATCTTGAAAACTTGCTGTGACGGCGCCACTCACGGGAACAGGTTGAACTAAGTTCGAAATCAAACGGGAAGGATGTATCTACACACTGTAAAACTTTCATACATGCAGAATGAAAACTGTATTTTTACAAAAATAGTGTGGCTCTCATTGTCTCAATTGTTTCAGTGTTAAAGTACGACATAACAGCAGGCACGACAGTTGATTTGAAACAACCTCGTTGAGTGATAGATGTCTACTTGAAGTGTTACTTTCTTAACAAGATAATGGGCACTTTTTTAATTTTCTCTTTAGGTTCCAGTTTTTAACAATTTTATAGCTGTGATTCTTCAGTTTCCCCCAGTGTATTTGTTGCTCGAACAGTCCACGGGTATACTGCCGATTCATAGAGTCCAACGGGCACAATATTTCGGCGATCAGACATGTCGCCATCGTCAGGTGCGCTGACGAACTGAGTTCCTGAGGGCGGGCTGCCGCTTTAAATCCCCTCCCCCCGCGCGCCGGCGGTCGCGAAGGCGTGGGCGTCTGAATCTGTCGTAGTGTCGATGTGCTTGCTACGTCCGCCCTGGTCGCCAGTTCGTACTTCTTGCTGAGAGTCTTCTTAATTACATTCAGTGCCGGGTCCCAAGCCTTGCTGAGATTGTAGCCGCAATCTCGGTTGATAAGATCTTCCCTGGTGCGAATTTCGATAGCCTCCCTTATAACGCTGTCCAAATATGTAGAGGTCTGAGCCAGGATCTTGGTACGCTCATAATCCATCTCGTGTTTCTCGGACAAACAGTGCTCTGCTACCGCCGACTTATTTGGATATTTCAGTCTAGTGTGCCTTTGATGTTCTCGGTAACGATCTTCGATGGTGCGTACTGTTTCTCCGATAAAAGTCTTCTCACACTCACAGGGAATTTGGTATATGCCGGCCTTCCTCAAACCGAAGTCATCTTTCACACTTCCCAGTAATGCTCGTGTTTTAGTGGGCGGGCAAAAGACGGTTTTAACTCGGTGTTTCTTTAATATACGGCCGATTTTCGCCGATAGTGCGCCATTGTACGGAATAACACAAGTACACAGGGCGCACAGCATCTCAGACGCAGAGAATCTGCCCCAGGAATTGGAACACCTGAAAACCGTGATCCGAAAAAACGGGTACTCGGAATGGCAGATTAGACGCGCTCTCCGTCCCACCACCACAGCACAACCTGTGGATACGGATGAAGTCACGGAAGAAGAGGTAGCCACTGCCTTTATTCGGTACAATGGCGCACTATCGGGGAAAATCGGCCGTATATTAAAGAAACACCGAGTTAAAACCGTCTTTTGCCCGCCCACTAAAACACGGGCATTACTGGGAAGTGTGAAAGATGGCCTCGGTTTGAGGAAGACTGGCATATACCAAATTCCCTGTGAGTGTGGGAAGACTTATATCGGAGAAACAGTACGCACCATCGAAGATCGTTGCCGAGAACATCAAAGGCACACACGACTGAAATATCCAAATAAGTCGGCGGTAGCAGAGCACTGTTTGTCCGAGAAACACGAGGGGATTATGAGCGTACCAAGATCCTGGCTCAGACCTCTAAATATTGGGACAGCGTTGTAAGGGAGGGTATCGAAATTCGCACCAGGGAAGATCTTATCAACCGAGATTGCGGCTACAATCTCAGCAAGGCTTGGGACCCGGCATTGAATGTAATTAAGAAGACTCTCAGCAAGAAGTACGAACTGGCGACCAGGCCAGACGTAGCAAGCACATCGACACTACGACGGATTTCGACGCCCACGTCTTCGCGACCGCCGGCGCGCGGGCGCGGACGGCGAAGAGAGCGGCCCGCGGGGGAGGGAATTTAAATCGGCCGCCCGCCCTCAGGAGCACCGGTTTCGCACCACGGGCCGACGCGGCGACGCACGCGACGGACGCGTCACGCGGTCACGTTTCACGCACGCGGAAGCAACTTGTCGTGTTCCTGTACCTGTTGGTTGTGCAGTGCTTTCTTCAGGAATAAAACACTGCACACCTAGGGACCATTAGTGAGGGATTTTGCGAGTCAGGGCCCCCTTGGCATGGGACAAGCCCGCGCTCGCATAGGCCAAGGCTAGCTTTCCTTCCTCTATGTGCAAATCTCTTCGCCTTTATTGGCACTATGTCTGACACGCGTAAGACGCCCCGCTCGTCCGAGGTTTCGAAGAAGAAGCAAGAACTCGACGCCAAGAGAGACACTGACTTGCATCACACTGGCAATGCAACGTCCAACCAAGCCGAGCAAGATCCAAATGAAAGCTTGAAGCTTCTTACCGATTTGATGCCAACGACTATTATGTGTTCTACGCCAACAGATGAACTTCCTGGACCTGCCAAGAGGAAAAAGACGGACGAGACAACCTAGAACTCGTCAGCTAGCGAAAACCGACACAAGAAGTCCCGCCCCATCGCCGATGAGGAGGGATTCATTCCAGCCACTCGGACGGCTCCTGCCCGAAAGATTACGAGTGCTGCTCCTATATCAACAAACAACTCTTCCGCGGCTATGGACGCCGAAACAACCGACCAAAGTGACACCTTGGCTACCACGGCCCAGACTTCTACAAAAGCACAGAAACCTCCTCCCATCATCATTGAATTCAAGGAGGCGTATAAGATACTATTGCAAACTATTAAGGGCCTTCTTTGCAACCCTTTTCAATTCAGAACAGCTGGTAAAGACCTCTATAAGCTTCAAACCGTAAATACTACGGATTTTATGAAAGTCACAGAAGAAATCTCAAAAAGGCAATGGGGATTTTATACTTATTCGCCTGACAAGCCCATCAGAAACGTCATTCGAGGGTTTCCCTTCAGTTTCTCGTGTGATGATCTGAAGGAAGAACTGGAAGCCATCGGAATTGTCCCCAGGTCAATTTCCAGAGTGCAATCGCCTAGAACTCATAAAGACACCCCCCTCTTTATGGTAGTGCTCACCAACACACTAAAAATTACTGAAAATGAAGATCATAGCCAACACAGACGTCACAATCGAGGAGCCTCGGGGCAAACGTGGCCCCACCATCTGCTATCGATGCCAAGGCATTGGCCATGTAGCCAGACACTGTGCAGTGCCCTTCAAGTATGTGAAGTGCGGCCAAGAACACACTTCCAAAGATTGCCCTAAGGACAAAGACACTCCTCCCACATGTGTCCGTTGTAACAAAGCTCATCCTGATAGCTTCCTTGGCTGTGAAGTCATTAAAGCCTATAGGACTAGACAAAAGGCAACCACTCACAACAGTCTCACTTATGCTGCTATTGCAGCTGCTAGGAGAAATACAAATGTAGCAACAACCAACACCAACAATGCTTCATCCTCTAAGGCCAATGCCTCCACTGCAGGCATACAGAGAATCAACCTACACCACCATAGGCGTACTCAGTTTACTCCCCATCGCCCAGCTCCACCTCCTCCGACCATTGCTGCACCTCAGCAGCACATAATCAGTGCCGGACCGCCAACAACTCAGGCACAACACAACACCTCTTGCCAAGAGTTTAATCTGACCTCAGTCATGCAAGCCATGACGAAAGCTATCACTGATGCCCTTCAGGCTATCACGGCTACTATCCCGCAACAGATTTCTGCTGCAGTTCAAGTTGCCCTACAGGCCATTCCACAGCCAACCTCCACCACCCAATATGGCAGCTAGATTTGGGCTAACTGTGTGCACATGGAACGCCAATGGAATTCGCAATCAAGTAGGAGATTTCCGTCAATTCCTCCAAGATGAAAGAATTGACGTGTGCCTGGTCACCGAGACACACTTGAAACCCGACATCCAAGTACGAGTCGCCAACTACAGCTGTTTCTGGACGGACCGGCCGACTGCTGGTGGAGGAACAGCAGTATATGTAAGAAACTCCTTGTTGCATCACCAACTGCCACTTCCAACATTAGCCACAGTACAAGCCACACATCAGTTGCAGTCCAGACATCAAGAGGCCGCATACAATTCATTGCAGTGTACAGCCCCCCCCCCCCCCCCCCCCCGTGGCCATCTAGAAGAAGCAGACTTTGAGGTGCTACTGTCACAACAAGGAAATCTTTTT